>NC_137471.1:88173503-88891235 GCF_964235325.1 Thermobia domestica | reverse complement strand
AAAAGGTACAGCAACGATTATCAAAATGACCCTTTTTTTCACAAAAGTTAATGATATTTGGCAGGGGCCTATTTTTAAAAACTCAGAACTAGATTGAGGCATGAAATACATAAATTTCGCCTAAAGTTATAAAATTCACAAAAAAATGGAGGGGGGATAGGACCCCTCTAAATACGCCCTATTATCTGGGAACAAACAAACAGACACGCACCAAAAAGAATTTTCGTCTTAAATGTCGATGGTGATTTCCCCGTTGGAATAGTTAACGATTTTAAAACCCAAACCCAATGTTACGAAAAGAAGAAAACAGAATTGCTCCTTTACCTGTTCAAAACGGGATTTACCCTAATCATCCTCTGCATGACACTTGTTTTCATACTATACTGTACATTTGAGTCTCATTGTATTATGATTATTAACTTCCATAATCGAAATAACAGAACAGAAACGTGATTTTACTTATTTTCACTTTAAATTAATTTATTTCGGAATTCGATTTAAATTAACGATTTTTATTTAAAAAATCAAGTGATTTAAATCAGATTGATTTAAATCAATCCACCCTGTTTACAAATGACGAAAAGGAACCATTTTGTAAAGTAATTTAGAATTATGTATAAACCCTGAACCACCATTAGTAATAGACGTCGGTCTGTCTCCTCTCTCTGACTCGAATTTCTGAAGAAGAACTCGGACTTCTTTTACATGTGAATTAACGTATGGAATTTCGAAAAATAGGTAGAATGAAAGGTCGTGTATGGCAATGTTACGTGCTAAAATATAAAGATAAGTAAGTATCTTGCAAATTTTGTGAACATAAATATGTATGCGCAAATGTTGATAAATTGGTGAGACATGTATCTTCTAGCATTTACCCAACCTATTTGGTTTATAACATTTATAAATTTAATGTGTTTATAATATCATTAATAGAGTTAAGTAGAGCAAATCCACTTACATATAAATTTAAACTGTTACTATATAATTTACTATATAATTGTTTCACACATATTTAATTCATAGAACATATTGTAAATAAATATGCATTTATGCGTACTCCCTAAACATAATAAAGTGTTAATAAAGTAACATAGTACCGTTCAGAATATACATTTTAAAGAATCCGCTGTGGACAACAGTAATCATATGCTGTGATATAAAAACTAATTCAACTTTGAAATCATAATATAGTAATAGAATGCAATTTTCTTTCTGATTGAACATAAATTCCCGGATAAATTCCCATTTTGGGAATCTTCCCGGGAATATTCCCAGGGAATATTCCCGAAAAATATCTTCCCGGGAATTTACCCATCACTAGAGAGCCTTCAGTTCCAATGTTGGGGAGGGGATATGTCTCTCCATTTCCCCGGAATTTGTGCCCGTATCTACAGCTGAGACAACTTCCAGCATGAGGAGAGGGACATATCCTCTTCTAGCATTTATTACAATTTGTGCTCAACTAGCGGAAGTGGAATTAATACATATTGATGAGACTACTAAACGCACTACAGCACGAAGTTCAGTTTGAAATACTACAGAATACCATTATTTTTAAAAGAAATGGAAAAACCAAGAGAAATCAATTTCATCTTACATTCCTTTGTGGCAGTCGGACACAAATCATCACACTTATTCCAAAAAGAACTTTTTAAATTAGATTATTGGGGGGGACAGTCCCTCAAGGTCCAAGATTTGGGGGAAATATCCCCCTCGTCCCCTCGGGATTTGCGCCAGTGTTACAAACTAAGCTGTTATAAGCACATCCTCTGAATATTGAAAGCCGAGAATAATGTTTCAGAAAAAATAAGTATAGAACCTTTAAATAACACAAAATATGAAACTGTAAACTTCAAACCTGGATAAATACAAACTAGTTACGTAACTGGTTTTACTTTTCTTTTGTTTCGAATCGAAGTTGATCAAATGAGAAGAAAACAATTCGACCAAATCTACTATTGCTCGCTAGGCACAATAATTAAAAATCATAAGAAGTATAACTAAAATTTACCTCAAAAGGCACTAAATTAGAAAACAGAAATACTCAGACGCTCAAAGAAGAAAGCTTGAGGACTTATCTGCCACATAGTACAGTAAATGCATGGAAAGTAGAGTAGACTACGATTTGATAATGAGATTGGTTATGATACTGATATAAAATATTACATGTAGAATATTAAAAGATTGTAGGAGTCTGAGGGGCAGTCTAGGTGGCAGTCAGGGGGGCAGAAGTAGCTACTAGGGGGGCGCTCGCCCCCCTTGTCCCCCCTCTGGCGTCGTCACTAGTAACGTTAAATACATACACTCTCTCTTACTATGTAGTTTTTCCCTTTTAATACTCATCCACATAGTAATATTGAGTGTGCACAACACTTTATTTACCCTATCACACCTGAAGCGAACATTGTTTCGCTGAGGTATCAACTTTTTACTTTATCACTGTGTGAGTAAACTTAATTTAAGCTGTAACTTCTTTCTTTTCTTCTTTTATAATATAAAACTTTGCCATGTTTACCACCGTCACTTGAAGTCCTATCTCCCGAAGTTTGCTTGTGTCTCCGTATTGCTACTAATGATGTATTATTGGACGATGTGTGACAAAGAAACAGAATCCTGTACAAGGACACCCAAAGTTAAACAGTTTCTTCTCTGTAGCCTACGTGTGCTTTACCCTTTCGGGATTCGGATTTTTGGGCTATTTTTTAGACTTTCAGTCAAGCAGCTACTGCATCGTCATTATTTATCCTAGGATCACGGTTCATACCTCATTCTCTTCAGAATGGAGCTGGCTTTCAAGTGGTACCATTTGCATTCTCATACCATATACCAGGAGAGGGAAAATGATGTCAAAGGGAAAATTTCGGAGGGAATTTTTCACACTTTGGGCCTCTCTGGAACGGCCCTGTGTGAACGTAGAGATCTAAAAAATCTGATAAATAGTACTTGGTATACTGAATGTGTGTGCCAAATTTCAAGTTTCTATCTTGAATACTAAGGGCGGGAGAAATTTTATCAAGAATTCCCACAATGCCCCAAATTACCGCAAAACACCATGATCTCAGGTAAAAAATTTCCTGAGACATCTCTATTTACCCTAGGACTATAATCCGCCAATCATTCTCTTCAGAATAGAATTGCCTTTCAGGCGGTACTATTTACATGTCTCCATCATGTATCTAAGGCGGGAAATTCCCGAAAAAAGGGAATTTTTGGTCTAAATATCCCTTTTCAACTTTTAGCCCCTCTGGACCTCCCCCTGTTTAACGCACAAATCTGAAAAAATCTGTTAAATACTACTCGGTGGACTGAATGTTTATGCACAATTTCAATCTTTTAGGTGCAAAAATGACCCCGCCAAAAAATATATATACCGACAATGTCCCATATTCCCCTATACAAAAGTATATTTTGATAAAAAAAATCCGTGACACATCCCTAATTACCCTAGGGTCATGTTTCGCCATCATTCTCTTCAAAATAGAACTGCCTTTCAGACGGTACGACTGACGTGTCTCTATCATGTATCTGAGGCGGGCAAATCCTGAACAAAAGGATTTTTTTGGTCTAGTTATCCCTTTTTTTCAACTTTTAGCCCCTCTGGACCCCCCTGTTTTAACGCAGAGTTCTGAAAAAATCTGATGAATACTACTAGGTAGGCTGAATATTTATGCACAATTTCAATCTTCTAGGTGCAAAAGTAAGCCCGCCAAATATATATATATATATATATATATATATATATATATATATATATATATATATATATATATATATACAGTGGCGTATTTACGATTTTGTTTCGGGAGGGGCTTCGCTAACTTTCGGGGGGGGCTTTTCCTGGAAATGTAAAAATTCTGCAAGATATTTCAGTTACTTTACTATACTGAGTAAGATTTCGGGGGGGGGGCTTAATCCCGGAAGCCACCCCCCTAAATACGCCACTGTATATATATATATATATATATATATATATATATATATATATAAAGACAATGTACCATATTCCCGTATACAGAAGGATATTTTGTAAAAATTCCCTGAGACATCCCTAATTATTCTAGGGTCATGTTTCGCCCATCATTCTCTTCAGAATAAAACTGCCTTTCAGACGGTATAACTCACGTGTCTCCATCATGTATCTAAGGCGGGAAAATCCCGAAGAAAGGGATTTTTTGGGTAAAAATATCCCTTTTTTCAAATTTTTGCCCCTCTGGATCCCCCTTTGTTTTAAAGCAGAAATCTGAAAAAAAATCTGGTAAATACTACTTGGTAGACTGAATGTTTGTGCAAAATTTCAATCTTCTACGTGCAAAAATAAGCCCGCCAAAAAATAATGAACATATTCTTAATAAATGAAAATATATATTTTAGCATTATGACGTCATCACCTCCTATGTCTCGACGCAGGAAGGTGTGAAACCATACGTAAGGTCTTCTACAATGCCTCTGGACTTGGAAAACAAAAAACAAGAAAACCCGGACGAAAAAGCTCAAATAGGAGAGTTATAACGCAATGTACCATAAAACACCCGTATGGTACAAATTGTATCATAGGATCCCCAAAGAACTAACAGTTAATTTGTTCATTTAGCAGAGGCAGTACGATTACGAAACGAACATGAAGTTAGTTGATGGTTTCATACCTCGGATTGTCTCAGATCTGCTGTAAGTATGAGTGGTACGAAATCCTGAGTCATGACACTTTTTCTATGTGAATGAATAATGCTGTACGAATGAATGATGATAGTATTTAATAATTTAAAGATATATATTGAAACATTAGAATTATATTTACTCTCTACGTATGAATTCTAAAGTATAACTTCATCTATCGTTTAAACAAAGGCATGCAGTAATATTTAAAACTATTGTTGAAGCCTTCAATGACATCACATATAATCTATGGCCGACCAAGGGTCGAAACTAATCATCTATGTTTTTACTGCCCAATCACACTGAAAGTGTATTTAGATAAGCATTGGAATGTAAAAGTCATTAATAGTTACACATAGGCCTATGACCTGCCAGATGGTCATAATCTATGATCACATGTCTTTGGTGCACGGGAGTCCCGGGTTCGATCTGTGAAAAAGCCTTTAATGATTATGGTTATTCAGATTCCACCTTAAACTCTTAGATCATGTGGCATATAACCTTGATGCTAAAAAGAGACACGAAAGTCCAATGCAACTAGCGTACCTTAGATTTAATTCCCAGTGAGAAAACTAATCTTACGTAAGGGGAAAACTTGGTCCTAAACGATTTCTTACACAACTTAAATGTCAAATAAACAAGAAGTTTAGGAAATATCCAAAAATGTGCTTCAAAAGATTGCGATCTTAGCCAATAATTAGCTTTTGGATTAGGGGCCACAAAATTTTTGAACGGCTCCTAAATCAAGTTTTCGTTTTTTTTTTTTTTAATAGGGAATAAGCACATCATACTGAGTTAAGCGATAGTTTGGGTTTGGCTACATTTTATGTAGTTTTCGAGATATAAGGCCTATAAGAAAAGTTTTGCCTGAAATATACTGGATCTTTAGATTAAAAAAGGTAATTAAAAATATATTTTTTTGGTACATTTATTGAATACATATTTGTACTAACGAACTTAACGTAAGTATAACTCAGACGCAATGGTAATGAAAATGACAAAGTGTTACATCAAATGAAGATAACTTCCTTTTTTAAAAATGAAACTAAATATTTCTATTTTCTTACACTAAAACAAAATTGATAATTTGTATCGTACGTTTTCAGTACCTAAGTACTTACAAAATAAGGGAATCTAAAATTGAAACATTTTCCCCTTTTTATTAATTAATATATGTTGCCTAATACATAATACGTTTGCGTAATGACGTATAAGTACGTCATATATCTTGATGACATGTCACTCAACTAAAAAGAATTTTTAGAAAACTTGATTATTTAGTTTGTACAATTTTAATGTTTTTCAAAAGTTCGCAATAGTTACATATTCTGTAAAACTAAATGAGCATCCTCAATTTATAAATCTGAACGTTACTCCATTATATCTTGAATATACGTATAATTATAGGATAGATAAAGAAACAAGATGAAATCAATTGCTAATAAATCACCATAAAGAAAGAACTTTAAGGAATGTTTATCTTCAATAGGAAGATATGAGAAAGGCCATAGAATTATATTTCCTAGTGCCATGTTAGCAGCCCAAGCTGCTTGCACGAATGGCTCCCAGTGTGGTCTTGCTTGGCTGAAAGAAAGTTCTGAACCAGCAACATAAAACATTACATCGGCTGCAGCAAATAATACCAATTGTGGAATCTGCCAAAGCATATTTACAGAAATCGGTGGTACTATTTGGTGCAAATTAGCTGTTGTGCTGTTTGAACTGATACAAACAAGAAGTGTGTAAAGTCCTCCTCTGTCTAAGGAGTAAGTTCCCAATAACTGTCTAGTTTTCTGATTTGGGACGAAAATTGCTTTATATGTTCCACTAGATTTTAATGTATGAATTTCGCCAGCCCTGACTTGTTCTCTGACTTTATAATAATACGTATTAGCTTTCGTACTTAGTTCTACCGTCTTGTCATCGTCACAATTGCCACTATTTGTAGCACATAATAAATCGTTATGAATAACACAAATCGTGGGAAGTGCACTATCAAGTCTTCCTACATTAGGAGTAAAATCTGTATCGAAAATAGTTAACTCTTGATTCGATATGCTGATAACGTAGGATAGAGCTGCATTCTTTCGAGCATTAACCGTAGAAATTGAAATGTTTTGTCGTAGAGAAAACGTTTGGCTACAATTATCAAGCACATTAATTTCAAATGTTGTATTCAAATCAGCATCATAATTTACCCAAACATCCAACGGGTTAAGAACTTTATCACCCAAACTAAGTTTACAAAGCATTCCATTGAATATTCTTAAGTGAGCTTTGCTAGATGTGGGCGCTACATTATACGTTGGTTCAATAAAAATTTCCAGAACTCCACATGTAAAACATGAAAGAATAATTAAGAACAAACCAACTCCCATCTTTGTCAGCGGAGTAGTTAGTATATCACGCTTCTCTAAAATAGGATATATTCTTTTAATAATAATATATGCCATAATTAACTCAAAAATTGGAACACTCTGTTTGACGTATTTTGGGTGAATATATATAATATTAAGATTCCCGTTCATTTTAGAAGCTTGGGAGCGTAATTCATATCTGAGCGTATTGTTTACAGCAAAATATATTATGCTAGGAATAAAAACCAACAGAAGTTTCAGAGTAGAGTTAATTTCCGATATGAATGTTGGAGGATATTTGTTGTCGGCATACGCGTATAATATCCAATTTTCTCTTATATGTCCGATTTTAAGTTTTTTGTACGTGGCAGTGAGTAGACATCTACATGCTCTGAAAATTTTATTGTGTGGTTCCACCGTTGTGTACGTTTTCTCTCCAGTTCTGAAACATAACATTAGAAGGAAACCACTTACAGTTCCTATGATATCACTAACACAATACCCACTATTACCAAAACAAACAGCATTAGTTTTTAACCAGGAAGTTAGAGGGTAAACTATCGCTGCCACTAATTTGTTAACCATATACATCTTTGATACGTACTTTATTAATTCTCTCTGACTTCTAGGGTCATAGAAAACGAGTGCTCCAAAGGGTATTAAGCATACATCAAAAATTCCTGAAGCCGGTGCTGTGATAAAGACTGTGAAGTCCACGATATAGCTTTGGAAATTCTTAAGAAACGAAAGTTTACTACAGATCCATAGGAGAATACTACCTAATTGTATAAGAGTACAAATGTACATTATACCATACAATCCATAACATTTCTGTAGAATTGGTAATACAAATATTGAAATACCATATTTCAAAAGGTTTTTAATATTACTAGGTTTAAGATAGATCGATGTTACCAAACTCCTGGATGAAGTCATTCGGTAGTGAAGTGATATTGTAGTAGTAGTAGACAGAAGGTTTGAAAGATATATATAGAGCAACGCTTCTGTAATCCGATCTTCAGTATTATATCTTCCTTGGTAGTATGAATATTCATTGGAACCGGCTGAAGTGATTTCATCGGGAAAACTAGTTGTCTGTGTTTCCACATTCGGACGCTGTCCTTTCAGGTGAAGTTCAAATTGATCTGTATTGGGATTTACTGGATAAACGATAATAAGTTTTCGGAATTTCTCTAGATATATGCTCAGTCATTTCAGAAGAATGAAGTTTGTCTTATTCAGTAAATATTGCTACATCTCTTCCAAGCTCATTTTTCTCATTGGTACATGACACTTTTCTAAGTGTATCTAAATCCCTTTTGTACACGTCAACATCCACGAGAGCTTTAGATTGTGGATCTTCATTTGAAGTGTGGAGTGTTGCTTAATAAGTCAGAAATACAGAAAGATGTTTATCATAAATAAAATAAGTACGTTGTTTAGAGCTCTTTTTTTCTTCCAAACTCAATTGATATTTCTTCATGTGCAAACCTGTATTTCAGTCACCTACATCTCTGAATATATTTTTTATAAATAATTATGTTGCAATTTGGTAAGTTTCACCTAGTTTCACCGCTAGGACTGCCCAAAAGTGAGGAAAAGCTACTACAACACGCGTAATTTCGTTCACGAGAAAGTGTGGTTCATATCAGTGTAACAGAATTATACACATGTTTTCCAAAAATGCATATTTTAGTAATGTGCAAAGTAAGTGCAAGAGATTTCCTATAGGGTATAATTTCAAGACATGCTTAGAACAAAATTCTCCGATACATTCTGATTAAAGATGAGCCCAAAGCAAGGTTGTTGGAATTTTTCACAGTCCGAAATTCCCAAGTGTTTTTTTTGGGGGGGGGGTAAAACCCACATAAAAACACAATAAAACCCAAAAAAGCCCATCTCAAAAATATACTTCAAAACTTGGATTGAAATAATAATATGATTATAATTATTTTTTTTAAATCGTACTTCTTAGTGTATTTCTTGTTTCAAAATTGGCTTAAAATATATATTTACCACCAAAACAGAATACCATTAAAAACAAAAAAGGTTTGGGAATCATTCATAATGAATTCTGTTTGCACTCGATCAAATTAGTTGTAACACTGTTCATTGAACCGTGTTCATTGCGTTCAACCGCAATCTATTATACAAAAATGAAAATAATCTTGTTTGTGCACGCAACACGGGAATACGGAACGAATTTTTGGTTGCAGTTATCACGTACCTCGAACTACGGTTACTTTGACTGAAATGCCTGTTCTATAGGGGAGCGGAAGATCCAAATCTATGCTAAAATCTTAGTGTATCTCACAATTCTGTCAAGTTAGGAACATGACTTTTTTTTAATGTAAACTTTCCATTAAAAGTAAGTGTAGCGGCAGGGCCGGCGCTAGCAGTTTTGCCGCCATGGGCGATACTTTTACATGCCGCCCCTTTAATCTGCAAATCTTATTTGGACGGAAGACGTTCAAGTGTCACGAAAAAGTGATATGCTCCATTTAAAAACATGTACGAAATGGAAAAGTAAAAAAAAAAAAAAAAAAAAGAACTACTTCTTTCGAATGCTTAGATAATATTTAAACGACTCCATGCACGACACAATATTCAGCATGCTCGATTTTGCTGTATATCTATTATGTGCAGCAGTCCATACAGAGAATAAAATAAAAGAAGTATGCTTTAATCACAACTAAGAATTTTAATTTTTAAGTTTATTTTATATCAAAAGGTGTTCCCAATAGAGTATGGAGCATGAAGATAATATAGTGAATCAGATATTACGGCAAAACTAAGTGATTAGCCTAAACCTTATAATGTACTAGAACACAATAAACAGACATAAATTTAACACAACTAAATTGATGACCAAGTTCCTTTATCACATTCGCGTAGCCCAATGTTCCAGCCAATTCGTGTACTGTTGATATAATCGCTAGATTACTCAAGCGTGTTGCAGACATAAAAGAACGTAGATAGTTTTTAATAAGCTTAAGTTTCGAAAAACTTTCTCCACTTGCCACTGTTACCGGTAAGGTTAACAAAATCCTAAGTGCAACACTAACATTGGGAGCAGTCATGTGCCTTAATTAATTTTAGTCTCTTTTGGTGAACATTTAGGCTTAATTATAACGGACAACACTTCTTTCAGTTCGTCTTCCAAATTACCGTGGTTAATATCTTTAGATTATTCGTGTGTTAAAATGCTGGAAAGTTTAGAACACTTTTCAGACAAAGTTTAGGTGACATATCTTTAAGATTACTTATATCGTAAAGAAAATCGAAATACTCCCTGTGATGTTTAACTTGCTCAAACACTTTGCTAAGTTGTTAAGTTGCTAAATTTCTCCTGTTTCTTGTATATTGTTTGTGGATCTTCAATAGCTTCATCCTCTACCTCGTTCTGGAACTGTCTCTTCTTCTTTCGACTTCGAGCTTGCACTGTATTTCCTATCTGTGGACCATCCATATCTAATGCTGATGCCAACTCCATTGCATCAACTAAGTAAGATTGAAATTTTGCATCATTTCTTCTTCTCTCAAAGTAATCAAATTCATTTTCAAGAAAACCGACTGCATTCAACACGTGAGAACCAATGCTTTGGAGATTTTTGCTTACTATGTTTATGTGTAGTAAAAAGTCATGCCAGATAACGAGTGAGCAAAGGAAAGTAGCCACGCAGCTGGTTTGCCACAGACAGAGCATCGTGAGTGACCATTCTATCTGTTCTATTGTTGTTACTTATTTGAAGTAAGGCATCATAAACCTCCCCTATTCGATATCTAAGTTGAGTCACAACATCAATTCGGCTGTCCCATCTTATGGTGCTTAGTGGTTTTAAAGTGAGACTGCAAATATGTTCCTTTAGCATGGTCCAACGTTGAACTGACGCAGAAAAAAGTCATAAACTTTTTTTAACTATTCAAAAAATCAAACGGCATACTGAGGTGCTGTGGCTGCATCGTTGAGACAAGATTTAGTGAATGACTATTGTAAAGAACATAAGAAGGCTTGGGAATTTATTTCTTAAATTGTCTTCTGAATACCTAAATGTTTGCCCTTCATATTGAAACCATTGTCGTATCCTTGGATCCTCATGTCTTCGATAGGAATGTTCATATCCTTTAGCTGTTTAATTATTACTGCGGTGACTCCTAGACTAGTGATGTCTGTTACCGGTACGAAACCAAGAAAGAGTTCGCAAATTTCTACAAGGCATTCTCTATTACTGTATGTAATTTGTACAAAACGAACGATTGCCATTTGCTGAGTAAATTGGTTAACAAATCGCTGCTAGAACCTAAATGTCTCTAGAAGCTGTAGGCTAGAACGGCCTGTCTCAAGTGGGAGTGTACCTTTTGCATACTTGAAGTGGAGCGTTAGAACATTGCTGAATAGAAAAACAATATACGATGTGCATCCAGAAACCGTATGTTGCGCGAAGCGACTGCGTGTAGGTGAGAGTAAGGTCCTAGCATGGCACATGTACTAGCGGAACTTCCCTAGTGCTCTCAGTAGCTTCGTGGCAGTGGTTGAAGATGGACGTTCCTATTCCAGCCCCCGCCGCGTGTGAAGTGTGAGCAGTGATAAAGTTTTTGAATGCACAAGGCGTAACACCAATCGAAATCCATCGTTAGCTGTGCCAGGTCCATGGGCCTAACGGCTTGAGCAAGCAGTTCCTGCAGATTTTCCGCTCCTTATTGCACACCACTGTCACGGAGTGCCTGTTGATCAAGAAGTTTTGTGTTGAAGCAACTGACCCTAGAGCACAAAGCAAGGCGCACAGCATTGACATGTTTGCAACGATACAGCTGCCGACGGGTTTCAATCGGTGCTATGCCCTACTAGGGAAGTTCCGCTAGTGCATGTACCATGCTACGACCTTACTCTCTTACGTAAACGCAGTCGCTTCGCGCAACATACGGTTTCACAGCTATGAAATGCGTGGGAAACATACTTTCTGGATGCGTCTCGTAAAAGAAACCTTGATAGTCTTATGAACTTATCTACGCCACTACCAGGGAAATATTGAACGACATACCTGTGGCTAGTGGTTTGATAATTGAAAATGAAGGAGAATGCTCCGAATTTCCTGAGTGAGCATTATCTTGAATGTGAGTGAAGTAAGTTCAATTACATTCTGAGGTGAACACAATTTTATTTCTCCATGTGGGCCTGTTACTAAGCATTATATTTTGATAGTATAATTTTCTTTTTCAAATTTTGCCGTCCATTAGACTTGCCGCCCTGGGCGATGGCACGGCTCGACCCCTCCTCGCGCCGGCCCTCGCGCAGTACTTTTGAGAGTTTCCACTTAAAGTAGGGAAGGAAGCATTTTCTATAATTTGAAAGCAATGTTGCCTGTTGTTTCTGATCGCATCACACGGGAAAACGGTTAAGCAGTTAGAAATGAATATTTGAACATACAATAATTAGTACCTACCGTGAGATGGGATTTTTATAATACTTTGATTCAAGGATGTATTCTAAGAGAAAGAGTACAGGAAGTTCGAAATTCATGTAAAAAAAAAAATGTCACGAGCCCGCCAAGTTAGGAAGATGAAATTCGGTATATAAACTCTTAATTAAAAATAAGTTGGCATGTGTTGCAACATTTTGAAAATTTTCATTTTAAGGGGAGGAGGTGATTTTCCATAATTCCTTTATTTCCATTGAAAGCGATGATGCCTGTTGTTTGTAATCACATCACGTAGAAACGGTTGAACAGTTTGAAATTAAGTTTGGAACAGAGTTCATTATTATTTATTTATTTATTTCTTGTGTTACTTTGATTAAAGTGCACATCGTAATGGAAGTAAAAGATGTTCACATTTCAGCCAAAATTACAGTATCTCGTGAGCACGTCAAGTTAGGAAGATGAAATTCGGTATATAAACTCCTAATTAAAAATAAGTTGGCATGTGTTGCAACATTTTGAAAATTTTCATTTTAAGGGGAGGAGGTGATTTTCCATAATTCCTTTATTTCCATTGAAAGCGATGATGCCTGTTGTTTGAATATATGTACAAAATTTAATAAATCCCACTGGACTGGGTTTCTTTTTAAAAGCTCAACGTTTTCACAACCTTGGTCCAAAGCAGGCAAAAGGTAAGTCTTGATAGCAGTAAATACAGAATGTGTCAGCAGAAAGTCTGAAGTATTAAGAAACACCAGCTCCACGATTCCTAGTATTCAGAATAACCCGTACTGGGATGTAGATTAGATTAAATTAGATTCATTAATCATTCTGTAGACCATATTACATGTACATTTGCACAAAATGGTATAGAACTTGTCAGTATATATAATATATACAGTACTTAGAATAAATACAATGATCTTCTTTAACAAGGCCAAACCAACTCTACAATTTATATAACAATAATATATATATGGACTAATTTACTATTTTATTTACTAGTTACTTTATATATATATATATATATATATATATATATATATATATATATATATATATATATATATATATATATACGCATGTTTGTATTTACCATTTGATATATACAATAGGAATTTAATTATTTTTCGAAGTTTCACAATGAGCTGCTAAGGTATTCCTCTACTGTATAAAATATGTTATTTAATAGCAGTTTAATAGCATTAAGTTGACAAAGAAGGTCTTTTCATGAGTATTTTCTATGTAACCAGGCAGCTTATAATACAGTTTTACACCTATATAAATATGTGATTTTCTATGTTTAGATGTTCTATGATACACAGTAGATAAGTTATCTCTTCCACGCGTAAGATAGCTATGAGTTTCATCATCTCTTTTAATATTATCTAAATGATTCCAAGAAATTTTGAGAAGTTTAAATATGTACAAAGAAGGAACTATCATGATATTCAAAAGGTTCAAATAGTTTCCTACAGCTGGTGCGTTTCGGTGATTTTGTAATGATTCTTATTACGCATTTTGTTGTTTGAATAAATTTTGAAGTTTTGGCAAAGACCCCCAGAAGGCAATTCCGTATTTAATATGAAAATAGAATGTGGCATAGTACAGAGATAAAATTGATTGTAGATTCAGTATTAGAACTAGGGCTCGTATTATGAATATATTCTGAGCTAATTTTTTGCTTAGTTTGTCTACATGTTCTTGCCATGAAAATTTATGATCTAGATACATACGTAAAAATTTTACGGTATTAGTAAATGTACATACTTCATGAGTCATGGATATCTGCGGTAGTTGCTGTGATGTTGCGTGAGATAAATTGTAGTAGACACATTTTGTTTTATCTACATTTAATTTTAATTTATTTGCAGAAAACCATTGCGTAAGTTGGGATGTTGTACGATCAATGGCTTCTTGCAAGTTATTTCTGTTGCTTCTTGCAAGTTTTTCAGCTACAATTACTGTTGTATCATGAGCAAAAAGGAGCAGATTACCCCTTTCTATGTTTAAGGGTAAATCATTTAGATACAGAAGAAACAGTATAGGTCCCAGAACTGTCCCTTGTGGAACACCTTTTCTATTTATTTGTTTATTTGAGTTTATTTTGCTCAGAGTTTTAGTTTTTTCTTCTATATGAAGAATTCGTACGATTTGTTTACGATTGTATGATTTGAACCGCTCCAAAAGAATACCCCTAATACCAAATTTTTCTAATTTACCAAAGAGTATATCATGGTCTACACAATCAAAAGCTTTTGAAAGATCACAATATGTGATTACAGGGTTGAGTTTTTGATCAACAGACGTTATTGCTACCTTGATATGTTCATATATGACAGTATGTTCTACAGTATATTTCACGTTTATTACACGCATAAGGTTAAACGATTATATATATTGCATCACACATAATCTTACCCAATCGACACTAGGCTTAACAAACCTAAGCAAAACCAATCCTACACAAACAAACCAAATTTGACTTAAACTAGCCTGAACGCAACAATAAACTAAATTATGGAAGGATGTTTGGTTTATATACGGCCGATTTGGTAACGCTGTTGTCACCTTTGTAGTTGTACTTATCACTGTGTAGTCTCAGTTTGTAGGTGCCGAAGTGTCTGCTGGCGCCACGTCGAATTGAAAAGGCAAATATTGTTATTTTGCACATCCATTTTTTTACACAATCGAATAGTGAAACAGTGCCGACAAAAGTTTAATCAAACGAGTTATCACAGCTAACGATACAGTAGTCAAACAAACATGAGGTCCATGCAGAAATATTCGACAACAAAAGGAAAAATTGGAGATTACCAGCTAAAGTGTCGCCTCAGGTGCTTCGTGGAATTCGACCAGGCCAAAAGAAACAGGTCCACAGATTAAATCTAGTGCTTTATCCACAACCTAACGAGATATCACGTTGCTTAACATAAGGCGAACTACTGCAAACTGCAGGAGAGAGAGTTATTACACAATGCAAGACGGTTGTCACATTGGATTATGCCTACATTTATCTCACTATATGCCAATTTCGTGCCGTGACATCTCTTTATGGGGAAGAATTGTTTGTGGAATGGAAATACTACTTGCTTGAGGTGATGACAGAAACAAATTTCAATTTGAGGCTTACTGTGTCAAATAGGATTAAATGTGCTCGTCGTTTGTTTATTATAAAATTGTTGTCCCCTAATGCGCCTATTTCTCAAAGCAAAAGTCTTGAATATGTTTTTACAAGTCGTAAAATAGTAATTTTAGACTAATAATAAAAGTCATCTGTAAATACAAATGTTGATACTTCAGATTTTTCATGGTATTTGATTTTGAAAAAAAATACGCTAGTATCTCAAGACTAGTAGTTTTGAGAAGCACGACCATTCAGAACAAAGGGGACATTCAGTACCAGTCTTTCTACAGTTCTGCGTGCAATAACGAAAAAAAAAGAAAGAAAAAGAAAGAGAAAAAGAAAAAAATCGTTGTAACTGCTATGCTGACTATTACAAATTTTGTATTGCGTTGACCCAAAACATGTGCCCGCAAGATTTTAAAATAACTTTTCCTAGTGGAGAACTTTTAAAAAAAAGTACGAAATATACGTATTTTTCTAATTTTGTTGTGACATTTTTAATTATATAATGAAACTCACTAGAGCTCGTTGGGGGCTCCGCCCCCAGACCCTCGGTCATGGCTTTGCCATGACCTTTGTCAACTTCTAGAAAACTATTCTGTAAGAATTTACTTCCCTTTAAACACTACACGTATCACCAACACATACGTCAATTCAACGGGTATTATTTCCTGCATTTCACTTTGAACAGCAAATACACAATTTATTGAAAACAACTATATTCCTACGCGTACTGTGACAATCATGTAAATGGCTTATTATGCTCGCTTTCCGCACATTTATACATATTAGAGACAACAACAGTACTTTTTTTCTGCCAGATAATAGCGGACACTGTCTTGCAATCTCCTACATGATAAACATTACATTTACCACAAACACTCATGGTTTACAAATATAAATTTTGTTGCAGGATTTTTAAACATCTATTCATAGCATTTTCGTAAACACTACATTTTGACGTGTTATATATTACAATGTATTTATAATGGTGTACTTGGGTATAATTGTATATACATATTACCTAAAGCAAAAGTACTTCATATCTGTTATATAAAAGTGGGAAAATATTTGCGTTCTTTCGACATATTTATTTTTGTATTTTCACCGAAGATTACAATTTAGTAGATAATCATTTCTCAATAACTCAAAATCATATTTCTTATTACAATCAGACAACAAAACATGATTTCAATATCCTCTAAAAAAGCGCATACATAAAGCCATCAGTCCTCCGACTTTAGAGGTATATAATTCTATAAATGCTGACCCCTATGTACTATGTGAGCAGTAAGTAGAAACTTAAACATGTGAAAATTTAAGTAGTTCAGCAGTCCAGTGGAAACATGTCAGACTACTACGGGCAAAACCTGGGTTCGATCCCCATTAATTTTTCTTATATTTTTTCTTTCTTCAAACTTTTATTTCGTTAACATATATTGATTGTCAATAAGGTTGAGTCTATTATACACGGCATTTCATTCCAACCGGTCCCGCCGCACAAACTATTAAATCGAAAGGGCCACTTTTCCGCGTATCTTCTATAACTATATACGCTGCCGACGAGACAATTATCAAGAGGTGCCAATTTGTGTGTGTATGTATGAGTGTGTGTGTGTGTATTTCCTTAAAATTAATAATTTTATACTTTCTAGTTTTGGTATTGACTTCAAACTTGGTATCCGCATGTATCTTAACCAGGGACATAAAAGGGGAGATATTTTGCAATCATTTCCGGTTTGAAGCAGACACTGTTGTCGCGAGACAAAATGTATTGTTGTCTCGTATGGACACTATATCGTGAAAATGATGCTCAATGTTTCTTTCAGATTCTTTTTGGGAGGACACTGCCTCCTCAGAGTGCCCTTGGAGGAGACCAAAATAATACAATAATAAATAGTATATTAGCAGCAGTGCCAACGGGCTTATAATCCGTCTTGGAACATTGCTTCCGAAAGAGACACTGGTAATGCTCCATTTTCCAAAGCTACATATGTTTGATTTTAAATACTTCAGTACCGTCTCGAAACGAACATACTGCCTCGTTTCGAGACCATCTCAAAAGTTGCCATATAAATATATCTTCTCCTTCTACGTATGTAATAACGAAAATATTTTGTTAGCGCAATACGATCAGAAAGTACTTTGCTAATACGAAGCAATGGAGATAAGAAAAAATACAAGACAAAAAACCGTTTAGCCGGGAATAGATCCAAGACCTGCTACTTGGAAAGTACAAATGTTAGCTCTGAGCCAAGCTCGTACGTTGATTGATGTTCGTTCTATTATGTTGAACATAGCACATAACAAGGCAGATCAAGCCAATTCAACAACATGGCAACTTTGCATTCAAGATGGCGACTTCTCCAATGATTTGTTTCTTCTTTGAAATTACACTTCATCCTTAATAATATAGCAAAGCATGACTGTCCTATCGTGGGAAAACCTTATAATTTTTATGGTTACAAACTTTGAACCGCCATCTTGAATCGAAGATAACGACTTTTCCAACATATCCGATTTTTCCTCTTACTTACGCTGTAATCTACACACTTGAAGGCAATTTCGTGATTCCACCATATCTACAAGTTGTCTAGAATTAGATGGGCCCTTATAACATTCCTAGCAATTTCTTACACCGAAGATGGCTTTTTTTCAAGTTTAAGGGCGGATTCGCAAACTACGCATCAGAATATACATCAGCTCGAAATTTCGACGTTCTAGCAACAGCCATTACAAATTTCACATTTTCTCGATTTGTGCCATCAAACCGAAACGAATTTTAATGCTTTTTTTTCAACAGAAACTATGTTCCTATCTTTATTACCTGACAAAATATAACGTTTCTATGATGTGCGCAAGTACTATAAAAAACAGCATTTCGAAAGGACGAAAAATGTTTGACACTTCATTTACATAGAAAATGTCGCCTTCTTCAATACATCAGAATTTTCCCATTACTCACATCACATGACGAAAATATATGCAAAGTTTGGTATTTGTGTGTTTTGCTGAAGTATACAAACAATTAAGTGTGATTGCGACTTTAGAGGTATATAATTCCATAGATGCTGACCCCTTATGGACCATGTGAGCACTGAGTAGAAATTTGAACACGTAAAAATTTAAGGAGTTCAGCAGTCTATAACGTGTTTGGTTGCTTGAGTTTATGGACGTGTGCTGCGCGCTCTCTGCGATTGACTCACTTCCCAGTCTTGGTCGTCAAATACTTCACCTTATAAGTGTTGAGTGTTTGTTTCGCCTTGTTATATAAAGTGAAGCTTATATTTATTGTTTTCGAAGTGTTTTTTATTTTAACCCTTTCACAGAGGAAGTCGACTTTTGTCGACAGAAAGAAAATTTCCTTAACATGCGAATGTCGACTATAGTCGACATGTTAAAATTTGTTTGTCTGTATCTTGGCTTTGTCGAGAGTAGTCACCAAAGTTGTACCGTTCAATTTTTTGTGTTCTATTGTTTTCGATAAACAATAGAAATCACACAGATTCTATTTGGCGACTACAATCGACAAAACCAAGATACAGACAAATTTTAACACGTCGACTATAATCGACATTCGCAGGTTAGGGAAATTTTCTTTCCGTCGCCTTCCACAGTGAAAGGGTTAAAAAACTTCGTTTTTTTCTTGTTGAATACTGTGCTGCATTTGAAGATGTCAAATCTTAAACGAGTAAACACACCAAAGTTTGATTTCGGTCCTGTCTCTCAACGGCCAATGTCTCTTGGGATACATGAGTGGTTGCAGAATACCTTCTGGTTTACTATTGATCAAGTGTTAAGTATTGAGATGGATATGTATCGTAAGTGCGTTTTTGTCAAACTGATCTCTTTACTCTTGTGTGAGCAAATTCTTCGTGATACAAATGGTGTTGCAAAGTTAGTGATTCCCAGAGGTCATCGGATATAAAAATGACTTGGGCCGATGTTAGTATTTTAACTGTGAAACATCATGTTACTCCCTTGGAGTTGACACATACTGATATCCAAAATATTCTTGAAAAATATGGTAAGATCTATAGTATACAGGACGAAGTTTATTCCGTTGAATATGTCTACCGTGTTAGAACTGGCACTAAATTGATTGAAATGGAACTGAAACATGCCATCCCTTCGTTTATAAGTATTCAGAATAGTCGATATTGTTTTTCCTATCCCAGTCAACAAAAGACATGATTGCGATGCAATTCTCTTCAACATCTACACTCGGCTTGTCCTCTCCGTCCTCAGCCCCAGACTGTTTCTGCTTCTTCGAGTTATGCTGGACGAGATCTGTTCCCAAACATTCTCATTTACTATCACCGCCGGATTTTGTTCCTAAATTTTCCACCCTCACCCAACTATTCCACAACGAGGAGCTGAAGTCAGTTTATCCACAGTGTCTACAGAGATATTCCCATCAGACAGTGGTAATTACGATATTAATGTGAACGATAACACCATACCTGTTATGAACAATATTAGTGAATTTCCACCCCTTTCGTCTGGAAATGCTACTGCTCACGACAAGACCACATCGTGTGATAATGATACTGACAGCCGCCAGTCTCTGAATGTTCAACCAACGGAGCTCCGAGATTCACTGCACCAACCTCCCACCGCAACTGTCTCTCCAATGCAAATTGCTTCCAATACGGCCGAATCTCTCCCCTCTTCTTCTGCTGATGATTCCATTACTATGATTACCGACGCAAGTGTAAGCCCCATTCAACCACCCTTGGGAAATCTTAGTGTTTCACCTCTATCTTCCCCTTCTCTAAGTATTTCAGTAGATGATCAAGTGCAGGAGTACTTCTCTCAGCGAGAAAGTGTAAGAAGTGCATCCGGTTCCCCTGATCATGCTAAACGGAAAAGTACGAAACGACAAGAATTGAGTAAAGCCCTGTCTCAAAGAGCTGAACATCTGTCTGAAGATACCGTTTCCACAAGTTCTTCTGACAATACGTAAGTACTACAACCTTGCCATAATGTATCAAATTCTCAATTTGTGTCTGTTCTTTGTCTAATCTGTACATAAATAAGACAATACCGACGATTTCTTTGGCAACATTGACGTTACATGGCATTTCCATTCTCACCATTAGTAAAATTTCTAGGAAAATTCAGTTAAACATCACGCCTGTTATCGACTCCAATATCATGTGTAAAATATGGTGTACTTAAAAAAAATTACATTTTTTACAGTGTTTCTCTTTATAATTTTCATGTCTGTCAAGATAGCTACCATCAATATTAATAACTTGTAGACACTTACGAAACAATTTTCCTTACGTGATTTTCTTGTACAGTCGCACATAGATATCGCACTCTGACAGGAAGTTGGTTTAGAACAGCTCAATTTTGAAATAGCTTATACAGCATACAATAATTATACCGCAAACGGCACAGGTACTGCAATAGTGGTTAAGAATGATGTAAAGTTCACACCTGGAGAAATTCACCCAACCGGGAGAATAATAACTGGCACACTAGGAAATATACAGATCGTAAATCTGTACTCACCGTCAGGAGCACAACAACGTTTAGAAAAGAATGAATTTTATGCGCATGATGTTCCCTCTACCTTATCCCCAAATACTGAGCATTTTTAATAGCTGGAGACTTCAATTCCGTCATCCATCCTGAAGACCAAACTCATGGTTTCAACTATTGTTCTACCTTACATGAACTGGTTAAAGGATTTCATTTACAAGACAGATGGTCATTGAAACGTCCAAATGAACGTGGATATACTTACCTATGGAACCACTCCGCTTCGAGAATTGACCGCATCTCTTTGTCTTCCGTTCTTGCAAAAAATATACTAGAGGTAGAAGTTACTCCTACCGTCTCTTTTGATCATCAAGCTTATGCCATATCCTTGAAAATTCCTGACGCTAAAATTGAACGTGGTAGAGGATAGTGGCATTTCAACACTTCCCTTCTTTCTGACACCTCCTTCTGTGAAGAATTTGCAGCTAAATGGCACTATTGGGTGACACAACAACGACAATTCCGAACTCTCAACGAATGGTGGCATAAATATTTGAAACCTCGCGTTTCTAGTTTCTCCATATTGTATTCTGCGGAGAAGAGTCGAGATAATCGAGCCCTGTATATTTTTTTCTATAGATGTTTGTGTGACGCTCAACATTCTGCCATTTCTGATCGTACTTTCCTACCTACTGTTAATAAATTTAAAGCAAAGCTTTTAACCATGAATAGACACAGAATGAAAGGTGTACTTATCCGAAGTAAATCTTCCACATTCGATCTCGAGGAAGAGCCATCACTCAATCATATTATACAGGTATATAAGCTTGGTGCGAGTCAATTAGTAGCACGTATTCAAGATGAGGACGGGAATATCTTTTCTTCCTTCCCTGAAATCAACAAAGTATTTTATTCCTACTATAATAACCTATTTGGCGAACGCGGTGATGCAAACACTGACCAACACATCCTAAACAACCTCTCTCCAGTGGTGGATTATGATTCCGCTAGAACAATGGAAACCCTAATAACGAAAGAGGATGTAGAATCTGCTGTAATGAATTCACGTAGTAGCAAATCTCGTGGTCTTAATGGACTTCCAGCGGAATGGTACCAACGCTTCTTCCCTTTGATAGGAGGCACTTTAACAGCCTTAGTTAATGAATATTTCAGTGCTGCGCCTATGGAAAATTATAAATCTCCAGGAGTGACAGTACTTATTCCCAAAAAGAGTTCCGCAAGTTTGGTCACTGATTATAGACCCATTACCCTAATAAATTCTGATTACAAAATTTTGGCCCGCTGCTTGAACAATATACTACAACCGTATTTGGTATCCTTGGCTGGATCGCATCAATATGCAAGTGTCGGAGATAGGAAAATCTACCATCTTCTGCAAACAATTCGATATTTCATTCCTAGTTGCTAAGATTCACCAAGCAATCCTGCGATTTTATCAACTGACTTTCATCAGGCATTCGACAGAGTCAATCATGCCTATTTATGGACTCTTCTACAAATGTACGGCATAGGGGAGACATTCATACGATGGATCCCTGTATCATATGACGAAGCACAAACAAAGCTGAAAATAAATGGCTTTCTGCGTGATCCTATAAAAATCAAATGAAGTGTCCGACAAGGCACTGAGCATGACACTTTTCATTATTTCACTGAGTCCATTAGTAAGTCACATTGAAGCAAATATTCACGGGATTCCTCTTTACAACAATAGACTAAAACTTGTAGTTATGCGGATGATGTAACGGCGTTTCTACGTGACCAAGATCTTCATTCTGTGGAAACATTCCCTGGAGACTATGTGAATCTATCCGGCACTCTGGTAAATCGTGCAAAGACTCAAATACTGCCATTTGTACACAACGCTTACGACACAGAAATACAAGTGGTCGACCAATTGAAAATTCTTCGGATAACTTTCACGCCTCTCCTTGCTGATACCATACAACTCAATTATAACAAAGGGGCCGCGGTGGCTCAGTGGTAGAGCGTTCACTTCTGGTGCATGGGGTCGCGGGTTCAAACCCTGCTCCCGCCAAGTGAACATTTTGGTGGACAAACGCCGTGTGCGTGGGTTTTCTCGGGGTTCTCCCGTTTCCTCCCACTTTCTTCATTCCACCATTTCATTCATTTCTCATAATCACCGTCTCCTTTAGCCTAACAGGCATAAGAGTGGGACGTAAAACTCAGATTTCATTTCATTTCATTCAATTATAACAAGTTAGTTAATACTGTGCGACATATTCTTCAACTTCACAGATCCCGTCAGCTAAGCTTACAGTCCAGAGTATGTTTTCTCAATGTCTTTGCATTTTCCAAAATATGGTTTCTAGCACAGATCCTTCCTATGCCCTCTCACAATGTTAAACGTTTTACCAGTATTGGATATTGGTTTGTTTGGCACGGTCATGTCTTCCGTGTCAAATATCCATATACCTGCCTACCAAGCGGAAAAGGTGGCTTAGGGCTTGTACATATTGGCTGTAAAGTAATGACTTTATTTAAGTTTCGATCTTTTCAAAATGTTCAACGCAATGTAAATTGGACCTGCCATAGCATCTTAGCCGATTGTGTTGAGCGTACAAGCATGAACTTGCCTCTACATATTACTGCAATCCCTCGCTGCTATTGGTATTTCAGAGAAGTGGATGCTGATTATCTTTATATGACTGCTGACCAACACGTATCAATAGCCTGGGTGAAGTGACATTATCTATTGCTCCTCAACCAATTGACCCTTGAGCCTCCTTGTCTGGAATTGAAACATACGAATAGCAACTGGTCTCAGATTTAGCGCAATATTTTTGCGTTCATATTCCACGATATATACAATCGACGTGGTGTACTGTTGTCAACTAGCTCCTTCCCACGAACGCTAAAAAGCATCGTCTCAAATGCTCTGAGTGTAAAGTAAAAAAAATTAAAAAGAATTTGATTATCAGTAATATCAGTTTTATATCTATATATGAAATTATAAATTTAATCGACATAGTTTACAACCACTCAAACAAATGAGTCTGCCATTTTTACCTTACAACAAAAGAAGTAAACTCCTCAAGAAAATAAATCGTCCGCTCGCTGTCGTCTAGGTAATAGGTTCTAAATACGATTGAGTTAAAATGAAAATTCAAGGAATTTATGGTGGATAAATAGTTTATTATAACTAAAATTCCTCTAATTTAGGTATGCTGAGTGACTAGTAATTTTTAGATTCAAAGAACGTTATTTTGCCCTTAAAAAGACATCTTTAATATCTTGCTCGACTTCCCAAAGAACTCATCGGGAAGGTAGAAGGAGCTCAATCTCTTATTTGAATATCTCTAAAGTTGAACAATAAAATTTTCTCTAAGTCTCGTTGGGAACTACGGAAATATGGAAACTAGTACTCTCTCTACTCTAGGTCCATATTCCTTGCTTTCAAAGACTGTTAAACTTCATTACAGTAACAGTCTGGCCTACACCTGGTTTGGACTCTCAACACGCAGAGAAATCCAGATAGGAAACTAACTAAAATCTTAAAGGATTCGTAAACTTAGGGAATTAGGAGTAGCAGCCGTCACTCATGGTCCAGCTATTTATTACGTCTATCATTTAAGACTCTAGGTGAGAAAGGTAAACCGCACACTCTAATACTTTCGTACACAAAAGTCGCAGCGTGAAAATAGAAACACCAGCCAGGCTTCACTAACGCCTGACTGTACGGGGATCGAACCCAAATCGCAACCTGGATTCAAATTTCATGGGAAAAATCTCCAGCACCTGGAAGTTTCAAAAACCTAAGTGTCCTGGATTCACTCTCTCCCTAACTAATTTTCATTCTTTTTAACCATTAAACTAGAGCTCATTTAAGCCATTATTCTGACGTAGAGCTCAAAGAATCCTACTTAATTCTTTAATTCCTACTCCTATCTCGGTAATTCATCTAAGTTATGACCAGAGACCACTTTGTCTAGAGGGACTGGAAGCCAAGGACTAACATATCCACTGGACATCCAGTAACTAAACTAAAAGGCAACTCCCGGAAAAAAGCTTACTTGCTAATTTCCTTCGGACTGAAGAGCCACCAATATAGCCCTCTACTGACCTCCCTAGCTGAAACAGCGAAAGCCATTAAAAATCCTCCTTTTTGTGTTTTGCCGGGGACAGAAAAAATGAAGAAAAAAATTAACTTAGCAACGGTTCAGAAAATTTCTATAGCAATGGAAAATTACTAGAAAAGCAAGGAACAGAGAAATCTTAAAAAAATCTAACCTCTCTACCAGGTCTATAATCAAGTGGGCATGAGAGTAAAATTCGATCTAACAAACTGAAACTCAATCCAAAAAAATTAGTATATATATAAATGATTGGGATAATTCTCTAATTGATATTTACATACATTTACATATTATAAACATAGTAAAATTATATATTACACTATACTTAGATTAAATAGTGTCAGGCCTGACCTACTAATTAATATATACAACTTATATATATATATATATATATATATATATATATATATATATATATATATATATATATATCAGAAAAATGGTGATCAGAAAAATGGAAACACCTGTAGTTGGCAACACGTCAGATGTATGGGTTGGCAGTGGTGTCGTGGCGCCCGCAGCGCCTGACCGCTGGTGGTGGTATGTTACGTCGGTCTCCATAATACGTCAGGCGCAGTGGAACAGCAGTGTCCAGTGGCTGCAGCAGACGGAGGTAGTGTAAAATGGGAGACCTCTCAGATTTTCAAAGAAGGCAAATTGTTGGTGCGCGGTTATGTGGAGTGAGTGTGACGGCAGTGGCTACTGTGTTAGGTGTGTCGCGTGGGACAGTGTCGAAGGTGATGACGGCCTACACAACACACGGGAAATCCACATCGGGGAAGCGGAACAGTGGGCGGAAGAAAATCATGAGTGACAGGTCACGCCGGTTATTAAAGTGCATTGTCACGCAGAACCGTCGTGCCACTGCGGAGCAAGTGACGGAGGAACTCAATCAGCACCTCCCCCACCCTGTTTCGACAATCACAGTCCCCGCGAATTACATGAAATGAACTTACGGGGTCGTGTTGCACGGGCAAAACCGCTGATCAGGGACCATAACGCTTTCGCACGCCGCAAATGGTGCCGACCATGCTACATGGACCGTTGAGGACTGGAAACGTGTAATATGGTCGGATGAGTCATCCTTCATCCTATTCCCAAACACGGGCCGTGTTTATGTGTGGAGAAGCTTATGATCTGCAGTGTCTCCGCCCAACTGTGAAACATGGCGGCGGCTCGGTGATGCTGTGGGCCGCCATATCATGGTCTTCATTGGGTCCTGTGGTCACACTTAGCGGACAAATCAGTGCCAACGATTATGTCGCAATTTTAGGAGACCACTTGCATCCTATGGTCCGATGTTGTTCCCGGACAATGACGCCATCTTCCAGGATAATAATGCACCCATTCACACAGCTGGCGTTGTTGCAGCGTGGTTTGAGGAACATCGGGATGAAGTTCAACACTTCCCCTGGCCCGCCCAATCCCCAGATCTCAACATAATTGAACATCTGTGGTCCGTCTTGGAAACACGACTCCGGCGACGATTTCAACCTCCATTCTCTCTCACAGAACTGGCCGATGCCCTGCACGAGGAATGGTGTAAAATTCCACTTGCTACCATTTACGACCTCTATGTCTCCATCCCACGTTGCATCGAGGCTGTTCTGAAGGCGAAAGGTGGCCTGACACCATATTAATCTGGAAAGTTGCAATTTCGTTCAGGTGTTTCCATTTTTCTGATCACCATCTGTATATATATTAAAATATATCATGCATAATCAAGCAAGGTAACGAAGTGTCCGTTGCATATACCCATTCCAATAAAGAAAGAAAAAAATCATTGCCTTCATCTGGGCATTTGAGTTTATAGTCTCGAACTGTCACTTTGAAATTCTCACTAATGAAAAAAATCACAATAACATTGAAAAATCAAATCAACCAAAATTGAATTAAACTTAAAAAAACATTTTAATTCACTTGAGGGATAATATCCCTTCACTGTTTATTGTCTCGTACCATTCTTAAAACTTTTCATATTCCACGCATCAGAATTAATAAAACAAATTTTTGAAATTAAAATCAGTTTAGATAATTTAAAAATGTTATTAATACACGTTACACTTCACTGTTCTGAATTTTCACACACTAGAAGTTATCACTCGATTTTTCAGAAGTGTAACTTCTTAACTTCTTCCACACCTTCAGAGGGGTTTAGAAAAACCAAATTCTTACCCGATGTGTCAGGGATTGGTTTACAGCTTTTGGGCCAGCCAAGTAAGCAAAATATGGGTGTCCTATATTTATGACCCAATCTGAAATTGGCTCTCGAATGTTGGGCAAGGCGTGGCTTACACTTGAGCTGGACATTACTCCTTTTGGGCTGGTTGGTCTAGCTACTGTGGGCTTTTGAGGCAGTCAAACAACCAAGTTATGGTTATCCATAATTTGCCCTCCAAAGTGAAGTTGATCTCCAAAGTTTGGACACTTCTATCTGATTTAGTACAATAACCTAAATATTAAAGCTGCCCAGCAAAAACAGCCAGAACTAAGTACTACCCTAAGTTTAATCCGAATTATTTTTGTCAGCGATTTCGATGATATTTATAAATATTAATTAGTTAGTGTCAATAATTGATAAATTGGTAAGATAGTTTGATATTTCTAATGAGTGTATCTGTATGGGGGTGGGTCGAAATCGACCCTCTGGGAATATCGTGGCTAATACTCTCGGTCGTTTTCGACCCCGTGGGAAGATATGTATAGGTGGGTCAAAAACGACCTCATGGGACTATATAAGTTTAACTTCGCTTTGCTCAAACTTCAGTAGCAGTGCGTAAATATGCCACTTCCAGATTGTGAATACCCTGTTCCATTTAATTGACTGGCCCAAAAGCTTAAAGTTTCTGGTCAAAGCAATGCAAATTTGGTTTTCATGAACTCATAAATAAATATTAAGCGCAAATTATTTATTCCTGTTTAATATTCCAGGAACTCGGATTAAATACAAATACTGATAGTCCAGGATCTGAGGGGGGTTGAGCATGCATGGAAAGCCTAACGCAATTTTATTTCTGATTATTGTTAATGGCACTATAGTGACGGTGAAAACCGATGTCGTCGCCCCCCAGCGTGGTCGACAACTTGGGGAAGGGGAAAGAGGGGTGGGGCGCAGAAAATCGTAGGCCTTCACATTGGCGCTCCTAGTATCCCCTCGGAACGACTTGGGCAATGGGGACCAGTTGTCGACAGGGACGAGATGGGTATCATTCGATTCGTATTAACGAGTAGATCAATAATTGATATGCCATTTTCCCGAAAATCCAATTTTAACCCGGGAAATTAATAAAAATCCGGGATTTTGGGCAATGGGGTCCTGTTGTCGACAGGGACGAGATGGGTATATCATTCGATTGGTATTAAGAAGTAGATCAATAATTGGTATACCATTTTCCCGGAAATCCAATTTTAACGCGGGAAATTAATAAAAATTGGTAATTTTGGGCAATGGGGAGCAGTTGTCGACAGGGATCAGATGGATATCATTCAATTCGTATGAACAAGTAGGTCAATAATTGGTATGCAGTTTTTCTGAAAAATTTTTTTACCCCTAATTTTTCCCGGAATTCAGTTGTTCCCCCGTATGTTCTAAATATGTGTAATTAATTACGTGCACACGTGCATGAAACTATGTGCGTACACAACTGTGCTTGTTTGTCGATCTCCTCTTTAGCAATACCTTGTTATCGTTCCTGATCGTAATGATAACGTTCATTTACAAAAAAGTATAGTAATTAGTATGTCTACCTTTGGTGGACGTGGGTCTAGTTCTGGTTCCCGGTTGGACAGCACAAAAATGTAATTCTGCAGTTATTACTTTCAGTAATTATTCCTCTCCTTTGGTCTCAAGGGAATAGCACTGGATGCCACACTATAGAAGTTCCATTTTCGTTCCTTTTTTTTAAAAAAAAATACTTGATTTTTGCGAAAAACTGCAAACCTATGAAGTTGGGATATTCACTTGTAAATGTGGATTCAAAACTGAAATCAATAGTTTGTTTTTCATTCATTATTGATTGTTTTGAAGAAGAATTGTTATTTTGAAAGACGAAAAGATATTTACAAACTAAAGTTGTGGCCAACTTAATTCCCGTTCTACCTAACGATCCTCCAGCACTTGGGAGAAAATATTTTCAATGATCTTATCTTTAGGTAGAACGGGAATTCGCGTTCTGCCTAATCCTTGCAGACAGAAAATTTTATGGACAGAAATGCTTTAGTCCAAGCGTGTTTTTATGCAGATCGGAACTCATGTATATAATGGCTGTAATAACGTGGGCGGGGACAAAATCCAAGAAAAATTCTAAGGAGACGAAGAAAATCCGAAGGCCGAATCATAGGAGTATGTATTGGATGTACCAGTACACACCTTATATGATTATTTTTTTTTCATCAATTGTCATATATTCTAAAATGTTATCTGTATTTTTTCAATTTACTGAAGCAATTTTTTTTTGTTTTTAATAATACTGAAACAACAATAAAACGCAAAATGTTATAATAAAAGGGGAGATTGTCTTTAGTCACTTTCACAAACCTATATGAAAAGTTCTGAGTATTCATATTTGTTACACATTTAGTGCATGTTTAATACATTTAGAATATTACTGTAAGACCATTCATTTTCATTACGAAAAGTAACTGTGATGCTATATATGATTTTTTAAAAAGAAAATCTTTAAGTTTTACGTCCCACGGTTATGCTAAAGGAGACGGTGATAATGAGAGATGAGTTAAATGGTGGAATGAAGAAAGTGGGAGGAAACGGGAGAACCCCGAGAAAACCCACGAGCACGGTGTTTGTCCACCACAAAGTTCACTTGGCGGAGGCTGGGATCGAACCCGGGACCCCAAGCACCAGAGGTGAACGCTCTACCACTTTTTTTTTAAACTTCCTGACTTATTTTTTACTGCAACCACTTTTCAGGACTACTAGACACGACAGGGACACGAACACAGAAACATCGAGCACAGTTAAAATTCCACCCTTGCTACTACAGAGGGACTCGAACCCCCAATGGGCTTCACCTCACGATCATCAGCCTAACGCCTCAGACCGCTCGGCTACACCCACCGGCACCACTGAGCCACCGCGCCCCCCATTTTTTAAAAAGAATTTTTATCCTTATGAAGTAGCGTATAGCAGTCTTTTATTTTGAGTATTGTATAAATATTTATTTTAATTCTGAAATACTGATCAAGATTTTTTCAGCAAAAACCAAAATGTGATATATATATATATATATATATATATATATATATATATATATATATATATATATATATATATATATATATATATATATATATATATATATATATATATACATACTTACTAGACGTTTTCCTTTGAGTTTTCAGTATTTTTTAAAAAAAATGTTATTCCAATAAAGTGAAAAATTTCAAATAGCTCAAAAATTTTAAATCTATGACAGTTGAAGTAAAAAATAACCATCATCTTACTAAACTATTCTTATGATTCTGTCGCTCGAATTTTGCCCGTTTTGTCAGAATTTTCTTTGGGTTAAGCCCTCTTGGATTTTGTCGTCCATTCGTAATAATCTGTCTAGTAATTCTGTAAGAATAACTGTATCTTCAAGTTTCAGCTCAAATTTAGATGTTATTCTACTTGTCCTCGAAAAAATGACGAATACAGTTCTGTTATTAGCACTGTTATTCACATCTACTTTAGTCAAGATTAATGTAATTTAAAAAAAAAATAGCTGCAGGGAAATGGAAAATTGATTGACTCAGTTGCAAGAAAGCCGTTTAATACTGTAACTGAAAAGAACACAAACTAAACTTACTTCGGTCTAATATCAAGTCATTTCACAACAAAACTTCATTGGAATTTTCAATTATTTATTACCAGTATACTAAAGCTCGCAGAGGGCCGCGGTGGCTTAGTGGTAGAGCGTTCACCTCTGGTGCTAGGGATCCCGGGTTCGATCCCAGCCTCCGCCAAGTGAACTTTGTGGTGGACAAACACCGTGTGCGTGGGTTTTCTCGGGGTTCTCCCGTTTCCTCCCACTTTCTTCATTTCATTCATTACTCATCATCACCGTCTCCTTTAGCCTAACCGGCATAACCGTGGGACGTAAAACTCAGAGATTTCATTTTAAAGCTCGCAGTACTACTACTAGTATTTAAAAGGCATTTCAGTTTACAGCCTCAAGATATGTTTAATCATATATTAAGCAAACATTGCAAGAGGATGCATGAAGCTTAGGAAAGAGTCTTCTGCATCATAACTCATTTTTCGGCATCACCTGATCAGCTGATTTGTCTCCTGTAAATAGCAGCAATACAAAATATTAACATACAAACTTAAATGTCAGTGTCTTTTGCAGAATTTCAACCAAATCAAAACGTCATATAATCAGAGGGCAAAGGATTTATAAGATTTTGTATCAGTTTGGTACCTTTGAAATGGAAGGTGGAATCACGTGTAATAGACTTGGTGGTTTACATACAGATGCGGTTGTATAGTTTACATTTAGAACATTGATGATCTTGTTTTAAATTGTATTGGCTATATTGACGATATGTGGTATTTAATATTGCTAGTAGAGAATTACATAGACAATATAAATATATATGGCATATTACATGAAGTATAGAATCATGTATAGAAGATAAATCACCTGATCAGATGATATCGAAAAAGGAGTTGTATGTAGAAGACAGAGACTCTATTTGGGGGGAGGCCGCCTTATGCATCATCTTCCACTGTTTGTTTAATATATGACTAATATCTTGACGATGTGGATTGTGGCACCTTTTAACTACTTCAAGCCTTAGCATGCTGGAGGTAAACTACTGGAAACCCGAATTTTGTTGTGAAATGACTTGATATTAGACCTAAGCAAGTTTGTTTTATGTTCGTTTCAGTGACAATATCAAACGGTTTCCTTGCAACTGAATCGACCAATTTTCCATTTTTCTGTAGATATTTAAAAGAAATCACATTCATCTTTACTAAAGTAAATGTGTTTAACACTGCTAAGAACAGAACTGCATCCTAGTTATTTTTTACGAGAAGAATAAGTAGAACATCTAAAATTTATGATGAGGAAACTTGAAGAAATAGTTATTCTTCTTACAGAATCTGTTATAAGTACTAAAGAAAAATACCATAGAAAAATCTCTTCCTGCACAGAATTCCCCGTCTCGTAAGATTATGCAGAACGGGAATTCCCGTTATGCCTAAAGATAAGATCATTTAAAATAGCTTCTACAAAGTGCTGCAGGACCTTTAGGTAGAACGGGAAGACACTCACGTTACGTATATATAACGTAAAGAAATACTAGAAACTTAGGTAGGTATGCAGTTAACTTCACACTTCAAATATGTCTTTACGCACTATGGAAAAACTATTTTTTCTTTAAAATAATTAATGGCCTTTGAATCTAGATTTGAAAGAGGATTGAACAGCGAGAAGTTTCGCACATCCCAACTTATTTTGTAAATTTATCTTTATGGTTTTAGAAACAAATGATTTGTAAAAAAGTGAAATGAAATCTTTGAGTTTTACGTCCCACGCATATGCCGGTTAGGCTAAAGGAGACAGTGATGATGAGAAATGAGTTAAATGGTGGAATGAAGAAAGTGGGAGGAAACGGGAGAGTCCCGAGAAAACCCACGCACTCAAATGATTGTTTTTCCTGTTAAAACAATCAATAGCAGAAGGGCAAAGGCAAATTGATCCGACAGTAAGTTCATGTTTGACGGTAGCTGCAATTAGTAATTAATAAATTATTGCTATTTGTAGTAACCGAAGTGTTTGTTGTAAAAAATTGTTTATTAAGATAGTAATTCCTAAACACTAAAGCGATGCAAATGTAAAATAACAACAACAACAAAAAAAAACTTTCAGTCGCTTCTACAATGCACAGCATCATTAATTAATTACATTTTGAAAGTTTTAAGAGGTTTATAAAACAAGACAACTAATTAATGCAAGATTCTTATTGGTTGGCGTGGGAGACTCGGATTCGATTCCCGGCGTAACTCATATGGTTCCGATTCCACGTTAATCAGTAGGTCCACGTCTCATATAGCCTCGCTGCTGAAAGGAACGTTAAACTCAAAATGAAATCAAATCATGATTGTTATTGACTATTGACTGTTGAATGACGATTTAGACAAAGTGATCTCTGCGAAAAAACTGTAGACCCTATTCGACCCTCTCTAACATTGTACTCTTACTTCTAATATAGTTGCTAAGCATCTCCATCATAATTGGCAACATATCTGGCGTGTTTTACATGCTCCTTATTTAACTTATCGTGCAAGATCTGTGTGATTTGCTGTCGTACATCACATTGTTGATACTGTAGGCCGACGACATTCACTTGGGTTTAGTGAGTGGTATTTGTGCTTCTTGCTTTGTAAGGGACACTATTCAACATCGTCTTACAGAATGTGGCGAAGCAAAAGTAGTGTGGCCTTAGGTTTGTCGTCATGTGTCGCACTACTCCCACGGCTATTTTAATAGACTTAATTCTTTTTCCTACTTTACATTTTCCCGATAACTAAGTACCAAGCTGTTACTTGGTTGATTGGCAACATTGATTTATATTTGTTAGCAGAAGCTCAGAAACTTACTTATACTCCCTATACTATGTTTTTATATGCACTGTTAACCCAGTTTTCTTTAGCCGTGCGCAATAGGTTATTTGCAATTTTTTTAAGAGTGATATATACATAATGTATCTTTTCCTTACCTGTCAATTTGGTTCACTTTCCTCATTCACCTTTGATTATTGATTTCTACTGATACTAAGTCGCAATAAAAAAAAAAAAAATAAAAAGCGGTAGAACGTTTCTGGTACAAGGGGTCTTTGGTTCGATCCCAGCCAGCGCCAAGTGAGCTTTGTGATGGACAAACACGGCGTGCGTGGGTTTTCTCGGGGTTCTCCCGTTTCCTCCCACTTTCTTCATTCCACCATTTCATTAATTTCTCATCATCATCGTCTCCTTTAGCCTAGCCGGCATAAACGTGGGACGTAAAACCTAAAGAATTCATTTCATTTTCATTGAATGCAGGATACATCAGGAGGCAATACACCCAAGGTAAAGAGCAATAAAGTGAGTCTTAATTATCAAATATATCTAAACTAGTGGCAATAAATAATTCTGCAGCTCCAACAGTGAAGAGAGCTTTTGTGCGCATGGTATTGTAGCTGAAAAGATTCGTTGAATGTAACATGTAAACAAGTCAGCATCGTTTCACAATGTGAAACTAAGACTTCCAAACTACGAAAATTCAATACTTAAAGTAGTGTATTTATAAGCACTGGCACTGGTACCCTCTTCCAGTTTAAATAGAGGACTAAGGTAAGAGATACAGCCTATTCTCGGGACACTGAATCGATTACAAAAAGTCGCTTCTTTCTAACTTTTAATGTTTTGCTCTATGGAAATCAATATTGAAACCACTTTTGAACCACATTTCGATAAAGTGCTGTGGATAGTCAAGAAGTTGTCTTGAGATGCTGAATCGTTCGCAAAAAACAAAACAAAAAAAAAAAAAAAGCCTCTCAATATTTGTTACCGTTTTAATTCTATCATGATAAAATTTGAAATCGGAAATTGCTATTTTGAACCACTTCCGGTTTGAATAGATAGTTATAGAGAGATGAAATCTGTCCTTGGGACGTCGAATCAATTGCAGAGAACCGCATTTCGATATCTCTTACCGTTTTCGCCCTGACTGATACCTGTCGACAGATAAACGGATAAAGCCGTTCTATAAGACTTCCATCACTTACATATAGCATAGTTTGGAAGTCTAGAAACTAGATTCGTGAAGATTGCACAGATTTTAATTATGCAAATAATTTCTTTTACGTGCTCTTCAGGCCAGAACAAAACGAAAGGCATAAAACAAAATTCTTAAATGATTGTGTTAAATTGTTGATTAATCTTTAATAACTTTATCTTCCCCACATCTATAAAGCGTCTCACTCTTAGATTGCAGTACTGAGTAAATGGAGCGCGCTGTTGTCACATTTCTTCCGCCGTATGTAGAACAAGAAAGACAGAAAGACAGAGTTTGTAAACAAAGCCTTTCTTAAATTCATATATTTTCATCGCTTTTGCCATTCCATTCGCGTAAATTCATTTGGAACGGCGAATTGGAGTGTACAAAACAAGTCTAATAATTGTTAGAGGTTTCCTTTTATGATGGTTTATAAATCGTTTCAATAAAATTTTGATGGGAGGAATGCGAAATCGAGAGAACATATGAAACGAATAGAAAACATATGATAGAGATAAATGACAGGCTAAACTGTTTCGCACAGAAATTTCCTGTACCGAGTGTGCGGCAAACTAAGAAATAGCAATGGGTAAGATACTGCTACTGAACCTGGGTAAGAGTGTAAGAGTAAGGTGACCCTGATATGTGACTTGAAAGTATGACATACGAAAACGCTCATTTGTGTGTGTACGCAAATTATCCGTAAATCTAATTTCGTTTGTCAAACAAGTTACATTGTAAAGTATATTGTGAAGGCGGCTGCTCTCCACTTCCGATGGTTTAGATCTGATTTTCCCCGCGGAACAACAGTATGATATTTTAACAAATACCAGGAGGTCTAAATGGAACATCGCACTATAATAGAAATTATAAATACATTTGTGAATATTAACGAAAGATTTGTAAATTTAAAATTAAAAAAAAAAAAGAAGAAAGAACGTATGCTAAATACCTTTTAATCACTTTTGCTGCTTCCACTTAAAGGTGAAATCCCTTCCACGTATTCAGTCTGTAGTTAAAAACCAGAAGAGCATGTGTGGAATAAAGCCGAAATGTAAACGTGAAATAAAAGCAAGGATTGGAATAGCGAAAAAAACCTTAGGAGGAAGGAAAGTCTGTTTAGTGCAACCTTGAATAAAGAATTTCGTTTGTACTGTAAGGGTCAGTAACATGATCATTACACAAAAAAATATTTAAAGCAACTGGAAGCTTTCGAAATGTAGGTGTGGAGGAGAATGGAGAAAATTAGCTGGGTCAAACGAAAAACGAATAAGAGAGTATTAGAAATGGAGGGAAACAAAAGAACAATTTTAGATATAATTAAAAAAAGGAAGAGAAACTGGTTGGGACTATGGCTAAGAAGGGACTGTATCATGATGGTCGTGCTGGTGACAGGGTATGATATGGTGACAGGAAAAAGAGGGAGGGGAGGAAGGACACTACAATTACTGGATGATATCAAAACAGAAAAATCACACGTGAAGACGAAGAGGTTAACGGAAGACCGTGTATCATGGAAGCTTCTCAGTGGCAGCAACTGACCTACCAATAATGACAGAACACCTATGATTATGATGATGATGATGATGATGACAAAATGTAATGATTGAATAGACACTGAACCTCCCTGGTTTCTATACTCACTTCTGACACCTCAGACACACGATGTCAGTATGGAAACAGAAGAAGAATGAGAAGAAACCCTATTATGTCTGTTCTTAACAAACACACAAGTTGTGACTTTAAATCACGTATAGTGACAGCCAACAAGGTACAGATCGTTGGGCGAGGAAACCAAAACCAAACAGAATCATCAAACCCTCCGAAAATTCATTTTGTTTCTTTCATGCTTCCTAAAGAAACATCGGGGAAGAGAACAAAGAGCCTTTTCATTCTGCTTTGTGAGCTCATGAAGTCATTTGTTGTTAATGTTTTTCTCATCTTCATCTGCGTATTCAATGTAAATGAGACAAATGGAATTACAAACGAAACCAACTTTTATTGTCAAAATTGTCAGCATTCGAAACAATATTAGGGACTACGTGCGAACTGTAAATGAATCAATTACAAAAACTAATAACCAGGAGTGAGGAGTTTTATTATTAGGGCCTAACAGATATTGGTCTGCTTTTTCCTCTTCCATAGATATTGATCTTAAGAAACAGTTTTTGTTTGAGTAACAACTGCATTTATGTGATTTATGTTATTGATAACTGAATTACTGTCTGATTCAAGTGTTTACCGTACTTACTATTCACCCACGATTGAAATTTTTCTTTCTTGGAAGAGAGAAAATACGAACTATACGCTCCCGATGTCTGAATATCAGTCTTACTTTATATATATATATATATATATATATATATATATATATATATATATATATATATATATATATATATATATATATATATATATATGTGTGTGTGTGTGTGTGTGTGTGTGTAACTCAAGGAAAAGAAGCGAAGTAAGTGGAACATAAGATTGAGTGGGGTTGACGCAATGTTTCTCGTAGGTGTGGTCCAGGATTCGATTTTGCGATCATGCTTCCGTTAAGCAATAGATTCGTGCTCGCATAGCATCAACAGTAAATAGTCATCGGAATAGCACAACACTCTACATCAGTAACTTTAAAACAAACATTATAAGGAAAATAACATTGGCAAGATTTGTGACTGCCTTTCCTCTGGTCAGATGCGCGCGCTTTGGAAAGTTGATTCTTAACACTAAAAGCCATAAAACCTAAATAAAGAAAGATATCGACCTGCAATTTATTTTTAAAATAACTTCAATCCTTTCTTAATATTTTTCTCTCTTTGCACCCCCATCTAAGCTGAAAAATACAAAAGTTTCTCGCTAGTCAACTTTTTAGATATTGCATTGCAATAGTATGTGCACTTTATTTTACATTTTATTTTTTATTTTAAAATTCAAGAAACTTTCTTGAATGCCAACTTTTCCAACATTGGCACCAAATATGGTGTTAATAGCTGTATAAGTTTCAACGTTGTATCTCTTATAGTTCCGACGTGATAAGTTGAACGCGACGTTAGAATTTGTCAGCAAGATTTCACTATTTCAATTTATTTCAATACTTGAAAATTCTTCTTGATATGAGAAAAACACATTATTTGATAAAGAAGGCAGTGTTCTACAAAAATCTATCCATATCTAGTAGAAAAAACTATTTCTAAAATTGAGGCTAAGTTTGGCAACAATAGGCATAAGGAAAAGCATTGCCATTTACTCCTGTACTGCAATCTAAGGGTGAGAAGCTCTATAGATGGGATTTGATTTGTACACAGAGTAAAGTAATTTCGATTATTTCTCTCTCGATGTGATTCTGTTCTCCGTCTTTCTTTTCATTTGCTCTAATCAGTAACTGTTCTCATGTGCCGAGTGTGTTCCACCGTTGAGAATTTATTTTTTTTTAAAATAATTGAGTGTGCTTTTTTCGAGTGAAAATATTCGAATGAAAATCTTTAGTTTGATGGGCGTCATTCTCGTAATTGCGTGGGCGGGCTATACTAACATCTCCATAATTAAACCAAGCACAGGCGAAGTTGGAACATGAAGAAATTTCAAACATTTTACTGTTATTCCAACTGCGATAAGAAATACAGTTCCTGGATCGATTCATTATAGAAAACAACTGAGAAAAAGCAACTATTAAGAATTTCTTCGGCGTGTCTTTTAATAGTTGTATATTTAGAAATGCACTGAATAGTATTTATAGTTGGATATTTATATAAATAATAGGTATTAATAGATTTTGTCCAAATAAAATGATAATTAATGCTTATGCCTTTTACGTTCCTTAAAAAATAAAGAATAATGTGCATAATAGTTTTATTTAAAATGAGTTACTAAAAGAAAATCTAGATAGTATGCATCTTTGAGGAACATTTAACTCAGTTCGTGACTTGCCTTATATGTTCAAAATAGAATTCCAGAGTGGAGGTAGTGCATGGAGTAGGAACTGTTCTGCTACTGATCGGCAGCAGTTATCTCGCAGGCCAGTCCAGAAACTGTTATTCCAGTTGGCAGACAACAGTGTTAACATGTATACACAGTTTAAGTTGATGAAAGTTTTAGTGCAGGAAATAAGACCAGATGAAGTTTACAAAAGACTTCAGTCACAATACGATGATGGAACAATCATTTGCAATAAAACATTTGAACAGTGTTAGCGCTTCAAAAATGTCGTATGTCCCATTCATAGTAAATCCAAGCTCACAGCAGTCATTTTTGGAACTTTTCTTATAACTTTGAACAACTTATGATTCACAATCGTTGTACAATAATCTTTTGTTAGAAACATTAAACACACTCATTTTTGACCATTTGTTGTTCCAAAAAGTGAGTGAACACTGATTTTCAAATAGGCTCCCACTTTAAACCGGCACAAAAAGTTGAAGTCTGCACTGAATTGAAAGACAAGTCTGACAAGGAAGGCCGGTATTAAATGTTTCGAACTCTGAAAAAATTTCTAGGAGGCCAACATTTCCACAGTGATTATGAAGTGAAGTAGATTGTTCAAGAATGGTTAAGGCATACTTTCAAATTTTAATATGCTGAAGGCTTACAGGCAGTAATAAACGCTGGGAAACTGTATAACTGTAACAGGCGGTTTGTTGTATTTTCGGTGTATATAAAAAATCATTATATTTTCAAATTGAATATCTGGTACCGCATACTAAGTTTCTAATATGTTTCGTGTATATGGAACAAATCCTGCATATTTTCAAAAACAATATCGTAAAAAGTACCTATATTATAAAATTGAAACTGACTATGTGACTCTTAATCCCTTGAACCGATCTCGATCAATTTTTTGAAGTAGATGCGGCTCTGACCTGGGAGTGTTTTAGCTATTCACTTTGACGGTAGAACTTAGGGGGGGGAGGAGGGGGAATTATAAAAAGATAAATAAAACAATAATTCTTGAACCAAATGACCAATCTCGATCAAATTTTCAACATAGATCAGGTTCGTACCTGGGATAATTTCCGTCATTTAACTTTGATGGTGCAACGTACGAGAGGGGAAGGAGGAAATATATGCAAAAATTAAAAATAAAGTGACTGTCTTTGTGACTTCATCACTCATGAACCATCCGAGCAATCTCTATCAAATTTTCAACAGGGATGAGGTTCGAGCCTGGGATGTTATTTATTTATTTACTTTGACGATAGAACTTAGGGGAGAGGGCGGAGGAGTTAAAGAATTAATAAACTTAATAAATCTTGAACCAAACGGTCAATGTCGATCAAATTTTGAACATAGATGAGGTTCGGGCCTGAGATATTTTTTTCATCATTTCACTTTGACGGTAGAACTTAGGGGAAATGGATAGGGGGAGATATATATATATATAGAAATAAATAAAACTTAATAACTCTTGAACCACCGGACAGATCTCGATCTAATTTACAACCTAGATGAAGTTTAAACCTGTATATAAAAATCATCAAAAATGACCGATATCAAAGAGCGCTTTAGTTAGTAGAAAGTGACTGACTAACAGAACATATTACTATTTTTTTCTTAATTTAGTCCAGCGAAGCGGGTAATTGATGCTTGTACTAAATATCTATTATTGTTTTGAGTATTTTCTGTGTATATGCAAAATATCCTATTCCTGTTTTCCCTACCTATCTATATTATGCAGCTAATTATTCCGTACTTTAATAAGTATTTCTGTATATATGTATTTGTTTGCTTAGTATCCTCGTCGCCATAAGTGCCTTTACATCGCAGTGACGGGTATGTGACCGCGCAGTACTCCAAGGAAGGGATGGTTGTATAAGAATTTTTGATTAATTTTGAAGAGTTTTTATTTTGACTAGGGAATTAACATAGGTATAGGGAGTAAAGACACAGATTTGAAGCATCAGTGCACGAAAAGATTCGTATTCTCAGTTTTTCTATTTATTGTTTTATATGTTAAGTTAAACACCACAATATGTATCACTGATATCGCAGATCGTATTATTTTGTAAAATCGTGTCTGTAACGTATTGTCAAAACATTCATCTCAAGACATGATGTAGAGAAAAGAGAAAGAGATGAGACATCTGTAATATATGTATAATTACTCAATAAGTAATTATAAGTAAATTAGACTCAATAAGTAATTGTAGAAATTAAATAAAGGACACGTAAGAGAGCGAAAAGGAGGTCTAGAAGTCTGAAGTTTTTAGAAACGTCCTAGATAGGTGAAAATATAGTTAAAAATTGCAAAAGGTATCATGTAATTTATCTTTCTTTTCTTATATCCTAGTATACTTTTTTCTTTCACATCCAAACATCTCTATTCAGAATTACGAGATGTTTGTGAAGAGAGGTGAAGAGAGAAACATTTCCATCTCAAGAATTATATCAGAAAAAAATCTTTTGACTTAGGCTAGATTCGAACTCGTAACCCTTGAATCCATAAGTCTGCGCTCTACCGATTGAGCTAACAATTGCTGTTGCAAAAGCCTGATTTCTACAACTACCGGTTGCTGAATGGTGTGTATTAACGAAATTGGCCGAGATAATTGCTTCATATAGCTATTGCAATAACAATAATAATAATAATAATAATAATAATAATAATAATAATAATAATAATAATAATAATAATAATAATAATAATAATAATAATAATAATAAAGATGATGAACAGAATTTAAAAAGTCGCATTGTTAAAAGTTTGGTGTGCGAAGTTAGTCCTAATATGAGATTTTATTAATTATATATAATAAATGTAAGCGTGGTTTATTCGTGCGTGCTACTCAAACTGCGCAACTCATAAGGGTTGTACGCGTATGGTACAGTAGCCTTGCGTCCTCCAACCGTGAAGAAAGATTCGGTTTGAACCTATGCGTGTCCTAAGAGGAAGGAGGAGATTCAAAGAAAGAGAAGTGGTTTAGAAATTATGCAAAAATAGAATATCTCACGAGGTGAGGTGATATAGAGTTCAGCGTGTCTTTCAGCTGTGACTCTATACAAGATGTGCATCTACGACTTAGCGTGGAACCCGAACCACACGACTCCTGCCGGGAATCGAAACCCATATCACCTCTAGCTCTATCATGGGTGACACAGATACATGTAAAAATAATCGAAAATAAACTATATTAATGTTAAATCCATAGCTTTCGAGGTCCTAAAAATTCCTAATTGAAAGATATCAGTGTCTATTCAATAGTTTTCGGGGTCGCTGAAGTGAATAATGACACTCCCGATACCATAAAAGCCCAAGTTTTTATTCTTCGTTAGCGGCAAGTTAATTCATTTGCTCCTGCTGGAAATGGATTCGTACTATTTCATTCCGATTCAAATATGTATTCTACTGGGAAAACTAATCTCAAATATATCTTTGAAATATAAACCTATTCTTCCCGTGCAACGCCGGGTATTTCAATTAGTAAATAAATAATTTCAGAAACAATGAGTATATTTAATGGAAACAGACATATGTATTTTTGAATGTTGTATATGAATTGCTAATTCATACTTTATCTAGTAGAAAATGGTGCATCCATTATATATTCTGAAGCAATAGGGAGAACTATTGGAGGTTTATTTTATTTATCTACTGTCGAATTTAGTGTGGAATAATTTCAAATAATTTATTTCGAAACTATCGAGACGAGACTGAGACCGCTATTTGTCGGTTGAAAGGAGACTAATACTGTAAATAGTCTCGTATTGTCTCGTTTTGATACCAGTCCTACTTCGGGGTTTGTTCTCTAGTAACTGGTTGCGTAGTGCACCTACAGTATATAAGACGTCGTATATTTAAATGTTTGAGAACTTACCCCACCTCCACTTGACGGATCGTTCTAACTAAAATTACCAGACCGTTTATGTAATTTTGCGTTTCAGTACAGGTCCTATCCTTATGTCAATTATTTTCTTGCAACAGAGAATGAAAAATGTAACAGTTATAATGTTGATCGCGCATAATCCTGTATAGATAAAAGGCACTTTATAGAGTGTCGGACTCCGTGGTATAAATACAGTAGTTACTGGCTTGGTAAGTTCATCACTGAACGCGTTTCCGTCATATCGTGCAATGACGTCACCTTTGACACATGCTCGGGACAGGACCATAGGAGGAGTAACGCTGTTGTTTGCTTACTCGGTGCTGTTTATTCTCTTTGGAACCTGATGTGAAATTACTGCTTTCTCCTTACTTTCAGCTGTTTTTGCTATTTCTAATTTAGATGTCTATTATATTAGTGGAATTTTATTCCATCATGGAAATATATTTTATTTCTTTTTAAATGTAGATAAAAAGAAAAGTCTATTTGGACAAGTTTCCCCACAACTCTAGAGGTATTGTCTTGGGTGCGCTTTTCTTTTCTTTTCCTTTAGGGCCGCAGTGGCTCAGTGGCAGAGCTTTCACCTCTAGTGCTTGGGGCCTCGGGTTCGATCCCAGCCCCCACCAAATTGAACTTTGTGGCGGACGAACACCGTGTGCGTCGGTTTCCTCGGGGTTCTCCTATTTCCTCCCACTCTCTTCATTTCATTCATTACTCATCATCACCGTCTCCTTTAGTCTAACCGGCACAACTGTGGGACGTAAAACTTAAAGATTTCATTTCATTTCATTTCTTCAACACAAATGCAATTAAAACCTGACTCTGAGAGCGCAACAATGTTATCTTGTTCGAAGGGTCAGTGATTTTGTGTCGAAGGTAATGTCACGTGAAGAGACAGGCTGCGCGTGGGCTTATCTTGTTTTACGTTTGGCAACATTGCTCTTGGTCAAGTGGCCTATTGCTTATGCCTTTAGGTATTTGCCCTAAAACCATACAGCGAGCTGTGTGCGTTCTGTTACTCCCTCCCTGCCCCTCGCGGTGTTTCCGAAAATATTACTTGCTTTTCATGCATTGGGATAAGGGGTAAGACATACCTTGGACAATGGAATGGAGTAACATATAAAATGATCGAAAACGACAACCGATGTTAATGTAGAGTTCATAGTTTCGAGGTCGCTGAGATGATTAGGCGTAAAGCTATCAGCTATTTTTTGTTAGTGGTTTCTTCATATACCTCTACCAAGTTAACGAACCTGGACTTATCCGCGTACAGTAGTTGGTTAGTGTGTCCTCGATGGCTATTTTTACTTTTTCCATGATCATTCCATACCATACAGTATTTTTTTATGTTTTGAAAAAGCTTGATTTTATCAATTCGTTAAACAACAATGTTTCTTTTTTTCTAACTATGTTTCTTAGTATTATTCTCTTCATTCTAACTAATTTAAATATTTTCAATAATTCAGAATTTTGACAAAAAAATGTTACAATGATCAAGATTTGTATAAGAAGAGGAGCCTTCATTTCTAATCATTGTCATAAACGGAAGGGAAAACTTATAAAAAATTGAAATAACTTAGTAGACGTAGAAAATCGATAGAAATAATGAACATCAACTATTAGTTGACTGTTAGAAGTATAGTAGATATGGTTCTCAACCCAAGTAGAAGATGCACTCTTTGCTTCATGAAAATAATAAACATTTTTGAAAAATAATTACAGAAAAGTAATTTGAAGACATTTACTGAGCGAACGAAGGTTACTGGTTAGTGTTGACGCTTCGTAATTGAGAGTCTCCCGGTTCAAATTTCGATACGAGGCATCCTGACTAGTGATTTTGCAGTACCACTGGGCGAATACCAGGATACCTTTAATACATAAGCTTTGGCAAATTTTCTTGAAATCTTTGTTCTTATGTTGTTAATGTTTCAGTGTGAGATGGCATTTTGCTACATGGAAAATATTTTTAGTAAACAAAATATAGTAGATGAATGGTTAGTGTAAGGAACTTCACTTGTGTGGCTTAGGTTCATATCCCGACTGTTCTTATTGATTTTTTCTTTTAGCTATACTCATATGTTGCACTCCAGAAGTTCAATTTTGAATTAAATTTAATCGCAGCTAGTTTAAACTGAAATTATTTTCAAAACTATTTGCTATTACATGTTTTTGTTTTACTTGCGATGTTTCAACTTTGATATTAGATCTTAGAACCCTAATGTAACTCATTTCCCTACGTCATATCATGATGAATGTTTTCACAACAACGATAGTCGGGCGGTAATACAGAATTTCATTGTTACTGCAGGGTCGGATCTTGAAGCCTGCGAACTACGCGTTCGCAGGAGGCGCCAGGTGAACAGGGAGCCAAATTAGAAAAATGAATTTTGTTTTAAATGTAAATATTTATTTAAAAAATGTTATGATAAAAAATTTTCCTCATATAGCTTCAAATAAATATTGTACAGACTGAGATACAGATAAAATACATCAAAAGGACAATAAAGTCGAATCTTTGCGTGGTTGGCTGTAAAACACCCTTTACAAATGAAATGGACTCGTACATCAATTGATGCCAAAACCACACGCACAAGTGATGCTAGTTTGAGGAAAATTTCCACGGCACAGGATAGACCTTTTTAAAGAGGGAAAAGGGATATTTTACGAATATGAGATAAAATGAAGGTAAATTTAGCTTTCCAATAGATGTTGTATTAAGCACTATGACCGTAGAGCTAAAGACAGTGGTATTCTTTCCACAATCCCACCATATGCACAAAATACAAATATAACAGACTCTTCATTCCTTCCTTAACAATCCTTCCGACACCTTGCTAGAGAATATCATTGCCAAATATGTCTTTAAAATCCGAATGGATCAACAAACGAAAGGAATTCAACAGCAAGTATTGTTTATGGATTGGGTGGCATTATCACAGTAGAAAGAAATGTCTCCAAGGATGCTCCTCCATCTTGTCTTAAACAGTGTCTTCGCATAGTACTTTGGTTCAATGACCTCAGTTAAGGGTTGAGAAAGATCACCGTAAATGAAATTCACATTATCAAAGTTGAAGCAAGCATGGGCGCCCAAAAGGGGACGAGGGGGCCGGGCCCCACCTGGCTTACGACAAGTATAATATATATGTATAATTTCTTAAGATTTTCTTAATACAAATAAAAATACGAAACGTAATATACCAACCAGGAAGATGACCCCTCTAAACAATTCTTCGGGCCCCCATGCAAGCAAGTAGGCTTTTCTTGTCCATTCGCCCAGGGAGTGGAGCGAATACTAAGAAAAGACGGGCAGTACAAATGGATTTTTTAAAAATCATTTCTGAGGGAAATTTTAACTTAAGTTCCTAATGGCTCAAATCGCTGTCCACTGCTTAATGCTCACTTTGTTTAATATCTATTAGTTCATTTGTCGTTCGTCAAGATTTTCATTTCTATCCTAAGACATTTCGTTTTTGTTTTATTTTTTAAATTTATAATGATGTGTGCTTTCACTTTTTAATAGTATTTTGTTTTTCATGTAATAATAATGAGCAACGATATAAAACCAAGTGAGCATTTTATCGGAAAAGAAAGCTACAAAACATGAAAGAAGATAAGAGGCAACCGAAAGCTCTAAAAGGTTTCTTTCGCGTTCTGGACAAAATCATACAAATGTTGAGGTGGGGAGTTGTCAATACCAGTCACTGTTAACGAAGCATTTGCAGGTCGACATTCTTTTGAAACTGTAAGGTTATTTTACCTGATTGCAGTAATTTAATTGTTGAATTAAAATGGGATGATACGGTCATTTCTGTTACGGGTCTGAATTAAATTTCATGTATTTCAAAATATGTTTGAATACAATTAGTTTTCACGCGGCATATAAGTATATAACTTGAAAGGATATAATCGAAAGCGATGAAAGGTCATTTGGATGACAAGTAGTTTTTTTTTCAGTACTCTCACTTTCAATCACAGCAGCATATACAGATGCTTGTTTTATTATAACAGTATAACAATAAGTATTAATCCATTCTCTGTTATTAAATTTAGATGGAGCGATATTTTAAATTAGTAATAATTCTAATGCAAAGTAGAGTTTTGATTATTAGTTACTTGTGTTTAGGGATGCACCGACATAGGTGCTACGGATGCGCACGAGACGAATCGAGACAGGATTTTCCAGACAAAATTCGAGTCGAGACACGGTTCTTCCAATAGAGAAATATACATTTTTCGAGTCGAGACATCACTTTTACAACACATTTTTGAGACGAGACAGCTACACATCTTGTCTTGTGGGCATCCCTAATAGGTGCAGTGTTCCTTTCAGAAAAAAATCTTCCGGGGGGTACACTTAGTATTCAGAGGGCCACTGCTGCTATTCTTTTATTTATTATTATATTACAGATGTATTATTTTGATCTCCTCCCGGGGGAAAGTGGCCCCCTAAAAATATGTGTGGACGAAACACTACACAGGTAGTCTGAGAGTCTGGATCCTTCAATTAGCACAATTTCAGGGGCAGATACACAAAATTATTTGCATTTGTAGGCTATTCCGAAAAATCTTCGAAACCGAAACAAAAATCTTAGGTGCATCTTTGCTTGTGTTTACATTGTGTTACTGCCTGATTTCGTACGTTTATGTTGGAAAGAAACATGAAAGAATTGAATTGTTCTATAGGCCTAAAGGGCCCTTAAAAGAATTTTTGCGAAGGAACCTGATTTTAAAGTGCTGCCACTGGATCGAGGAAAAATTAAATATCAATTAATTTGACACACACTTTTGTCATTTGTTGTGTATTGAACTAGTTTAACTAAAATTAATAAAGAATTATTTGAAATCAAGTATATCTCAAGAACGATTAAATGGACTAGCTTTGATGGCCATTGAAAATTACATTCTGAATGAAATTAATATTGATGCAATAATAAGAGATTTTGCCAAATTGAAAGCCAGAAAAGTGTCTTTATAACATGAACTTTACAGTAACAAAGAAAACGAGAAATTAAGCTAACTACAATATTTGTATCACTGGAAAACACTATTTAAATATGCTTTTAATGAAGTGTAAGAGCATATCTCTTTGTCAAAATCAAACCTGTTGTAATGTTAAACTTAAAGCTCATTAGTTTTATTCTATTTCGACTTTTATGTTTCAACTGTATTTGTCAAAATACATCTTAACTATACATTTTAGTTGTTTCCTGTGCTTAATAAAAAATATATAAATTATTAAAACTGGAACTTTGGTCATGATTCATCCACAGTTAATTAGGTTTAATTTCGCCATTTTCCTTTAATACTCACAGGAAGACTGAATTATTATATATTGAAGAAATTTGTAACTGTAACAATTATCTGAAGAATTTTTGTCCATTACAGCATTCTATTCTTTTATTATCATTTAGGCGGGGGCGACTAAATATTGTTTATTTACACTTACTAAATGTCTACAACCGATCCTGTTACTGTTATATATATATATATATATATATATATATATATATATATATATATATATATATATATATATATATATATATACAGAAAGAGAGAGAGAGAGAGAGAGAAAGAAAGAAAGTTTTGATTCAGAAAAAAGTACAGTTGAACGTACGATGCAACATGGGCTCCTGGAGGGATTTCAAACGAATTTAGTATACGTATACATTACCATCTGAACAACTTAACCCTAAAAATGCTTTCGATCACTGAAATAAATTCCTGCCTACGCTCCTGTAAAGCAGTAAGAATTTTAGGGACTGATCATGGGGTAATGCCTCCCTGGAGTAACGACAGTTCCCCAGAAATCATACCTCTGATAGGTCCGGATGTGACACCAGTATTTGTGTATTACCACTCCTCACTCTAAGTGTATTGAAACTTAAGTCAAAAGAACTGTTCTGAAATCTTCACCGGTTCTCTCCTCTGAAACCGCATGCGAATGGGGCCAACCTTGGTCATATACCACATCTGGAATATTACCGTTTATGTCAGAGATCCCGAAAAATATATATTCGACACAAATAAAGGATGTTTTCGATTTTATTTTATTTTATTTATTTATTTATTTGCCTGTCACCCTCCCACTCTGACCTCCATGCCAACCAAGGCTTAACTTGAACTTAAGCAACATCGACAGCGTCACTATTCATCTGCGACTACGAAAACAAATACCATAACGATTTCGATATTAATATTGTTCATATTGAGTACTTTTACATGCCACTTGCCCCCTTATTACGGATGACTTCAGTGTCTCGCCCCCACAACTATGGAGCAATTTCAACAAACTTACGTATAGCTATAAACCACCATCTGTAAAATAAATGTGCGGGTGACCTCTTTCGGGGAGGAATTCATTAGCTATTTTTCCAATATCAATGTGGTGGCTTTTTTCTCTTTCCATGCTAAAGATTGCCGAAGAGCTCAACTGCATTTGCACCACTGTCCTATGAATATAGATTTTAATGGCATTTACTTTACTAAGTGCTTGCTTAGGTGTTACAGGAAAAATGAGATTCTGTTATAAATGAGTAGGGGTCTAAACAAATACGGAAAACTATTAGCAATGACACTACTCAAAATGAGTTTTCGCAATATAATGGAACAGTATTTTATTCGAATGTGAAGGAAATCATTGCATAAATTGGCCCTTCCCCTCCTTAGAAGTCTAAGCTACAATACGTATCTAATAATTTTGAATTAGAAATATATGCATCGAGTTTCATATCCTTAACTTTAAGGTCTCCTGAGTTATTAAGTAAATGAATAACCTTCCTGCTAACGAAAGAGTAAAGCTTTGGGCTTTAATGGTATCTGGAGTGTAATTATTAATTTCAGCAACCCCGAAAACTATTGAATAGACATTCATATCTTTCAATTAAGAATTATTAAATTTTCACCCCTCCCATTAAACCTCCATGCCGATAATGCTAAACGATGATGTGAACGATATAGAAGGTTTCATAATTCATGTACTCAATAGCTATGGATTTAACATTAATATCGTTTATTATCGATTATTTTTGCATGTCCCTGTGTCTCCAGGGGCGCCCATTAAGGGAGTAAGAGGGGGCGATTGCCCCCTTTAGAGGAGATTATACTTTGCAAGATCGAAAACCCAAAAATTATTTGAATATTTACCCCAAAATTTGGAACTATATTTGAAATGTCGCCTATACTTGCCCTCTTTGAAAACCACAATATGGGCGCCCTTGTGTGTCTCTCATGATAGAGCTAGAGATGATACGGGTTTCGATTCCCGGCAGGAGTCGTGTGGTTCGGGTTCCACGCTAAGTCGTAGATGCACATCTTGTATAGAGTCACAGCTGAAAGACACGCTGAACTCTATATCACCTCACCTCGTGAGATATTCTATTTTTGCATAATTTCTAAACCACTTCTCTTTCTTTGAATCTCCTCCTTCCTCTTAGGACACGCATAGGTTCAAACCGAATCTTTCTTCACGGTTGGAGGACGCAAGGCTACTGTACCATACGCGTACAACCCTTATGAGTTGCGCAGTTTGAGTAGCACGCACGAATAAACCACGCTTACATTTATTATATATAATTAATAAAATCTCATATTAGGACTAACTTCGCACACCAAACTTTTAACAATGCGACTTTTTAAATTCTGTTCATCATCTTTATTATTATTATTATTATTATTATTATTATTATTATTGCAATAGCTATATGAAGCAATTATCTCGGCCAATTTCGTTAATACACACCATTCAGCAACCGGTAGTTGTAGAAATCAGGCTTTTGCAACAGCAATTGTTAGCTCAATCGGTAGAGCGCAGACTTATGGATTCAAGGGTTACGAGTTCGAATCTAGCCTAAGTCAAAAGATTTTTTTCTGATATAATTCTTGAGATGGAAATGTTTCTCTCTTCACCTCTCTTCACAAACATCTCGTAATTCTGAATAGAGATGTTTGGATGTGAAAGAAAAAAGTATACTAGGATATAAGAAAAGAAAGATAAATTACATGATACCTTTTGCAATTTTTAACTATATTTTCACCTATCTAGGACGTTTCTAAAAACTTCAGACTTCTAGACCTCCTTTTCGCTCTCTTACGTGTCCTTTATTTAATTTCTACAATTACTTATTGAGTCTAATTTACTTATAATTACTTATTGAGTAATTATACATATATTACAGATGTCTCATCTCTTTCTCTTTTCTCTACATCATGTCTTGAGATGAATGTTTTGACAATACGTTACAGACACGATTTTACAAAATAATACGATCTGCGATATCAGTGATACATATTGTGGTGTTTAACTTAACATATAAAACAATAAATAGAAAAACTGAGAATACGAATCTTTTCGTGCACTGATGCTTCAAATCTGTGTCTTTACTCCCTATACCTATGTTAATTCCCTAGTCAAAATAAAAACTCTTCAAAATTAATCAAAAATTCTTATACAACCATCCCTTCCTTGGAGTACTGCGCGGTCACATACCCGTCACTGCGATGTAAAGGTACTTATGGCGACGAGGATACATTGACGGATATTTAGTGATGACCATTTCTTTCCTTTTCTGATATATATATATATATATATATATATATATATATATATATATATATATATATATATATATATATATATATAAACTCAGAATTATTTTTCTAACCTTCTTTCCTTATACAAGGAACACTATTTATATGTTGAGCCTAACAATGAAAAAACAGTAATTTGTCATTGAAAATTGATTTATTGTTTTTCGAAATATTCTCCTTTACATTCAATACTTTTTTGCATTCGTTCGAACCATTTGTCAAAGCATTTTTTCCAATCTTCTTGAGACACCTTCATAATATGGTTTTTCAACGCATCAACGGCTTCTTCCGCCGACGAAAATAGTTGTCCACGCAATTTATTGTTTCCATTCGGGAACAAGAAGAAGTCATTGGGTGCCAAATCAGGACTGTACGACAGATAACCCATCAATTCGATTTTTTGAGTGCTCAAGTAGTCGATTGTTAGTCTAGATGCTTGAGAGCTTGCATTGTCTTGATGCAGAATGATCCCATTGAGCTTGTTTGTTTTTCTATTTGATCGAATACCTCCAGCAAAAAAATTGTTGTGCACCATTCAGGGTAGCCACATAACCAGTTTTTCCGAAAAACAAGTGACCATTTGTTTCGATGTGCTTCGTGCGCGAACATCTTTTGTTGGATTTGGTTCATCTTGAAATACTCATACAGTCTACTGCTGTTTACATTACGGCTCATATACATATATCCATGAGCCGTCACCAGTTACAATCTTATATACGTCTTTTGAAGCATCGTCATTATATTTATTGAGCATTTGTGTGCACCAATCGATGCGAGCTTCTTTCTGAGCTTTTGTCAAATTATGTGGAATCCGAGAAAAAACTTTTCTCACAGCTAAATGATCATGTAATATTTTATATATGCTGATAGAACTAATTTCTAGGGTTGCCTCAATCTCACAGTATGTCACATGACGATCTTGGAGTATTAAGTTTTGCACAGCATCAATGTTTTCTTGAAAAACAACTGGTCTTGGACGACGATCTCGGATTTCGTCAGTGAGCAAATGGTGGCCACGAGTAAAATCGTTATACCAGCGTTTCACCGTGGCAAAGGATGGGACTTCATCGCAGTTGCGGATCTAGAAGGTAAAAACGGGGGCAGTCAGTACCCAGACTATGATAGGTACATATAAACTTTCAAAAATATATAAATAAAAGCTTAAATTATTTTGTTACTGAAAGAACTGAGATCCTAGGTCCCTCCGGCCCTGGCCTAGATCCACCATTGCTTCATCGCCAAATGTGGAAGTAAGTTGATAATACACGTGCACTCTTGTCTTGATAATCCACGTCGAAAATCGTAATAAATCATCGCACGAAAATTTCCATTTTTTCTGTTGCCACGCAATCTTCAAGTCAACGTAAACAGCACAAATAAAACCATTGACGAAACATTTGAAGTAAGTTATGGTCAACAATGTCAAACGTTTCTATGGAAACAAAAAATAGCGCCTAACTGAAATCAGTGTTACAAGGCTAAAATATAGATAGTGGCCTCGTATATTTGTTCTTTTATTTGTCTAAACATACAGTATATTGTCATGTTCTATTATTATTGAAATCTGGCCCGTAGCCAGCCCAAAAACTTAAGGGGGGCTCGGCCCAATCATATTATACTTCATCACCATATTATAGTTCATTTGCAAGCCTACCGTGAAATTTTATGCGGGCCAGCGTAAGTTTAGGGGGGCGGCCTCCCTTGTCCCCCGTGGATACGGCCTGATTGAAATATGTACTCCCATGCGCAAAAAAAATTGCGCGTATACTGTAACTCACGATTTTTCGCAATTATTTCATTTTCCATATGTTTACGGGTAAAATTTAGTTATTAGTAAGTGGAGATAATAGAAAGCAATCCATCTAAGGAGATATTTCCAAAAAATATAATAAAATAATAAAAATATAAGCAAAAAACAAAATTATGTTCGGTTTTGTGTATACTGGCAATAATGTTTTCGAGGGAATTATTGGAGTAGCACAGCACGATTGCAGAGGGAATAACAAGATTAGTAGAAGAAGAATTGAATGAAGGAACTGGAAATTGGAGTAAAATATTGCATTTATTGGCTTAAATCTAGAGTGTAAATTGTCTGCCAAATATAAATTAGCTTCTGTAAGCAAGATGTTATAAGGAAATATATAAACAAAGAGAAAAACTGTTGTCTTAAATTTGGAAGTGACATGCTCTATAGCCATGAGCATTTATTTCTTAAGAAAAAGATAGACAATAAAAGAAAATCTGTGTGGTCAAGTGGGTAGAGTGACGGACTAGTAATTCTTATACTGTTTTGATACCAGATCGAATCCCATCCGGTCCTGTTCAATTTTTTTTCTTTACAAAACATTGTATAAAGTGTATAATTTTTATGTTAATAAAACTGAAACAATACAATTAGGAAATAACTTTTTGTTTCCTCTGATGACGTATTTATTTAGAATTAGTGTACTATTAGTAATACCGATTGCTTTCAGTTTATGGTGTTGTATAGCTTCCTTTATCATCCTCTTTTCTTGAAAAAAAAATTGTCTCCAATAAAGTATGAAAAATATATATAGTCAGAAACAGACATCTTAGTATCAAACGTGATTTATCGTGATGAAATAAACAAGTTTCCCGTTATTAAAAAAGAAAACTATAGAAAATCATTGAATTTGGTCTTAAGGTTTTTATTATGCTATATATATTCTTTATAAGACTATACTTTATAAGATAAGATGAGCAATCATACCCTCAAATTTAGCTAGTGAGTGAAAGATGTTTTCGGCACAAATATTTTACAGGTTTAGGTGCATGAAACACCAATACGCCATGGTCTTGACCTTCGTTTATTTCACATTATTATCCGACATATCATAGCAGGTAAAAAGCAGCATCAATCGGCAAGAAGAACTGCAAGTTGTGGTCTTAGTCTGTTTTTGATGCTCCGGACTCGATCGCCTAGCACGCTCGTCTATACCTTGACTCATACGTCGATCATTCAGTGCAGGCACATATCCAGCTTTTCTTTTCGGAGGGGGCCCAACACGAATCCTCGTAAGCACGTAATTCTAATGTTTCAAAAAATATCAATAATAATAATAGTAATAATAATAATAATAATAATAATAATAATAATAATAATAATAATAATAATAATAATAATAATAATAATAATAATAATGCAACAGTTCTGTATTTCTCTTAAACGTTTCTTACTTGTCATTTATGAACCGGCCAACCTTAATTCTAACTCACATGAAATCAAAAAATATTTTCTAGAGACATGTAAGGAAAACTGTCTGCTACGTATATCACATAACAAAAATAGCAAATGGCAATGAGTGTATCGTTCTAATACAGTAATGTTATAAACAGAACGGAAACGAAATTGTAATCCCATTTAAAAGTGTTCTTTAATTCCACCTGGTATCAATGGCATTACGGTATATTCTTACAAGTAACACTTCCCAAGTGTAACACTCCGATTTTGATAAAATTTGACAGGCAGATACTACACATAAAATAAACGAATACATGTTTTTTTATTTTCTGCGGTAAAACTGTTTTACGGGGGCAAAAGCACTCATCCAAAATTTTGGAAGTTGACGCCCGAAAGACAAAAACAAGTGGACCAAAGTGTACGAAATTGTGCACAGATATGGCAGACGTAAAATGAAGGAATACGTGTTTTGTATTTTCCTGAAAAAACCGGTTAGGTGGGACGCAGACCCCTCCAAACCTTTGATTATGAAATATCAAAAGTGCTAGTAACAATATGAATGATGTGTGTAAAGGACGAAGAATTCCGATGACACTTCGTGTATGGACAATACGCAAAAACTAAACGAATGCCTGTTTTAGGGTACAAAATCCCCCATGCAAAATGATGAAAGTTGACGCCCGAAAGGCAAGAAGAAGTGAACCGAAATGAATGAAATTGTGCACAGATATTGTAGACGAAAAATGAGGGAATATGGGTTCCGTATTTTCCTGAAAAAAAGAAAAACGTTTCGGTGGGACACAGACCCCTCCAAAACTTTGTTCGTGAAATATCAAAAGTGCTAATAACAGTATGTCAGAAGTGCTTAAAGGACATGAAGAATTGGAACGACACATTGTGTAGGGACAATACGCCAAAAAAAAAAAAAAAAAAAATACGGGTTTATTTTCTGCGAAAAATTGGTTTTAGGGGGCAGAATTCCCCATCCAAAATTTTGAAATCGTGCACAGATATTCTAGACGTAAATTGAGGTAATTGTGTTTCGTATTTTCCTGGAAAAAACCGATTGAGTGGGACACGGACCTTCTAAGCTGTTGATTAGGAAATATCAAAAGTGCAAATAAGTGTGTATACGTCAGAAGTTCCTAAAGAGTATGGAGAATTGCAACGAAACTTCGTATAGGGACAATTTGCAAAACAATAAATGAAATGCATTTTAATTTGTATGAAAAAACAGTGTTGGGGCCTAGAGCCCCTCCAAAAAAAAGTTAATATTACAGTAAAAGTGCAGGAAGGAGTGGACCGAAGCAAATGAAATTGTGTGTAGATATTGTATAGACTGTATGTAAAATAAGAACTTTCGTGTTTTAGAGATGTCCCTATCAATTTTGGCACATCAACAGCAAACAGGAAATTAATCGGCACGTGTTTTTGTTTATGCGGAAAAACATTGTAAGGGTTAAAGTTGCCTCGTGAAATACTACAAAATACGCTATACTGTTTGTGCTTGTTGTTGACCTGCCAAATTTGAAGAAATCTGATGGAGACGCTTGTGAAACACGAGAGGCTTTATTTTTCATATCCAATATTTACAGACAATTTCATTCGCTTCGGTCCAATCCTTCCGACACTCAACGCCTCGATCCACTCAAAAGGTTTTTTTCTCTTTTCAGGAAAATACGAAGCACGTATTTCCTCATCTTACCTCTACAACATTTGTGAACAATTTCATTCAGTTCGGTCCATTTTTTCTTGCTTTTCTTGCGTCAAATTTCAAAATTCATGGGGGGGGGGGACCTTTTGTCCTCTAAAACCGTTTTTTCGCAGGAAATAAAAAAGCCGAATTTGTTTATTTTTTGCTTATTGTCCTAACACAAAGTTTTGTTCCAATTCTTCATGTAAATTTAGGCACTTCTGACATACTGTTATTAGCACTTTTGATATTTCATGATCAAAGGTTTGGAGGGATCTGTGCCCCACCTAACCGTTTTTTCCAGGAAAATACAAAACACGTATTCCCTAATTTTATGTCCGCAATATCTGTTCACAATTTCGTTGTCTTTGGTCCACTTGTTTTTGCCTTTCGAGCGTCAACTTTCAAATTTTGGGTGAGGGCTTTTGCCCCCTAAAACCGTTTTTCAGCAAAAAAAAAAAAAATAAATAAATAAATAAATAAATAAATAAATAAAAAAGCACTTATTTGTTTATTTTATGTATAGTATCTACCTGCCAAATTTTATCAAAATCGGAGTGTTACACTTGGGAAGTGTTACTTGTTAGAATTATAACAGCAACGCATTGTCCACAGTTTGGACACTGACTCAAAGTAATCTGACATAAAAAAAAACCTCAAAAGGGAAAAAGTAGGTTTATTAAAAAAGTGCTTGAGGTTTGGTAAGGGACAGCTTCCAGGACCTCACGCTGGATACGTCACGGAGTCAATGCATTATATTTGTTTCTTGCAAAGATGATAATTAGATGCGTAATGTGTAAAATTATATCATAGTTTGTGTTTTTATAGGTCTTTCCTTAACACATCCATATTATCCGGCGTTCTGCCTGCCGGTTTTATGTCGGATAAGCGAAACACTACTGTATTTTCAGATAGCATATACACAGGAGCTAGAGGTCGTCACGGGCCGGAATTTTTAGAACGGACCCGGCCCGTCCCGTTCCCTTTAATTTATAATCTATAGGCATTAGCGGATTAAGGGCGGAGCCAATGGAGCCCAGGGCCCCCAGCTCAGGGGGCTCTTTAAAATCCCTCTGTTTAATACGCTCGCGGTATCGCTAGATTTAAGTCTTTGCATCAGCAGCATTTAACTGTTAATAATGAATGCAATTATTTAATTGTTAATAATGAATTTAACTAAACTAATTATTGTAAACTTGGAACACATTCAAATATTACAGCATAGTTCTCGGTAGTTCCATAAGTAATTTCAGAGACCACGGTGTTTCAGTGGTAGAGCGTTCACCTCTGGTGCATGGAGTCCTTGGTTCGATCTATGCTCGCGCCAAGTGAACCTTGTGCTGCACAAACACTGTGTGCGTGGGTTTTCTCGAGGTTCTCCCGTTTTATTCCACTTTTTTCATTCCACCATTTCATTAATTTCTTATCATCACTGTCTCCTTTAGCCTATCCGGCATAATCGTGGGACGTAAAACTTAAAAATTTCATTTCAATCAAAAAACAGTTGCAGGAAGTATGTAATTTCGAATAAAACAAACTACTATATACAATTCTGAGTATATTATTCTTTTATGAAATTCTCGCGAACCTTATTTCTAAATTGAAGGGTAAGAAGACTAAATTCATTCTCTTATTATTATAGATCCATTTCAATTGAAGCAGTTGGAATAGTTGGAAAAAAATAAAAAGAAAACATACCCTATACTCCAGTGTGCCACAATCGGTATAACGCGCCACACTGGTGTGTCCAGCAAAGTGAACAGTGTGACGCAAACTTTTTCCTATTATTTGCAAGAATATTTGTCGAGTTCCTGTTATTTATTATTATTATTATTATTATTATTATTATTATTATTATTATTATTATTATTATTATTATTATTATTATTAACGATTTTTCCATGGATCAGCTGTCTGTATACGGTTAAGCAACCACAAGTATAACATTGAAGGAATGAGTGTAATTATTTACTTTAATAGTAATACAAAAGTCTAGTTGCTTGTATATTCTACCGGTAATAACTGCATCCGTCTAGAAAGCTAAGACTAACAACAAAGGGATACCAAGTTGTGACCACACACCGCCCCAAATCGTGGGTGCCACAAGTTCTCTTCTACGCCTTAGAACAATAAGGGCTGTAGCGTTCAGCGAGAGAGAGAAACAACTTAATTCCATTGCAGTTATATGCTTATTAAATGTTAACTTATATTTATCAATTATGTAAGTGATCGTATCGTTTTCTGTTTTATTATTATTATTATTATTATTATTATTATTATTATTATTATTATTATTATTATTATTATTATACATTTCTTAATACGTTGATTGCCATGTGTAAGGAATTCCATACACACGGCTGTCCTGTACAGTAGAGCGTGATTATTTTCCATACGCAAACAATGTAGATATTCCAAGTTTGTTGTGTTCGTTCTATAGGTGTGTATGTAATTAGATACATATGGCGTAGAAATCAAAATTTAATGTCCATGCCACGTATATGCAAAACCATAGACAAAGACATTTATGAACAAAGACATTGAGTTTGAGTTTAACGTCTCGTTCAGCAACGAAGCTATATGAGACGTCGGCCTACTGATTAACGTGGACTCCGAACCACGTGAGCTCTCGCCGGGAATCGAAGCCGGGTCTTCCACGCCAAAGGCGCGTACGCTAACCACTAAGGAGCTTATGAACAGAGACATTTATGAGCTAAAACAAAGGCGAAAACAAAGATGTGTGATGTGATTTTGAATTTATCGTCCCTTTCAGCAGCGAGGCTATATGAGACGTGGACCTACTGATTAACGTGAAATCCGAACCACATGAGCTCCCGCCGGACGAAAACAAAGACCTTTGGAATTGACATTTGTTTGGACATTCCAGTCGAACCTACATAATATTAACAACGTTTCTACGATAATTTCGTAACATTGTATTATTTCTTTTGTTGATTAGCTTGGTTAGGCTTATTTAAACACTTTCTTCTTTGCACCGACGTGTCGCATCTCTTGGATGAAGATACACTAGCTCTCACTGGAAATCTAATCCAGAACCAATGCACTTGAACCATTTGACTACAACAAGGCACATTTAAAGAGAAGTTTCGATTTTGTTCGGAAAATTGTGATTAGGTGTAACATTTAAAAATATATTTAAGAAAGGGTACGGAGTAAACGCACTGTACTTTCTCGCTCGAATTTTTTACAGTGACTTATGTTAGGCTGCAACTGTTATTGAAACTTTTATTTGGGAAATTGCGAATAAAATAATGTTTTGGAAAACTTTGCTAGAAGAAACTTCAGGCCCAAAAGTAAAGTACCCATTGGTCATATTTCCGTTAGAAATAATTTGATCCATATATTAGAATTATAAAGGATATAATTGTATGTGAACTATAAGCAAAAGCGTCTGAGTAATTTCTGAGAAAATTATGCAAAAAGTCACCCCCAAGAATAAATTATCCCTTGTGGATCTTTTCAGTACAAACGAGCTATGCTATATTGTTAGTGTTTTTATAAAACATTTATTTATGAAATACGAACACAATCGCCTGAGTCGTTCTTGAGAAAATCGCAGGGTAAAACTTACTGTCAAAAGTAATATACCATTTCTAGTTTTTCCGGATGAGGGAATTATACCATATAGCTAGGTTATTTATGTAACACGTATTTATAAAATATGAACAATAAACATATCCTGAGTTGTTTTTAGGAAGGTCATCGGGAAAAGCTTACCCCCAAAGGTAAACTCTTCTATCTGTAATTTTGACAGTATATCGAGTAATTTTTAAGCAAATCGTCGGGAAAAATTTCACTGTCAAAGTAAACTATTTCTTTTGGATTTTTCTTTTCGGAACAAGCGAGTTATACCATATTGTAAGATTATTACAGAAAATATTTTTACTGAAATTAGAACAAATTTGTCTCAGTTATTACTGAGACAATTGTCCAAAAAAAATCAACCCTTGAGAAAACCACTTCTTCTGTATGTTATCGGAATAAACTATTTATGCTCTATGTTAGTTTATTAATGAAATATTTCTTTACGAAATATGAACAAAATTGCCTGAGGCGTTAATGGGAAAACCATCTGGGGAAATCTCACCCTAAGATTAAGCTACTCCTTCCAACGAGTTGTCATATTGTTAGGTAATTAATGATACGTTTATTTATGAAATGTGGTTGAGAAAATTGTCCAAAAAGAACGCATACCATACAGTAAATTACACCATATATATTTTTTCAGAAAAATTATTCATATGTGGTGGAGATTTGTTAATAAAATATATATTTATCAAAAGTAAATAAAATCGTCACAGCTTTTTTTTTATTTGAGAAAATTGAATTATTTTAAATTTTAATCCTTCAGTAAATTACCATTGCTTTTAGGTGTCGAAGGACATAAAATTCGAAAGATATTATGTTATTAAAACGTTATGTCTAGAATTCGGTGCAGATACGTTGAACAGTATGGCCTCTATTTGAGTGCGTGTAAAAGCGTGACGAACCGAGAGACAAATAGATGGACAGACATCGAAAAATCATTTTTTTTTCGATATGTAGGAGCCATGTAACTTGAATTTATTGAAATCTGGTATTCGGTTTTCATAACTATCACCACACTTTCTTCTTTCGTCGCTCGAATGTGAAAACGAATAGGCCTACACCGACACGTAATGTGATAATTTGTAATCCCAAAAAATTAATTTGTTATGTTTAATGTGTGGTTACTCTAGGAGAAAAAACTTATGCATGTTACATCATTTTATTATCAGTTTTTCACGCTACTGTATAGTTCGGTACGATTATAATTAATATTCATGGCATCTTTTGGAAGCTTTCGCGTTCCTCACAAAGAGAGCTGTAAAATTTTGTTTTGTTTAAAGAAAGCACTCTTGATTTTATTTCACACAGACTTGCATTTGCTGCACTTGTGGATATGAAACAAAAGGAGAGAGAGAGAGAGAGAGAGAGAGAGAGAGAGAGAGATTCAGAGAGAGAGAGTCAAAGAAACACACACAAAGAAACACTAGAACAGTTTTTTTTCTTCATGACAACGAGCTATCGCTGTGACTGTGTTCCTCACGCTGTGTGTAAAGCTGCAGGTTGCTCTTGTTTTGTTTTTTCCAGTTCCTGACTCACAGACACTCGCAGTGAGTTGAAGCTGTGTAAAAACGGAGAGGGAGCGGTTAAGCATACCATACCATAAACTAAAAACAATCGCTATTAGTAATAAATAGTAAGCTAATTCTGAATAAATACGTCATCAGAAAAACAAAAAGTTATTTCATTATTATATTATTTCGTTTCTTATTAACATAAAAATTATACACTTTCTACAATGTTTTGTAAAGAAAAAAAATTGAACAGGACCGGATGGGATTCGATCTGGTGTCAAAACAGTATAAGAATTACTAGTCCGTCACTCTACCCACTTGACCACACAGATTTTCTTTTGTTGCCTATCTTTTTCTTAAGAAATAAATGCTCATGGCTATAGAGCATGTCACTTCCGAACTTAAGACAACAGTTTTTCTCTTTGTTTATATATTTCTTTATAACATCTTGCTTACAGAAGCTAATTTATATTTGACAGTCAATTTACACCCTAGATTTAAGCCAATAAATGCAATATTTTACTCCAATTTCCAGTTCCTTCATTCAATTCTTCTCCTACTAATCTTGTTATTCCCTCTGCAATCGTGCTGTGCTACTCCAAAAATTCCCTCGGAAACATTATTGCCAGTATACACAAAACCGAACATAATTTTGTTTTTTGCTTATATTTTTATTATTTTATTATATTTTTTGGAAATATCTCCTTAGATGGATTGCTTTCTATTATCTCCACGTACTAATAGCTGAATTTTACCAATAAACATATGGAAAATGGAATAATTGCGAAAAATTGTGAGTTACAGTATACGCGCAATATTTTTTGCGCATGGGAGTACGTAATGGTGTTGTATTACTTTCTAAACATTTTAGTGTCCTTTGTAAGTGCTATATTCTTTGTCCTTTTCTAGTTATAGCAGTATTAGTTATTTATCCTTTCCTGAAAAAACAAACATGTTTAGGTTTTCTTCCAGTTTATTCTTAAACACTTTTGTTGATTTCAATTTTTAATATGCGAATTACATTTGCATTTTTCCAGTTTTTCCTTCTGTTGTTTTGCATCTATGGTTTTAGTAAATAATATCTAGTCATTTTATTATTATCTAGATATTTTTGTTTTATCTTTAAATTGCTTGGCTAGGCCAAGCACATGATTTACGCCCTTTAATATTCCCCATAGCCTCGCTGATTTGTTGCGTATCTTTATATAAAGTAGTTCATTCATAAATAATTTGTATATTATTTGAACATAAATATTGATAAGTTATTCAGGATGATGGTGTCATATGTATTTTAAAATCAATACATGAAGCCATACGATAATTTCTCTACTGATATGTTTACGAGTTACTTAATCTGGGCAGATATGAACATATTAATTCTTGAATAAGTCTATTAATGATTATTGAACAATTACATAAATCACATGAATTAACAAAGACAAATTTATAAATTTTATAAAATATACGTTGAAAACTCTATTGCTTGAAGTGTTTACTGGATAATACCGAGGATATTTATCCTCGTCAGAATGAGGCCAATGATCGTCACATGCTTCAAATATAAAATTCATATCATAAAAGAATGATCGAAAATAAGCATTTTAAGAACGTAGATGGAATCTAAGTTCCATAGAGGTAGAAGAAATAAACAATAAACAGAGGTAATGAAATGCTAACAGAATAAATAATTGATACAGAATAATAATAATAATAATAATAATAATAATAATAATAATAATAATAATAATAATAATAAACTTTTTCGCTAATGCGATACATGCGAAACGCTGAAAAAAATGCATTTCATGTTTCATGAAACCTCATACTTTTCGTTTGAGAGCTAGTAATCACGTTTATATTATCGCAAACTTTTGCGAAATTCGGCATTACTTGCGATACATGCGAATGAAAACGAAAGGGTGGAATTTTTATCGCTAATAATAACTAAATTATTGCTAATAATAACTAAACCCCGCATTTCCAATATTATTTAACTTTAAGAAAAACATTGCATTTACGAAAAAGCTCTGCAAGTTATTTGGTCCAGAAACTGTTTCACTTCATAAAGATGTAGACATCAACAAAACTGAACTGTTGTTAAAACTCTTGACTGTGGTGAAAATGTTCATGATCTGTTTGTTCCTTACCGTGAATTTAAAAGTAAGGTTATTGAAGTTATCAACAGTGAGGATAAGGAAGTTGACATTGTATCATTGTTAAACATTTTAAAAGTTAACCACAGGTCTTTTGCTGTCAACTCGTTACGTTCAATATGGTTGCCAGTCTCGAGTGTTGATTCCGAGAGATTCTTTTCCAAGTATAATATGATTGTTACTGACAGAAGAACAAACTTAAAAGAATTGGTAATGTCTTGCTGCATGTTATCTTTTAATAAGGATTCACGTTAGAGGAAGTGTTTAAACTTTTGCATTAATTTGTATATTTCAGTGAATACATTCATTAGAATACGCACCTAATCAAGGTACATTCTTAGTTTTGTATGGATATACACCCTACTACCAAAGATGTGTTGGTTACAAGTTCCATAATAAAAAAGAAACTTGTGCTACATTTAAAAAATGCTACATAAATGCGAAAATAGTGATAATTAAAGCTACAAAATATTAAAGTTGTTGCGAAAAAGTTTCGTCTCTACTGATCAGTCTTAAACGCTCCCTGAGATTTTAGTATTTTGGACATTCTACAAGAGTGTGTTAAATACTCAGTGGAACGATGCACTCTTCGCAATACGGATAGCTACGCAATGTCTGCCAGTCTCCCAAAATAGGTTCAACAAAATAATTTTAGTTTGCTTGATGTCAGTGCTTGCAGTGAGAGTTGGACGTAATTTCTATTGAAAATGGAGTATATTAAGAGTTTTTAGTGTAACACTTGCCAATTCGGCGTTCTTGGTTACAATGTTGACACATTTGTTTTTCCTGAAACCAATACGTACCGGAACATAGAAAATAACGATGCTGAAGCCGTGTTGCTCAAGCTGATGATATCTCCCTGTATGTTTTCCACAAAAGGATGTTTCCTTAAGATATTCTGCTGGGTTATCAAAAGGAATCTGCGCTCTGCAAATCAATGTAAGTAAATAATTCAGCAAAAGCTGAAGTATACATTTCAGAGCCAGTTTAACTGCTGTCAGTTAAGCAGTGAATACTGAACAGAGGCAACACAAAATAAATTCCGAACTGATTTCGTCTGTGACGAAGGTACAGCCATCGGAAGTCCCATTTTTGAACCTTTTGTATAAAATACTAAAACTGTGGTACTGTTCTAGCAATGTATCGACTTCTTTTTGGGATTCGTATGCACTTTTGCATTGTTATTGTATGACAAAAGCTGAATACCGAACCTTGAAGTCAACAAGCATAGTTGAAGAACACAATCATGTAGCAAATAAAGAAACAGTCACACAATTTGTTATGCGGTAGTACGAGTATACCGCAGGTATGCAACGTAAGGACTGCTACAAACCAGTTGTAATGGCCACCATGCAGAAGAAAACAGCAAGAGCGGTAAGAAATACAACGTACATGGAATATAAAATTTATAGAAACTCTCGCTAAGTATATTACGTTCATTTAGGAAGAGCTAATGCGAAGAGCGCCAGTAGCTATTCAAATTGCAAGATGGCAAGAGTGTCAAGTGCTTCAACAGAGGAAAAAAGCAAATGAGTACGCGACACAATCACAGTTCAACTTAAAATGAATTAGACTATGGTATAATCTTAACAGACCAATTAGATCTTTACCACATTGCAATAGGGTAGTGCACAAAGTAAATTTGGATAACTAAGTATATTTCGAGCAAGAGAATTCGAAGAAGAGATCGGATACGAGGGTACTTAAAATTACAAATGTGTACTGCTCATGTTTCTGGCGAAGAAAGAGCAATCTCGGAAATCGGACCACATACCTTACGAGATTCAAGATAGAACTCCCAAACAGCAGCGCAAGCTCTATGTTGAAAAATGTGTACACACTTCGTTTTCTTACTACAAAGAAAAAGTTAATTTCTATCCATCAGCAGATATATCGGAAGAAGCATCATTAAACTAAATAAGATCACAGAGAAAAATACAAATATGCAACAAAACATTGGTGACGGCGGTAGTAAAGAGTGTCTTCAAGAACATTCCATACAGGAAAGCCCTTTTTCATTTTCTATTACAGAAATCACTCTCAAGACCAAAGTCCAATCTGGTCTCCATTTCCAAAATCCAGAAATTTCAATGATATCCCAGATAAATATTGAATTTTCGGGAAAATTGCATATCAATTATTGATCTACTCGTTAATACGAATCGAATGATACCCATCTCGTCCCTGTCGACAACTGGCCCCCATTGCTAAAAATCCCGAATTTTTATTAATTTCCTGGGTTAAAATTGGATTTTCGGGAAAATGGCATATCAATTATTGATCTACTCGTTAATACGAATCGAATGATACCCATCTCGTCCCTGTCGACAACTGGTCCCCATTGCCCAAGTCGTCCCATCCCCTCTAATTGTCACAGAGACATGAGCTATACCTCGTTGGAAAGCTTATAGAACACAAATTCCGACGAGGTAACTTTTGTGCCTCTAGTGCCCAATACGTAAAAGAAGAAGAAGAAAATTTAAAAATTAGGAAGAAAAACTATTTTTTGTAAAATTTGTGGGACGCTGGCAACATTGTTGTGGGTCGCACGCAGGAAAATAATAATCTTAAATGTACGCCATACATAGGTAATAATCATATAATAAAATGAAGGGCGTAGATTTAATAACAAGAGAGATAAAATATCGGAAGTATCTACTTCCGATGGTCATTGTGTACATATTTTTCGATGGACTGTCGTCACGTTGGCTGCCCTAGCGACGCCCCTAATTGTCACAGGGACATGAACTATACCACTTTGGAAAGCATATGGGAGACAGATTTCACACATCAAAAACTTAACGACGACATGAGTGGTATACTATTTGGTGAACGGTACAAGTACTGCAGGGTAGTACAGTTTACTGGTAACGTTAAATACATACACTCTCTCTTACTATAGGGCCATAGATTTTTCCTTTCAATACTCATCCACACAATAATATTGAGTGTGCACAGCACTTTATTTACCCTATCACACCTGAAGCGAACATTGTTTTGCTGAGTTATCAACTTTTTACTTTATCACTCTGTGGGTAAACTTAATTTAAGCTGTAACTTCTTTCTTTCTTTTTTTAAATAGGCCTATAAAACTTTGCCATGTTTACCACCGTCACTCGAAGTCCTATCTCCCGAAATTTGCTTGTGTCTCCGTATTGCTACTAATGATGTATTGTTAGACGATGTGAGACAAAGAAACAGAATCCTGTACAGGAACACCCAAAGTTAAACAGTTTCTACTCTGTACGTGTGCTTTTAACTAACAGTTAATTTGTTCATTTAGCAGAGGCAGTACGATTACGAAACGAACATGAAGTTAGTTGATGGTTGCATACCTCGGATTGTCTCGGATCTGCTGTAAGTATGAGTGGTACGAAACCCTGAGTCATGACATTTTTTCTATGTGAATGAATAATGGTGTACGAATGAATGATGACGTCATTTAATAATTTAAATATATATATTGAGACATTAGAATTATATTTACTCTTTACGTATGCATTCTAAAGTATAACTTCATCTATGGTTTAAACAAAGGTATGCAGTAACATTTAAAACTATTGTTGAAGCCTTCAATTACTTCACATATGGCCGATCAAGGGTCGAAACATTAATCATCTATGTTTTTACTGCCCAATCACACTGAAAGGGCATTTAGATAAACATTGCAATGTAAAAGTCATTAATAGTTACACATAGGCCTATGACCTGCCAGATGGTCATAATCTGTGATCACATGTCTTTGGTGCATGGGAGTCCCGGGTTCGATCTGTGAAAAAGCCTTTAATGATTATGGTTATTCAGATTCCACCTTAAACTCGGAGATCACGTGGCATATAACCTTGATGCTAAAAAGAGACACGAAAGTCCAATGCAACTAGCGTACCTTAAATTTAATTCCCAGTGAGAAAACTAATCTTACGTGAGGGGAAAACTTGGTCCTAAACAATTCCTTACACAACTTAAATGTCAAATAAACAAGAAGTTTAGGAATGATCCAAAAAATTGCATCAAAAAATTTCGATCTTAGCCAATAATTAGTTTTTGGATTACGGGCCACAAAAAAATTTTGAACGGCTCCTAAGTCGAGTTTTTGTATATTTTACGGAATAAGCACATCATACTGATAGCGATAGTTTGGGTTTGGCCAGTGATGTAATTCTAATTTTTTAGGTGGGTATACGCTCCATTCCGTGTTACACACACACACACACACACACACACACTTTTTTGCAACTGCGATGAATAATATGATCTTCATATCAAGAACACATTTTATATTTGTATTTTAACCTGCATCTGCCTGCTTGAGGTAAATGCGGAATATTTCTACATTTATTTATTTATTTATGTAATAACAGAAATATATGTTCTTCGAACAGAAAGAGTATTAAAAATATTTGGAAGGTTTATTTGAACCTCCTTCCTCCCCTTTCGATGCATATTTGAATCAAAGTGAACTGGTGAAAACTAAGCTCGACATTTAAGCCGTTTTCCACGATAAGACTGGCAACCTCAATGACAGTTTTATATTAGGGATGGCCAGAACCGGGTCCTGGAGGAACCGGTTTTAGGGTCTGAACGGATCCGGTTGTAGAAGATCCGGTTCCGGAACCGGTTTTTCGGATCCAGGTCTGAACCGGTTCTACGGATCCAGGTCTGGAACGGGTTCTTCGGATTCAGGTCTAGAACTGGTTCTTCGGATCCAGGACTGGAACCGGTTCTTCGGATCCAGGACTGGATCCGGATCCAGAGCCGATTCCGAAAACCGGATCTCCAAGAACCGTTCCGCTCGAACGGAAACTTTATGACCATCCCTACTTTAAACCCTAGCTGCTGGCAGGCTGTGAACAGTATGCTAGATGAAATGGTGGAAACGACAGGCAGGCGCCCAGGCGGCGGCAGCTTGTCTCATTTGGCTAAATAAACTGGGTAACTGGCAAACTCATTGGCTAAACAGGCAAACTGGCCACTCATTTGGCTAAACACCCACTGGTGGACCAAAATTTTTTTCTGGGGGCACAAGCGGGTCTGGGCGGGGAAGGCACAAGCACATGGTCCTCTTTGCATTTTTTTGAAGGTGAACTTTGTGCCTCCTTTACGGGTCTTTGGGGGCTTTCGGATCCAGTTTTGGAACCGGTTCCTAAGATCTGGTTCTGGAACCGAGTCTTCGGATCCAGGTCTGGAACCGGTTCCTAAGATCCGGTTCTGGAACCGGGTTTTCGGATCCTGGTCTGGAACCGGTTCCTAAGACCCGGTTCTGGAACCAGGTTTTCGGATCCAGGTTGGGAACCAGTTCCAGAACCGGTTCTGGAAACCGGATCTCCGAGAACCGGTTCCTTGCTGAACCGGTTCCGCCGTAACCGAAACTTTGTGGCCATCCCTATTTTATATATTGAGGAAAAATATAAAAAATATCCCCTTTAATCATAAAGATGGAATTTTCAAAAATTGTAGCATGTGTCCACTTAATTTTAAGTATATATACCAAGTTTATACATACCAAATATATATCTGTTTCACACCAAATAAGTGAGTGTTTATACGAAGCTTCATCGTCCTAACACTAGAGATAATCAATTTGTAGGTATAAATTTTGGCTGCCGTATCTTCCTTGAAACACATTTTAGTAAAATAATAGAAAATGATAGAAGCCCTTTTCAAGCCAAGTGGTAATTATTTTCTAGAAATTATTTCAAACGGTTCAAAAGTTTTTTTCCTTGATGATGAGACAGTATTTCATGCGAATGTGAAGAAAATCATTGTAGAAATTGTCCCTATCCCTTAAAAGGAAAATTTTTAAAATGCTGGAATACACGTCTACTAATTTTAAATTAGAAATTTATGCACTGAGTTTTTATGTCCCAAACTTAAAGGTATCGTGGGACACTTATAAAATAATGGTTCCGTATATTGTGTAGAAATGCTCCGACAGTGGAAATTAATATCCTATCCAATCGTCTCTAATGTGCATTCACTCATTTTAACTGTAAAATTATAGCTGTTATGACGGACTGTTCTGCATCAGTGTTATAGAACTCGTATACTCATCTGGCAGTCCTTTTTCCCTTTCTATTTATTTCACTTCCAAATGGGTTCCAAAAATATATTTGTTGATAGTACTTCTTTCGCCCTTTCTCTAGCATGCATAATGTTCATTCTAATAAAAAATTACTTCTTCATGGATTTATATACCTCTAAAGTCGCAATCACACTTAATTGTTTGTATATTTCCGCAAAACATACAAACACCAAATTTTGCTTACATGTTCGTCATGTGATGTGAGTAATGCGAAAATTCCGATATCGCGAAAAAGGCGACATTCTCCATTTAAAGAAAGTGTCGAAATTTTTCGTCGTTTCGAAATGCTGGTTTTTATAGTATTTGCGCACATAATAGAAACGTCATATTTTGTCAGGCATTGGAGATAGGAAAATAGTTTCTGCTAGAAAAAAAGAGCATTAAAATTCGTTTTCGTTTGGCGTCACAAATCGAGAAAATGTGAAATTTGTAATGGCTGTTGCTAGAACGTCGAAATTTCGAGCTGCTGTTTATTCTGATGCGTAGTTTGCGAATCCGTCCTTAAACTTGAAAGAATAGTCATCCTCGGTGTAAGAAAGTGCTAGAAATGTTATAAGGGCGTGTCTAGTTCTAGACAACTTTTAGATATGGTGGAATCACGAAATTGCGTTCAAGTGTGTAGATTACAGCGTAACTAAGGGAAAAAATAGGACATGTTGGAAAAGTGATCATCTTCGATTCAAGATGGCGGTTCCAAAGTTTGTAACCATGAAAATTTTTAGTTTTCTCACGGTAGGACAGTCATGCTTTGCTATATTTTAAGGATGAAGTGTAGTTTCAACGAAGAAACAAATCATTAGAGAAGTCGCCATCTTGAATTCAAAGTTACCATGTGGCTGAATTGGTTTGATCTGCTTTTTTATGTGCTATGTTCAACATAATAGAACAAACATAAATCAACGTACGAGCCGTCTCTGCACACTGATAACTATACGGAATTTCCTCTGCTCACCCTGGTATTTCTTCAAGTCACGACGTTCCAGCACCTGAAACATCCCACGATCTCGTCATTCGCCCCGACCTACCACTGGAAGAAGATCGTACTACTGACCCGGATGTTATTGCCCCTCTGGAATCTACTGCAGTACCCCAGTTTACTTCTGAATGCAAGGCCCAAGAAATTCTCAAGGAAGGACAACTAGCTCAGGTAGGTGACCAACAGTCAGTAAAGGATTTACAAATGGATTCTAGTGCTCCCATGGACCACGATAATCAGTCTGTTGTGCAATTGGTAGCCGACTCGAATACCACCAGTGACCGGAATGTGCAATTGCTCACAAGTGCCCCTGTATATGAAAAACGTAAACTTTCCAAATTAAAGGCAACTGTTACTGGAGTTTCAAAAACTTCTAAAGGAGGTCGTTCTTCAGATGTTCCACCTGTTTCAGGTGCACGAACACGGGCCACCTTGAAAAAGTTGAAGGCTGGTACCCCTGTTGGGGACGACTTATAATTATCTTCCTTGTATTATTGTGGTATCATTTTTAGCCTTTCATGCAGTGTTTACCACTTCATTTTACTTTCTTCTTGTTTATGTATAGTTTTAGTTTTGCCACCATTAACCTAAATGGATTTACTTCTCCTGTTAAACAAGAAGCGTTAAGAGATTTTATTTACAAAGCAGATATTGATGTGTTGTTCTCTCAAGAAGTGGCCCTTCCAGAATATGGTTCTCTTTCCAATCATACATGCTATTCTCGTTTTACAGAGAACGGGCTAGGTACAGCTATTATCTATCGTAGTGATCTAGCTTTTAAGACAATTAATGATTACCCAAATGAACGAATCTCTCTTGGTATGCTTGAACGCATCAAATTATGTAATGTTTATGTCCCCTCTGGTTCTCACAACAAAAGAGAGCGCCAAGATTTCTTCAACACTGACCTTGCTCAGGCTCTATTTAATGGCACTCACCCTTGTATATTAGGTGGAGATTTTAATTCAGTGTTACAACCCATTGACCAGACTCCGAACTTTAACTTTTCTCCCGAACTCCAGCGCATAGTAAATACATATGATTTAGTGGATGTGTGGCGTCATTTTCGACCGTCTGAACCGGGTCACTCATTTCATACTTCACAATCATCTAGCCGCTTGGACCGTTTTTACATAACCCGCTCACTTGTTGCACAAGTACGCAATATTAAGCTCGAACCTTTTGTTTCAGTGATCACTATGCTCTCATTATGAGAATAACCCTACCAGTATCCATATTTTTGAGAAGTAGTCCCCTTTGGTATTTTAACACCTCTATACTTATGGACCCTGAGTATCGGCATTTAATTCGAGAGGAATGGCGGATCTTGTTTCCGTTAATATCACGCTATCACGGTAAACTCACGTATTTTTGGGACAGGCGAGTTAAACCGAGATTTCGCTCCATAAGTAAACAATATTGTATTCAACGGACCAAGGCATACAATACTCAGTACAACTATTACTCGAGTCTTCTCAAAGAATACATGCAAGAACAATTGCGAGGCCGTCAAGTCAGGCCTCAAATTCAAGAAATCAAAGCACATTTATTGTCGTTGCATAAACAACGCATGCGCGGTTTTTTTTGTTAGAAGCAAACTTGTCCAGGCCGATGACACGGAACAAGCTGCCATCGCACAAATTCAAAAAGAACGACTCAGAGGCAAACAAAAGTTAATTTCTTCTATTAAGGGCAAGGATGGCAAAATTTATGAAGGTTTGCAGGTACTTCCCCAATTTGTTCAGTATTATAAACAATTGTATGCAAAACCTAATGTACATAATGAAGATGAATCTCTTTTGGACTTTATTCCTCTAAACCGAGATGTAAATGCTCAAGAGTATCTCAACAGTCCCTTCACCCTTGATGAAGTCAAGAGATCAACTCAATTAGGGAAACGTGGTAAATCTACTGGTATTGACTCTTTACCATTAGAATTTTATATTACTTTCATTGATATTCTTGCCCCGTTTCTTACGGACCTCTTCAATGAATATCGAAATACCTGTACCTTAGGGGAATCTCTATCCACGGGTATTACTGTATTAACCCCTAAACTGCATAACTCTAACTTCATAGACAATTATCGTCCTATCAGCCTTTTAAGTGCGGACTTAAAAATTTTAACACGATGTCTAGCGCTTCGTATGAAACTCTATGTGGGAGAGTTATTAAGTTCCTGTCAATATGGACATGGGCAACAAACATTAATTCATGAAGCCTTAGCTAACATAAGAGATTTTATAGCCTATCATGAGACTGCCTCTCCTACACCCGTTGCTATTTTATCTACAGATTTCTCGAAAGCTTTCGATAGGGTATCTCACGTATCTTTTTATAGTTCTACAAAAATTTGGTTTCAATGGCGATTTTCTGTCCATGCTCCAAGGAGTATATCATAACAGGACAACTAAATTAAAAATCAATGGTAGTCTCAGTTGTGTCATTCCTTTCTGTAATGGTATTCTTCAAGGTGATAGCATGTCCAGCCTTTTATTCAGTTTCTCGGTTGCACCTCTCATATACGCGGCACAAACAAGACTCACTAGTATACAAGTTTATCAAGCTTCCATTTCTGTCGTGAGTTATCTTGATGACGTTCATTTCTATGTTAACAGTATTTCTACCTTAGAAGACATTCAGAGCCTTTTACACGGTTATCAACAAATTTCTGGAGCGATTTTAAATAAAGACAAAACAAAACTACTATGTATACACCCCGAATACCGGACTACATACAGTTCGCACCATACGATTGCTGACTCAGTTAAAATTCTAGGTATTGAATGGTTCAATAACACCAAACAAACCATTCACTACAATTCTGACATAATTGCAAACAAAATACGTGGTCTTCTAATACAGCATAAGCCTCGCAATATGAACCTGATCAGTAGGAATTTATTTTAACTACCCAGCAACGATCTCTTTGGTATTTTATCGTTAATAATAAATACGAAACGCGAGACAGACTATCTATATCAGCTCGGTATAGTGTCTTGTAATCTGTGTGACTACTGTCACAATATAGATACTCTTGAGCATCGCTTACAATATTGTACAGAGATTCAACATATATGGAACAAATTTAGTACACTCATAAGTAAGATATGTCATTCTTCACCATCTCATATTACTGCTACAGATGTTCTGATATATCCAGATTTTAACTATTTTCCTAAAGCAAAAAATAACAGCGTAGTCTGGCTCGCTGCATATACGCTTCTTTATGTGCTCACCACACATCGACCATATCATGTCGATGTGTATTTGTCTTATTTAAGGTACCATTTGCAGCAAATGAATGTGCAGAATAAACAACACTTCGCAAATTATTTTGTTGTCTTAGCTCCATAACAATTTTCTAACCTTCTCAGATTTGTAACCAGTTTTTTTTCAGTTTCTTTTTTTTAATCAACTGGCTCTTGTATTGCTTTTATAACTGTCCAATGTACATGTGATAGAACTGTTAATAAAGAATTTTAAAAAAAAGCTTGGCTCAGAGGTAAAGTTTGTGCTTTCTAAATAGCCGGTCTGGGTTCTATTCCCGGCTAAACTGTTTTTTGTCTTGTGTTTTTTCTTATCTCCATTGCTTCGTATTAGCAAAGTACTTTCTGTTCGTATTGCGCGAACAAAATATTTTCGTTATTACCTACGTAGAGGGAAAATATATATTTATACGGCAACTTTTGAGATGGTTTCGAAACGAGGCAGTAAGTTCGTGTGAAGTTTCGAGACGATACTAAAGTATTTAAAATCAAATATATGTAGCTTTGGAAATGGAGCATCACCACTCTCTTTCGAAAGCTACGTTCCGGGGGGAAATTATTAGCCTGGGGGCACTGCTGATAACATTCCATTTATTATTGTATTATGAACATGTTATTTTCGTCTCCTCCAGAGGCACTCTGAGGAGGCAGTATCCTACCAAAAAGAGTCTGAAAGAAACATTGGGCATCATTTTCACGATATAGTGTCCATACGAGACAACAACAGTGTCTGCTTCAATGGAGTTTCCGCCATTCCCCATTACCGTTCCTCTTGGGCCGAATATTCGTCTCAGGATGTTGTTCTCAAATACTTTCAGTCTATGTTCTTCCCTCAGAGTAAGCGACCATGTTTCGCAACCGTACAGAACCACAGGCATGATTATAGTTTTGTATATTTTAAGCTTCAAATTCCTCGACAGAATTCGCGACGACAAGAGATTTTGAACCGAATAGTAACACGAATTCCCTGCTTTTAGTCGACATTTAGTTTCTCCGTGAATATGATTTTCCTCTGTTAATATTGATCCTAGATATTTGAAAGTATCCACTTTATCAAAAGTATTATTTAATATTTTAACGCATCCATAATTTGCTGTATTCCGGTCCCGACGCACTTCCATGTATTTAGTTTTCTCTTCATTTACTTCTAAACCCATGTCCCTGCAAGCGTTTAACTCTGCATTTCTTTCTATTGTTCTCCTATCATCCCCTATTAAATTCACATCATCAGCATATGCCATAACCTGGTGAATACCGTTCAACTGTAGGCCCTGGTTGCTATCTTTGATTTTCCATATAGCGTATACCAGAACAAAGTTAAATAATAATGGCGATAACGCATCTCCTTGTTTCAGGTCATTTTCGACGTGAAAGCTCGTGGACAAAAATTTTCCTAACCGGACTTTACTTTGGGATTCATTTAAACATATCTTAATTAATCTAATTAGCTTTCTCGATATTCCAAGTTCTGTAAGAACGTTGTATAATGTTTCTCTCCTAACCGAGTCGTACGCCCTTCTAAAATCAATAAATAGTTGATGTACCGGCAGTGATGTAATTCTAATTTTTTAGGTGAGTATACACTCCATTCCCTCTTACACACACACACACACATAATGTATATACTATATAGATAGATAGATAGATAGATAGAGTGTTTCATATATATCGACATTGAAGTCGAAAGTGGCGTCCTTTCCGAGCTATGAGCGCGGAAAATTGAACTTTGAGGATTAATAGCACAAAGACTAATATTGTTAGAGGTAGCAGTATATTGAATTTCAGAGGAAACCCTACTTGTATTTTTGAAAAATGCCACATTCAAAATGTTCAGGAAATTGCGCAAGATTTCATTAAACCTCACCCCGTTCAATCCACAATTATCTATGAGACCTTTACTTAATTTGTGAAATTCTGTATCTAGTGAAGCCGTTCACACATCTGACATCTTCGTCATCAAGGCGGAGATGCCATAACAACTTTTACAATTGTAGCAAGGTTTCAGTTGGGTATTCTTTGAGGTAGGTATGTCATTAAAATACATTATACAAAGTAGTGAAGTTACAGTTGATACTTGTAGTACTACACCCCTTTGGATGGCCATTGCGTGTAACACTGTTCAACAACGAAAATGTAAATTGAACAAAATCAGCTAATTCTTATTGATTTTGTGGTGCTGATCACGAATTTGAAAGTTATTTTCGAATATTAGCTCTACTTTTCGTTTTACAGACATGTCTAATAATAACGCTTTAAAAATAAATATATTCGCTTCGTTTGGGGTAAAATGTTACACTGATCCGGCAACACTGGAGAAACTATATGAACGCTTGGTTTCATTGTGTTCCTTATCTCAGTAGTGTTCTGCTATTGCTAGAAAAGACAGGTTTAGTGCAGTTATCAGCGTTTTGGGTGTGACGTTTGTGTAGTGCAGGACATAAAAATACATCTACAAGTACGCAAAAATACTGGTATTTCGAATGTATATTTTTAAATAGTTGTCGGAACTATTTCAAGTGACATTTTGAGGATTTCAATAAACAAAAATGCCGCGAAATTGTGTAGACAGTGCGGATAGCTTCTGCTATGTGTGTGGGGAAGTGACATTTTCCTCACAAAAGCAGACTATAACACCACTAATAAGAAAAGCCTATCAATATTACTTTGGTTGTAAAATTGGAGACCAAGATAAATCTTGGGCACCCCACATTGTGTGTAACACTTGCGCCAGCAATCTAAGAAATTGGATTAATGGAAAGGGGCGCTCAATGCCTTTTGCAGTGCCCATGATTTGGAGGGAGCCAAGCGACCACATCAGAGACTGTTATTTTTGTATGGTTCCTTCCGTCAAGAAGGGAATTTCCACGAAGAAGAAGCGGGCCTTGATCTATCCTAACATTCCTTCTGCAATGCGCCCTGTTCCACATGGAGAAGGACTACCTGTTCCTGACCCACCTAAAGAATACGATCTTTTATCTGATGATGATCAAGAAGTTGAAGCTCCTGAATCAAGTACTTCGAAGGACCCTACGTTTGTTGTAGAAGAACCTCCATGTGAAGCACATAGACTTACTCAAGAGGAACTAAGTGATCTAATCAGAGACTTGGACCTCTCGAAAAGCAAAGCCGAAATTTTAGCGTCACGCTTAAAGCAATGGAATTTATTGCAGGAAAAAGTAAATATTTCAGTGTATCGGAATAGGGAGAAGATGTTTCTTCATTTCTTACTATGGAAGACACACTTGTGGCATGTACAGATATAAATGGTCTCATGAGGGCACTTAAAATTAATTACGAACTTACGGAGTGGAGGCTCTTTATAGATTCGTCCAAGGTGAGTTTAAAGGCTGTGCTTTTACTTATTGGAAATGAACTTCCTTCAATTCCTGTAGGTTACGCATTTCATATGAAGGAATCTTATGAAAACTTGAAACGTTTACTTCAAGCCATTAAATATTACGATTTTCAGTGGCTCATTTGTGGTGACCTTAAAGTAATAGCACTGTTGCTAGGTATGCAGTTAGGGTATACAAAGTATTGTTGCTTTATATGTGAATGGGACAGTAGAGATCGTGGATCTCATTACCGCAAAAGTGATTGGAGTACCAGAGAAACTCTTCAGCCGGGAGTGAAAAATGTGCAGCATGAACCACTGGTAGATCGTAACCGAATTTTGTTTCCCCCTCTACATATTAAATTAGGTCTTATGGAAAGTTTTGTTAAGAGCATGAACCAAGAGGATGAGGCCTATAAGTACCTAAGAGGACAATTCCCTCGATTAAGTGATGCCAAAGTTAAAGAGGGTGTTTTCATAGGGCCTCAGATAAGGCAACTATTCTAAGATCACAAGTTCGACGAAATTCTCCAAGGCGAGGAGAAAGCTGCGTGGGAAAGCTTGAAGAGTGTTTGTTCACAGTTCTTGGAAAGACACCGAGCAACAAATTACAAACAACTGGTAGAAAGTTGTTATTGTGCTACGAAAATCTTGGTTGCAATATGTCTCTGAAACTCCATTTTCTTCATTCACATCTCGACTTCTTTCCCGAAGATTGTGGAGCAGTAAGTGACGAACATGGTGAGCGTTCCATCAAGATATTGCAGCCATGGAGAAGAGATATGAGGGAAAGTGGAGTTCTAACATATTGGCCGACTACTGTTGGACTATTGCAAGGGATGCTCCAGATGTAACCTACAAAAGGCAAGCCAAGCGAAGACGCTCAAAATAAAATAAACATAATCCTGTACAAGGGATCACTTGAAACTTTTGTCTACATTGCAGTGTAGTTCATGCACAAAAAGGTATGTGTACATATTTTTCATGTTTTGATGTTAATACTGATTTTTATCACGGAATTGTTAATGTTTAACTTGACCACGGTTACTTTATTTTCTGTATCGCTGTGAAACTGGTATTTGCGCAATTTTGAAAAAGGAAGTACAAGGATATAGAAAGCTATAGGTTAGGGTACTTCTTAACTCCCCAGCTTATCACATCACAGTGAAATAGATAAAAAAAAGTGAAATGTAGGTTTTTACAAGGATTTTGCTTAAATGTTCTATAAATATTAATACATTTGTATATATACAGCTACTGTTGTACAAGGGCGTTTTTTTCACAACCTGAGCTAAGAAAATTCTTCTATTATCATTTCCTTTCATATTATGCTTAAATGAATGTAAAAATCGCAATTTCAAAGAATTTACACTCTTTCGATCAAAATTTGTTGAACAGTGTAATCTGTCAGGTTTCTCTTTGTAGTAGGGAGAAATAAATTCACCTGGTGATTGTAGTGGCTAGATTGAGGTTGGCCAGCTTGTGAAGTAATCCATCATGATACACAGTGTCAAATACACCGGTTAAGTCAAAGAAAATGACTCATAGTTTATGTTTCGTTTTGATTGCAATTTGTGCGTCATAGTATATTCTGATGATGTGTTGTATGGTGTTGTACGTAGGTCTGAAACTGCCTGATTTTTGTTCAGTTGTCCACTCCCTTCATATATTAATGTATCGTGTTTACCATAATTTTTTCCAGCTTGGAGAATGTAGCTGTTAAAGGGATGGGTCTGTAACTTTTTGATTGGTTGAAAAGTTTTCTAGGTTTGAGAATCAAAATGTTATGTACCTGTTTCCAGGATGAAGGTTGTATCCTGTTCTCAAGCTTGCATTGTAGAGTTCTGTGAGCTTTTGGTAAAATTTTCAGTTGATTTCTTTATGTGTATGGCAGTGATCTTGTCTGGGCCTGAAGCACTGCATCTTTTCCTTTTGAGTACAGTACCTCAGTCAGTTCTCTGTGAGTTATCTCATTGAGCAGTATGTCATTGTCTCCTAGGCGTATAACTGCTTTATCAGCTTCGATCACGTTGAGGTGGTGGAATATTATGTTTTTGATTTTTTCGATATGACTTGCAATTGTTCTTTATTGTTCAGTACAATTTACAGCTTGCATATATTTGTTTCTCATTATGTCTTCAAGGAGTTGCACTTCCTGTTTTGTGTTTGGGATAGTTTTTGTTATCTATCCTGTGTGGGGTAAGTTTTGTGATGTGCCGGTTGTATTTTCTTGGAAGTGTACTTAAAATTTTCTCGGGTTGCATTTTTGTTGTTCTTCCATTTTATTACAAAGTTTGTTTATTTTGGTTTCGTTATACTGAATGATGTCTTCTTTAATTTCTTTCTCTAGTCTATTTATAGCGTTTTTATGTTGGGATTCGGTTGTTTCTTATGCATTCGGTGAAGTTATCTTTTTTCTTGGATTTTATGAATGATGAAATCTGAAAATCTTTATTCTGTGGGGCTATTTCTTTTATTGTGAGGATGTGTTTCTGTACGACTTCTTTCAAGATTCAGTGAGGCACTGATTGGCAGCTTCTATAGATTCTGAAGTATTGAGTACTTGAAGATCTTGTATTTTGTTATCTATCGTCTTTGGTATCCAACCCAGTTCGTTTTGTGATATACACATGGTTTTATTGATTGTTTCTTTTTTCTATATGTTTCTCATATATCTTGAATGTAACCAGTGGTCGAAGTGAGACGATATGTGGTGTTATTCCGTACCGCCTCTTGTTTTCAGTGATGAAGGCATACCACCTCTGATTTTTTAGTGATCAAGACATACCGTCACTGGAAAATAGATTCTAAATACCTTTAATAAATGCTTTTTTATACAATTGACGAATAGCTTTACATGTAAAAAGAGTTTATTTCTTATGTAGAAATGATTTCTAAGTTGACAACACCGACATTTTTATCTTTTCCCTACTTTTTGTTTTTAAAATGAGGTGTCTTCAAAGAAGTTCATCTAGTTTATATTTTGACGTGACATATTGAATTGTTTCTTTCTTGTATGTGTGTCTTTTTCCCGTAATGCATATAAATGTGTTTTAAGCATGGACGAATTTAGGGGTTGTCTGCTGTGGGGAAGGATCTTCCAGGGGTTTGGAATACAGCCCAATCGAGTGGGGCTCCATTCCCACAGGAAACTGTTAATAGAAAAATTCGTTTTTGAACATTTTGGTGTATAATTCTCTATCATACAACATAAGGGTTTTTTTAGAGAGTTGTTGGCAGGGAATCAAAGTATCTCCATGTCCCCCCTGTAACTACAGAGAAGCTCTCCTTTGGTTTTTAGTCATTATATAAATAGAAATGCAATCTTCTAGGCATACCCTCAGTGTATTTCAATATTTAGGTAGCAGGTATGTTAAGTCAAAATCTTAATAAAACATACCGCCTCTGCTTCTTTTCCACTTCGAACACCGAATGTAACTATTTCATGGTTAGATCCTATTGCAAAGTCTAGAGTATGGCACTTGGTAACAGGATGCATATGTGGCGAGATGAGCATTTTGCCATGTTTTAGCTTGGTTTTCTTGCTCTTCTTGTTGGTCCTGGAATTTTTGTGAGCCAGGTGGTCACTACCAGATATTTATCAATCTTTTTTCATTTGGATTTGTAATCGGGTCTTCAAGTAGCTGGTGTTGGCTGTTTATGTCAGTGGCTACGACTATTCTTCTGAATTTCGATAGGTAATTTAGAATAGGGCAGAAGTTTTCGACGTTTAGGTTAGGTGAGTTGTAAAAGGTTGCGAGATAAAATGGTTTTACAGTGTATATACATAGCAGAATAGAAATTGTTATAAAGCTCCGGTGATAAAGGGTATTCGGAAAATTTTATGCATTGCTTGATTATTATAGCTTCCCCTCCACTTGCTTTAGTTCTAAGTTTCCTATCGTTTCTAAATGTTGTATATCCTGGAATGAATAGTGAGTTCCTTTTCCTGAGCATGGTCTCATTAAGTGTTATGATTTGAATATCTTGATCTTTGACATATGATCTAAGTTCTTCAGTTTTTTGTCTGGCTTCTCATATGATAAAGAACAATAATAATCGAAGTTTATTGCTGACTTTCCCTCTGTTCACGTTCATCTTAAGTAACTTCAGTTATTTCATGAGGTTCTTGCTTAAATATTGTGATCTTTTTGGTTCTTGTAAAGGTTTCTATGTATAATATGCCTTCGCTTGACTTCATAATATTGGTACTTTCATTGAAAATGTCCTCCGTGGTTCTTTTTAGGATATTTATTAGGTCCCGTGGTTCGTCTTTGTGCAGTAGCGTGAGAGCGCTACCCACCCATGTTATGATGTTGTTCTGTAATATTTGTAATTCAATTCTAATCTGTTTGACTAGGTCGTTCAGTAGCCTGGGTTTGAGTTATTCATCATCCTTAGTCTTCTCAGTACTGTGATCTATATTGCAGCGTTGAGACTTTGGTGTTCTGTGGTGTGATGACCTTTTTGATTTGATTGCCAGCGTTCTGGAATGGTCAGTTTGGGCATTGGCTACCACCAGTTCCGTGATTATTAACTTTGCATGTGGCACAAAACATCTTCGAGGCTTCTTTTGGACAGGTGTTAGGTGTGGCTTGTTGTCCGCATCTGTGGCATGTAATTTTATCTATACAGCTAACTGCGTTGTGGCTGTATTTGAAGCATCGTGTGCAGGGTGAGTTCTTGAGTTTTCCACCTTGAATCTTGTGAGTCCTATGGAGATACACTTTGTGATCAATGTTTATGGTTTCTGGATCTTCGGAGAAGATTCTGAGTGGTGGGATTGGTGCCTTATCTGTTCTCGTTCTGATCACGTAAATGTAATTTATTTTTTGCTCAGTGAGGTTCTTTTTGACTCCAGCAATCTCTTTATATACCGGGACACCCTTAACAACGCACGTGAAGGTTGCTTGTTGTGGCTGTTTGTCGGAGTTGTTGAATTTTACGTAGTCGTTTTTGTTCCATCGTGCGTGTTTTCCAAAATCTGTTGCTTGGAAGCCGTCTAGAAATCTTCTCTTGTTCGTCTTGCTTTCAAAGATTATTTTATCTCTATTATTGCGATAGATAGTCACTTTTGTGTTAGGAAGTCATTGTGTAATCACCCCTGTCAAGGCCAGAGACCTGTCTTCTGTGGGTCTGCTCTAAAAAAAGCACTTAAAAACTTTTTGTTAATTTCCTTTGTGACTATTATTGTCTGATGATTGTTGGGCTTTCTTCTGATTTTGATGTGTAGTTGTTTCCCTGGATAGCACTTCGGTTCTCTCTATAGCATGATTTTCTTTTTCTTTCTGTCTGTTTTCTTCCTATTTATCTTTACATCTATCATTTTCTTGAATCTTGTCTTGGTTATGCGATCTTCGTGAGTATGGCTTTATTGACATATCTGTGTAGCAGCACTTATTCTCAGCTTTTTTTTTTAGTATTTCTTTGTCTACTAGTAAGTAAGCAGTTGTTTCGATCCCGTAGTGTAAATGATTTCGCGGCATCAGAATAACTATAGACAGAGTTAGGTGATCCGATAGCTGAAGAGAACGTAGCTTCTGTGGCCAAATCTTCTTCAGAAGGTGGCTCCCTTTCAGGAGTGTTGTGCGTCCACTTCTCTGGCAATAGCTGCAAAGGCCTCCTTTGTTTTCTTTTATTTATTGGTTGGACTTCTACATGTAATATCTCTTGTCTGTTTTTGCTTAGAGGGCTTCTACTCCTTGAGTTCCGTGGCGTTTTCATATCTTCTTTTTAAATTCCTGCGTGGGCCTAAAAAGAACCTTACCGCTTTGTTGCTCTGCTTCCAGTAATTTACAAGGTGGGTAGGTGTTAGTTTGTTTTCTTGGTGTAAGCCAGTGGTGCCCACCCCCCTCATGTCCATGACGCACCCCCTCAATTGTCTATCCATAGGTGTTCTTCCATGAAAAAAGATCTTTTCGATTAATTTTAAACCCCCTCAAACATATTTATATAGATTTTTAACCCCCTAAATATTTCAATGACGCAGTTTGCGTCATAGCCCCCATTTGTGGGCACCCCTGTGTAAGCAGCCCCTTGGTATACCACAAGGTATCCAGATCTACGATCTTGTAGGTGTTGGCACGTGTAGTTGTTTGTGGGTGTAACTTGAGTGTTGTCCCGTTGGGATAAGCTTAGCCTACTTGCTCTCCGATTGTCGGCAAGGCCTGTACATGCAAGAGTGCCTACTCTAAGATCGGTCTGCCAAGAGGGACAGCGGAGCAAATAGTTAAACCTCTCCGTTCGGTTTGTTTAACGTCAATATTGTAGGAGAGGCAAATCTCTCTTTTAAGATGGTTCTTATAAGAGCCGGATGGTACCACTCTTAGAAGAGCGGCACGATCCATTGCCCTTGTCTTAGTCAATCATAACAGTCAATTTTCTTTCCGATTTAAGTCTTACGCGGACATAGGGCGGTCACTTGTCATGCTGCTGCTTGCTTCCATAGACTTGTACTGCTCCTGTACGCTGTAGACGATAATTCTTCCGCGGTAGTGTGGACTGCAGCTTGCCTCTCTCGGTCCATGGAACATTTGCATTATGATGAGACCGGAGATGTGGGTATGTGCATATGGTGACTATTTAGGGGCGGAGCTATGAATGTGGGCTTGTGATTGGCTGAGGGAAATTTTGGAGTTTGGCTGAGGGATGCTGGCTTCTGATTGGCTATTGTTGTGGCTATGATAAATTGTTTTGTTGAGTGTCTTTTCTTTTGTTCCTGATAAGAGATGACCACATAGGATTGAGTTGAGACCCATTATCTCTATTGAGACTATTCCTTTCACGTGAGATATGGCTTTCTTTATTATTCTGTTCCAAAATTGCTGCACTTCGCTACTATAGTGGTATTTGTAAAATCAATTCTGTTTCCAAGCTGACACAATTCTGACTTGTCGGGTTACTGAAGTCTTATGTAGGTGTTGTGTTCTTTGAATCATTGTTCTATTCTACGTGCACTTTGTCCTATGTATGATGTGCCACATTCACATGATATACGATATATATCTGGAGTGCGCAGGTGAAGGTTTTCTTTCATTAGTTTGAGTAAAGATCTGATGTTGGCTGGAGGTTTATGAATAACTCTTATACCAAGTCTGGCAAGACAAGTATTCTATACTTGTTTGCCAGAGTTGCGGCCGATGAAAGGCAATACGGTAGTAGAAAGATAATCCTCACTCAACTTTTTTGATCACTTTGTGTATGGAAGTAACAGCTCTTTTTATGACCATGTTGATATCTGTAAGACTGTAGGCATTCTCTTGTAGCGTCGAACAAAGTTGGTTAAATTCCTATTGTAAACTTTCCTTATCATTTAGGGAGATGCTCTGTAGATCAAGGTATTATAAGCACTTTAAGACGACGTAACTTGTGATGGAACCTTGAGATAAAGATTCACATGTGTAGGCTTCCTATGTACGTTATATAAAATAAATAAATAAATATACTTAGGTCTTTCTCTAAAGTGGTAAGTAGCAAATTAACATATTCATCGCTATTTCTCGATGTCTTTGCTTTTCAAATCTCACCAATGGAATTAACAAAAGTATTGTTTCTTTTCCTTTTTAACCAATTTTCTAGCACCTTCTTCGACATCTTGCAAATTGCAAAGGAATTCTTTATTCGTCAACCCACAAAAAAAGTTTAAACTCTTCTAAGCAATTTCAAAGTGACGATTGTATTGAAGTGATCAAAGATTGCTGTGACATGCTTATAAGCTAAAAGTCGTTCCTGTCTTTTGTTTTCTACCCCTTCTGTTAACAAATTGTCTTCAAATTTTTATCTGAATGAAACCGAAACAACGAAGAAAATGTTTATTTTTTACCCTCTCCTTTTTTTGCCCAGTAGGTTGCGGGAAAACTACTACTACATACTAACTGCTAAAAATATTTATAGAAATCAATTGTCGCTTTCTTTTATGTCAATTGTGGCTATAAATTAACACTACTAACCCAAGTTTTGCTGTTGTAGTTGTTGGTATTGACAATGACGGTGAACACTTCAAACTAGACCGACGATAGATCATATGTTTTATTTTTGTGGAAGTCAACGATTTCTTGGCGCACATATATTCATTTAATTTCCTCTTAACTCTTTAACTAAATTAAAGACCACATTCTTTCGGAACCTCCTTCCGCGATTAGAAAGGGGGTGGTTTCGTCCCATATTGTCTCGCTCAAACTGTATCCAACTGGAAGACTTTGACTTAGCGTGAAAACTGTGGTCATTCCTACGTCAAAACAGAAAAATTTCAATAGCACCACATGAATATACGTCCTACTCCTCACTCTCAACTCTATCTCCCACTGATCTTTGGAAACAAAAGTTTCTAAGAGTTTCTAAGAGAAAAATTGGAAACAGATTGGTTTTATATAATAATGTCAGAATGCAGCTTCAGATTGCTGTTTTCCATTATAAAAGTTTTTTCTTGGAAAACTCAATTCTCACACCCCGAAAATGCAAACATTTTAAAAGAATTTAGACATCATTCGTGACAACAGCCTAACGACCAGCAGTTTAGGGATTTTTTTTGAAATACAGTAATGAAAGAAGTTGTTTGTTCCAATGAAGTGTGTATACTACGGATCGAATGTAGCGTGTACCCGCATACTTCCTAAATTTTAGGTGCCTATACGGTAGTTTCCAAAAATTAGAGGTGGGAATACGCCGTATACCCGCGTATCCCCCCATTACATCCCTTGGCTACATTATATGTAATTTCCCATATATAAGCCCTATAAGAAAATTTTTGCCTGAAATATATTGGATCTATTGACTTAAAAAAAAAGGCATTAAAATATTTTTTGGTACATTTATTGAATACATATTTGTACTAACGAACTTAACATAAGTATAACTCAGACCCAATGGTAATGAAAATGACAAAAGTGTTACATCAAATGAAGATTACTTCCTTTCTTAAAAAATGAAACTAAATATTTCTAACTTTTCTTACGCTAAAACATAAAATTGATAATTTGCATCGTAAGTTTCCAGTACCTAGGTACTTAGAAAATAAGGGGAATCTAAAATTGAAACATTTTCCCCCCTTTTTATTAATTAATCTTCGTTGCCTAATACGTAATACGTTTGCATAATGACGTATAAGTACGTCATATATTTTAATGACATGCCACTCAACTAAAAAGAATTTTTAGAAAACTTGATTATTTAGTGAGTACAATTTTAATGTTTTTTTAAAAGTTCGCAATATTTACATATTCTGTAAAACTAAATGAGCATCCTCAATTTATAAATCTGAACGTTACTCCATTATATCTTGAATATACGTATAATTATAGGATAGATAAAGAAACAAGATGAAATCAATTGCTAATAAATCACCATAAAGAAAGAACCTTAAGGAATGTTTATCTCCAATAGGAAGATATGAGAAAGGCCATAGAATTATATTTCCTAGTGCCATGTTAGCAACCCAAGCTGCTTGCACGAATGGCTCCCAGTGTGGTCTTGCTTGGCTGGAAGCAAGTTCTGAACCGGCAACATTAAACATTACATCGGATGCAGCAATTAATACCAATTGTGGAATCCGCCAAAGCATATTTACAGAAATCGGTGGTACTATTTGGTGCAAATTAGCTGTTGTGCTGTTTGAACTGATACAAACAAGAAGTGTGTAAAGTCCTCCTCTCTCTAAGGAGTAAGTTCCCAATAACTGTCTAGTTTTCTGATTTGGGATGAAAATTGCTTTATATGTTCCACTAGATTTTAATTTATGAACTTCGCCAGCCCTGACTTGTTCTCTGACTTTATAATAATACGTATTAGCTTTCGTACTTAGTTCTACCGTCTTGTCATCGTCACAATTGTCACTATTTGTCGCACATAATAAATCGTTATGAATAACACAAATCGTGGGAAGTGCTCTATCAAGTCTTCCTACAGGAGTAAAATTTGTATCGAAAATAGTTAACTCTTGATTCGATATGCTAATAACGTAGGATAGAGCGGCATTCTTTCGAGCATTAATCGTAGAAGTTGAAATGTTTTGTCGTAGAGAAAACGTTTGCCTACAATTATCAAGCACATTAATTTCAAATGTTGTATTCAAATCAGCATCATAATTTACCCAAACATCCAACGGGTTAAGAACTTTATCACCCAAACTAAGTTTACAAGGCATTCCATTGAATATTCTTAAGTGAGCTTTGCTAGATGTGGGCACTACATTATACGTTGGTTCAATAAAAATTTCCAGAATTCCACATGTAAAACATGAAAGAATGAACAAACCAACTCCCATCTTTGTCAGCGGAGTAGTTAGTATATCACGCTTCTCTAAAATAGGATATATTCTTTTAATAATAATATATGCCATAATTACCTCAAAAAATGGAACACTCAGTTTGACGTATTTTGGGAGAATATATATAATTTTAAGATTCCCGTTCATTTTAGAAGCTTGGGAGCGAAATTCATTTCTGAGCTTATTATTTACAGCAAAATATATTATGCTAGGAATAAAAACCAACAGAAGTTTCAGAGTAGAGTTAATTTCCGATATGAATGTTGGAGGATATTTGTTGTCGGCATACGCGTATAATACCCAATTTTCTCTTATATGTCCGATTTTAAGTTTTTTTGTACGTGGCAGTGAGTAGACATCTACATGCTCTGAAAATTTTATTGTGTGGTTCCACCGTTGTGTACGTTTTCTCTCCAGTTCTGAAACATAACATTAGAAGGAAACCACTTACAGTTCCTATGATATCACTTACACAATACCCAGTATTACCAATACAAACAGCATTAGTTTTTAACCAGGAAGTTAGAGGGTAAACTATCGCTGCCGCTAAATTGTTAACCATATACATCTTTGATACGTACTTTATTAATTCTCTCTGACTTCTAGGGTTATAGAAAACAAGTGCTCCAAAGGGTATTAAGCATACATCAAAAATTCCTGAAGCCGGTGTTGTGAAAAAGAATGTGAAGTCCATGATATACCTTTGGAAATTCTTAAGAAACGAAAGATTACTACAGATCCATATAAGAATACTAACTAATTGTATAAGAGTACAAATATACATTATACCATACAATCCATAACATTTCTGTAGAATTGACAATGCAAATATTGAAATTTCATATTTCAAAAGGTTTTTAATATTACTAGGTTTAAGATAGGTCGATTTTACCAAACTCTTGGATGCAGTCAATCGGTAGTGAAGTGATATTGTAGTACTAGTAGACAGAAGGTTTGAAAGATATATGTAGAGCAACGCTTCTGTAATCCGATCTTCAGTATTATATCTTCCTTGGTAGTATGAGTATTCATTGGAACCGGCTGAAGTGATTTCATCGGGAAAACTAGTTGTCTGTGTTTCCACATTCGGACGTTGTCCTTTCAGATGAAGTTCAAATTGATCTGTATTGGGATTTACTGGATAAACAAGAATTCTAGGGCGCAATCCTTTATCATTTTTACGATAATAAGTTTTCGGAATTTCTCTAGATATATGCTCAGTCATTTCAGAAGAATGAAGTTTGTCTTATTCAGTAAATATTGCTACATCTCTTCCAAGCTCATTTTTCTCATTGGTACATGACACTTTTCTAAGTGTAACTGAATCCCTTTTGTACACATCAACATCCACGAGAGCTTTAGATTGTGGATCTTCATTTAAAGTGTGGAGTGTTGCTTAATAAGTCAGAAATACAGAAAGATGTTTATCATAAACTAGCAGCGTTCACCCCGCTTCGCTGCGGTCACCCCGGAACGCAATAAACTTTGTTACTTAGATAATTTTTACTTTTTCGCTTTCAAATTGCAGTAAATGTTAACATTATAGCGCCTGTCATTTATGTTAACCCGCCGAGTGACACGGTCATGCGGGTTGCATATAAATACGTTTATTTTTACCTATGATGAACTAATAACAAAGGATTTGTACGTATGGACACTTGAATGGTCAATTATCTCAAGACACTGGTAATTAAAAATTAAAGTGATATGATAAAAACCATCTAGGGTCCAAATCCTAATAACCCCCCAAAAATGAAAGAAATTGGTTCAGCCGTATTACCGTGATGAGCTAACAAAGGATTTGTGCGTTCTCTTTTATAATATAGATAAAATAAGTACGTTGTTTAGAGCTCTTTTTTTCTTCCGAACTCAATTGATATTTCTTCATGTGCAAACCTGGATTTCAGTCACCTACATCACTGAATATACTTTTTATAAATAATTATGTTGAAATTTGGTAAGTTCAATGTAAAAATTATTAAAACCACTTATGATGATCAAAGGTGGCGGTTAAACCTACTTCATTCTTTCATTCGTAAACATACAGGGTTTTCCAAAGCAAGATTATCTACGTATGGAAGGTGATTCCTAACCCAAGATAATAAAAAGTTTATGTACCTATGGAAAAAAGTGCTTAGTTTCACCGCTAGGACTGCCCAAAAGTGAGGAAAAGCTACTACAACACGCGTAATTTCGTTCACGAGAAACTGTAGAGTGCTGGTTCATATCTGTGTAATAGAATTATACACATGTTTTCCAAAAATGCATATTTTAGTAATGTGCAAAGTATGTGCAAGAGATTTCCTACAGGGTATAAATTCAAGACATGCTTAGAACAAAATTCTCCGATACACTCTGAATAAAGATGAGCCCAAAGCAGGGTTGTTGGAATTTTTCACAGCCCGAAATTCCCAAGTGTTTTTTTTAGGCGGGGGGGAGCAAAACCCACATAAAAGCACAATAAAACCCAAAAAAGCCCACCTCAAAAATATACTTCAAAACTTGGATTGAAATAATAATCTTAATATGATTATAATTACTTTTTTAAATCGTACTTCTTAGTGTATTTCTAGTTTCAAAATTTTCTTAAAATATATATTTGCCACTAAAACAGAATACCATTAAAACAAAACAGGTTTGGGAATCATCCATAATGAATTCTGTTTGCACTCGATCAAATTAGCTGTAACACTGTTCAACCGTAATCTATTATACAAAAATGAAAATAATCTTGTTTGTGCGCGCAACACGGGAATACGGAATACGGAACGAATTTTTGATTGCAGTTATCACGTACCTCGAACTAGGGTTACTTTGACTGAAATGCCTGTTCTATAGGGGAGCGGAGGATCCAAATCTATGCCAAAATCTTAGTGTATCTCACAATTCTGTCAAGTTAGGAACATGACATTTTTTAATGTAAATTTTCCATTAAAAGTAAGTGTAGCGGTGTCGCAGTATTTTTGAGAGTTTCCATTTAAAGTAGGGAAGGAAGCATTTTCTATAATTTGAAATCGATGTTGCCTGTTGTTTCTGATCGCATCACACGGGAAAACGGTTAAGCAGTTTGAAATGAATTTTTGAACATACAATAATTAGTACCTACCGTGAGCTGGGATTTTTATAATACTTTGATTCAAGGATGCATTCTAAGAGAAGGAGTACAGGAAGTTCGAAATTCATGTTAAAAGAAAAATGTCACGAGCCCGCCAAGTTAGGAAGATGAAACTCGGTATATAAACTCCTAATTAAAAATAAGTTGGCATGTCTTGCAACGTTTTTGAAAATTTTCATTTTAAGGGGAGGAGGTGATTTTCCATAATTCCTTTATTTCCATTGAAAGCGATGATGCCTGTTGTTTGTAATCACATCACGGAGAAACGGTTGAACAGTTTGAAATTAAGTTTGGAACAGAGTTCATTATTATTTATTTATTTATTTATTGTGTTACTTTGATTAAAGTGCACATTGTAATGGAAGTAAAAGATGTTCATATTTCAGCCAAAATTACAGTGTCTCGTGAGCACGTTATGTTAGGAAGATGAAACTCGGTATATAAATTCCTAATTAAAAATAAGTTGGCATGTCTTGCAACATTTTGAAAATTTTCATTTTAAGGGGAGGAGGTGATTTTCCATAATTCCTTTATTTTCATTGAAAGCGATGATGCCTGTTGTTTGTAATCACATCACGTAGAAACGGTTGAACAGTTTGAAATTATGTTTGGAACATACTTCATTATTATTTATTTATTTATTGTGTTACTTTGATTAAAATGCACATCGTAATGGAAGTAAAAGATGTTCACATATCAGCCAAAATTACAGTATCTCGTGAGCACGTCAAGTTAGGAAGATGAAATTCGGTATATAAACACCTCGCTAAAAATAAGGCGACACGTCACTTCCTGTTTTTGAAAATTTCAATTTTTCGGGAACAGAGATGGTGTTTTTTACAATTTCTTTCTTCACATTCAAATCGACGATGTCTCTTGTTTGTGATCGCATCACGGGAAATGGTTGAACAGTTTGAAATCAGTCCTTTTTGAAGTCTACCACAGACTGAAGAAGGAAGTTGCATCTTCCGAAAGCGCTACCTGTTGTATGTAGAAGAAAATTCTGCTACATATTTTTTGCGGTGAGTAATAGTCTTTCTACTTTATCACATTGAATATAATCACCGCTCACAATATTGTGATAGTTTGAAATAAGTTTTAGAACATAGTTTGTACCTTAATCAAGCTGGGATATTATCATGTAACATTTTTTAAAGGATTATTCTAAGGGAGAAGGGGGTTAAAAATTCAGGCCAGAAATAGAATATGGAACATAAACATGGCAACACGCCATTTCCAACACTTGAGTTCTTAAAAAAAAAGAAGAGAGACTTTATTTTAGAGAAACAACATCCACTCAATAAAGATGTTTTTTCTTATCTCTGGCTTCTGACCTTGAGGTACTATGCCAGTATTTGCCCAGTTTTGAGGAAACTCAGGACGGCTGGCTCAGGGGTCTGAACCATAAGTGTAAGAGGGGATTTTATTCCTATTCTGTCCTACATAAAATTATCCACTTGTTTGTTTCTGTAGAAAATTGTGTATCTTTTTTTTTCTAGAAATCGAAATATAAGCGAGTGTCAATGGTGCAAACGTGTATGGGACTTCACGGATTCCTTGTTCATCATTCATTTTTTTTTTTGTTATTTTTAAGTTGAGTTCAATGTCTCATGATTATGCGCCAAGGGTAAGAGAGACTGTGATGGTATGGATAATAATGGTGGCATAACGAAACGGAAGAATCTCGAGAAAATTCATAAACACGATGTTTGTGCACCACAAAGCGCACTTGGCGGAAGCTGGGATTAAACTAGGAATCCGTGCCAAACGTGAACCACCGTGGTACACTCCGCATCGAAAAAATTGCGACAGCTAACGCCGTGCAGTTAGAAGGACACTCAATATACACCTTCTTATCCCATAATCGTGTCAGGTAAACAGACCCCCTCTCTCTCCTCCTTTCTTCTCTCCCACACTAAAGTTAGCTAACAAGATGAGCGCAAACTACACATGTATTAGTTTCAATAAAATGAAATAAAACCGAGACGAAACAAGATTCATAGGTTGATGTAGGGAGAAACTGAAACACACATAATGAAAAATTGAAACCAATGAATGTCTATTACACAGAGATTCAGAAATGAGGCAGAGAGAGAGAATAATAATAATAATAATAATAAAATAAAAGGGAGAACAGATAAAACTGTGGAATTCAAACGTAGTAAGAAAAAAAACCTAACATTATAAAGTTCCGTTTCCAGAAATCCAATAGTAATATAGACATAACGAGTGCTTTTACATATTTTTTCAGAACTATTCGAATATATAGAGGATGCTTTAAACATTCATTATGTCACTTTCATAATGGATAGCATATTCAATTTCCAGTAGAACTGTAGATCTCCGAGACACATTTAGGATAACCTTAAAAGTTTAACACACATGCTTTGTTTCCGCGTGGTTCGATTGCAAATTCGGTAGTGTTTGTTGGAGGTACTGATCTAAAAACACATTCTAATATACCCAGTAGATAGCGTTAGTCATATCCTCCATTTCAGACTACTAATGCAAACTGAACAAAAAAAGAAAATTGAAGAATACTATTTTACTGCTAAATTTCTATCAGAAATACCCTATATTATAAGTAGAAACTGTGTCGTAATGAAAAGTTACAAATGTTCGAAAAGTTTATGTTCCTCATAGATGTAGCATGTTTCAAATTTCAACGTGAATAAAACACATTGAATTATAGAATGGAAACAAATTTTGTGTCGAACTAGTATAAATAAAATTCTGTTTTCAAATAACCAAAGAGGTTACCATTTTCTAGTCTTTTCCGAAGACTTATCTGTTCCGAACATCCACCATTGATTTCATTTCTTCCAGATATAACGTAATTTGCATAGATATAATGAACACGTTAAGAGCTCAAACGGATCATCGTGTGAGTCGAATAATGTTGGTAAGGTTGTAGACCACCACTAGGTCGAGGATTGAAATCCGTAATGACCCGGTAATTCAACTGAGACTCGGTAACCCAGAGGATAAAAAAGAGATTTTACTTATTCCTTTGCGTTTAAACAGTATTTCTGTTAGAGGTGACCAGGACTGGAGATGTTATCTCGAGAGCACGAAAAGCACGACGCCGAAGTTCCCAGTTTTTAGATTCTCCAGACCAGGTATATCGAGCTCTTGCTCCGTTTTAACTTTGGAACATGAAGTGCGTGTGTGCGTGAGAGAGAGAGGGGGGAGAAGTGAAAGATGGAAAGACAAGATAGGAAAACGTCAAGAAAGAGAGAGAGAGAGGGAGGGGGACGAATATAAATATGAAAAATACTTATCATTGCAGTGTATGATGTAGAAGACACACACTGTTTACTGAAATTATGCCAGTGAAGCTTTGTAAGGTTTCCATCAGAATATAAATCTCTGTTTGCAGCCATTATTTTATGCGAAAAAATCATTCTACTTGATGGGGAATCGAACCAAGATTTTCCATTTGGAAGTCTAGCACGCTACCACTACACCAGCGATTGCTTTAGGAAAACTTTGTTTAACAAATGGTGTAGTGTTTCTTTCTGAGAACGATAACACGAAAAGTGTATACTGCTGATCAATGATGTGTTTGGAATGTCCTGGTAATTCCCTTGCCCTTTGCCAACTAACATTCGTAAATCGTCTCTATCATGATACAGGTGTTTGCGTCCACATTCTTACGTATTGCTTGTCCAGTATGATAAGTCGATTCTTCACAACCACTTTGTAAAAAGTTAACTTTGTCGTGAACAGGATTTGAACCTATGTTAAGATAGCTGTATTATTCATAAGGCCATTACGTTACCCCTACACTATCGAGCCACCTGAAATTATAAGCCAATCTTGGAACTTTGGAACGAAACGGCTTCTTCCTATAACGTTATTTGCACCAAAGTGCACAACGAAATTCATTTATTCGACGGCCTAGAGAGAAATTAATGCCCACTAATAAAGGAAAAACATGGAATCCAGGAAAAAATAGAGACATAACACATATTTTGCAGTAATTTCGCCGTGCAAGTTCAAAAGTACGTTAATAATAATAATAATAATAATAATAATAATAATAATAATAATAATAATAATAATAATAATAATAATAATAATAATAATAATAACCTATATTACAAAATTGAAAGTAACTATGTTTGTGGCTCTTAATCTCTTGAATCACCCAACCGATCTCTATCAAATTTTCAACGTTGATTAGGTTCGGGCCTGGGAAGGTTTTTCACCATTTCATTTTAACGATAGAACTTAGGGGGAGGAGGACGAGAGAAGGGTTGATATATAACGAATAAAACGTAATAACTCTGGAAACACCAGACCGATCTCTATGAAACTTTCAACATAGATAAGGTTTGGATCTGGGACGACCTTTATCATTTCAGTTTCACGGTGCAACGTAGGGGCCGGAGAGAGGGATATATATATATATATATATATATATATGTAAAAAAATGAAAATGAAAGTGACTGTCTTTGTGACTTCATCACTCTTGAACCACCCGACCGATCTCGATTAAATTTTCAACATAGATGAGGTTCAGGCCTAAGATGGTATTTATCTATTTACTTTGACAATATAACTTAGGGTTGAGGAGGAGGATGATTTAAATAGAATAAATAAAACTTGATAACTCGTGAAACAAAGGATCAATCTCGATCAAATTTTAAACATAGGTGAGGTTCGGACATGAGATGATTTTTATCATTTCACTTTCACGGGAGAATTTGGGGAGGGAAGTGAGAGAGGGAGATTAATGACTCTTGAACCACCAAACTAATCTCGATCAAATTTTCAACCTAGATGAAGTTCGAAGCAACATTTAAAAATACCGAAAAATGACCGGTATTAGTGGCGAAACTATAATTTTTGCAGTCGCTGAGATTAGCAGTGACACATGTGATGTTGTTTAAATCCAAATTCAGCCCCGCAACTTGGAGGAGGGGGAGACATATAAAAATGATCGAAATAACCAACATCAGTGTCGAATTCATAGTTTTCCGGCTTGCTGAGATAAACAATGACACTGCAGATGCGGTGCCCCACAACATAGGGTCGGGGAGGGGATATATAAAACTCAGCGAAAATGACCGATATCAAAGAGCGCTTTAGTAATACTAAACAGTGACTGACAAGTAAACCTTACGTTATGGTGAATCGAGTTGCTGACTGAGACACATATGAGAAAGTAGGACTAAATGTGGTCAGTATTTCAGTGAAGTTGTAGGTGCGAAGCTCCAGGGGTTTAGGAGATACAGCTACCAGAACATCACATGGAAGTACAGAATAGTCTTCATACATTTGGAGGTAAAAGCTCTGTAAGACCTCTTGTAACGACAAAAGGTGAATAACAAATATATGGGTACATATTAGGACTATGGAGAAGTCATATAGTAAGGATATACCTGACGGCGGTCATCTTGAAATCCGCCATTTTGAATTAAGGTTAAGTTTTTAAAATAGGAATAGGGTCGTGTGACACGTGCTTTAAAGGGAGCGGATCCACTACGTAGTTTGTATCAGTGTCAAGAGAGGTCACCAGCGAAGGTCGCTTCTAGCGCCTGTAGTGAACTCAGTTGGTTCTTGCTTCTCAAAGTGTTTCCATCTCAACATACCAAATGGTTTCGTTTCGTTTCGTTTCATTAAAGTACAGGGTAAATCACCCTGAAATTGGAACAGGCCATTTTTTTTTTGGCACTTTGTAGATTTTTTCAGATTTATTAACATCGGCGTTATCTACTTTTTCCCCTGTCTTTCGTCGATGACATTTCCAAGTGGCGTCTGTTTATTTTTTTTAAATTTATTGTAAAAAATTCGCTTTTAAGTGAAAGGCTTTCATGATATTGAAGTTTTCTGCTCGATTCTAGGCAATAGGTTAAGGAATATGTTTTCAGTGTTTTCGCGTTATTTATTGTTCTAATGGAAATGTTGCACATATTTTATGTTGATCGCTTCGTTAAGCCCTAAAGAATGTGCATTTATGTCATACTGTTAAAAATTGTACATTTGTCGCATGCTTACAACGGTGCCAGGAACGTAGCTAGGAGAGGACAGGGGGGCCCACGGACCCCCTAAAAGTTGGCTTAGCCCTCCAAATATTTATTTAAAGTTATTTATATGGAGCCCATTTGCTAATATGGCTTCCCAAAATCAGAACTCTAACTACGTTCCTGAACGGTATCAAAAATTAGAATTTCTAATGTACACTTATGTCCAAAATTATTGTCGCATGTCTATATATATGTTGTTCTAGGAATAAACTTTGATAACAAATCCGTCCAGTATTTCTTACAATGTTAGTATGGGAATATGTGGCAAATTTCAAATGACATGTGGCAAATTTCATGTCAAAAGAGCAGTAAATAGGAACAGTAAAACGAAAATAAAATTGCCTTGTCCATTTAGCAACATTTTATTTTACTCATTATAATTCTCATATTTATAATTCTTTTCCTATGAAATTTACCACAAACATACATTTCCCGATTATACACATAGTATCAGTATTTAAAGCAACCTGCAAAATCATTATCAAATTATATTCTTACAAGAAGACAATTATAGATATGCGACAATAATTTTGGACATGAGTGTACATAGACCCCCTTTGCTTGGCACAAGGATATAAAGCAGTTCTAGATATGTTAATTTGATACTATTCAAGGTAACAATCTACTAGAGATTAATTTGATTTTAAGGTCTTCTACTTGGTCTAGTATCTAGCACACTTGCCTTCAGAGCTCGCTATCCAAGGTTCAATTCCGGTAAGAGATAGGGTACAGTAGAACAAAAAAAATGTTCAGATACCGCTAAAGGAAGTAGATCTCCTGCAGCCACCATAGAATAAGAGTAAAGCGTTAAAATAAAAAAAATAATGATTTTCTTGATTTTTAATTTAAAAAAGATTATCCCAACTGGTCACTAACTGCCTTGTAGAATCTTATGCCTTAGCCACTAAGCTTATTTCTGAGCACGAGCGCACCCACGGGTTACTCCGCTTACACCAGACCCTCAAAAACAAGAACTCAACAGATTCCGTACACTTCCGTAATAAAACCACACTTCCTTAGCAGATAAATTGTTGGTGTATTCTCATAATTTGATTTTACATTTCATCTGTACTATAAATCCTAATTTTTTTTTTAAAAAAAAAATTTAATTCTATCATAGGGAAGTTTGATAAAATTTTAAATATGTATAGTTTTTTCAAATGCAGAATCGTTTCAATATTATATACAAGCACTGTCTTGTAGTACTGGACACCTCTCAATACAAAAAATTCTGGCTGCGCGTCTGTGTCCGAATAAGTCTGAAGGTAAACATTTTTTAGATGTATAAAGTACAGTACTATTTATAAATGAATTCAGGGAAAGGGTTTTTCTCCTCCCCCTTTCCTACCACACAACAGTGTACCTAAGTAGCAATTTGTACCAACTAGAGATCACCAGTTCGTGCTGGCAGGGTCAAAAACAAGAGAATGTCATTCCCCCCCCCACCTATCCCAGTTGGGTTGGAGACCGAGGTGTTTGGAATCTTGGCTAAGATAATTGCCGCTAGTCTAAATTGTGAATCAGTTAGTACAAAAAATATACTGGAAAAGGAAAAGGTATTGTGGTTATAAAATTTCATCCCTTCACTTCAGCTGTTGCTTTTGGCAATGAGATAATATCGAGTTCGCAGAAGGGAGCCTGCAAATGGGAACAGCTCTTCAATCTTCTCTTCCGTGGTCAATAAACCCTCACCCCCATTTGCAGTGACCTTCAAAAAAGACTATTTCTGCTTCAGAAGAAAAATAATATTGGTTTCTTTGTCCATTCATCTGTGAAAGCTTTCAGGAATGTTTCGGAGCTCATTTGGGTGTTTCATATTTCGCGAAAAATTCACACAGCCAGGAGTGGAAGCGGAAACTATTGAAAGTCCTGTTGTTGGCGGGAGGTGTTCCCAATCTCCACAGAATGTATACTAACAAAAATTATATTACTTTTGCTCATAAAAGAATGCCAAGTTGAACTTTTGATTTTATGTTTAGCGTCCCTTTGAGCAGCTAGGCTACATGAGACGTAGATATACAACTCCTGAAATCCGAATCGTTCAATGTACTCCCACCGGGAATCGAACACTGGATCCCGTTCACGTCGCACATAATAGCCATTAGACCAGCAGGGAAGGTCACCCCAAATAGAACGTGGATAGCAAACAAAACGATTCATTTCCCATCTTCACAATGATTAGTAGGGTGAAATAACAACTTACAAACATTATTTTAAAAAGAATGTGGTTAGTTGAATATATAGATAAAATATTCGTCGGCTTCACCCCTAGATCTCCCAGTTTGCTCGGTTTACGGCCTCTCAGTTCATGAACCTAGAACCATATTTAATTTCATTTGGGGCTTTCCTTTGGGGCTTCGCCCTCAGCCCCCCTTATCCCTTTTGATCGGCCAACGGCCTTGCATCTGATAAACTTGCAAGCACACCGAATTTCATTTCAGATCCGGAAATTCGCTCCGTGTACGGCCTCACATCTCATTAGGCGTTTACTCGACCTCATAATCCTGCAAGCACATTCAATTTCAGTTGTAGTTGCCAAAGGATTAGCTCCAATCCAGGTTTGCAGGTTGAGTCAGGTTGAGTACGTGGGGGCTTCGCCCTCAGATCCAGGGGCGTAAATAAGGGCCCCGTAGACCCTGCATTGCGGGCGGTCTCAAGCCATCAGGGGCCCCCAAATCACGAAGTGGGAAGTAGGGAAGGGGGCCCACTCCACCCTGTCTGCGGGAGGACCCCCAAGCCTTTAGTTACGCCACTGCTCAGATCCCCTACATTTGCTCTGCCTATGGTGCCATATGGCGGTTTACGTAGGTTGAGGATCATAACGAGACTATGCTCACTACACCCCACCCTTCAACAGCTGCTCATGTTGATCCCATTTTGTTTAACCCAAATTTATCCCGCATTCGCATTTAGATATGAAATTTATGCACCGATCCTGAAGGAGACGTTGATGATAATGAATGAAATGGTTGAATGAAGAAAGTGGAGGAAAGAAAAGAACCCCCCAAGTAAACGCACACAGTGATATCTGTCCGTTTGGCGCGAGATGGGATCAAATCAGGAAACCCACGTACCAGGTGAAAGCTCTACCATCCACCACGACTCAAATATTCGCAGTTAGGCGGCGAATTCATGCTTTCTTTCACACTCCCCCGTTCAATATGAAGTAGTAATGAATTTACTTGTCCTTAATTTATTTACAATTCAAAATTAGCCGCTTCGGAGACCCATCAATATATTTCTTCTTATGAGATCGCGGTAGTTCAGTGGTGGAGCGCTCACCTATAGCGGAGGGCGTCCCTGCTTCGATCTCGGTCCCACCAATGTGGACTTTATGGTGAACAAACACCGCGTAAGTGTTTCCCTTAGATTTCTCTAATTTCCTTCCACTTCCTTCATTCCACCATTATCGCTTATTTCATCATTACAGCCTTCCTTAGTCGCGGTGCATAAGAAGAAGAAGAAAAAAAGATTTTCTCAAAAGCAAGAGTAATTTATTATAAATCCGTCATATTTGATTGCTATCAAAGCTGAAATCACCGATTTATGTTCTTAAGTTTTTCGAATTTTCCACATTTTTTGGCAATTGAAACTATTACGTTGCCCTTGTAACCAGGTCAGCAACTAGAAGGGGGCAAGGGGCCAGACCTCCCTAAATTTTTCATGGCTCGCAGATCTCAATGCATCATATACTATATTAACACAAAAAATCATGAATTTATATATTTGTAACAATTATTTTATGACTTGGGCCCCCCTAACATGTTTATGGCACCCCCAGACTTCTATGGCTGGTTGCGGGCCTGCTTGTAACTAAGATTACTTTCATCGCGCAAGTTCTATTGTGATAAAATCTTCTATACAGAATTATATCAATGCAACTATTATATTAGCCACTTGTGATATTGTTGATTAGGAAAGTCTATTTTTCAGTTTTTTTTTTTTTTTTTTTCCCTAGAAAGATCAAACGGATTTGTCAATTATTACTTACAGGTTCCAGATCTTGTTCAATCTTGTTGAATAGTTTGAAGTTCATACATGGGATATCCATAATACTGAGGAATTCTTCTAGATGAGAATACCCACTTCCAATAGAAACAGTGCCCCAAACAGCTGCAGTATTGATTACAAATCTTTTAGACTGTTGTTCCTCCTCCGTAGAGTGACATACTTCGCGTTTGCACACGCGGCACTTGAAATAGAGGTAAGACACTAGTCCTGAAGAAAATCCATTTTTCTCTCTATGAAAATCCGTCTCTCTCTATGAAAATCCATTTTTCCTAAGACACATATCTTTCTGTTGTTTTCTTGGAGCTTTACGGACCACTTGAGAATGTGTCCCAAATTTACAATTCGATAGCCATTTGGAAAGTCATTGCGACTAACAATCTCTGTTTCGGGCTCCACTACAAGAGATGGTAGAGACTCAGTGTCAGAGCTGAAATGACATAAAATAATAATAATAATAATAATAATAATAATATAAAGAATTTATAGAAATGAAAATGAAATTTATAGAAATTTGGTGCTTATATGTTGAACAGTATGGCATCCACGAGAGTGTGAATAGGGTGAATAATTGAAGGACAGATGGTGAAAAATTACTTTTTTCCTGTATGTAGGGCTACGAAATGTGTTTATCTTTTTAAAAATTCGAATTAGATTTTCTTCTCTATGACTATTGTATTATCTCCTATTGTCGCTCGAAAATTAAACCAAAAAAGTAACTTTTACTTGAAGTTCAAATGTGAAACTGGTTTTGTTCTTTCGTTTGCAATTCAGATAGATTAAAACAGTTCAATTTTAGACTCGGTTTCATGACTTTTCGGGGAATAACCAAGAGTAGAAAATCATGTGGAGCAAAAGCCGCGACGAAAAAAAAAAAAAAACTCCACGTTGCGGGCGAAAATCATGCTGCCGGAAGCTTTGATGTAAACAAACAACTGAATGTTGTTGTAGGAGGCTGAGTCTCCTTCAAGTGTGTGAGTTGACCAAGTATTTCTAAAAATTACTTAGTAGGAATAATCTGTAAATTAAGTATGATTTTTTAAATGCTTTCCACTAATAAATTACGTATAGATTTAAAGTTTGAATTTCAGACCTTTTTTTTTTTAAAGTAACATTTCGATACATAAAGAAAATATTTATTGTTGAAATTAAATAAGAGAAATAAATCGCACGAAAAAAAATACTTTTAAGTATAAGTTAGTAAACAACGTGTATATATATGTATCTGGTCTAGTGACTAGCACGTGCGCTTCTGTGCAAGGGGTCCTGGGTTCGAGTCCCGAAGGGAGAGCATAGAACGATTGTGGTTCGGATTCCATGTTAACCAGTAGGACCATGTTTCATGTAGCCTCGCTGCTGACAAGGGACGCTGAACTAATATATATTTATGATTGGAGAGAAAAGTGAAATTTGCCATTGCTTCATAAAAAAGTAATTTAAACAAGAATACTTATGATATCTACTGACCCTAATTTCGATTTTTGCAAACTTGTCAAGATCAACGGGTTATCAGTGGTCGATTTGGAGGGAATACGGAGAACGTCGTTCTCCATTTACCAGAAAATCGAATATCCGTTCCCCTACTTTATTTCGTTCTCGGACGCGTTATCCCGAAATCTTAGATGATAATTTTGTTATTCAATCTATTAGAGCATTTTATATTAATACCTAGAGAGTGTTCCCCCACTTCTTTAAAGCCAAATCGACTACTGCAGGTCGTAAGATATACAAGGATCGTAAAAATAGTGACTTTTTGTTTAATGTGGCATATTGTTCCAAGCCCTTCATATATAACATTGCGAATAATATTATTATTATATGTATCGCTGTATAAAATTAAACACGCAAATGTTTCAGTAATTAAAAAAATAATACACCTAGCAATATTATAACAATCCACTAAAAGATTAGTGAAACATGTAAAGGGTACAGGGAAAGAACGTGGTAAGTACATTTTTTTCTTCAATTTTGAGATTGCACCCAACCGTAAAAGTATGCATTGCACCCAACCGTAAAAGTATGCATTGCACACGATGTTTTGGACTACTCAAAGTAGTAAAAAAATTTTGATCATTCCTCTGTAAATTGGATGTTAAAAGCAGCTATTTGCGTAAAGAACACGCTCAGTCAAACTACAAAAATAGTTTTGGAGTGAAATCCACAAAACTGGATTTACAATGTTCTTTCCCTGTATACATTTAGATAGAATGATAACAATTTTATAAAATAATCATTTTATGTTGGTTCAAAGTAATTAATAATCAGGATGGAAAGTAAAATAAATCTCACCTTTCTTTATCATCTGATTCATCCCTTGCAATTGGAACCTCCATAGAACTTTCGCTTGTTTCTTCCAAAGATACACAAACAGAAGTGTCACACTTGGAGCTATCTTCTATTTAACGCCTTTTTATCCAAGATAAACGAATAGCCTTAGAAAGCTTATTTGTCTTCCTACTTCTGGAAGGACATAGTTGCGTTCCATTTCTAAAACACTAGCTGAATAAAATTGTGCGTTGGTAACTCTGTCAAGACTTATCCAGGCTGCAAGAAGTTCCGAAAAAAAACGTCGCCTAAAGTGGGCGGCGCCACCTCACAAACCAAGAGAGTGCATTTTACATATTACGAAATTGTTTCATGTCTTACTTTGAAATGCATATGTCTATATCCAAAACTGTGGTACCAATCAAAAGACAAATATATAGGAATTTGCCTGATATGCAATATATAGGAATAAATAAAGTATTTTTCACAAAAATAGTGCTCAAAACTGAAAGTTTGTTCCTCATATGGAATTCAGTAGTATCAGCAATGCACTTTTCCATTTTCAATTAATAATAATTTAACATCTGTCACGATATTTACGTGTATTATTATTTTATGTCAATGAGAAATGTGTAAAGAATCATATACTTTTTTAAAAAAATGTTTCTGACAATTGATAACAGAGAAAGACATGTAATAAAAATACATAATTAATAATTAATTATGCAGCAATTAATTATCTAATTTTGATTAAATCACTTTTAATCATACATATAGTCAATGTAATCGTGTTTTCATGCAGACAGAACATGAGTAATGCATTAATATTAGTAAATCTCAAAATGGCAAATGTCCCCTTAAGGCGCAAATTTAATCAGAAGAACAATGGTGACGTTAATTTTGATTTACGCGCAATTGCTAAAAAGTTACAGGAAAATTAAATATTGTTGCAGCATATGTATTAGTCCTTTACCCCACCTTGTAAATTTTGTGTTAATGATAATAATTAAATAAAAAGCACGTGGATAAATATTAGGTCTATGGTAAGAGTTGCCTTGATGGCGGTCATGTTCAAATCCGCCATTTTGAATCAGACAAAAGTTTTAAACAAAACGCATAACATTGACACCTTATTAATAGCAAATTTTACAATAACTCCAACGGTATAACCATTTTTGCTTTATCATTAACCAGCATTTGTTATCGCATAAACAAGTTGCTAATTTAAGGAAAAATGACCAAAGTGGAATTGAGTCATAATTGAACTTGGGTCTTTCTTCCAGAAAAGTCCTCAATTAGTACAATCAATATGTAGTTCAGAAAAGTGTGCATGACTTGCACAAATGCTCTGCTCACAGTGAGCACACGTGACAAAGGCAATCGAGTTACACTTGACACATTTGTCATTAACAATTTCGTCAAAGCAGTAGTCGTAAGGAGCGATCCATTTAATTTTGTGCTGGTTAATGATAAAGCAAAAATGGTTATACCGTTGGAGTTATGGTAAAATTTGCTATTAATAAAGTGTCACTGTTATGCGTTTTGTTTAAAACTTTTGTCTGATTCAAAATGGCGGGTTTGAACATGACCGCCATCAAGGCAACTCTTACCATAGACCTAATATTTATCCTCGTGCTTTTTATTTAATTATTATCATTAACAAAATTTACAAGGTGGGGTAAAGGACTAATACATATGCTGCAACAATATTTAATTTTCCTGTAACTTTTTAGCAATTGCGCGTAAATCAAAATTAACGTCACTATTGTTCTTCTGATTAAATTTGCGCCTTAAAGCACGTATCACACGACCCTATTCCTATTTTAAAAACTTAACCTTAATTCAAAATGGCGGATTTCAAGATGACCGCCGTCAGGTATATCCTTACTATATGACTTCTCCATAGTCCTAATATGTACCCATATATTTGTTATTCACCTTTTGTCGTTACAAGAGGTCTTACAGAGCTTTTACCTCCAACTGTATGAAGACTATTCTGTACTTCCATGTGATGTTCTGGTAGCTGTATCTCCTAAACCCCTGGAGCTTCGCACCTACAACTTCACTGAAATACTGACCACATTTAGTACTACTTTCTCATATGTGTCTCAGTCAGCAACTCGATTCACCCAAACGTAAGGTTTACTTGTGAGTAACGGAACATATTATAATTTTCTCTCAATGTAACACAACGAAGCGGGTAGTTGATAATAATAATTTATTTATTTATTTATTTATTATAGATGATAAAGACCAAAGCCGAAGCCATAATGATCATATATACAATGATATACAGTAAAATATTACAAGAAAAATACAAACAAAACAAAGAGAAATTAAAATTACATGATGTCAGCACTACCAAATACAAAAAAAGTAAATAAAAAATTTTACACATAAGTTGGATACAAACTAAGTTATAAATAAAATTACAAACATAACCTCAATTCAATAAATATTAAATTAAGCAGGATGTATTATTAAGAATTTAAATATGTTTAACCAAAAATAAACAAATTAGAAAAAGATTACTAAGACACATGGACAATTATAAACAATATAGGTAAAAGAAAAGCAATGAAAATTCAATAGACAATATACAAACTAAGGTTGAATTTTGTATATTTATTAAATAAAACAATCCAAAAACTGTCTTCTAAGTATTGTAAAATTCGGATCAAAGAAATCAATTTTAAGAGACTTTTTATTTATGTTGTCAACGCTAATAAATAGTGGAAAATCAACCAATTGACTATTGCATAATATAGAACGGTAAACCCTAGACTTATACTAGACATAAATATTCAATTAAGTTCACTCTAGCATGTATTATATCATGAATAAATTTAATTTGCCTTAAATTACGCCGAACTTCAAGAACAAGTAGAATCAGTTTAGCAAGAATCTCCCTATTAGTCAGATCGCATAATTTAAATTTATATTTTAACCAAGCCAAGAAAGAAATCTGAACTGACTCCAGAGCTTGAGTGATACTAGTAAGATTACGGTTCCAGATTAAACTAGCAAATTCCAAATGAGATCGAACATATGCACAATATAAGATTTTACATGTTGCAATGTCTTTAAAATCTCTAGCAACCCATTTGATGAGTCCCAGATTCCTTCTAGCCTTGAAAACCATGGTAGAAACATGATCAAATAGTAACTTAGAATCCATCATAACACCCAAGTCTTTGTTGATTGAAACAGGTTCAATTGTATGCTGATTTATTGAGTATGAAAAATACGATATATTCGTTTTCCTAGAGAACGATATACTTTTTATTTTGTTCATGTTCAAGGGAAGTAAATTTTGTACGGACCATTGATAAACTGAGTTAATATCGGCTTGTAATTGAAGGTGATCCTGATTACTTGCTATTTCTGAAAATATCTTTAGATCATCAGCGTACAGTAAAAAAGGACATTTCAAATAATTACCAATATCATTCACATATATTAAAAATAATAATGGACCCAAGTTGGACCCTTGAGGAACACCCGACCAATTCCATTTCAAATCGTCCAGGCAAACCACAATTGGTCCCCATCATAGTCTCAGATTTAGTTCATTTTTTAAAATAAGAAACTACATACAAAATTATTAGACCCATATTTTTTCTTTTTGCTGAAAAAAATTTTTTCTTCGATATACAGCCTTCCAAAATGGCCGCCCTCCTCTCGGATTGCTCGAAAAACTGGAAAACATGTCAAATTAAAACTTTTATTGTAGAGAAACGAGTGTACTTAGTAACGTAATCGCAATAGCAGGAAGAGTATAAAGTTGTATGTTTTGTTGGAGGGTCAAAATTTGTCTATTGGTCCAATAGGAATCGCGCAATTCACTCGCAATGTTGCCAACTTTGATGAAATTTTTGCTAACTTCAAACATTTTTTTTCTGTCCTCACGAGCAATATCAACCATCTGCTTCTAGCATCGAAATCTACTCCATAAGGTCTCTTGAAAATGTAAAGAACTTACGTTTCTGATTATTACATCCCACGTTATAGCATGATCAAAAGCTGAAAATTTCATTAAGACGCCATGTTTGGACGCCATTTTCTCAAAAACCCCACCTTTTAAAAATCTGAATTTTGTACATGTATTGGAGAAGTACCTAAGTATTTAATATCCGTTAACCGTTCATGCGGCTACAGCCCCTAACATTCGCAAATAATTATTGAAATTTCGATTTTTGTACTTGGAATGTAAATATTTCCAATGGGCATTTAGGTCCTATACAGAAGGCAATTTTAAAGGGAGTATGAAAATTTTGAGAGATGGATCCTGACATCAAATCCAGTAGAAAAGTTCCTATAAACATGAGTCGAATTCCGCTTAGTTTTCGAGTTACAGGGTTTCCAACTCGGGACCCAAAATCGGTTCGGGACAATAGAAAATAATATATATATTTCGCGTTAAATCAGAAACTATGTGTTAAAGCTTTGATAATGTTCAGAAAGTTGATTTGTATCAATATGATAATTTTTAGGTGCATTGCAATTCAGTTGGCAGTGTTGCCAACTTGCTAGATTTTTTTCTTTTCAAATGACACTACGTGGATTTTATTTGATATTTGGTATTCATTAATGATTGCAAACATCACACGAAGCACAATTTTCCCTCACATCACCACAGTTTTCGAAAACTTACATGTATTTCATTAAAAGGTTTTATCTCGTGCGTTATTGATAGTTTGTGTGATTCGGTGTCGTGAACATCGTCCTAGTGTTCCCTGGAACCATGAAAATTGTTTACACTGGTAGCATGGCATTGTAGTGCACTTGTGTGAATAACAATGGGGAAGTCCTATTGCAGTAAGGACCGTATTAAATGTGTTGATTATGCTAAAAGCCGTAAGATGATTGTGCGCAGAAAGAATTCTAAACAAAAAATTTATCTTGCGGTAAAATATATGGATTGCGTACTGCGTGTCAGCCCAAACTTACTATTAGGGGAGGATTATTATTTGTGTCTTGTACACAAGGCGATTTGAAAGGCAGTATGAAAAATTTTGAGTTATGAATCCTTCACCGTAGTCTAGGTGTCACCGATAACGGCCGTTTTAATGGGGGCACATTCATGTTTAGCATGTTAACTGTCTGGTTAATGGTTTCCAAATCTACATTCAGAGGAACAAATTCTTTATCTTGCTGGTGCATAATTTCATATTTAAATCTTCTTTCGTGATCACCAATATATCACACACATTCACGTTGTTCACGGTAAATATTCAAAGCACCCTTTACACGAATAATCATCCTCTCCTAATACTACGTTTTGGCAGACGCGCTGCACGCAATACATATATTTTACCGCAAGACAAAATGTTTGTCAAGAATTCTTTCTGTACACAATTATCTTACGCCTTTTAGAATTATCAACCCATTTAATACGGTCCTTACTGTAATACACTGAGAAAAAATGATTTCTATAGTAAGCAAGAGGATACCGTATATTTGTACAATATACCGCTGTACGGAGATCGGATTTTTCTCTGTGTAAAACTTCCCCATTGTTATTCACACAAACACTGTAACTAGTGCACTACAATGTCATGTTACCAGTGAAAACAATTTTCGTGGTTCCAGAGAACACTAGGACGATGTTCAGGACACCGAATCACACAAACTATCAATAACGCACGAGATAAAACCTTTTAATGAAATACATGTGTTTTCGAAAACTGTGGTGATGTGAGGGAAAATTGTGCTTCGTGTGATGTTTGCAATTATTAATGAATACCAAATATCAAATAAAATCCACGTAGTGTCATTTGAAAAGAAAAAAAAAATTCTAGCAAGTTGGCAACACTGCCAACTGAATTGCAATGCACCTAAAAATTATCATATTGATACAAATCAACTTTCTGAACATTATCAAAGCTTTAACACATAGTTTCTGATTTAACGCGAAATATATATATTATTTTCTATTGTCCCAAACCGATTTTGGGTCTCGAGTTGGAAACCCTGTAACTCGAAAACTAAGCGGAATTCGACTCATGTTTATAGGAACTTTTCTACTGGATTTGATGTCAGGATCCATCTCTCAAAATTTTCATACTCCCTTTAAAATTGCCTTCTGTATAGGACCTAAATGCCCATTGGAAATATTTACATTCCAAGTACAAAAATCGAAATTTCAATAATTATTTGCGAATGTTAGGGGCTGTAGCCGCATGAACGGTTAACGGATATTAAATACTTAGGTACTTCTCCAATACATGTACAAAATTCAGATTTTTAAAAGGTGGGGTTTTTGAGAAAATGGCGTCCAAACATGGCGTCTTAATGAAATTTTCAGCTTTTGATCATGCTATAACGTGGGATGTAATAATCAGAAACGTAAGTTCTTTACATTTTCAAGAGACCTTATGGAGTAGATTTCGATGCTAGAAGCAGATGGTTGATATTGCTCGTGAGGACAGAAAAAAAAATGTTTGAAGTTAGCAAAAATTTCATCAAAGTTGGCAACATTGCGAGTGAATTGCGCGATTCCTATTGGACCAATAGACAAATTTTGACCCTCCAACAAAACATACAACTTTATACTCTTCCTGCTATTGCGATTACGTTACTAAGTACACTCGTTTCTCTACAATAAAAGTTTTAATTTGACATGTTTTCCAGTTTTTCGAGCAATCCGAGAGGAGGGCGGCCATTTTGGAAGGCTGTATATCGAAGAAAAAATTTTTTTCAGCAAAAAGAAAAAATATGGGTCTAATAATTTTGTATGTAGTTTCTTATTTTTAAAAATGAACTAAATCTGAGACAGTCGTGTGGACCACCCTGGACGATTTGAAATGGAATCACTCACCCGAAGAAATCTTGTACACAGATGACTTACAACCCATATATCTAACTGCAAATTTACGATCAAACAAGTAGGAAGCGAACCAATGTATCAAGTATTTAGGAATTTCAAAGGAATGAAGTTTGTTAAGAAGCATATGATGAGATATTTTATCAAAGGCTTTATTTAGCAAAGTCAAAATAGATAGTATCAACTTAACCACGATTATGCACAACAGGAGAAACCAATGTCAAAAATTTATTCAAATTTAGTTCAGTTGATTAACCCTTCAAAAAACCATACTGTTCGGATATAATAGAATGTTCAACGGAACTATAAAGATAATTGTAAATAAGATGATCAAAAATTTTAGGTATTACATCAAGAATAGAAATAGGTCTATAATCAGTTACGAACCTTCCATCAGTTTTCGGAATTGGAGTTACAACAACAGTTTTCCATACATTAGAATAGAAATGAGATGCTAAACTCCAATTAAACAATGATGTCAAAATTGGTACAATTATTTCAGATATATCTTTAATTATAAAAATCGGAATTAGATCAAGACCTACAGAAGCTTTAACATTTAAAGATTTAATAACATCAATTACCTGTTTAGTAGAAAAGAATATTTGATCACTACAAAATTGACTGGCCATAAAAGTAACATTATCATCACTCACATTAATATCATCTTTATGATAAACAGCTACAAATTGTTTGGCCATAGCTTCAGATTAGTTGAGGATCAGAGAGAAATTCGTCGTCAACTAATATTGCCTTATGTCCATTTTTAGCATTTATTTTATTATTCGTATACTTCCAAAATCTTTTAGGATTATTTTTTAAACTATTCTCAATTTTATTATAATATTTAGTTTTATCAATAGTAAGTTGCTTCTTAAAATCAGAACGAAATTTAGAGAATACATTATAATCTTGAAGAGATTGGGTTCTTTTATACTTCTTATGAGCATTATTCTTTTTTTTATAAGCAAGTAAATTAAATTACGAGAATACCATCTCGGATATTTAGAAATTGATTTGGTTACTAAAGGAACATTATTCCTAATTGCATTCAATATAACATCATTAATATTTTGAGTAACAAGATCAATATCTGGATTCAACAAAATATTGGCCCAGGGAAACCCTTGAACTTCTTTATATAAAGAAAGATAATCACCCTTTTGATATAACAAAAAGCTATCACTTGGTATCTCCTGTATAAGAGATAATAATTTAACAGTAATCTCAATCGGATCGTGATACTGGTCAGGCGGAACCAAAGATACTACAGAATTATTAGATTGAACATAAGTGTTGTACAAAATTAAATCAAGACCAGATGTCTCTGAAACAACGTTCAAATTTATATCATCTAAAAAATTAAATAGAATTTTAGCCTTGGTTTTAGAATAATAGTTTATATCATTTGAAAGATTTCTATTCGTCCAGTCAACTTTGGATATATTAAAATCACCAATAATCACTAATTCATAGGTTAAAAAGTTCACTTTGAAAACAATATAATTAAGATTATTCGTAAAACTTGTAACTGAATAAGTTCGATGAAAATAACAACATGCAACTAATATTTTTTTCCATTAGACGTATCAATCTCAATCCAAACACACTCAATTTCAGATTCCAAGTCAAATCTCCTTTGACAATTTATATTTGTTTTAACTGCTAGCAAAACACCACCACCTCTGCTACACTGATCAGTAATATAATTCCTATCGGAGCGAAAACATTTATAAGTTTCAGGAAAATAATCATCAGTATGTTGTTTATAATTAAACCATGACTCAGTTACAGCAATAATATCAAAAGAACAGTCGGCAACAGAAGAAAAAAATATTACTTTTTATTCTAAGTCCTCGAACATTTTGATACGAAATATGGTCTTCCATATTGAACTAGTTATTGTTATTAACATTATTAATATGATTTTCAGAATTAGTTGTTAAAAGTTTGCTATAAAATGGACCAATTAATATGCCACTGGGCCAAATCATAGGATCATTAATAATCCCAAAGTCAGATTCAAACACTTCAACGTGAAAAGAGGCATAAGTATCGTACTTAGTTTTTAATCTAGTACATTTAACATAGGTTACATTTCTATCACTCACAATAGACTCAACATCACTTTCTTTTACTGGTGGATCAAATCTAGTAACAAATAATGCCCTTTTTCTACTTTTAGCAACCAAATCGATTTTATCAGAACCACTACCAGAAGTCAACTTACGTTGATTTTTATGTAAGCCAGTACTGAAATTCCCTCTATTATCTGTCTCTCTTGATCTTTTGTTCTCTAATCTCTTTTTATTACATGAAATAACTTGAACCCATTGATCTTTGTTCGCATCAAACTCAACTTCTTCCTGATTAGAGTCTACAAATTGCATATTCTCATTTCTAGTTAATTCTGGGAAATGATCAGGATCACTTATATCTACAACCTTAGGATTTTTACAAGAAGGTTCAACTGATACATTCCTCAAACAATTACAGGATTTATTCACAAGTAATTCATTAAGTTTTTCATTTTGAGTCCTTAATTGCACTATTTCTTCTTTCAAAGTTTCAAATTCCCTTAGAAATATTCGCTTCAGATCATTCAGTTTATTTTCAAAAATTTTCTCCAGGGAATCTTCAAAGTTTGACTTTTCAAAATCTCCAAAGTTACCATATTTATGAGATATTTCAGAAACCCTTTCGCCCTGTATACAATTATTACATAAAAATTCAGATAGCTGAATGGAACTACTGTCCATTTTCGAATATGATTCAACGCATGCAAAATTACACTTTATTAAGCAAGTATTACATTTGATGGACTTTTGTCTACCATAAATGGGCTGACTACAAAAAGGACAATTCTCGCCAGTAGGATCCATAATATATTGTCTATTGAATAGGTTATATATTCACATACATATATACAAAACAATTCTACACATTACTGGCCCTAATGTGAGAACTAAAAGAAATTAAACAAAATGAACAAAATTACACAAAGTTACACAATATTCACAAAAATTCGCTTCTCACCTGCATTAGGATCTAAAAAAAAAAAAAAAAAAAAAAAGACCACACGATCCAGCCTACAAAGTGAGATGTATATAGAGAAAAGATAGTAGTTCCCTTTTAGCCACTGGGAGCCCTTCTGCGACACACTTCCCACCATAAAGGTTGGAAGGCCGACTTACTGCCCACAGTGTTACCAGCCCAACCACGAGGAGGCAGGGACAGTCACTCAGATAGTAAGGTAAAATTAGAGGTTGACCCGGAACTAAATACTATTGAAAAGTTCTTTGGGATATGAAATCAGGTAGCTGTGAGTGAATTAACCAGAGAATGCTAAAGTCTGGAAGTTTGCGAAATTCGAGATATTCCAGGTTGAAGTTGTAATGCAAAATTGCTTTTTGAAACAAATGCTGCTATTGAAGTAATACCAGTTAGTACACACAAAAGTTGTTTTATGCATGCAGTACAATATATATTTCGTCCGTAACAAGACAGTGGCAATTTATAGTCAAAATGTGTTGAAATTTCAATACTGGTACAGATGGTTATACACAGGGTGACTCAAAAGTCCGGTACGATAAAACAAACGGATAAATATGCATCTGAGTTGCGAAGTAAACATGGATGAGAATAAAAATTCAACATTTTCAAAGGTAGTTTGCAATTTTGTAAAATGAGTCTCCCCAGCACTTTCACCATATTGAACCTGAGTCACCTTAAAAAATTCGAATTGTTGTTTTTGGATTCCTCACTGTAAAAATAATTAAAATATATCTGTATGAATTCCCATTTCAGTATGATTTATACTTCATAACCTGTTTCTATCCTGTGTGAATACTTTATTATTTGATTTAAACACAAAACATTTCTATGAATTCTCTTATAACTTTATGTTTCGTTAATTTCAATGTTTCATTCCTTGTTTCTGAGCCTTGTATGCAAGTGACTGCAACCAAATTGTTGGTTATTATTTATTTTGTTTGTGAAGTTACTCTCTATATGCTGTCTTGATTGCATTCCTTGCCAATATTTATTATTCCTTCACCTCTGTACATGCGAGCCCTAATGACCCGTTTCGTGTTCGGTTCACTAATAAAACAAATTTTGATCACTTTTCTTGCTAGAGGGTTTTAATTTTTATTGTGTATTTATTTTAATATAAGCACTACTTTTTATGAATTCTTATACATCACACACTTTTTACATTATTTACAGTACTCATACACATTCACACACGTCCCACTGCGTTCATTGCGGATTCGTTCACAAATTCAGAGTTTACAATACACACACTTCACTGTTCTGGTATATTGACGCACATTAGCACAACGCTTGATTGTGAATTTAAGGGTATTTTTCATATTTCTTTTCTAATTAGAAGCTTTCATCGCATGATGAATCGTCTAGGGAAATGCTTACGCTTTCACGACCATTAGTGCAGCCATCGCCATGGTAGTATCGATATGCAGACACACACTTTAATCTGTTTTCTACAGGAGCAGCTCATACTACTACATAATTTTCTTCCCAGTGCTTTGCACTGACAACGTACAACTTTTAAGATGGAGTCAGGTGCTGGAGGTTCATCAGTAGTTTCCGGATAAAGATGTTGACCTTTGAGTACCCAACCCCATTCAAGAGGATCCATTTCTGTCGTTGATAAAGTTTTCCATTGTACTTGCATGTAAGTTCTTAACCAATGAAAATGCACGGCTCGTGGTGTAGGCGGGAGCTGCTTGGGAACTGGTTTTGACACTACTGCTGTCATTCGCATGTATGTTGTGTAACGAACTAGAGGGAGATCATCAGTTGTGTACCGCCATACAAAATGACGAAGAATTGCTTGCCTGCATTTGAGATTGAATCCACTGGCGAATTATCTGAAAGGAATACTTCTGCACATTCTTGAGCGGTTACATTCTTTTGAATTGTTTTCAGAACTTTTGCTTTTCCTTGTTTGTAGGGTGCTGACGTGTCACACCCGCTAACTGCATGAATGAACAGGAGATGCCTGCAAACTAGTGAACCAATGTGACACTGGATACTTCTGACATCATAGAGTGGTTTCTGTTCATGCCTCTTTTCCTTTGCAAGTGATTTCATGAAAATTTTACCCATCGAGTCATCAGCATGGTGCAGCAGCATCACCAGTATATCCGTGTCATCCGGCACAACTGTAACTTGTTCCTTCTTAAGAGCCATGTTAATTGCATTTGAAACAATTAACGTGTCAGCATCATTCTGTGCTCTGTAGATGATGTGACCATTTGCTCTCAACTCTGTAGACAACAAATCTATTAGGTGATTAATGTTCTTGTCATTAGAGAAACGCATGCTGGTTATCGTATGTTGGTGTGCTCAATGAAATTTTCACATCGGGTGCTGCAGGATGAATCCTTCGGCGTTGATGCTCATGGTCTTTGATGGAAGGACCATTTGTGTACCGTCAAATACTACTATGCATGGAACATGAAAATGCTGACATAAAAAATTGCAGTATGACTGAAACACATGCATCTATGACTGGTGTTTAGATCATACCACATGTCGAAGTAAACATCCGCCATCAATAACGAATGATTCTGATAGCTCAGGTTCCTCAGGTGCCTGCTGTGTAAGGCTCCCAAATCCTTTCATAAGTGAATGAATTAGTGCAGCTTTTGATGATTTCTTCATGACCTCTCCAGAGAATAACGCTGATGGTGTGGGAGTGAGTTCATATGCGAAATACTGGGATGGTATGTGCTCGCGCTCAACGAGCGTAGCAAGTCGCCAGAAGAGAGTTGAATTGTCGAAATAGTGAATACTATTACCAATACGAACTCCTTTGCTTACATGCTGTAATGTTTTTGCTTGGTCAGTCTTCTTTAATCTAACGGCATTCCAAGGTTTGCCATCCACCTTCTGATGTGTTCCATTACCAACAACGTCTGCATCGTCACAGTTCACTTTGTCATCAACTCCTGCTATAACGCCAGTGGCAACATTGCGCAACGATGAGTCGTATACTGAAAAAAGGTTTATGCTTATTCAGCCATTGTATCATAAGTCTTCGATCACTCCGGTCCCTCTTCATACGTGATAGCAATAGCTCACAATGTTGTCCACTCTGTTGGCGTTCAGTTCCAGTTAAAGATGTCATAGCAGAATGCATCTCTCCAAATATATGCAGACATTGAATCCATGTGTCACACGTATTTTGTGTCATTCCACGACCGTGGGTTAAACCTCCTCTACTCTTGATAACACGCATCATACTATGTTCAATTGCAAGGACTGAGGAAAATCCTTTCCAGTTTTCTGATGTTCGACGGATGACATGATTTCCATGGTTTTGAAACTGGTCGTATAGCCACGGATGTGTAAATTGTAACTGCTGCATCATCTGAAGGTATATCCGTCCACACTTAGCATACATATTATGCCCTGTCGCAGCAAATAGGGGTAGCATGCATGTCACAGCAGCAAGATGTAGATTCCAATTTCCTTCTCGCTCGCCCCTTACAAACATCTGAACAATGTTGATGTATTCTATGTATTGTACCCATAACTTTGAGGTTCGAGATTGCGCAGACAATTCTTGCCTCAGCTCGTTGACACGTTGTTCCACTTTCCATAGTATATTACTCTGCGCTGGATTTATTGTAGTTCCTTCATCAACTTTTACAATATTACTGCAGATATTTTTCAGATCTGTAAACTCAGCATCTATGATAGGTTGGAGGTTAGAATCAATTACATACTCATATTCTTCATGGGAGGATATAGGGGCAAGACTGATGATAGTAAGATAGACATTAGCGCGCTCTGTGCAAGAAAATGTCCTCTCAATGCTCTTGAAAATTATTTTCCGGTGAGCATATGAACAACCGTGTTTTCTCCATACACTGTTCCAAGTAATTCTGATAAGCCAGATCCACTCATTATTGATCCTATGCTTCCTAGAAAACTCATTAGCATGTGAAACGGACCTAAGCGACAAACAACGTTGAGGCCAATACTGTTGATAATTTGAATGGCTTTTATCCAAAGTGGTTGGTCTAGAGTTACGGATGGAGTGGGTACCTGTAACTTTTTGGCTTGCTCTTCAATATAGCAGAGTGTACTGTAGATACAGATTTCATCATTTGGGTTTAAGTTCACAAGGGGAAGTAATGTGATATCAGATGGTGAAGAGGCTTCAGATGTAGAATATGCCTGCATAAACCCACTCCAGCTGAATTGATTATTTTCAGTGTCGCATAATGTAGAATGGATGTGCCACAGGAGATCAAAATTGAGTGATTGCGGCAGTGTGTGGCACTTGTAAGTGCAACATTGGAGCGAACTCAAGTTGTTGAAGTTAGCGAATTGATGGAAGATTTCGGATGGGAATGGCACAGTTTTTAACCAATGACGCAACGCTTTTAACTTTCGCCCCTCGCATATGACACATAGATCATCCTTGTAACTGGGTCTTTCCATTTTTGTGGAACTGTAATTAATCATTTACCAATTTGATACTTCACTACAATTTCTTAAAGACACCTGAAAAGATAATGAAAATACTTACAATAAGTGCAAATTGTAAAGTATTTTATACAAAAGTAAAATAAATATGTAAAATAAACGTACAAAATAATTTTAGCTATATAAATATGTTACATAAATATTTTGCCTATTTGTCCTATGGTGCCAGACTTTTGAACCACCCTGTATAAGAAATATATCGCAATATAATAAGTATTTTCAATTTAATAACTTAAAACATTACTAGAGACAAAATAAATATGTAAAATATACACATAAACAATAATTATGGTTATATCAAATGTTTTACATAAATCCAAACAGCAAAATTTATTAAAATGTGGTCCAAAATTCAAACACTCATAGAACAATTTTCACAAAGTTCCATGCTTTAGCATTTCGCCTTTGAAGAGTACTCATACCCATTAACGTTACAGCAAAAAATCATTTAAATAGTATTTAGTTCTGGGTTATGTGAAATTTTCGGCTATTTTTACCCTACTAAGATGGAAATTGGCCAGAAAAGAAAGGAAGACCTTAAAGAAAATGAGCGACCACGGGGCCAAATAATAATAATAATAATAATAATAATAATAATAATAATAATAATAATAATAATAATAATAATAATAATAATAATAATAATAATAATAATAATACTGTGTCTGTGACAACTACTGTGACAACTACTGTGACTGTGAACAATTATTATTATTATTATTATTATTATTATTATTATTATTATTATTATTATTATTATTATTATTATTATTATTATTATTATTATTATTATTCACGTACTTTTGAACTTGGACGTCGAATCGAAATTACTGCAAAATATGTTTTATTTCTGTAATTTTTCCTGGATTGTATGTATTTCCTTTATTAGTGGGCAATAATTTCTCTCTACGACGTCGAATAAATGAATTTCGTTGTTCACTTTCGTTCGTTCCAAAGATCAGGGCTAAACTAAGTAATATTTGGGTTGAAACTTCAGGTGGCCCGATATACTGTGTTTGATTGTTGAAGTGAGTGGACGTATCTTCGCTCTGTGCAACAAGCTCTGACGTGTTTCCTTTCAATGCTGCTTTTCTTAGCAATCAGGTTTGCTATTTCTTTTTTCTTCTTTTTTTCTCTGTTATTTTTGTGAGTGAATTACTTGAATGAACCATGTCGTTAAAAAGGGCAAATACCCTTAAATATGATTTTGGTGGTGTTTCGCAGCGACCAAGTACCTTGAGTTTGCATCAGTGGCTCAGTGATAACTTCAAGTTTTCTGTTGATGATATATTAAGTATCGAAATGGATGCTTATCGCAAATTGTTATATGTGAAACTCCGAACCGAAGAGCTTTGTGAAACAGTTTTGCGTACTTCTGACGGAACTGTATACTATACTGATACAGATGGGAAACATCCAGTACCAGTTTTGTGGGCTGATGTGCAAATTGTAACAGTTAAGTTACTTTGTACGCCAATGGAACTTGACGATGTAGAAATTAGAAGAGTTCTTGGAGACTATGGTGTTATTTCTAAAATTTCAGATGAACTCTATTCTGCTAATCATGTTTACCCCATACGAACCGGGCGTAAATTAATACGAATGGAAGTGAAACGACCTATTCCAACGTTTGTTGTAATCTAAGGACAAAATTTTTGTGTTACATACCCCAATGAGACCCGAACATGTCTCAGGTGCAATGGGGCACATATGTATTCTAATTAGAGATGCAAGGGCTCGAAAAAAAAACGGCTTTTTTCACCAAAAAAACGTTTTTTTCTGCTTCACTTTTTGCTTGGGAAATTTTGGGCTTTTTTGAAAATTTTGCTTTAAACTGATAATGCAGACTTTGTTTCGCTTCTCTACAACAAAAAACTCATTTAATTAGTGGTTGATGCAGATAATAATATGAAACCTCGAAAATAAACCATGAATTTCAAAAAGATTTTTTAAAATTCTTAACATATTTACATTATGAATTCCAAAGGATTAACCAATAAATGTAATCATATTTTAACCTCTTATATACAATAAGTACTTTTAAAAATGATACACAAATAACTACCAAAATTGTATGTAGTATTTTTACTTCAAAATATCACACATCCTCTTTTTGAAGCAAAATAAAGAAAAACATTAGTGAAATCTGCACATCAAGAGCTTCGTTTCGGGTGGTTCTGTATATTCTTGAAACTTTCATATACATTGTATGAATATTTCGAACAAATTTTTCACTGATTGATCACATACGTAATAATCTGTTACCACATATTATGTGCTTCGGATCTGCAAAATCGGTAAAGCTCCAAATTCTGTAATGCACTGATTGTTCCTTAAGCTTGTTCAGAATCGGGAAAGTATCGAATTTTATGTTCATGGATCATATACGTAATATGCAGTTCATCTGAGCGTATGGTTTCCTAGGCTGTAGAGTATATAACCATCATCACGGTTTACATAGTCCTGAAAGTTTCTGAATTTTTAACAAGAAAATTCAACATATCCTTACGAAACTTTTTTTTTTTTTTTTTTTTTACAAAAGAGAAAAGCTATGGAATACATTTAAAAAGAGTGGAAGTATCAATTACTGTTCCAACTCACAAGAAAGACGACAAAATTGATTGTAATATTTATCGAAGTATTTCCCTTAACATTCTATTAATAAGATTGACCCCATACGTAGGTGAAATTATTGGAGATTGTCAGTGTGGAGTTAGTCGAAATCGATCAGATATTTACCATTCGACAAATACTCGAAAAGAAATGGTAATATATTACCCAGTACATCAACTGTTTATTGATTTTAGAAAGGCTTACAACTCGGTTAGGAGGGAAACATTGTACAACATTCTTACAGAATTTGGAATACCGACAAAGCTAGATTTATAAAGTGTTTAAATGAATCCCAGAATAAAGTCCGAGTAGAAAAATGCTTCCACGTCGAGATTGGCCTGAAACAATCATAGGCGTTATCACCGTTATTATTCAGCTTTGTTCCGGAGTACGCTATAAGAAAAATAAAAGATAGGAACCAGGGCCTAGAGTTGAATGGTATTCACCAGGTTATGGTGTATGATGATGATGTAAATCTGATGGAAGAACAATCGAAAGAAATGCAGAGGCCTTATTAAACGCTTGCAGGAACATGAGTAAATGCAGAGAAAACTAAATACAAGGAAGTTCACAAGGATCGTAATGCGGCAAATTATGAATGCGTTAAAATATCAATTAATACTTTCGACACAGTGGATACTTTCAAATATCTTGAATCAGTATTACCAGACCAAAATCATACCCACAAACAAATTAAATGTCGACTGAAATCAGGAAATTCTTGTTATTATTCAGTTCAAAATATTTTTCGTCGCGAATTCTGTCAAGAAATTTAAAGCTTAAAATATATAAAATGATAATCATGCCTGTTATGCTTTATGGTTGTGAAACATGGTCGCTTACACTGAGGGAAGAACACAAACTGAAATTATTTGAGAATAAAATTCTGGGACGAATATTTGGACCCAAGAGGAACGGGAATGGGGAATGGCGGAAACTCATAAGTAGGAAATACATAATTTATACGGTTTACCAAACATCGTTAGAGACATCAAGTCTAGGAAGCTCAGGTGGGCAGGTCATGTAGTCAGAATGGAAGAAAGTAGGAACGCTTTCAAAGTTTTAACTGGAAATCCAATCGGGAAACGTCCATTAGGAAAACCTAGGCCCAGATGGGAGAACAATATTAAGATGGATCTAGCAGAAATAGGAATACAGAGTAGAAACTGGATTGAATTGGATAAGGACAGAAGTCAATGGAGAACTTTTGTGGCCAGAGAGAGAGAGAGAGAGAGAGACAATACATTTAAGTTAACCACAACTGCATAACAAACATGAGTGAGTGGTTAGCTTTCGCGCTTCTATCGTGAAGTCCGGGATTCAACCCCGCATTCGACTATTTTGACAAAAGTTTTTTCTTAATTCCATCTGTGAATGTAGAGATAGTGCGTGTACTGAGAGTCCTGGCCGACTTCCTTTCTAATCGTTTTTAAATCTTTGCTATTACTAATTACCAACAGTGATAGATTTGCGAAGAGGGTTAGGGTGGGGATGTCTTTCGGATTGAAGTCTCTATCCCGAAATTACGGAATTTCTAAAACAACCTAAATATTAGTTTTGCCTTTCCCCATAAACTTCAACCTGGCCTCAAATAAAAAATTAAGAATTTTTAGAAAAACTAAGCATTAATAAGAAAAGCCCTTCCCAAAATAATTTTCTGAATCCGCCACTGATTATCAGTATAAAATGGTCTTCAAGGTTGTATCTGGAGGATCATAGCTGAATATACAAACGAAACGAAATATTTGTTATGCCTGTACTCAGTGGCGTATTTACGATTTTGTTTCGGGGAGGGCTTTGATAACTTTCGGGGGGGAGCTTTGCCTGAAAATGTGAAAATTCTGCAAGACGTTTCATATACTTTACTATAGTAAGTAAGATTTCGGGGGGTTTAAGCCCGGAAGCCCCCTAAATACGCCACTGCCTGTACTCATAAATTTAAGCTCCTCTTAAATAAAAGTTAGGAATTTTTAGAAAAACCAAACATTATTCAGAACCCCCACCCCCACCCAAATATTTATCTAAATCCGATACTGATTATTTCTATCAAATGGTATTCAAGCTTGTGTCAGGAAGATTATTGTTAAATCATTGCACACCTACAGTATAACGGAAATGTGGAAGTACGCTTTTACGAATATATTGAAAAAGGTTCGCTCTGACGGATATAATAAGAAACATAAGTTTAATTATGTGCTAGAAGCTAGAGTACTAAGCTCTAAGAAGTGAAACACGGAAGACTAAAAAGAAATGATCTAGAGAAGAAAAAAATGTCGATAATTCAGAAGTTAAAATAAAGTTAAATATCCTCTACAATTGCCCTCAAATACTACGTACTTTATGTTTACTCTAGTTCATAAACCATGTGCTCCATCCATCATGATGGTGAATTCCAGAGCGAAATATGTAATTTAGGTCATGGAATCTTATTTAATTTTAGAGTATACTATAAGAAAGCTATTTAAACAGAAAAATCATGAAAATGAAAAAAGCCAAAATTTCCAAAACTCTTGTTTTTTTCCCAAAAAAGCCGGCTTTTATGTGCAAAAAACCATCGATTCAAAAAAAACCCGGCTTTTTTTGCATCTCTAATTCTAATTGCCCCCTTCGAGTTCCCAGTGATCCCAATAGTTATCCCAATAGCTAAGGTAGCCCCTACATTTCGCACTAATAATTGCAGATCGTCTCATGCCTAAATTTGACAGTTTGCCCATTACTTCCCGAAATTGGAACAAACTCACTATCAGTGTATCATGCTCATCTGACTCAAGTGTACCTACAGTAGATGCAACTCACTTTCCAGAACTACCAAATACGAGTGTTTTATGTGAGCCGAACAATGCCAATAGTGTCTCTTCAGAATTGCCCGTACGTGCGTGTTCTAGTTCTCCCACTGAAAAAACAGATGCCCCACAGCAGGTATCAATTACATCTGATGTCCCCTTGTCTAATTGTGTTCCTGATGTTGAACCAGTTTCTGGAGAACAGGACTTCTCATCGATTACGTCGGGTTCTACACAGTTCATCGTAATGAGTGCTGTACTTCTGGTTGCCAGGACAATAGTGGTTCGTCTGAGGATATGCTTCGTGCACCACCCACCCCATCCCAGCCTAGTGAGATGCAGGGTGCTTCCCCTATAACGGACTTCAATGCAATTAGTGACGAAAATCGAAATCGCCGCAAGCGTACCAAACGTAATGAACTGAGTCATAAACTGTTTAAGAAATGTGAAAATGATCCGAACACATCTATTCTGTCTACAGATATTGATACTATATCATAATATCATTGTTGGTGCATGCGTTATGTTTCAATGGATCCAGATCAATGGTGTTACGATAAGTTAGTATCTCCTATACTGTGTTAGTTTGACTTGTATGTCATTTCGATGTTCTACGCTTCCCTTCACAGTTTTACTTGTTTTTAATTATGCTGTTATTTTTGTTTTCTTCGCTCTTTCCTTTGTACTGGTGGTGTTATGTGCTTTCTAGTGTGATGATGCTTAAATTTGCTACGATTAACATTAATAACTTGCAAAGTTCTGCCAAACAATCTGCACTTCGTGACTTTATGTATGTAGAGGGTATCGATGTTGCCCTCTTACAAGAAGTTGGTCTTTTTGAACTGAATCTCGGTCCAACCTATACTGTAGAAAATAATTTTGATAATAGCACAGGTACAGCGATTGTTTTTCGCGATTCAGCAAGTTTCACTTCTCCTGTGTTCCATCCGTCCGCTCGAATAATACGTGGTAGCCTAGGCGATATCAATCTTGTCAATCTTTATTCTCCGAGTGGTTCACAAGCTCGAACCAGGCGAAATACTTTCTTTTCCCAGGACGTTGCTCTGTCGCTTGGACCCAATGTTGACAGGTTAATTTTGGCGGGAGTTTACAATTGCGTTTTAAGGCCTGAAGATCATACGCCGGGATTTAATTACTGTCATGCTCTCCAGGAATTAGTTAATGGACTTCATTTACGAGACACATGGATCTGTCTGAAGTCGCAAGCACGGGATTACACTTACTTATCACACCAGCGTGCGTCACACCTTGACCGCATATATGTATCTCCCGTATTGGTGCCATGCATTAAGCAAGTTGAAATTGCCCCCACCTCCTTTTCTGATCACTCAGTTTATATTGTATCCTTCACCATTCCTGATCTAACTGTTGAACGAGGTAGCGGTTATTGACAATTCAACACATCGTTATTGGAAGACGATCAATTTTGTGCTGAGTTTCAATCCAAATGGCATTACTGGCTTATTAATACTTTCCCACTGTTAGTGATTGGTGGCATGCATATTTCAAACCACGATATGCAAGTTTCTGTCGGTGGTACTCAGCTGAAGTCCAGAGATCTTCGTAATCCGCTTTACTTTTATACCAGGTGTTTGCGAGAAGCTCGCTGTGCTGCTGTTTCTGACTTCACTATGTTCTCTCAGGTTAAGCGTTATCAAGCCTTGCTTCTCAATTTGCATCGCCGCCGCATAGCAGGTATCAACGTCAGAAGCAAGGTTCCAATAATAGATGCTGATGAAGAGCCATCATTACTTCATATGCTCAAAGAAATCAAATGAGGCCAAGGAAAATGGATCCCTCGAATCCCTGATGACGAAGGACATCTTCATCAGGATGCTGCTTCCATTAAACATGTGTTTTGGTTGCACTACTCCAAACTTTATGGTATGGTTAACATTACTCCAACGTATGAGGAATTTTCTACACCACCCTCTGCTCTTCTTGATGATGCTGCCCAGCAATCTGTTCTCCGACCTTTTAGTATTGAAGAGGTACAGCACGCTGTCCTTGCAGCTCCCAAAGGTAAATCTCCAGGGCTCGATGGAATATCTGCAGAATGGTATATCAAGTTTTCCCCTCTCATTGGTGAAATACTGACCTGTATCGTTAATGAGTATTTCAGTAATAACCAACAGCGACTGTATCGTAGCCCAGGTGTTACAGTGTTTATACCTAAGCAAGCACATCCCACAAGTGTTACTCATTATCGTCCTATCACTCTCCTTAATTGTGATTACAAGATACTTGTCCGTTGTTTGAACAACAGACTCAGACTCTATATTGATACTCGCTATAGCTCGCTGGGGGCTCCGCCCCAAGCCCCCGTTCATCGCTTCGCCGTGAACTTTGTCAATAGAAAACTATTCTAGAAGAATTTACTTCCCTTTAAACAATACACTTATCACCAACACATACGTCAATTCAACGGGTATTATTTCCTGCATTTCACTTTGAACAGCAAATACACAATTTATTAAAAAGAACAATATTCCTACCTGTACACTGACAATCATGTAAATGGCTTATTATCCGCGCTTTGTGCACACCTATACATATTAGAGACAACAACTGTACTTATTTCCAGCCACATAATAGCAGACAATGTCTTGCAATCTCCTACATGATAAACCTTACATTTACCACAAACACTCATCGTTTACAAATATAAATTTTGTTGCAGGATTTTTAAACATTTATTCATAACATTTTCGTAAACACTACGTTCTGCCGAGTAATATGTTACAATGAATTATAACGGTGCACTTGGGGACAATTGTATATACATATTAATTCAGCAAAAGTACTTCATATCTGTTATATAAAAGCGGGAAAATATTTGCAGTCTGCCCCCATATTTCTTTTTGTATTTTCATCGTGACTTCAATTTAGTAGATAATCATTTCTCAATAACTCAAAATCATATTTCTTATTACAATCAGCTAACAAAACATGAATTCCATAATAATATGCTGTAAGAAAGCGCATACATAAAGCCATCAGCACTCCGATTTTAGAGGTGTAATTACATAGGTGCTGGCACCTTATGTACCACGTGAGCACTAAGTAGAAACTTGAATATGTAAAATTTTAAGCAGTTCAATAGTCCAGTGGAAGCATGTCACACTACTGCGGGCGAGACCTGGGTTCGATCCCCCCTCAATTTTTTCTTTTTTCAAACTTTTATTTCGTTAACATATATTGATTGTCAATAAAGTAGAGTCTATTATACACGGTATTTCATTCGCACCTTGCGCGCCAGAGAAACTATTGAATCAAAAGGAACACTTTTCCACGTATCTCATATATTATAGCTATTTACGCTGCCGACCACACAACTACCAAAAGGCGTTTGTGTGTATGTGGTTAAAAATTAAAATATTACGCTTTTTGAGCGTGTATTATTACTATTTTCGAAACCGTTGTTCCGATCCTAATGTTCTTCCGATTTGGAGGCTAGATGTGTGGTATACATTCTAAACTTCTTATAGGAGGATCAACTACGAGAATAAACGGGAAGATTTTGTGCGATCATTTTTCCGGTTTCTTGCATCGTTTCGGGGATATAAGCTAATTCCCGGTTTGAAGAACACACTTTTATCGCGAGATACAATATCGTACAAGTGATGCCCAGTGTTTCTTCGAGACCTATATTTCTTTGGGGGGAGACACTACCGGAGCTTTGAGAGTGCCTCTCGGAGCACATCAAAATAATACCTCTTATAATACATAACGTGGAACTTCTGAACAGGAGACCTGCGTTCGATCCCCATCAAATTCTTTTCTGATTTCTCCTTCTTCGAAAATTTATTTTTATAGCATAGGTGATTACCAATAAGCTTGACTCTATTATACACGGCATTTCATTTCAACCGATCCCGCCACACAAACTATTAAATCGAAAGCGGCACTTTAACACGTATCTTATATACTATAACTATCTACGCTGCCGACGAGACAATTTTCAAGAGTTGCCCATTTGTGTGTGTGTGTGTGTGTGTGTATTCCCTTGAATTAATATTTTATAATTTCGAGTTGTAGTATTGACTTCAAGCTTGGTATACACATGTATCGTAAGGAGGGACATAAAAGATGAGAGAGATATTTTGAAATCATTTCCGGTTTGAAGCAGACACTGTTGTCGCGAGACAAAATGTATTGTTGTCTTGTATGGACACCATATCGTGAAAATGATGCCCAATGTTTCTTTCAGACTCTTTTGGGGGTACACTGCCTCCTTAGAGCGCCCCTGGAGGAGATCAAAATAATACGTTTATAATACAATAATAAATAGAATATTATCGGCAGTGCCACCGGGCTAATAATTCCACCCCACAGGAACATTGCTTCCGAAAGAGACACTGGTGATGCTCCATTTCCAAAGCTACATATGTTTGATTTTTAGTACTTCAGTATCGTCTCGAAACTTCACACGAACATACTGCCTCGTTTCGGGACCGCCCCAATAGTTGCCGTATAAATATATCTTTCCCCTTTACGTATGTAATATTGAAAATATTTTGTTCCCGCAATACGAACACAAAGTACTTTGCTAATACGAAGAAATGGAGATAAGAAAAAATACTAATCAAAAAACCGTTTAGTCGGGAATAGAACCCACACCTGCTACTTAGAAAGCCCACACGATACCTCTGGGCTATGATAGTACGTTGATTTATGTTTGTTCTATTATGCTTAACATAGCTCATAACAAGGCAGATCAAGCCAATTCAACAACATGGTAACTTTGCATTCAAGATGGCGACTTCTTCAATGATTTGTTTCTTCATTGAAGCTGTACTTCATCCTTAAGAGTACAGCAAAACATGACTGCCCTACCGTGAGAACAACTTACAATTTTCATGGTTACAAACTTTTGAACCGCCATCTTGAATCGAAGATGATGACTTTTCCAACATGTCCGATTTTTCCCCTTACTTACGCTGTCATCTACACACTTGAACGCAATTTCGTGATTCCACCATATTTACAAGTGTTCTAGAATTAGACGCGCCCTTATAACATTCCTAGCACTTTCTTACACCAAAGATGACTATTTTTTTCAAGTTTAAGGGCGGATTCACAAACTACGCATTAGAATAAAAATCACCTCAAAATTTCGACGTTCTAGCAACAGCCCTTACAAATTTCACATTTTTTCCATTTGCGCCGCCAAAGCAAAACGAATTTTAATGCTCTTTTTTCTAACATAAACTATGTTCCTATCTTCACTGCCTGACAAAATATGATGTTTCTATGATGTGCGGAACTATTCCAAAAAGCAGCATTTCGAAACGACGAAAAATTTCGACACTTCATTTACATGAAAAATGTCGCCTTTCTCATGATATCGGAATTTTTTTATTATTCACATCGCATGACGAACAAGTATACAAACAATTTGGTGTTTGTATGTTTTGCGTAAGTATAAAAACAATTAAGTGTGATTGCGACTTTAGAGGTATATAATTCCATAGGTGCTGTCCCTTTATGTACCACGTGAGCACTAAGTAGAAAGTTGAATATGTAAAATTTTAAGCAGTTCAGTAGTCCAGTTAGCAGTTCACCGGTAGACGTGAAGGAGTATGGACGTTTGATCCTGCTCGTTGTGACTACCGAGTAGCCAGTTAAGTGCGGCCAGCTAAGTGGTATTTCAAGTGACTGTTATTAGTGCTATCTTGCTATAGTGAACAGCTTTGATACTTGTCGAGTATCTAGTTATTGTTTGAAAAGTATTTTTGTTTGATTTGGTACGCATCATGTTTCGTGGTTTACGTCAGAACACAGTGAAACTTGGATTCGATAAAAGTACACGACATATACGCCCAAGTGCTTTGGATATCCATGTTTGGCTGGATGAACATGTACATGTAAATTTGGATCACATTGATGGTATTCAATTAAACAGTGAGGAATATTGTGTGTTCTTAAAATTTATTTCTCCAGAAAAATTTGAACATATTCTCCTCAACCCACCTAGTGAGGTTCCCTTTTTGCATCAAGATGGCTCCCGGAGCCTTGTTTTAGTTCAAAATGCTTCAGATACTCTTACACGTGTGCGTATCACATATCTCCCCCTTGAACTAGATGTTAGTTTTCTCAATTCTGCCCTCAGTAATTACGGAAGTGTGAAATAGATAGGAAATGAGCAGTGGTCCCACAAGTACCGCTTTCCTGTGTTTAATGGCGTACGTAGCGTCTATGGAACTTAAGAAGCATATTCCTTCGAAATTACTCATCCAAGGTTATCGAACAAGTGTTATATACTCTGGGCAACCCCCAACTTGCTTCGCGTGTCACCAGGTCGATCACACGATTAATTCCTGTCCCCGACGCCTACAGAGCTCCAAACATTTGAGTGCAACTCCTATGACGCTCAATATGTGCCAGTTATCTGGAAAATCTCTTCCTCAAACTCCTCGTTACTCAACCGATCAGAGCTTTCAACATGGTAACAGTACATTAACAACGGCCTTACCTGACTCATTACCCAGTGCCCACAGTGCTCCATCACTACAGGACCTCAATGAGTTTCCAGTGCTGACTGTGCCTACTCCCATGGATCGACCCAGGGATACCGGGATACATGATTCAGTAACCAGTGCGTCCCCCGAAGATATAGGAGATCCGCCCATGGTGTCTGATGTCAATGACCAGTGTTCTTTAATAAGTGTGTCGGCAATAGGAGGCTTCCAACACCAGTGCTTCTCAGATACTGCCTACTAAAGTACTTCACGACATTCCGCCTCCATTATCTGAATCAGTAGATGCGGAAAGCAGCAAGACTGTGAGAAAGGTTTATATAAGTGAAAAAGCAGGTAAGATTGCCTTGTCAACACACAAGAAAATCAAAACAAACACAGGTAAACGGAAGGCTGTCGTGATACGTGACTTACGTGAGCCTGTTGTTGGTGCTTCGATTACATCATCGCAACCTAGGTTCTCGACCGTCCTTGACGATTTACTACAGACAAACAGTGTAAAGAATCAACCTGAATAGTGTTGTTTTTTCTTTTTTCTGTTTTTCAGGTCTCATTATGCAGTTTGTTTATTTTGCAGCTCTACTAACTTTATTTACTTTCTATCAGCTGTGTATGTCTTACCCTATTGTCGCTGTTCGTAAAGTGGATACTTTAAATTTAAATGGTATAACTAGTCCTACTAAACAACACTTGTTACAAAACTTTATACGATTACATGACTTTGATATAATCAATTTGCAAGAACTCAAAATTGCAGATTTAAGTTTCATAGATCGGTATAATTGTTTTGTTAATCTTGGATATAGTGATAGAGGTACTGCAATATTAGTGAAGAAAGGAATCCATGTACAACACCTTACTCGTTTACCGTCTGGCAATGGGCTCAGCCTTGTGTGCGATAATATTCTATATGTAAATGTTTATTGCCTGTCAGGTTTTCTACACAAAACTGACCGTGAAAATTTTTTTAATGCTGATATCGTGCCTCTGTTTTCTATCACGCATGCGAGTATTATCCTTGCTGGAGATTTCAATTTCATTTTGTAACGATTCTACTGGCTATTTTAATAAATGCTTAGCGTTAGAAAGACTGGTCCACGGATTCCGATTATTTGACACCTGGCGGTCCAAACGAACTGATATCATTTATACGCATGTCACTCCATCAATGAAGTCAAGGATAGGCAGGATCTATACCTTTTTCGATCTCGTACCTCGTGTGTGTGACATTAGAGTTCTTATGGCTCCGTTTAGTGATCATAGTGCTGTTTCTATGTTACTCAAATTCCCTCCTCCCCTCCTTGGTTTGAACGCAACGTTCGGTCCCTCTAACTGGAAACTTAATCCACAGCTTCTGAAATCTGATGATAATAAAGAACTGTTTCGAGAGAAATGGCATTACTGGTGTCGACAACAGAGATATTTCGGCAGTTTAAATTTGTGGTGGGTTCAATATGCTTAGCATAAAATTAAATCCTTTTTCCAATGGATGCATTCGGAATACCGTCAGAACAGCAAAAATACCATTGACTACCTTTACAAAGTGTTACATGAGTTGTGGCAACATCCTCCCTCTGCAAACACGTATATGCATATTAATAAAATAAGAGCAAAATTAATTTGATTAGAAAGCGACTATTTACAGACTATCACTAAATCGTTCGATTCCAAATTATTGTTGTCCAATAAACGAGTTACATTTTTCCACATCATGCGGCAAAATAATAGAAGGCGAACTAATTTTATGGAACATCTTGTATTAGAAAATGGCCAAGTTTTCACTGCATTATCTGATATTATGTCCAGTTTAACACAGCATTATGAACAACTGTTTGAATCGCATCCAGTTGCTATTCAGACATGGCCCACTTTCTTTTCCAATATATCTTGTAAATTAACAAAAGCTGACAATGCACCATGTTAGCCTCGATTACTAAACAAGAGATTTATGATGTGTTAAAGACTACCAAGCATTGTAGCAGTCCTGGAAAGGATGGACTCATTTTTCTCTTCTATAAACAGTATTGGGATGTGGTAGGAGATACTTTTACTGCTGTACTTAATCATATGTTTCAAACTGGCAATGTTATGCAAAATGATGGTATCATTATTTTAGTTCCAAAAAAAGGTGCCCAAGCTCATATTTCTAATTTTAGACATATTACGCTGTTAAATACTGATGTAAAATTATTGTCTAAGGTATATATAGTACGCATGGAAAAAGTTCTCGAGAAACTTCTAAGTGGTAACAGTTAGCGCTATCAAAAGAACGTAATATTTACTATGCTCTGTATAGCCTACGAGACATCATGGGATATTTTCAAGTGCAACAGCTCCCTGCCTTTGTCACTTCTACAGATTTCAAACATGCTTTTGATTTTGTCGAGCACAAATATTTTTACGCTGTATTACAAACATTTGGTTTTGATTCACGCTTTATTGACAATATTAAAAATTTATATCACAATGCAAAATCCCAGCTCCACATCAATGGTTACTTTAGCTCACCCATATCTATCAAGCGAGGTATTCGCCAAGAATGTCCATTATCAATGTTGTTATTTGGCTTAGTTCTTGAACCTTTATTGCAAAGTTTATCCTGTTTTCCAGTCTCACATTTACATGATTTTCAAAATATTGTTTGTTTTGCTTTCGCTGATGATGTCTCAATGAGTTGTACAACTGTGGCTCAGGTCAAGTATGTGCACAAGTGCTTAAATAGCTATTGTAATGCTAGTGGAGCAAGTATTAATGCCAATAAAACGAAGAGTTTAACCTTTAATAATTGGGCTACGGTCAATAAAGGGTTAACTATCTGTCACTCAGAAATTGTGACGAACCTAAAAATTTTAGGCGTTAATTTTATGAGTAATCTTGATCCAGACTCTGAGACAGTCTGGACGCCAATAATCAATAAAATCAGGACAGTTGTTCTCCAAAATCGTCATCGACAGCTGAATTTAATCCAGAGAGTATGGTATGTAAATACTTATATATGTTCTCAATTATGGTATACAGCACATGTATGGCCACTTCCGGACATCTTAGCCAAAAAAGTGCAATCGATCATTGGCTGGTTTATTTGGTGCGACTTTTTCTTCCGAGTTCCACAGGTAGTAATGGTGTTACCAGTGGACAATGGTGGCCTTGCTTTAATCAATGTACGACTGAAGTGTAAAATATCATTTTTATTACGTAGCTATAAATTGTATCATTTGGACCATAGCCATACACAACAATGGCTACAATGTTGGACGCCCACATTACCTGCTCCAAATCCACCCAATGTTCCTTTCCTTCAACAAGCACCCTTATATGTATATAAATTCGTCCTAGCCTAGAGTTATCTATCTAAACATGATGAGATCAGAGAAATCCGTTCTCGTGGTCTTTATCTGTATTTTTTAAAAACGACCTTTACTACAACTACGATACGAGTACAGCAGAACCATAATAGTTGTAACTGGAATCGCATGTGGTTTAATATTCATAGAAAGTTTCTTCCGACTTGTGTACGTAGTTTATGGTATAGTGTTGTGCATGATATTCATGCTACTAATCAAAGTTTGTTCGACATCCATCGCCTACCACATAATGCGTGTTTCCATTGTGGACACCCCGACACCATTCTCCACCGATAAACCTCTTGCCAGCTAGTGATGTCTATGTGGTTAAAACTATGTGTTCTCCTTGCTATCGTATGTCGGACATCTCCACACCATTTTACACCTGATATTATTACCTTTCCCGATTATCATTGGTACCCTCCAACCCGCAATAATGCTGTTACTTGGGTAATAGGACACACCTTATACTATATTGATTCCAGTCGCAGTCACATAAGTGTCACGGATTATCATGAATTCTTAAAACGCACCAGGTGGAAAACTTTTGGTATGGTACCTAGAGATGCAAAAAAGCCGGCTTTTTTGAATCGACGGTTTTTTTCACATAAAAAGCCGTCTTTTTTGGGAAAAAACGAGAATTTTGGAAATTTTGGCTTTTTTCATTTTCATGATTTTTCTATCTAAATAGCTTTCTTATAGTATATTCTATACTTAGACAAGAATTCCAAGACCTAAATGCCATATTTCGCTCTAAAATTCACCATCAAGATGGATGGAGCACATGTTTTCCGAATTAAAGCTAACATGAAGAATGTAGTATTTGAGGGCAATTTTAGAGGCTATTTAACTTTATTTTAACTTTTGAGTTATCGATATTTTTTCTTCTCGATATCATTTCAGTTTGTCGTCTGTTTCATTTCTAAGATCTTAGTACTCTAGCTCCTAACGCAGAAGTTAAACTTACGTTTTTCTATATATCCGTCAAAGCGTACGTTTTTCAATATATCCGTCTAACCGTATTTCCACATTTCTGTTATACTGTAGCTGTGCAACGATTTAGCAATAATTTTCCGGATACAAATAATCAGTAGCGGATTTAGAAACGTACTTTGGGACGGGTTTCTCTGATTGTTTCATTTTCTAAAATCTCCTAATTTTATTTGGGAGGAGCTTGAAGTTTATGAGTACAGGCATAACTAATACTGTATTTCGTTTCGTTTATATATTTAGCGATAATCTTCCGGATACAACCTTGAAGATCATTTTATACTGAGAATCAGTGGTGGATTTAGAAAAGTATTTTGGGAGGGTTTTTTTCTTAGTAATGTTTTGTTTTTCTAAACATTCGTAATTTTTATTTGACGGGAGCTTAAAGTTTATGAGTAAAGGCATAACTAATAGATATTTCGTTTGTTTTAGACATTCCGTAATTTTGGGGAACAGGCTTCAGTCCGAAAGACCGACCCCCCTAACCCTCGCAAAACCGTCACTGCTGGTAATTAGTAATAATAACGATTTAAAAATAATAAGAAATGAAGTCAGCCAACTCACAGTACACGCACTATTTCTACTTCATAGATGAAATGAAGAAAAGTTTTGTCATAATGGTCGAATGCTGAGTTGAATTCCGGACTTCTCGATAGAAGCGCGAAAGCTCCAGTCAATCATGTTTGTTGTGCAGTTGTATTTATCTTAACTTAAATATATTCCGTAGTCCTTTTTTTGTGTGTGTTGGTGGGGTGGGGAGAGTTCCATAATGATATGAAGGGTGTGAGCCAAGAACATGGTAACTAACAAATTTTCAATTGCTGAGTTATGCAGCATCAGATAGGCAGCAACCCATACCGCTTCGTTTAATCCCTCATGTATAGACTTATGTGAAAAATCAGCTTTCCGACTTTCAAAATGGATTGTGCAGCAGAAAATTTCTAATTTCTTAAAATAGTAAAATTATGGGTTACCATGTTCTTATCTCACACCCTTCATGTTCAATCCCTCTTGTTAAAAATACAGAAAACTTGAGGACTGAATAAACCGTGATGGTGCTTATATAAAACTGTAGAATTTCAAGAATATACAAAACCAAAAGCTCTAGGTATGCAGCCTTTAAGTGTATCATATAAATCTAAGCATTTTTCTTATGTTTTGTTTTAATTTTATTTTGTTCCAAAAAGAAGGTATGGAATATTTTGAAGTAAAAATACTACATAGAATTTTGCTACTTATTTGAGAATTTTTTAAAAGAAGTATTTACTTTTATGGTTGGCTGGTTTACACCAGCTGTTTTTCTTCTTTTTTTAAATAAACAACTGGTTTAAACCGAAAAAAAATAAAAGGTACGAAAAATGCGAATCGTGTGAACTTCATGGTGACGTTTCCATACATCAAACCATCTGCATTAGTTTTATTTCCTTTTCACCTTTTAATCAAGGTGTCCCATGTTCAATTCTCGGTCGAACCACAACCCTTCTTTCATGCGTAAACAAAGTAGCGGTTCGGATGTCACTTTAAGCGAAAGTCTTCTTCTTGATAACCTCGGTATTACGTAAGGATGTTAAGCCTGAACATACGAAACTAAACTAAATTGTATATTTCTGCATGCCTGAATGCCTGTTGTTTTATAAAGAAGCCAAGGTTGCTTAAATATACTGATATAAATTGACAAAATTTATCGATTGCCTACGTAGCTTCCAACATTAGCTTGGATTGTACTTTCAATGATATGTACGAACTAAATTTGTAATTTAATACCTCAGTTTTAGCGTACTGATTATGATACGTTGACCTTTAAATTTTGCATGCAAAGCAATAACAGGATTTTTTCCGTTATTGTTTTACATTTAGAGTAATGACGGGATTTTCCCGATGGCTAGGGCGGGAGTTTCTCAATTTAAGAAATTTACTGACCGGACTTCTTTAAGCTTATGTGACCTCTTCCAGCATAACCCCATTGTTGCATAATAACACCAAGGCGAAACAAACTTATTTCTGTCAATATGTAATATAAATACATAAAGCAAAATATCAAAACCCAAAAAAACCTGGTTTAAACCAAAAAAGCCTAGGTTAAACTCCCTCCAAAAAACGGGTTTTTGGCATTTTCAAAAACAACCATGGCTCTTGCCAACCCTGCTTACTTTTGTATGTAGGAGGTTAAAAAAATCTTATTATATACATTGGTTAATCCTTTGGAATTCATAATGTAAATATGTTGAGAAGTAAAACTGTTTGAAATATCTTTTCGAAATTCATGGTTTATTTTCGAGGTTTTATATTATTATCGGCATCAACCACTAATTAAATGACTTTTTGTTTTTTTCCAAAAAAAGCCGGTTTTTTTCCGAGCCCTTGCATCTCTAATGGTACCTTTCCACAAGAAATTCGCAAACTTTCTGACTGCCTCATTTTAACACGATATGACTAGTGTAATATCTGTAAGATCATATTTGTAGTACCTCCAAATTTCTATATAATACTGTATTTATTTTACAAGTTCTTGTCTATTTTGATAAGCTCAAAAATATAATATGATGATGTGATTTGTATTGTTCTTAAAGCACTGTGTATGTGCCAACATTCTACTTGTATTTACCGTCTATGTCTTATGTCTAAACGATCAATTTCTTTCACGTATGTAAGTGACCTTGGGAAATAAAGATGTTAAAAAAAGTGGAAGCATGTCAGACTACTGCGGGCGAAACCTGGCTTTAATGCCCCTAAATTTTTTCTTTCTTCAAACTTATATTTCCATAAAATATATTGATTGCCAATAAGGTTGAGTCTATTATACACGGTATTTCATTCGCACCTTGCCCGCCAGAGAAACTATTGAATCAAAAGGAACACTTTTCCACGTATCTCATATATTATAGCTATTTACGCTGCCGACCACACAACTGCCAAAGGGCGTTTGTGTGTATGTGGTTAAAAATTAAAATATTACGCTTTTTGAACATCTATTATTACTATTTTCGAAACCGTTGTTCCGATCCTAACGTACTTCCGATTTGGAGGCTAGATGTGTGGTATACATTCTAAATTTGTTATACGAGGATCGACTACGAGGATAAAAGGGGAGATTTTGTGCGATAATTTTTCCGATTTCTTGCATCGTTTCGGGGAAAGCTAATTCCCGGTTTGAAGAACACACTTTTATCGCGAGACACAATATCGTACAAGTGATGCCCAGTGTTTCTTCGAGACCTATATTTCTTTGGGGGGAGACACTACCGGAGCTTTGAGAGTGCCTCTCGGAGCACAACAAAATAATACCTCTTATAATACATAACGTGGAACTTCTGAACAGGAGACCTGCGTTCGATCCCCATCAAATTCTTTTCTTATTTCTCCTTCAAAAATTTATTTTTATAGCATAGGTCATTAAAAATAAGATTTACTGTATTATACACGGCATTTCATTCCAACCGGGCCCTCCACACAAACTGTTAAATGGAAAAGGGTACTTTTCCCCATATCTTATATAGACGCTGCTAACGAGACAATTGTCAAGAGGTGCCAATTTGTGTGTGTGCGTGTGTGTATTTCCTAAAAATTAATAATTTTATACTTTCCAGATGTGATATTGAGTTCAAACTTGGTATCCGCATGTTTCTTAACGAGCGACATAAAAGGGGAAATACTTTGCAATCATTTCCGGTTTGAAGCAGACACTGTTGTCGTGACAAAAATGTATTATTGTCTCGTATGGACACTATATCGTGAAAATGATGCCCAATGTTTCTTTCAGACTCTTTTGGGGGACACTGCCTTTTCAGAGAGCCCCTGGAGGAGACCAAAATAATACGTTTATAATACAATAATAAATAGAATATTATCAGCAGTGCCCCCGCGCTAATAATTCCCCCCCGGAACATTGCTTCCGAAAGAGACACTGGTGATGCTCCATTTCGAAAGCTACATATGTTCGATTTTAAATACTTCACGATCGTCTCGAAACTTCACACGAACATACTGCCTCGTTTCGAGACCATCTCAAAAGTTGCCCTATAAATTTATCTTTTCCTTCTACGTAGGTAATAACGAAAATATTTTGTTCCCGCTAATACGAAGCAATGGAGATAAGAAAAAATTTAAGAAATTTAAGAATTTAACAAAAAACCGTTTAGCCGGGAATAGAGCCCACACCTCTACTTACAAAGCACAAACGTTACCTCTGAACTATGCTCGTACGTTGATTTATCTTCGTTCTATTGTACTTAACATACAACATAACAAGGCAGATCAAGCCAATTCAACAACATGGTAACTTTGCATTCAAGATGGTGACTTCTCCAATGATTTGTTTCTTCGTTGAAACTACACTTCATCCTTAATAACATAGCCAAGCATGACTTTTCTACCGTGAGAACAACTTACAATTTTCATGGTTACAAACTTTTAAACCGCCATCTTGAATCGAAGATGATGACTTTTCCACCATGTCCGATTTTTCCCCTTACTTACGCTGTAATCTACACACTTGAACGCAATTTCGTGAATGCACAATATCTACAAGTTGCCTAGAATTAGACACGCCCTTGTAACATTCCTAGCACTTTCTTATACCGAAGATGAATATTTTTTCAAGTATAAGGACGGATTTACAAACTACGCATCAGAATAAACAGCTCGAAATTTCGACGTTTTGCAACACCCATTACAAATTTCACATTTTCTAACAGAAACTCTATTCCCATTTTCACTGCCTGACAAAATATGACGTTTCTATGATGTGCGCGACTACTATAAAAACCAACATTTGGAAACGATGAAAACATTTCGACACTTCATTTACATGGAAAATGTCGCCTTTTTCACGATATCGGAATTTTCTCATTACTCACATCACATGAACATATATGCAAAATTTGGTGTTTGTATGTTTTTGGGGAAGTATACAAACAGTTAAGTGTGATTGCGACTTTAGAGGTATATAATCCCATAGATGCTGACCACTTATGTATCATGTGAACATAGTACAAACTTGAACACGTAAAAATTTAAGCAGTTCAGTAGTCCATAACGTGTTTGGTTGCTGGAGTGTGTGGACGTGTGCTGCGCGCTCTCTGCGATTGACTCACTTCCCAGTCTTGGTCGTCAAATAGTCCAACTTATACGTGCTGAGTGTTTGTTTCGCCACGTTATATAAAGTGAAGCTTATATTTATTGTTTTCGAAGTGTTTTTTTATTAAAAAAAACTGTTTTCTTCTTGTTGAATACTGTGCTGCATTTGAAGATGTTAAATCTTCAACGCGTACACAAACATCAAAGTTTGATTTTGGTCCTGTCTCTCAACGGGCAATGTCTCTTGTGATACATGAGTTGCAGAATACCTTCTCGTTTACTATTGATCAAGTATTAAGTATTGAGATGGATATGTATCGTAAGTGCGTTTTTGTCAAACTGATCTCTTTGCACTTATGTGAGCAAATTCTTCGTGATACAAATGGCGTTGTAAAGTTTAGTGATTCCCAGAGTTCATACGATATAAAAGAGACTTGAGCCGATGTTAGTATTTTAACCGTAAAACTGCATGTTACTCCCTTGGAGTTGACACATACTGATGTCCAAAATGTTCTTGAAAAATATGGTAAGATCTATAGTATACAGGACGAACTTTATTCCGCTGAACATGTCTACCCTGTTCGAACTGGCACTAAATTGACTGAAATGGAATTGAAACATGCCATTCCTTCGTTTATAAGTATTCAGAATAGTCGATATTGTGTTTCCTATCCCAGTCAACAAATGAAATGCTTGCGATGCAATTCTCTTCAACATCTATACTCGGCTTGTCCTCTCCGTCCTCAGTCCCAGACTGCTTCTGCTTCTTCGAGTTATGCTGGACGAGTTTCTGTTCCCAAGCCTTTCCATTTGCTATCACCGCCGGATTTTGTTCCTAAATTTTCCACCCTCGCCCAAACTATTGCACAGTGAGGAGGTGAAGTCAGTTTATCCACAGTGTCTCCAGAGGTATCTGCATCAGACAGTGGTAATTATCATATTAATGTGAACGATAACACTATACCTGTTACGAACAATATCAGTGAATTTCCACCCCTTTCGTCTGAAAGTGCTACTGCTCACGACAAGACTACATCGTGTGATAATGATACTGACGGCCGCCAGTCTCTGAATGTTCAACCAACTGAGCCCCCAAATTCACTGCACCAACCTCCCACCGCAACTGTCTTTCCAATGAAAATTGCTTCCAATATGGGCGAATCTCTCCTCTCTTCTTCAACTGATGATTCCATTACTATGATTAGCGATGCAAGTGCAAGCCCCATTCAACCACCCTTGGGAAATCTTAGTGTTTCACCTCTATCTTCCCCTGCTCTATGTATTCCAGCAGATGATCAAGTGCAGGAGTACTCCTCTCAGTGAGAAAGTGTAAGAAGTGCATCCTGTTCCCCTGATCGTGCTAAACGGAAACGTACGAAACGAGAAGAATTGAGTAAAACCTTGTCTCAAAGAACTGAACATCTGTCTGAAGATACCGTTTCCACAAGTTCTTCTGACAATAAGTAAGTACTACAACCTTGCCATAGTGTATCAAATTTTCAATTCGTGTGTGTTCTTTTGTCTAATCTGTACACTAATAAGATAATACCGACGATTTTTTTGGCAATATTGACGTTACATGACATTTCCATTCTCACCATTAGTGAAACTTCTAGGATACTTCAGTTAAGTATTGCTCCTGTTATCGACTCCAATATCCTGTGTAAAATATGGTGTACTTGCAGAAAAAAATACATTTTTTACAGTGTTTCTCTTCATAATTTTCATGTCTGTCAAGATAGCTACCATCTATATTAATAACTTGCAGACACCTACGAAACAATTTTCCTTACGTGATTTTCTTGTACAGTCGCACATAGATATCGCACTCTTACAGGAAGTTGGTTTAGAACAGCTCAATTTTGGAATAGCTTATACAGTATACAATAATTATACCGCAAAGGGCACAGGTACTGCAATAGTGGTTAAGAATAATGTAAACTTCACACCTGGAGAAATTCACCCAACCGAGAGAATAATAACTGGCACACTAGGAAATATACAGATCGTAAATCTGTACTCACCGTCAGGAGCACAACAACGTTTAGAAAAGAATGAAATTTATGCGCATGATGTTCCCTTTACCTTAGCCCCAAATACTGAGCATTTGTTAATAGCTGGAGACTTCAATTCTGTCATCCATCCTGAAGACCAAACTCCTGGTTTTAACTATTGTCCTACCTTACATGAACTGGTTAAAGGATTTCATTTACGAGACAGCTGGCCATTGAAACGTCCAAATGAATGTGGATATACTACATACGGTACCACTCCGCTTCGAGAATTGACCGCATCTCTTTGTCTTCCGTTCTTGCAAAAAAGATACTAGAAGTACAAGTTACTCCTACCGTCTTTTCTGATCATCAAGCTTATGCCATATCCTTGAAAATTCCTGACGCTAAAATTGAACGTGGTAGAGGATATTGGCACTTCAACACTTCCCTTCCTTCTTACACCTCCTTCTGTGAAGAATTTGCAGCTAAATGGAACTATTGGGTGACACAACAACGACATTTCCGAACTCTCAGCGAATGGTGGCATAAATATTTGAAACCTCGCGTTTCTAGTTTCTCCAGATTGTATTCTTCGGAGAAAAGTCGAGATAATGGAGCTTGTATAATTTTTTCTACAGATGTTTGTGTGACGCTCAACATTCTGCCATTTCTGATCGTACTTTCCTACCTACTGTTAATAAATTTAAAGCAAAGCTTTAACCATGAATAGACACAGAATGAAAGGTGTACTTATCCGAAGTAAATCTCCCATATTCGATCTCGAGGAAGAGCCATCACTTTATCACATTATACAGGAATATAAGCGTGGTGCGAGTCAATTAGTAGCACGTATTCAAGATGAAGACGGGAATATCTTTTCTTCCTTCCCTGAAATCAACAAAGCATTTTATTCCTACTATAATAACCTATTTGGCGAACGCGGTGATGCAAACACCAACCAGCAGATCATAAACAACCTCTCTCCAGTTGTGGATTATGATTCCGCTAGAACAATGGAAACCCCAATTACGAAAGAGAAGGTAGAATCTGCTGTAATGAACGCACGTACTAACAAATTTCCTGGTCTTGATGGACTTCCAGCGGAATGTTACCAACGCTTCTTCCCTTTGATAGGAGACACTTTAACAGCCTTAGTTCATGAATATTTCTGTGAATATTTCAAAATTATAAATCTCCAGGAGTGACAGTACTTATTCCTAAAAAGAGTTCCGCAAGTTTGGTCACTGATTATAGACCCATTACCCTAATAAATTCTGATTACAAAATTTTGGCCCGCTGCTTGAACAATATACTACAACCGTATTTGGTATCCTTGGCTGGACCGCATCAATTTGCATGTGTCGGAGATAGGAAAATCTACCATCTTCTGCAAACAATTCGATATTTCATTCCTAGTTGCTAAGATTCACCAAGCAATCCTGCGATTTTATCAACTGACTTTCATCAGGCATTCGACAGAGTCAATCATGCCTATTTATGGACTCTTCTACAAATATACGGCATAGGGGAGACATTCATACGATGGATCCCTGTATCATATGACGAAGCACAAACAAAGCTGAAAATAAATGGCTTTCTGCGTGATCCTATAAAAATCAAACGAAGTGTCCGACAAGGCTGTCCACTGAGCATGAAACTTTTCATTATTTCACCGAGTCCATTACTAAGTCACATTGCCGCAAATATTCAAGAGATTTCTCTATACAACAATAGACTTAAAATTTGTAGTTATGCGGATGATGTAACGGTGTTTCTACGTGACCTAGATCTTCATTCTGTAGAAACATGCCTTGGAGACTATGTGAATCTATCCAGCACTCTGGTAAATCGGGCTAGGACTAAAATACTGCCATTTGTACACAACTCTTACGATACACAAATACAAGTGGGCGACCAACTGAAAACTCGTCGGATAACTTTCACGCCTCTCCTTGCTGATACCATACAACTCAATTATAACAAGTTAGTTAATACTGTGCGACATATTCTCCAACTTCACAGATCCCGTCAGCTAAGCTTACAGTCCAGAGTATGTTTCCTCAATGTCTGCATTTTCCAAAATATGGTTTCTAGCACAGATCCTTCATATGCCCTCTCACACTGTTAAACGTTTTACCAGTGTTGGCAATTGGTTTCTTTGGCACGGTCATGTCTTCCGGGTCAAATACATGCCTACCAATCGGAAAAGGTGGCTTAGGGCTTGTACATATTGGCTGCAAAGCAATGGCTTTATTTAGGTTTCGATCTTTTTAAAATATTCAACACAATATAAATTGGACCAGCCATAGCATCTTAACTGATTGTATTGAGCGTACAAGTATGAACTTGCCTCTACATGTTATTGCAATCCCTCGCCGCTATTGGTATTTCAGAGAAGTGGTTGCTGATTATCTTTATATGACTGCTGACCAACACGCATTAATAGCCTCGGTGAAGTGTCATTATCTATTGCTCCTCAACCAATTGACCCTTGAGCCTCCTCGTCTGGAATTGAAACATCCGAATAGCAACTGGTTTCAGATTTAGCGCAATATTTTTGCCGTTCGTATTCCACGATATATTCAATCGACGTGGTGTACTGTTGTCAAGGAGCTTCTTTCCACGAACGCTAAAAAGCATTGTCTCAAGTTTAGAGATACTACTCGTTGTGACAAGTGTGGTAATGAAGATGATCTTGTGCATCGATTAACTCAGTGTGGGTTTGCAGCAGGAATATGGTTCAAATTTCTAACCGTAATCAGCAAAATCTGCCGTACAGTTGCTACTCTTACCACAGCTCGAATATTCATACTACCGGACTATAAATTCTATCCAACAACTAAACATAATTCAATTACATTTTTAACAGCTAACACGATTGAATAGATATTTCACACCTCAAAGCCATGCTACAGCATCGACTATCAACATTTCTTGTTTACTCAATACAGCTGGAAAAAAATAGTTATTTGCAAACTATCTGGACATTGTACTTTCTGAATATATATAAATTCCCAAACTCAAAGAAAACCTCTACTAACTTTGGTGAACTGTTTTTGTGAATATTATCTTCCGCACTCCTCCCGATATCTGTGTACGATTCCGTTCCTGTATATACTTTTTTCTCTTTATGTTAATGTTGTATTAATAATATAATTCATGTCATATTAATCCCATGTACTGCTGTTGTATTACTATTGTATTTCATATGTACATTACTATGTAATAATAAACTAGTTTTAAAAAAAGCAGTCCAGTCTAAGTACGTCAGAGTACTGCGGGCGAGACCTGGGTTCGATCCTCATCAATTTTTCTTATTTTTTCTTTCTTCTTTTTTCCTTTCTTGTACGAGGCTCAACAACGATAATAAATGAGAGATTTTGTGCAATCATTTTTCCGATTTCTTGCATCGTTTCGGAGATATAAGCTAATTTCCGGTTTGAACAACACACTTTTATCGCGAGACACAATTTCGTACAAGTGATGTCCAGTGTTTCTTCGAGACCAGTATTTGTTTGGGGGGAGACACTACCGGAGCTTTGAGAGTGCCTTTCGGAGCACATCAAAATAATACCTCTTATAATACAAAGTATGGAACTTCTGAACAGGAGACCTGCGTTCGATCCACATCAAATTCTTTTCTGATTTTTTCTTTCTTCGAAAATTTATTTTGATAGCATATATTGATTGCCAATAAGCTTGACTCTATTATACACGGCATTTCATTCCAATCGGTCCCACCACACAAACTATTAAATCGAAAGGAGCATTTTCCTCGTACCTTATATATTATAAATATCTACGTTGCCGACGAGACAATTGTCAAGAAGTGCCAATTTGTGTGTGTGTGTGTGTGTGTATGTGTGTGTATTACAATTAATAATTTTATACTTTCCAGTTGTGGTATTGACCTCAAACTTGGTATCCGCATGTATCTTAACGAGGGACATAAAAGGGGATATATTTTGCAATCATTTCCGGTTTGAAGCAGACACTGTTGTCGCGAGACAAAATGTATTGTTGTTTCGTATGGACACTATATCATGAAAATGATGCTCAATGTTTCTTTCAGACTCTTTTTGGTGGACACTGCCTACTTAGAGTACCCCTGGAGGAGAATAGAATATTATTAGCAGTGTCTCAGGGCTAATAATTCCCCCCGGAACGTTGCTTCCGAAAGAGACACTGGTCATTTCCAAAGCTACATATGTTTGATTTTAAATGCTTCAGTATCGTCTCGAAACTTCACACGAACATACTGCCTCGTTTCGAGACCATCTCAAAAGTTGCTGTATAAATATCTTTTCCCTCTACGTAGATAATAACGAAAATATTTCGTTCGCGCAATACGTACAGAAAGTACTTTGCTAATACGAAACAATGGGGATAAGAAAAATACAAGACAAAAAACCGTTTAGTCGGGAATAGAACCCAGACCTGCTACTTAGAAAGACGCCGCTGTACCTCAGAGCCACGCTCGTATGTTGATTTATATTCGTGCTATTATGCTTAACATACCACATAATAAGGCAGATCAAGTCAATTCAACAACATGGCAACTTTGCATTGAAGATAGCGACTTCTCAAATGAGTTGATTCTTCATTGAAACTACACTTCATCCTTAATAATATAGCAAAGCATGACTGTCCTACCGTGAGAAAAAACTTACAATTTTCATGGTTGCAAACTTTTGAACCGCCATCTTGAATCGAAGGTGACGACTTTTTCAACATGTCCGATTTTTCCCTTACTTACGCTGTAATCTACACACTTGAACGCAATTTCGTGATTCCACCATATCTAGAAGTGTTCTTGAATTAGACGCGCCCTTATAACATTCCTAGCACTTTCTTACACCGAAGATAACTATTTTTTCAAATATAAGGACGGATTCGCAAACTACTCATCAGAATAAACATCAGCTCGAAATTTCGACGTTCTAGCAACAGCCATTACAAATTTCATATTTTCTCGATTTGCGCCGCCAAAGCAAAACAAATTTTAATGCTCTTTTCTCTAACAGAAACTATGTTCCTATCTTCAATGTCTGACAAAATATGACGTTTCTATGATGTGTGCAACTACTCTAAAAGCCAGCATTTCGAAACGACGAAAAATTTCGACCCATCATTTACATGGAAAATGTCGCCTTTTTCACGATATCAGAATTTTCCCGTTATTCACATGACATGATGAACAAGTATGCGAAATTTGGTGATTGTATGTTTTGTGGAAGTATACAAAGAATTAAGTATGATTGCGACTTTAGAGGTATATAATTGCGTAGAGAAGTAATTCTTTATTAGAATGAAGTTTATGCTTTGCTAGAGAAAGGGCGAAAGAAGTACTATCAACAAATATATTTTTGGAACCCATTTGGAAATGAAATAAATAGAAAGGGAAAACGGGCTGCCAGATGAGTATACGAATTCCGTAGCACTGGTGCCGAATAATCCGTCATAACAGTTGTAATTTTGCAATTAAAATGAGTGAATGTACATTAGAGACGATTGGTTAGGATATTAATTTCCACTGTCGGAGCATTTCTACACAATATACGAAAATATTAAGTGTCCCACGAAACCTTTAAGTTTGGGACATAAAAACTCAGTGCATAAATTTCTAATTTAAAATTAGTAGACATGTATTCCAGCATTTTAAAAATTCTCGTTTTAAGGGATAGGGACAATTTCTACAATCATTTTCTTTACATTCGCATGAAATACTGTCTCATCATCATGGAAAAACTTTTCAACCGTTTGAAATGATTTCCAGAAAATAGCACTTAGCTTGAACTGGGCTTCTATCATTTTCTATTATTTCAGTAAAATGTGTATCAAGGAAGATAAGGCAGCCAAAATTTATATCTACAAATTGAGTATCTCTAGTGTTAGGACGATGAAGCTTCGTATATACATCACTTATTTGGTATGAAGCAGGTATATATTTGGTATGTATAAACTTCGTACATATACTTAAAATTAAGTGGACACATGCTACAATTTTTGAAATCTCCATCTTTATGATGAAAGGGGATAATTTTTATATTTTCCCTCAATATATAATACTGTCATTGAGGTTGCCAGCCTTATCGTGGGAAACGGCTGAAAAGTCGAGCTTAGTTTTCACCAGTTCACTTTGATTCAAATATGCATCCTAAGGGGAGGAAGGAGATTCAAATAAACCTTCCAAATATTTTTCATATTATTTCTGTTCGAAGAACAGATATTTGTGTTATTAAATAAATAAATAAATAAATAAATGTAGAAACATTCCGCATTTACCTCAAGCAGGCAGATGCAGTTTAAAATACAAATATAAAATGCGTTCTTGATATAAAGATCATTTTATTCATCGTAGTTGCATTTAGTTTACAGATCGTAAATGGTATATGCATACTGAATCCCATGATATTGTTACACAGTCAATAAATTCAGGAAATGGTTCAAGTAAAAGCGGATTAAAATTTTATTTAAATATACTGTGTCCCGTTGCGGCTAAATGCTATCCTCGTGAATGAAGTGTAGGAACATTGGATTTGATTCTCTGTAGAAATGCATTTATTGCAGATTCCACGTTAAGCTGTAAGAGGTTCATATCTTATAAAGCTTGATGTTGCAAGGCTACATTAAACTTGTACCAATTCATTTATAATAATACTAGATGATAATGTACGAAACTAATGTAATAACAAAATTAAGTGCTATTACTTTTCCAGAACTACTGCCTAGTTATTGAATCTGCCGCAGAAATATCAATTCATGAACATTCAAATGTAAAATAGAAAGGAAACATGTCTGTGGAATTTATTTTGTGATAATAGACAAAGTTTATAAGGAAGGCTTAATTACACAGAACGTTTACAGGTTTTTTTCACCCTGTAAGAGTTATTTACAATATGTGAACATGTATTTTTTAAACAATGAAAGAAGATACAAGTAGAAACCTTAAAGGTGAAATATGTCCAAAAGATCAAAAGTGGTCTTCATTCTTTTGTGCTCTGAATGCGCCAATTCTCAGTATAAAACAATTGTTTCTGCCACCAATCAAAATTGAATAATAGGAAGTTTGTAGTGAATGACACGTGATAAACGGGACCATTCTAAAAATAGTCAGACCTTTACCAGATTTGTGTGATAGACGTGTAACAAGGAAAAGTTTTCTTTATTGCTCTTTGTAGTTAAGACTACAGTGCTAGCCAAGCTATAGAACATATAGGAACCACATACAACCCAGAACTGGCCAGAAGGGGTGACGCAGATGTTTTAATGTAGAAACGGCCTATTGCAGTAGTGATAGTAGACGGAGAATTACTACAAACACCACGGCTCCGACTATCTAAGCTAACTGCGACAACCCAACTGTATACACATGATAGTATACAGTATGATCGTAACAACTGATGACTGAGAAGATGAAATGATTAGAAATTATTGAAATGAAAATTGGAATGAAATTATGTTAATTTAACACCCCACGATTACGCTCTTAAGGTTAAAGGAAAAGGGTAATTAATGAAAGTGAATTAAGAATAAATTAACTTTTTGTGTTTTACCACAAGGAATCGTACTCGGAACTATATGAACTAAAGGCGCAGCCACTATGCAATAAGCCAACAGGAAGGGCTAGAAAGTTAATAGTTTATCTAAAAATACAATATTGTATTCACATTTATTTGCAAGAGTTTACTACCTAACCAATTAGCAGGGTAGGAATATGATCCTAACGTTCAGAGAATTATGCACATGAGCTTGATTATGTATTTAAAGTGAAAGTAGTGTAATCGCCAAGGTATTGGGTCAATGTTCGGACTGCCATTTATTTGTAATCGCCGAGAGTCGTGTTCCGGGTTCTGCTATTGAGTATTTTCCGTAGACCTGGACTTACCTGGGTAGGACATTGAAGGACCTCTTCAAGAAGAAATTACAAAATTGTTCCCAAATTGTTTGTCGGTCTGAATGGTGAGATGAGTATTAGGCGCCGAGAGGTTCGGATGTCTCGTCTAAAACCTCACGGACGATCAAATGGTCATCCAGACCATAACGCACACAAACATCACTCACACACACAACGAAAACACACTGAGTTAAATGACACTATACTTATTTATTAGAATACTATTAAAAAGAAAAATAACCAAAAGAAACGATCACAATACTTAACATGGAACGTGTATAATTATTTTCATTAATAAAACCACACTACTTTTTCACTATACTTTAGCCCCTTGGTACTTTATATATATTAGGGTCGAAGATTAAGATAATGATTCACTAGATACACTTTTCTCACACCATTGACGCACTTGGGGGATAAGAACTGGGGAAATGTCGCAGAGATAATCCCACGTAGTAATCTGGTTGCTGCTCTAAATAATCCTGAAGAGTCGACATGACACCAGCAAAATTAAATAGTCTCCAAAGTGGAATGCTAACATTGGAGGGCGTGTTTATAACTTTACCGCACTAGGTATATGAACCTGGGACTTATTGATTGGGGCTAGCCGTGAGAAAACGTCCTTCACCGGCTAACAGCTTATGCTCCTTAACACAATATTATTCCTGATGCTTGACGCGACGTGCGTGGTTGTTGCCTCGGAATATGGAGTCACACTCCCCGAACCAAGAGATTCGAGATACAAACTGCATTGGTGCACTAATTAATGTTGGCAGTTCATTCTTAATAGCACTCAGGTTAAATCACCTGTATGTACATGTAAACAAAATATGGAAAATAATTTATAGTTTTAGTCCACTGGCCTCGACGCGCGAAACATTGCGATAACTCGGGCGTGTGTTCGTTAGTTGCTTCTAAAATAAAAAGATTACTGCTTAAGTTCGAAGACACATGACATTCACATGACATTCCTGCACATATCACTAACTAACAAAGAAATGCCTCTTTCACTCGTTTAAGGCTTAGCCTACTTTTCTTTCTAAATTTTTATCTTCGAACGAAATATATCATGTCACATCCTGGAAATTCAAGTGAGTCAAAATCGGGCAAATGACGTAAATGAAATTCAACAAAATGGAAACCAAAATCTAAGATTAACACTAGAAAAGAAATTTAAAATTGATTATAAGTGTAAAATTTTATATTCTACGCACGAGATTACATATTAGATTTTAATTACAAATATACAAATGTGCATATAATTAATAACTAAAAGTTTTCTCATCCTGGGCATTTCGATACATTTAAAAAAAATTATTTTTAAAAGGAAATCAAACATTAAATATAAATAACATGTAGTAACATATTTAAGAGTTTGGAAAGTCGGAAGGGATTCTAAAAAGAATTTTAAAATTTAAAACACTTAATAAAATATAACAAAATATCTTCCCATTAGCTAGGAAAACGGAGCTGCGACACTAGCTTAAAATTGCTTTTGGATAAGTGCAATTTCCCTACATATGTAGAATGCGTTAATTTTTAGTAAAATTCCTAAATTCAAACATCTGAAATAAAAAAATTAATAACATTAAACTAAAAGTAAATTATTAATAGAGTTTGCAATATTAATATTCAACCGTATGAGGTACGACACTGAGTAAAGGAAATAGAAGAAGAAGATCGATCAGCTGTGTTGCCACCTCTTCATGGGTATGGACACGGGTGGTTCTGAAGTCTGGCGACTACCTTATCAAAACAAAAAATAAAATGTGATAGGTGCTCTTCCTTGACAGTTAAAAGCTAGAAGCAAATGAAGTTTAAAACAATGCGTAGTTCTTCTTTTTTCGTGAGTTATCAAAACGGGAACCGGTCAAAACCCCCACAGCCAAAACACCCACACTCAAGAAATGTCAAAACGCCCACACAAACGGTCATAACCCCCACACAAATGGACAAATCTCCCAAACACACGAACGGTCATAACCCCCATAGCCAAAACCCCCACACTAAAGAAATGTCAAAACGCCCACACTATCGGTCATAACCCCCACACAAATGGACAAATCTCCCAAATACACGAACGGTCATAACCCCCACAGCCAAAACCCCCACACTGGTAATCGGCCATAACCTCCAACGGTCATAACTCCCACACAAATGGACAAAACAGCCACACATAGCAACGGTCACAATCCCCACATAAATGGACAAAACCCCCACACAAATGGACAAAACTCCCACATGCAGAAATTGTCACAACTGCCACACAAATGGCGCCACCGCTTCACCTGGAGCCCCTATATAACAGAAAACATTTCAACGACAGCTATCAGTCTCGTCTGGTCAACTTCTCCTCTAGCTTGCTCTGGAGCTCTAGCAGATACTTAACCCAAAGCCTATAGTTGGCGTCGGAGCTCTAGGCTTTCTTCTTCCCACTTGGGCTGTTTCGGAGCTCTGTCGGGATTCCTAACCTCAGTCGCTTAGCTTGCTTCGAAGCTCTGTGACTCTTAACCCCTTCTCTGCTTGCTTCGGAGCATTGGGGTCCCTAATCCCCTCCACTAGCTTGCGTCAGAGCTCTCTGTACATCCTGCTCTAGGCTGCTATGGCAATAGGTCACTTTCCTCTACCTTATGCTAGAGAAGTCACATTATTGTAGTATTATTGTAAAATACTATTTATAGGGGATTTTACAATAAAAACCGGTAGTGGGAAAGATTCCGGACTGCAATTTGATCTACCTACTCCAGCATAAACATAAGTTTACAATATTATATATAATAATTTCGAAGCATAAGAAATTATTATGTTTAAAATATGACATCTGCGATGTGGTGGATGCTGACGGAACGTAGGTATATGCAAATGTTAAATACAAATTTAGTAAATTATGTAATAGCAATTAATAAGTTTTGTAGTGCATTTGCTCTATTTGCCATACGTAGATCATTTTTCAGTATTCACGTTACAGAATGGGATTTACGTTCTTGAAATATAGTCAGAGGCGTGAACATGCAAGTATAAACAGAGAATATCCAAAATCGGATCATGGTTCCAGACAGCAAGTTCAAGATTCTCAACACCACGTTCCTGCAAGTTTACGATCCCCATAATCCAGTTTAAAAGGCTAAATTGTACCCTAGTAAGAAAGTTTATTTTAACAAAACTTGGTACACGTATTACTTACAGCCTTGAAACGAGTGCTGTCGATTGGGTAAGACCTCCTACCACACCTAGGGATGAGTGAAAGAGGGAAAACATAAAAATGATCCGAAGTGACAAGACATTAGTATTGAATCTATCGTAACTTGGAAAAATAGTAACTCTCCCGATGACATTTAAGTCAAATTTAAGACCCATTTACGTCGGAAAATGTGAAATGGAAATATTGAAATCGACTGATATTAGTACCGAATCATTAGATCTCAGCATCACTGAGTTAATTGGTATTAATTTTGGTGTCATTTAGGTCCAAATTCGGCCCCCACTGGTGACAAGACCCCCTTAGCCCTCTAAGGGAGAACGAGAGTGCCAGACAAAAATGGTAAAGAAGCGACCGATTTTAATATTGAATCCATAGTTTTTGGGGTCGCACAGATAAAAAGTGACACTCAAGAGGCCATTTAAGTCCATGTTCAGCCCCATTAGCACCCTGGGACTGCTATATATAAAAATAACTGTGACATATAAGAATAATTGAAAATGACAGATATTAGTATTTAATCCACAGTACCTCTGGTGACGGAGGAAATGGTGACATGAAAAAGCAAAAAAGGCAACTGAAATTTAGCCTAGTATCGAATCTATAGTTCTAGGGGTATCTCAGCTGATTACCGACACTCCATATATTATTTAAGTCTACGTTTAACTTCCATTAGTATTCATGGTGTAATGGGTAGGGATTGACATGTAGAAATAAACAAAAATGACCGATATGATTATATAGAGCTATACTAAACTATCAATGTACAAATAAACTACACTTATTCCCTAGCTCAAGTACTCATTACGGTCATACGCTAGTTCAATTATCATTACATACAATTCTACTTAAAGTATCAATGTACTAATACACTTCAATAATTCCAAGCGCAAACACTCATTGCATTGCATATACTACTTCAGTTGTCATTATATACATCCTTACTACACTGCAAGTACATTACATACAAGCTACTATAACCGTCACCAGGATATAGAAGTATTTTTGTGGACGCTCTGTATATTTCGTAAAGACAGTGATTATATTTTTCGATTTATACTTTATCTTGCGACGCAAATAAGTTCTTTCTTCGGTGGGAATTGCTTCTTTTCCACGCAACTGGACAAAGAAGTTTTTCATCGCTTTTTCATATACAGTATATATTTAAAACATTGCTTTGTGGTGACAACGTTTCAGTGAGCGACAAACCTTCTCAGTGTTTCTCTCTGACATTAATATGCACAGTATATATTCTACAGCTATCTGGAACTAAATTAAGTGCTTTCTTTAATCATATATGGAAATACTAGCTAACCAGATGTTCGTACACCAGAAAGACGCCAGCCATATTGCTTTACCAGTTTGTTATCTGTACTTTCACACGCCCAAGTTATCGCAATGTTTCGCGCGTCGAGGCCAGTGGACCAAAATTAACATAAATTATTTTCCATATTTTGTTTGCATGGACATACAGGTGATTTAATCTGAGTGGTATTAAGAATGAACTGCCAACATTGATTAGTGCACCAATGCAGTTCGTATCTCGAATCTCTTGGTTCGGGGAGTGTGACTCCATGTTCCGAGGCAACAACCACGCACGTCGCGTCAAGTATCAGGAATAATATTGTGTTAAGGAGCATAAGCTATTAGCCAGTGAAGGATGTTTTCTTACGGCTAGCCCCAATCAATAAGTCCCAGGTTCATATACCTAGTGCGCTAAAGTTATAAACGCGCCCTCCAACATTAGCATTCCTCTTTGGAGACTTTAATTTTGCTGAAATCTCATGTCGACCCTTCAGGATTATTTGGAGCAGCAACCAGATTACTACGTGGGATTATCCCGGCGACATTTCAGCAGTTCTTATCCCCCAAGTGCCTCAATGTGTGAGAAAAGTGTATCTAGTGAATCATTATCTTAATCTTCGATCCTAATATATATAAAGTACCAAGGGGCTAGAGTATAGTGAAAAAGTATAGTGTGGTTTTATTAATGAAAATAATTATACACGTTCAGTGTTAAGTATTGTGATCGTTTCTCTTGTTTATTTTTCTTTTTAATAGTATTCTAATAAATAAGTATAGTGTCATTTAACTCAGTGTGTTTTCGTTGTGTGTGTGAATGATGTTTGTGTACGTTATGGTCTGGATGACCATCTGATCGTCCGTGAGGTTTTCGAGACGAGACATCCGAACCTCTCGGCGCCTAATGCTCATCTCACATTGAGACCGACAAACAATTTGGGAACAATTTTGTAATCCCTTTTTGGAGATGTCCTTCAATGTCCTACCTGGGTAAGTCCAGGTCTACGGAAAATACTCAATAGCAGAACCCCGAACAGTGACACGACTCTGAGCGATTACAAATAAATGGTACCCGAACAGCGGCCCGATACTCGAATTGCTTACAAATAAATGGCAGCCCGAATAGCGACCCGATACCTTGGCGATTTCAAATAAAAGGCCGCGCGAACAGAGACAACGAATCGATTACAAATAAATGATGCCCGAACCACCGACCCGAATCGAGACCGTTGGTGCTCGAATACTTATAAGATCAATATTCTAATACATCATTTCTTTTACAGCTTAGAACCAGTAATCTAAGAATAATCTCTTTCGGGTGATTTTAATCATATGTTTTTGTGATAATTTATCTTATTCTAATTGTATATTTAAGTTTTATTTTTGTCCAAGATGGCGCATCAGGAAGTAGATCCGATTACTAAGATGAATACACTTCTCGAAGAATTAATGAGAGACAGTAAAGAGAACCGCGCTCAGTTGGCTAAATTAGAAAATAAAAAATGAAGAGACAAGGCTGAGTTTAGAGAGAATTTTGTTAAATTAGAAAAGAAAAATGAAGAGAGTATGGCTGTGTTTAAAGAGAACTTGCTCGAACTAAGGAATGAGAATAAAGAGAAACTAGCTAAATTAGAACAGGGAAATAAAGACAATATTGACAGATTAGAAAAAAAGAGTTAAAGAGTGAGTTAGGTCAGAAGTTAGACGCTGTACAAAAAGAATGTCGCGAAGGAAAGATTAGAGCAAAGTATTAGGACTGTAGAAGCCGAAAGTAAACGCAGGAACGAAATCCTTGAACAAAAATATAATGGTATAACACCTAAGGTCCATAACAAATTTGCTGAAGTAAGTCATAATACTAAACAGCCAATCGAACTCGCCACATAGACCATCGACGAAGTTAAACAACCAACTGAAGAAACATGCCATCGTGTAGAACATATAGAGAAAAAAGTTTGTAAAATTCAGAACCATTTAGGAGGTTTGCACGAATGCACACAATCCATCCAGGGTCAGTTGGAATCAGCCCCAGATGTATGTCAGGTTAATAAGGAGCGCTGCGTTAGTTTACATATAGATACAGTTGATAAATTAGATGAGACGCACGAACGTGTTGAAGAAATTTCCGAACGCGTAGAAAGGCAAGGAAAAGACATTAAGATGCTATATGAAGAAGCCAAACTAATGGATTATAATATGAAAATAAAAAAATGAATCTAATGCAGAATGTCGTGCTGAAATACGGGCAATAGATAAGAACATAAAAAAATTAGGCGTGATGTGGTAGAGCTCGCTCAGAGAATAGAAACTACCGAAAATAGAGCGCAGGAATTTGAGCCCCAAGTAGAGACAGATATTCCTAGAGTACACAGATCACCGGAATCGGAACCTGAACTATAGACAGGTATTCTGAACCAATCTACTATGGCTAGCGAACCAGACACCGCTAGTAGTAGTAGCAGTGAAAATTACGAACTTATGATGGTAGACGACAGAGGTCGCAAGCACACTAAAACAGCTACCACAAACCACAGAGAGAAAAAGTGCAAACGAGGTTATAGTTATTGTAATAAGAAAGACACCAAGATCAGATCGTAAACAATACGAAATTTGAAGCGAATCAGAACCAAGACCACACATGAAAAGACAGTAACAGAAACAAAAGGAGTCGTAAATCACGGTCACGTACTGTGACTCATCACAAACGAACCAGGAACTGCAACTTGTGTGAAAACATTCAGAATAGATTTGTAGGAACAGACAAACCAACTGTAGTTATCAAAAGAGAAATAGTAATCACAGAAAAAGAAAAAAGAAAAATATAACCGAGACTTTGTATGTTGATACAAATTTTTCTTCCAGGAAACCTAAGTATTTCTTTTAATTTTTGTTTTGCTTTTAGTTTTGATGGGTCTAGGTCAAAACCTCCACAGCCAAAACCCCCACACTCAAGAAATGTCAAAACGCCCACACGATCGGTCATAACTCCCACACAAATGGACAAATCCCCCAAACGCACGAACGGTCAAAAGCCCCACAGCCAAAACCCCCACACTCAAGAAATGTCAAAACGCCAACACGATCGGTCATAACTCCCACACAAATGGACAAATCTCCCAAACGCACGAACGGTCAAAACCCCCACAGCCAAAACCCCCACACTCAAGAAGTGTCAAAACGCCCACAAAATCCGTCAAAACTCCCACACAAATGGACAAAACTCCCACACATAGCAACGGTCACAATCCCCACATAAATGGACAAAACCCCCACACAAATGGACAAAACTCCCACATGCAGAAATTGTCACAACTGCCACACAAATGGACAAAACCCACACACAATCGGTCAAATCTCCCACACTCTGAGATGATCCTGGTTGTATGTCTTGCCTTTGTACTTTTTAATAACATTTTTTATTCCACTTATACTGATGTTGCAACTATTCTTCTTGCACTACTTTGTAATGACAGAAACACTAAAGTGGGCGTCGTAAAGAGCTGCAACAAAGACGTGCAATCACGATAATTTCAGAGTGTGGGGGATTGGTTGTTTATAAATAAGAGCACATTTAGGTGTTTGTAAACACAAGCACGTGGGACATTACAATATATATATATATATATATATATATATATATATATATATATATATATATATATATATAACTGGCCTATTTAATGTAATTATTTATTCATGCATTGAGCAATATATTACATACCAAATATTTTGACCCAAGCGGAAATCAAACACACGATCTTACGATTACAAGTCTAGTGCTTTATCACTGAACTAATATGAACACTCCTGCCGAGATTCTTCTGAAGAAATACTATAACTCAATTTCCAACGCAATGACATTCATATCCTTTGCAAATGCAATTGTTTGTTTCTTTTTTTTTTATCATTTTACTATGGATGCCAAAACTTGTCTTCCCTTTCATTGGAAATGTTCTTTTAGGTATGGAAACGTAGGTGACAAAACCAACATGTACTAACATGTATACATAGTTTCGGAACTTAGTACCATTACGTATTTCAATGAATGCTATTTTTCTCTACACTTAACATTTCAACATGTCTTATTATACTGAACAGAAAAAACACATCTACACAATTTTTCCCGATTGCAAAGGATGGCTTGGAGATCGAACCTGGCATCTTTGATTTAGTTTCCGAAAATACCCGAAATTGGATTTTATAAACTTTTAGTTCAAAACAATCGTAATGAATCCGATCATTATTTTTGGAAAAAGGTGTACCATACTGATATTCACCGGTGTATGTGAAGTTTGCTCTCAAATATTTGCGCCAGGCGAGAATTTACGTGGGCTGGTTAGTAGTCAAATTGGGCTGGTTCGGCTAGACACTGTAGCTTTTGTACCAGTCGAATAAATGAGATAGGGGTGTCCTACATTTGCATGCCAACTTCACGTTAGCCTCCTAAATGTTGGACTAGACGAGCTTCGCTTAGGCTGAGTGTTACTGTTTTTAGGTTACAGCTTTTTATTACGGCTAATTACAGCTTTAGGGCTAGCCAAGCAGGCAAGATATGGGTGTCCAATATTTATGGTCAAATCTGAAATTGGCCCTCGAATGTTGGGCGAGGCGTGGCTTACACTTGAGCTGGACAGTACTCCTTTTGGGCTGGTTTGTCTATCTACTGTGGGCTTTTGAGGCAGTCAAAGAACCAAGATATGGTTATCCATAATTTGCCCTCCAAAGTGAAGTTGATCTCCAAAGTTTGGACACTTCTATCTGATTTAGTACAATGACCTACATATTAAAGCTGACCAGCACAAACAGCCAGAACTAAGTACTACCCTAAGTTTAACCCGAATTATTTTTCGTCACGGATTTCGATGATATTTATAAATATTAATTAGTTAGTGTCAATAATTGATAAATTGGTAAGATAGTTTGATATTTCTGATGAGTGTATCTGTATGGGGGTGGGTCGAAATCGACCCTCTGGGAATATCGTGGCTAATACTTTGGGTCGTTTTCGATCCCGTAAGAATATATGTATAGGTGGGTCGAAAACGACCTCATGGGACTATATAGGTTTAACTTCGCCTTGCTCAAACTTAAGTAGCAGTGCGTAAATATGACGCTTCCAGATTGTGAATACCCTGTTACATTTAATTGACTGGCCCAAAACCTTAAAGTTTCTGGCCAAAACAATGCAAATTTGGTTTTCACGAACCCAGAAATAAATATTAAGCGCAAATTATTTATTCCTGTTTAATATTCCAGGAACTCGGATTAAATACAAATACTGATAATGCAGGATCTGAGAGGGGTTGAGCATTCATGGTAAGCCTAACGCAATTTTATTTTTGATTATTGTTATAGGCACTATAGTGATGGTGAAAACCGATGTCGTCGCTCCCCAGCGTGGTCGACAACTTGGGGGAGGGGGAAAAAGAGGTGGGACGCAGAAAATCGTAGACCTTCACATTGGCGGTCCTAGTATCCCTTCTAATTGTCACAGAGACATGAGCTATACCTCGTTGTGTAGCTTATAGAACAAAAATCCTGACGAGGTAACTTTTGTGCCTCTAGTGCCCAACACGTAAAAAAAAGAAGAAGAAAATAAAAATTTTGGAAGAAAAACTATTTTTTGTAAAATTTGTGGGACGCTTTCAACATTGTTGTGTGTCGTACGCAGGAAAATAATAATCTTACATGTACGCTATACATAGGTAACAATCATATAATAAAATGAAGATCGTAGATACAATAACAATAGAGATAAAATATCGGAAGTACCTATTTCCGATGGTCACTCTGTACATATTTTTCAATGGATTGTTGTCACGTTGGCAGCCCTAGCGACGCCCTAATTGTCACAGGGACATGAACTATACCTCTTTGGGAAGCATATGGGACACAGATTTCACACATCAAAAACTTAACGACGACATAACTTGTATACTATTTGGTGAATGGTGCAAGTACTGCAGGGTAGTACAGTTTACTGGTAACGTCCAGTGACGACGCCAGCTTTAAGTTCTTAGGAGAGCAAAGGAGGAGCAGATACATTATCAGGGGGGCGGCTATTTCCCATGCCAAATATGACATATTTATTACGTTTGACTTCTTTTACATTACATTGTGTAATTTCGTTGCTCTTTTTATATTAGACCTATATGATTATAAATTAAACTTATTTCAGGTAAAATTTGTAACTAACAAATAAGTAACGTATGCATATGAAATATTTTTCAATGAAACTTTTGAAATCTAAACATAAATTGAATTACTTTCGCGTATGCTACGAGTAACACATTCGTCCAGTACTATATGCTACGTCTCTCTCTCTCTCTCTCTCTCTCTCTATAAGCGAGAGAGAATTTACGAGGAGTTGCTGAAAATGTCCTAGTCCAATCCAGAAGGAGTGTAGGTACTACGTAGAAAAATGAAACCGTAGTTTAGAAAAAACATATCTCTGTATGTAGAAATACAAATTTGCATATTAATAATGAAATTCTTATTGTTTCTCAGGCCTCTGAAGTGATTATGTGTGCCCAAGCAGCGAATTTCACGAACATCCAGATCCTAACTGTTATAACATTTTTGTTCTACCAAGGAAAGTCACCGAAGTAAATTAATTAGGAAATCAGTGAAACACCACGGGACTCTCCTCCGTTATATACAGTGGTGAAGAAGTAAGTGGCTTAGTATAAACGTGGCGATTTCTCAACAAATTATGCTTTACATCCAGGATGATTAAAAGCAATGACTCTTCCCGAAATCATGGATGCAATTTGTGACATTATTCTTGAAAATTGCAGCATTTCAGTCAGTGGTGAATATAACTCGAGGCCAGAGGGCCTAAGCTACCCCAGTTTTTGAGTGACAAAAATAATTTAAGCTATTGTTTATATAGTTTTTAAAGTGTATAGTAAACTCACGATATACATATTATAGTACACCCCGTTTTCTCAGTTTTTACCTTCTCAGCAAAACTTGTGTCAGAGATTCTGGGCATTTCTTTGGAACTCGTCGGTAGCATAATTCAGAATGGCTTGGGTATGCTCAAGTTCTCGACATAATGGGTTCCCAAAATATCTGTCAGGAGAATAAAAGAGTGACGGCATTAAGAGAAGTCTTCTTTCAATTTGACCGTAATGCTGATCAATTTCGCTCACGAATAGTAACCATAGATGAAATATGGCTGTACCACTAGGATCCTGAATCGAAACAACAGTCAATGGAGTAGTAGCACTCATTTCTCCAACGCCCCAAGAAGTTCAAGACACAGAAGTAGGTTGAGAAACTGTTTGCAACATTCTTCTGGGATAAGTATGGAGACTATTTCCGCAACGGTGAAATATTTAATCCAGAATCTCTATATTACTTACAAAACTAAAAGAAAAATTCAAAGTTCAACGCCGCGGAAAATGAAAAGGAAGGAATTCTGTTCCTTCAGGAGAATATACCTGGCCATCAAGCCCCTGCGAACACAACTGACATTGCATAATCTAGGATTTCAATGTCTAGATCATCATTATTATTCCGCAGATTTAGGTCCGTCTAACTATTACGTGTACTTATTTCCCAAACTTAAATAACACTTGAAAGAATACCATTTTAGGTCTGATAGGGATAGTGCTACGAACAGTGGTGCGAGGAAATCTTCAGAATTTTTAACTTTTCTGCAAAAACTGGAACACTGCACAAGGTAGTATATTGACTTTCGGGGAAAGTGTAGAAGAAGTAAAACTTTACCATTCCACGTGCACTCCTTCTGGGTTGGGCTACGAATTTTTCAGCAGTTCCTAGTCAATATGGTAGACGTCACGTCAGTACTTTGAAACAAAATAAGTAAGGGAGCAATAGTGTAAGCCAATTACTAACTAAAGATCAGCATTCTGACAATAGGTTTTATTGGGAATCAATTCAACACAACTCTTTTTATCCCCTTCAAAAAATTAAGCCCTGATAGTTGCAAACCATCTGCGCAAATCTGTCTTCAACATTGGGGGGGGGGGCGGGCAAGACCGTTTCCATATTATATATATATCTATATAAGCAATGTTCAAAATATTTATGAAGTTGAAAAACAATGCTGTGAAGGATCAGAGGAGCAGAATTGTCTTCAGTGGCGTATTTAGGAGGCTATCGGGCTCAAACTCCCCCGACATAAAGTGGTTAGATTTTCGTATTCCACGTATCCACGTACAACAATAATCCATCTTACCATTTCTAAGAATGTCATTGGCTTTCCATCTTCTTATGCTCTTTGTTCAGAAACAATACTGTATTTGTCAAATTTCATTCCATGTAAGAACTGCGTCCTTTTGTTTTTTCTTTCATCCTTTCTACTTTTCTGTTTCTTTTTCTTGACGTTTCTTTCTTTCATTTCGCCTATCATACTTTATCGACCGTTGTCAGTTGTGATTTAAGTCGGCCGACATCAGTAACACCAAAACTAAGAGGAGTTGATAAGCGAAACTGGTGTTCCACACCAACTTGCGCGGATATCAACATGACAGGACTTTAGTTACTATAACAAAGGAAAAACTATATCGTTTAGTTATTTTTAAAGAAGGAAATGTTTGAATTAAAGGAAATGAAAACGGGGGAATAATTAGCTCGGGAAATTAGGAAGGCCAAGAGGATGCTTCCTTTTTGTTGTATGAATAGAATAAAGGGTTAAATTCACACCTAAAGTTTTGTATCATATCATATAGGATTTATCGATCTGCAATTGTTGCCGTTATAACTTCAATTTATGCATAAATTAAAATATATTTAATTCTCAAACTCAGGTGGGCAATTGCCCACTTCCTTCCTTGTGTTGAGCATAGCCCCTCCAAAAAAATCCTAAATACGCCATTGGTTGTCTTCAACATTGGGAGGTGGGCAGATTTGAAGCTTATTCTAGAGAAGAGAGATGAAACTCATGTTACGGTAGATGAATCTGATCAACTGTTGTAGAGTATATTATATATTAGGCGATGTAGATGAAGTAGTAGTACACATCAGTATTACAAACCACTGTAGTGAACACATTCTGAAATCTGAATACATGCATATTTATAATTAGTATGTTTCTAATTAGGCATCCACAAAGATCCACGTTAAAATTGTTTTTTGATAATATAATAATACAATTAATAACTTCCCCAAAACTATGAAGAAAGAATATCAATTATGTATGAAGCACGCAACAATACTCTTTGAGCAAAATGATGATAATCTCAATAACATTACAGGAATCGTTACAGAAATCTGACGCATGTCATATACTCTTTAGTTAACAGATGTAACCTTAAGATTATGGAGAAAAATATCCCGGCAATTGATTTTTTTTTCTTTGCTTACGAAGCATTCTCTCTCAAAAGAAAAATTGGGACGAGTGGAAATACGTAGGAACAAACCATGGTTCGAATTAGCAGAGAAGAGAAAAACAGGCAAAATTACGTTGGCTACAAAATCCGAATGAAATAACTACACAAAATTTTGTAGACATCAGGCGGGAAACTTCCAAAACGTTTAGAACAAAGAAACGCGATTTTTTGAAAGCTAAAATTTAGGAACTTGAAGATAATAATAAAAATAAAAACATTTGGGACATGTATAAAGGGATCAACGAATTTAAGAAAGGCTATCAACCTCGTGCTTATATTAAAGAAAGCTGATGGAACAGTTCTCACTGATACAGATAGCATTTTAAATAGATGGGAAGATTTCTTTGACGATTTCCTTAACACGCAGCCAAAAACTAACGTGCGTGGAGAAAGGGAGATACACACCGCAGAATCTTATATTCCAGAACCCAACCGAATTGAAGTAGAAATCGCTATAAAGAAATTAAAGAAACACAAATCTCCGAGTGTAAACGAAATTCCGGATGAGTTAATTTTAGCTGGAGGCGAAAAATTGTGGAAGAAAAACACGAACTCATTCTCCTTATCTACAACAAGGAAGAATTGCCACAAGAGTGGAAAGAATCAATCATTGTTCCAGTCCACAAGAAAGGCGACAAAACTGACTATAGTATCGAAGCATTTCTCTTCTGTCAACATCCTATAAAATCCTTTTAAACATTCTATTAGCAAGATTGACCCCATACGCAGATGAAATTATTGGAGATTATCAGTGTGGATTTAGACGAAATCGATCAACTGTCGACCAAATATTTACCATTCGCCAAATACTCGAAAAGAAGTGGGAATACAGCAGCCCGGTACATCAACTATTTATTGATTTTAGAAAGGCTTACGACTCGGTTAGGAGAGAAACATTGTAAACGTTCTTACAGAATTTGGAATACCGAAAAAGCTAATTAGATCAATTAAGGCATGTTTAAATGAATCGTAAAGTAAAGTCCGGGTAGGAAAATTTTTGTCCACGAGCTTTTAGGTCGAGAATGGCCTGAAACAATGAGATGCGTTGTCGCGATTATTATTCAACTTTGTCCTGGAATACGCTATAAGGAAAATCAAAGATAGCAGCCAGGGCCTAGAGCTGAACGTTTTTCACCAGGTTATGCGCACGCTGATTATGTAAATTTAATATGGGATGATAGGAGAACAATAGAAAGAAATGCAGAGGTCTTATTAAACGCTTGCAGGGACAAGGGTTTAGAAGTAAATGCAGAGAAAACTAAATACATGGAAGTCCGTCGAGACCGTAATACGGCAAATTATGAATGCGTTAAAATATTAAATAATACTTTTGATAAAGTGGATACTTTCAAATATCTAGGATCAATATTAACAGACGAAAATCATATTCACGAAGAAGTTAAATGTAGACTAAAAACAGGGAATTCAGTTATTATTCAGTTCAAAATCTCTTGTCGTCGCGAATTCTGTGGAGGAATTTGAAGCTTAAAATAAATAAAACGATAATCATACCTGTTGTTCTGTATGGTTTCGAAACATGGTCCCTTACTCTGAGGGAAGAACATCGGCTAAGAGTATTTGAGAACAAGATGCTCAGACGAATATTCGGACCCAAGAGGAACGGGAATGGCGGAAACTTCATAACGAGGAACTACATAATTTATACGGCTTACCAAACATTGTTAGGGTCATCAAGTCTAGGAGGCTTAGGTGGGCACGACATGTAGCCAGGGTTGAAGAAAGTAGGAACGCTTTCAAAGTGTTAGCGGTAAGACCAATCAGAAAACGACCATTAGGAAGACCTAGGCGCAGATGGAAGGACAATATTAAGATTGATTTCGCAAAAATCGGAATACAAAGTAGAAACTGGATCCAGTTGGTTAAGGATAGAAGTCAGTGGAGAGCTTTTGTGAACGCGGCATTGAACCTCCGGGTTCCATAGGCCATAGAGTTAGCTTACGAAGCATGAGTAGATGCCTAGGCTGATAGTACAAATAGATTAAATGCAAATTTACTGAAAAGATGGGTTCTACTGACATTGGATAGTCTATATGCTCTTCGTGTGCTAGGGCCACGGGGAGAAGAGAAGAGAAGATTTCATATCAGGTTACGTCACGCACAGTCGCACGCCTTCATTTTCATTAAAAATGGAGAAGCCAAGAGAAACAAATTTCATCTCACTTTCCTTTGTGGGAGTCGGACACAAATTATCACACTTATCTGCAAAAAGCATTCTTCAAATTGGATTATTGGGAGAGCCTTCGTGATGGGCAGTGGGAATATTCCCGGTGGGAAGGAATTTAAAAATGGGAATATTCCCGGGTTTTTTCCCTGGCCTATAAATTCCCGGGAAGGAATTTATTTCCATTTCTTTATTTTATCTTCCAAATTATAAGAACCATATGACTAGTTACTTTATTTTAATATATTATGATTTACTTCTAGGTTTTAAAGAATTTTGAGGTTAAAAAATTTAAAATTATTTGACGGTACTTTACATAACTAATAATATGATTTTTTAAGTTCCATTTCCATTTGCACTAGAAAGTAAGGTAATTGTTTAGAATTGGGGGGCCAAAACTAGCAAAAAGCAGGATGATTTACGGAAGAAATGAGTTGACGGTGATGTTCAAGTAGTCAAGAAAGTATCGAACACATTTTCTTTAGAGCAGTAGGGGATTTATACAAAACGGAAAGGTAAGTGGAAGTGATTTATGTGAGAAAAGAAAGTGAATTGTTGGTAACGAAGATAGAAAACAACGTGCCATGCGGGGCTCTAACCCGCCTTCATTCACTAACGCTCGCTCTGCAACGCTGTCTGAATTTAATGTTGGTAACGTAATTTAACGTAAGAAACCATAAAACAACCGCATCGGAATAGAATATCGCAAAAAAGTAGGTGCAAAAGCTGGCCGCCAATGCTAAAGAACAGCCAAAATTAGCAAAGTACTAATTTACAAACAGGGTGGAAAAAATCATGATTTTTTAAAAAAATCATTTTTGTTGATTTTTTTATTTAAATCGATTTTTTTATTTAAATCAAATCTTTCTCCTCGTATAATACAAGTCGCGAATTGAAGAAAAAGCATTAGGAATTAGTATTAAATGCTAATTATGCCATTTAAGTGAAAGTATTGGGTTCAATTTTCAATTATCTCAAATCGTTAACCTATATCAATCTCAAACAATGTTTCTTAAAACCCTTTTAAATTATGGCTCTATTTAAAGGTAAATTATAGACTTTCAGTCAAGCAGCTACAGCGTTATCCCTATTTATCCTAGGATCATGGTACATACATCACTCTCTTTAGAATAGAACAGCTTTCGAAACGGCAACATTCACATTTCCCTATCATGTCCCTGAAGCGGGAAATTTTGAGAGTAATCGGCATTTTTTTTTTATCCCCTCTGGATTCCCCTGTGTTAACGTATAGATCTCAAAATCAACTGGGAAGTACTAAGGGGTGTACTAAATGTGTGTACAAAATTTCAAGCTTCTACCGAATAGTAAGGGTGAGGAAACTATTTAACAATGAGCTAAGAACATTCCCACAATGCCCCAGATGACCCGAATGTAATATAAAAATTTTCTCAGACATCCCTATTTATCCTAGGATCACGATTTGTACATTATTCTCTTCAGAATAAAACAAATTTTCAAACGGTACCATTCAAATGTCTCCATCATTATCTGGGGCGCGTAAATCACGAGAAAAGGAATTTTCTGTTAAAAAAATCTTAAAAAAAAATACATCTGTGGACCCCTCCCCCTGTTTTAAGGCAGATTTTTGAAACAAGTTTGAAAAATACTAAAGGGTCCACTGAATAAATGTGCAAAATTTCAGTCTTGTAGGTGCAAAAGTAAGCTCGCGAAAAATAATATTTCCCAAATATCCCAGATTCCCGTATAAAACAGGATCTCAGATAACAGTTTCCTGAGACATTCCTATTTATCCTAGGAGCATAGTGCGTACATAATTTTCTTCAGAATAGAACAGCCTTTCAAACGGTACCATTCATATGTCTCCATCTGAGGCGGGAAAATCACCAAAAAAGCTAATTTTTGTTAAAATATATGCTTTTTTTAAAAACATTTTTGCCCCTCTGGACCCCGCTGTTTCCACACATTGATCTGAAAATTATTAAGGGGTGCACTGAACGAGTGTGCAAAATTTCAGTCTTCTGAATGCAAAATGTAACCCGCCAAAAAATAATTATAATACGCAAAACAAAAAATATCTTAATAATAAATAATACGCAATAAAAAATATCTTTAAATTTATGACATCATCACACACTATGCCTCAGCGCAGAAAGGCGTGAAAGCATATGTAACGTGTTCTAAAATGCCTCCAGTCTTGAAGAAAACGAAGTAAAAAGCCTTATTGATACTTTTTAAATCGAATAATGAAGATTCTACCCTATCACCTAAAAATAGGTGATATAATTTAAATGGTTAAGCATTAAGGAAAAGGTACAGCAACGATTATCAAAATGACCCTTTTTTCACAAAAGTTAATGATATTTGGCAGGGGCCTATTTTTAAAAACTCAGAACTAGATTGAGGCATGAAATACATAAATTTCGCCTAAAGTTATAAAATTCACAAAAAAATGGAGGGGGGATAGGACCTCTCTAAATACGCCCTATTATCTGGGAAGAAACAAACAGACACGCACCAAAAAGAATTTTCGTCTTAAATGTCGATGGTGATTTCCCCGTTGGAATAGTTAACGATTTTAAAACCCAAACCCAATGTTACGAAAAGAAGAAAACAGAATTGCTCCTTTACCTGTTCAAAACGGGATTTACCCTAATCATCCTCTGCATGACACTTGTTTTCATACTATACTGTACATTTGAGTCTCATTGTATTATGATTATTAACTTCCATAATCGAAATAACAGAACAGAAACGTGATTTTACTTATTTTCACTTTAAATTAATTTATTTCGGAATTCGATTTAAATTAACGATTTTTATTTAAAAAATCAAGTGATTTAAATCAGATTGATTTAAATCAATCCACCCTGTTTACAAATGACGAAAAGGAACCATTTTGTAAAGTAATTTAGAATTATGTATAAACCCTGAACCACCATTAGTAATAGACGTCGGTCTGTCTCCTCTCTCTGACTCGAATTTCTGAAGAAGAACTCGGACTTCTTTTACATGTGAATTAACGTATGGAATTTCGAAAAATAGGTAGAATGAAAGGTCGTGTATGGCAATGTTACGTGCTAAAATATAAAGATAAGTAAGTATCTTGCAAATTTTGTGAACATAAATATGTATGCGCAAATGTTGATAAATTGGTGAGACATGTATCTTCTAGCATTTACCCAACCTATTTGGTTTATAACATTTATAAATTTAATGTGTTTATAATATCATTAATAGAGTTAAGTAGAGCAAATCCACTTACATATAAATTTAAACTGTTACTATATAATTTACTATATAATTGTTTCACACATATTTAATTCATAGAACATATTGTAAATAAATATGCATTTATGCGTACTCCCTGAACATAATAAAGTGTTAATAAAGTAACATAGTACCGTTCAGAATATACATTTTAAAGAATCCGCTGTGGACAACAGTAATCATATGCTGTGATATAAAAACTAATTCAACTTTGAAATCATAATATAGTAATAGAATACAATTTTCTTTCTGATTGAACATAAATTCCCGGATAAATTCCCATTTTGGGAATCTTCCCGGGAATATTCCTAGGGAATATTCCCGAAAAATATCTTCCCGGGAATTTACCCATCACTAGAGAGCCTCCAGTTCCAATGTTGGGGAGGGGACATGTCTCTCCATTTCCCCGGAATTTGTGCCCGTATCTACAGCTGAGACAACTTCCAGCATGAGGAGAGGGACATATCCTCTTCTAGCATTTATTACAATTTGTGCTCAACTAGCGGAAGTGGAATTAATACATATTGATGAGACTACTAAACGCACTACAGCACGAAGTTCAGTTTGAAATACTACAGAATACCATTATTTTTAAAAGAAATGGAAAAACCAAGAGAAATCAATTTCATCTTACATTCCTTTGTGGCAGTCGGACACAAATCATCAAACTTATCCCAAAAAGCACTTTTTAAATTAGATTATTGGGGGGGACAGTCCCTCAAGGTCCAAGATTTGGGGGAAATATCACCCTCGTCCCCTCGGGATTTGCGCCAGTGTTGCAAACTAAGCTGTTATAAGCACATCCTCTGAATATTGAAAGCCGAGAATAATGTTTCAGAAAAAATAAGTATAGAACCTTTAAATAAAACAAAATATGAAACTGTAAACTTCAAACCTGGATAAATACAAACTAGTTACGTAACTGGTTTTACTTTTCTTTTGTTTCGAATCGAAGTTGATCAAATGAGAAGAAAACAATTCGACCAAATCTACTATTGCTCGCTAGGCACAATAATTAAAAATCATAAGAAGTATAACTAAAATTTACCTCAAAAGGCACTAAATTAGAAAACAGAAATACTCAGACGCTCAAAGAAGAAAGCTTGAGGACTTATCTGCCACATAGTACAGTAAATGCATGGAAAGTAGAGTAGACTACGATTTGATAATGAGATTGGTTATGATACTGATATAAAATATTACATGTAGAATATTAAAAGATTGTAGGAGTCTGAGGGGCAGTCTAGGTAGCAGTCAGGGGGGCAGAAGTAGCTACTAGGGGGGCGCTCGCCCCCCTTGTCCCCCCTCTGGCGTCGTCACTAGTAACGTTAAATACATACACTCTCTCTTACTATATAGTTTTTCCCTTTTAATACTCATCCACATAGTAATATTGAGTGTGCACAACACTTTACTTACCCTATCACACCTGAAGCGAACATTGTTTCGCTGAGGTATCAACTTTTTACTTTATCACTGTGTGAGTAAACTTAATTTAAGCTGTAACTTCTTTCTTTTCTTCTTTTATAATATAAAACTTTGCCATGTTTACCAACGTCACTTGAAGTCCTATCTCCCGAAGTTTGCTTGTGTCTCCGTATTGCTACTAATGATGTATTATTGGACGATGTGTGACAAAGAAACAGAATCCTGTACAAGGACACCCAAAGTTAAACAGTTTCTTCTCTGTAGCCTACGTGTGCTTTACCCTTTCGGGATTCGGATTTTTGGGCTATTTTTTAGACTTTCAGTCAAGCAGCTACTGCATCGTCACTATTTATCCTAGGATCATGGTTCATACCTCATTCTCTTCAGAATGGAGCTGGCTTTCAAGTGGTACCATTTGCATTCTCATACCATATACCAGGAGAGGGAAAATGATGTCAAAGGGAAAATTTCGGAGGGAATTTTTCACACTTTGGGCCTCTCTGGAACGGCCCTGTGTGAACGTAGAGATCTAAAAAATCTGATAAATAGTACTTGGTATACTGAATGTGTGTGCCAAATTTCAAGTTTCTATCTTGAATACTAAGGGCGGGAGAAATTTTATCAAGAATTCCCACAATGCCCCAAATTACCGCAAAACACCATGATCTCAGGTAAAAAATTTCCTGAGACATCTCTATTTACCCTAGGACTATAATCCGCCAATCATTCTCTTCAGAATAGAATTGCCTTTCAGGCGGTACCATTTACATGTCTCCATCATGTATCTAAGGCGGGAAATTCCCGAAAAAAGGGAATTTTTGGTCTAAATATCCCTTTTTCAACTTTTAGCCCCTCTGGACCCCCCCTGTTTAACGCATAAATCTGAAAAAATCTGTTAAATACTACTCGGTGGACTGAATGTTTATGCACAATTTCAATCTTTTAGGTGCAAAAATGACCCCGCCAAAAAATATATATACCGACAATGTCCCATATTCCCCTATACAAAAGTATATTTTGATAAAAAAAATCCGTGACACATCCCTAATTACCCTAGGGTCATGTTTCGCCATCATTCTCTTCAAAATAGAACTGCCTTTCAGACGGTACGACTGACGTGTCTCTATCATGTACCTGAGGCGGGAAAATCCTGAACAAAAGGATTTTTTTTGGTCTAGTTATCCCTTTTTTCAACTTTTAGCCCCTCTGGACCCCCCTGTTTTAACGCAGAGTTCTGAAAAAATCTGATGAATACTACTAGGTAGGCTGAATATTTATGCACAATTTCAATCTTCTAGGTGCAAAAGTAAGCCCGCCAAATATATATATATATATATATATATATATATATATATATATATATATATATATATATACAGTGGCGTGTTTACGATTTTGTTTCGGGAGGGGCTTCGCTAACTTTCGGGGGGGCTTTTCCTGGAAATGTAAAAATTCTGCAAGATATTTCAGTTACTTTACTATACTGAGTAAGATTTCGGGGGGGCTTAATCCCGGAAGCCACCCCCCTAAATACGCCACTGTATATATATATATATATATATATATATATATATATATATATATATATATAAAGACAATGTACCATATTCCCGTATACAGAAGGATATTTTGTAAAAATTCCCTGAGACATCCCTAATTATTCTAGGGTCATGTTTCGCCCATCATTCTCTTCAGAATAAAACTGCCTTTCAGACGGTATAACTCACGTGTCTCCATCATGTATCTAAGGCGGGAAAATCCCGAAGAAAGGGATTTTTTGGGTAAAAATATCCCTTTTTTCAAATTTTTGCCCCTCTGGATCCCCCTTTGTTTTAAAGCAGAAATCTGAAAAAAATCTGGTAAATACTACTTGGTAGACTGAACGTTTGTGCAAAATTTCAATCTTCTACGTGCAAAAATAAGCCCGCCAAAAAATAATGAACATATTCTTAATAAATGAAAATATATATTTTAGAATTATGACGTCATCACCTCCTATGTCTCGACGCAGGAAGGTGTGAAACCATACGTAAGGTCTTCTACAATGCCTCTGGACTTGAAAAACAAAAAACAAGAAAACCCGGACGAAAAAGCTCAAATAGGAGAGTTATAACGCAATGTACCATAAAACACCCGTATGGTACAAATTGTATCATAGGATCGCCAAAGAACTAACAGTTAATTTGTTCATTTAGCAGAGGCAGTACGATTACGAAACGAACATGAAGTTAGTTGATGGTTTCATACCTCGGATTGTCTCGGATCTGCTGTAAGTATGAGTGGTACGAAATCCTGAGTCATGACACTTTTTCTATGTGAATGAATAATGCTGTACGAATGAATGATGATAGTATTTAATAATTTAAAGATATATATTGAAACATTAGAATTATATTTACTCTCTACGTATGAATTCTAAAGTATAACTTCATCTATGGTTTAAACAAAGGCATGCAGTAATATTTAAAACTATTGTTGAAGCCTTCAATGACATCACATATAATCTATGGCCGACCAAGGGTCGAAACTAATCATCTATGTTTTTACTGCCCAATCAGACTGAAAGTGTATTTAGATAAGCATTGGAATGTAAAAGTCATTAATAGTTACACATAGGCCTATGACCTGCCAGATGGTCATAATCTATGATCACATGTCTTTGGTGCACGGGAGTCCCGGGTTCGATCTGTGAAAAAGCATTTAATGATTATGGTTATTCAGATTCCACCTTAAACTCTTAGATCATGTGGCATATAACCTTGATGCTAAAAAGAGACACGAAAGTCCAATGCAACTAGCGTACCTTAGATTTAATTCCCAGTGAGAAAACTAATCTTACGTAAGGGGAAAACTTGGTCCTAAACGATTTCTTACACAACTTAAATGTCAAATAAACAAGAAGTTTAGGAAATATCCAAAAATTGCTTCAAAAGATTACGATCTTAGCCAATAATTAGTTTTTGGATTAGGGGCCACAAAATTTTTGAACGGCTTCTAAATCGAGTTTTCGTTTTTTTTTTTTTTTAAATAGGGAATAAGCACATCATACTGACAAGTAAACCTTACGTTTGGGTGAATCGAGTTGCTGACTGAGACACATATGAGAAAGTAGTACTAAATGTGGTCAGTATTTCAGTGAAGTTTTAGGTGCGAAGCTCCAGGGGTTTAGGAGATACAGCTACCAGAACATCACATGGAAGTACAGAATAGTCTTCATACAGTTGGAGGTAAAAGCTCTATAAGACCTCTTGTAACGACAAAAGGTGAAAAACAAATACATGGATACATATTAGGACTAGGGGGAAGTCATATAGTAAGGGTATACCTGACGGCGGCCATCTTGAAATCCTCCATTTTGAATTAAGGTTAAGTTTTTAAAATAGGAATAGGGTCATGTGATACATGATTTAAGGCGCAAATTTAATCAGAAGATCAATGGTGACGTTAATTTTGATTTACGCGCAATTGGTAAAAAGTTACAGGGAAATTAAATATTGTTGCAGCATATGTATTAGTCCTTTACCTCACCTTGTAAATTTTGTGATAATGATAATAATTAAATAAAAAAGCGGGTGGATAAATATTAGGTCTATGGTAAGAGTTGCCTTGATGGCGGCCATGTTCAAATCCGCCATTTTGAATCAGACAAAAGTTTTAAACAAAACGCATAACAGTGACACTTTATTAATAGCAAATTTTACCATAAATCCAACGATATAGCCATTTTTGCTTTATCATTAACCAGCATTTGTTATCGCATAAACAAGTTGCTAATTTAAGGAAAAATGATCAAAGTGGAATTGAGTCATAAGTGAACTTGGGTCTTTCTTCCAGAAAAGTCCTCAATTAGTACAATCAGTATGTAGTTCAAAAAAGAGTGCATGACTTGCACAAATGCTCTGCTCATAGTGAGCACACCTGACAAAGGCAATCGAGTTACAGTTGACACATTTGTCGTTACCAATTCCGTCAAAGCAGTAGTCGTAAGGAGCGATCCATTTAATTTTGTGCTGGTTAATGATAAAGCAAAAATGGTTATACCGTTGGAGTTATGGTAAAATTTGCTATTAATAAGGTGTCACTGTTATGCGTTTTGTTTAAAACTTTTGTCTGATTCAAAATGGCGGATTTGAACATGACCGCCATCAAGGCAACTCTTACCATAGACCTAATATTTATCCACCCGCTTTTTATTTAATTATTATCATTAACACAAAATTTACAAGGTGGGGTAAAGGACTAATGCATATGCTGCAACAATATTTAATTTCCCTGTAACTTTTTACCAATTGCACGTAAATCAAAATTAACGTCACCATTGTTCTTCTGTTTAAATTTGCGCCTTAAATCATGTATCACATGACCCTATTCCTATTTTAAAAACTTAACCTTAATTCAAAATGGCGGATTTCAAGATGGCCGCCGTCAGGTATACCCTTACTATATGACTTCCCCCTAGTCCTAATATGTACCCATATATTTGTTATTCACCTTTTGTCGTTACAAGAGGTCTTACAGAGCTTTTACCTCCAACTGTATGAAGACTATTCTGTACTTCTATGTGATGTTCTGGTAGCTGTATCTCCTAAACCCCTGGAGCTTCGCACCTAAAACTTCACTGAAATACTGACCACGTTTAGTACTACTTTCTCATATGTGTCTCTGTCAGCAACTCGATTCACCCAATCGTAAGGTTTACTTGTGAGTTAAGCGATAGTTTGGGTTTGGCTACATTTTATGTAGTTTTCGAGATATAAGGCCTATAAGAAAAGTTTTGCCTGAAATATACTGGATCTTTAGATTAAAAAAGGTAATTAAAAATATATTTTTTTGGTACATTTATTGAATACATATTTGTACTAACGAACTTAACATAAGTATAACTCAGACCCAATGGTAATGAAAATGACAAAAGTGTTACATCAAATGAAGATAACTTCCTTTTTTAAAAATGAAACTAAATATTTCTATTTTCTTACACTAAAACAAAATTGATAATTTGTATCGTACGTTTTCAGTACCTAGGTACTTACAAAATAAGGGAATCTAAAATTGAAACATTTTCCCCTTTTTATTAATTAATATATGTTGCCTAATACGTAATACGTTTGCGTAATGACGTATAAGTACGTCATATATCTTAATGACATGTCACTCAACTAAAAAGAATTTTTAGAAAACTTGATTATTTAGTTTGTACAATTTTAATGTTTTTCAAAAGTTCGCAATAGTTACATATTCTGTAAAACTAAATGAGCATCCTCAATTTATAAATCTGAACGTTACTCCATTATATCTTGAATATACGTATAATTATAGGATAGATAAAGAAATAAGATGAAATCAATTGCTAATAAATCACCATAAAGAAAGAACCTTAAAGAATGTTTATCTCCAATAGGAAGATATGAGAAAGGCCATAGAAATATATTTCCTAGTGCCATGTTAGCAGCCCAAGCTGCTTGCACGAATGGCTCCCAGTGTGGTCTTGCTTGGCTGAAAGCAAGTTCTGAACCAGCAACATTAAACATTACATCGGATGCAGCAAATAATACCACTTGTGGAATCTGCCAAAGCATATTTACAGAAATCGGTGGTACTATTTCGTGCAAATTAGCTGTTGTGCTGTTTGAACTGATACAAACAAGAAGTGTGTAAAGTCCTCCTCTGTCTAAGGAGTAAGTTCCCAATAACTGTCTAGTTTTCTCATTTGGGACGAAAATTGCTTTATATGTTCCACTAGATTTTAATGTATGAATTTCGCCAGCCCTGACTTGTTCTCTGACTTTATAATAATACGTATTAGCTTTCGTACTTAGTTCTACCGTCTTGTCATCGTCACAATTGCCACTATTTGTCGCACATAATAAATCGTTATGAATAACACAAATCGTGGGAAGTGCACTATCAAGTCTTCCTACATTAGGAGTAAAATCTGTATCGAAAATAGTTAACTCTTGATTCGATATGCTGATAACGTAGGATAGAGCTGCATTCTTTCGAGCATTAACCGTAGAAGTTGAAATGTTTTGTCGTAGAGAAAACGTTTGGCTACAATTATCAAGCACATTAATTTCAAATGTTGTATTCAAATCAGCATCATAATTTACCCAAACATCCAACGGGTTAAGAACTTTATCACCCAAACTAAGTTTACAAAGCATTCCATTGAATATTCTTAAGTGAGCTTTGCTAGATGTGGGCGCTACATTATACGTTGGTTCAATAAAAATTTCCAGAACTCCACATGTAAAACATGAAAGAATAATTAAGAACAAACCAACTCCCATCTTTGTCAGCGGAGTAGTTAGTATATCACGCTTCTCTAAAATAGGATATATTCTTTTAATAATAATATATGCCATAATTACCTCAAAAATTGGAACACTCAGTTTGACGTATTTTGGGTGAATATATATAATTTTAAGATTCCCGTTCATTTTATAAGCTTGGGAGCGGAATTCATATCTGAGCGTATTGTTTACAGCAAAATATATTATGCTAGGAATAAAAACCAACAGAAGTTTCAGAGTAGAGTTAATTTCCGATATGAATGTTGGAGGATATTTGTTGTCGGCATACGCGTATAACACCCAATTTTCTCTTATATGTCCGATTTTAAGTTTTTTGTACGTGGCAGTGAGTAGACATCTACATGCTCTGAAAATTTTATTGTGTGGTTCCACCGTTGTGTACGTTTTCTCTCCAGTTCTGAAACATAACATTAGAAGGAAACCACTTACAGTTCCTATGATATCACTAACACAATACCCACTATTACCAAAACAAACAGCATTAGTTTTTAACCAGGAAGTTAGAGGGTAAACTATCGCTGCCACTAATTTGTTAACCATATACATCTTTGATACGTACTTTATTAATTCTCTCTGACTTCTAGGGTCATAGAAAACGAGTGCTCCAAAGGGTATTAAGCATACATCAAAAATTCCTGAAGCCGGTGCTGTGATAAAGACTGTGAAGTCCACGATATAGCTTTGGAAATTCTTAAGAAACGAAAGTTTACTACAGATCCATAGGAGAATACTACCTAATTGTATAAGAGTACAAATGTACATTATACCATACAATCCATAACATTTCTGTAGAATTGGTAATACAAATATTGAAATACCATATTTCAAAAGGTTTTTAATATTACTAGGTTTAAGATAGATCGATGTTACCAAACTCCTGGATGAAGTCATTCGGTAGTGAAGTGATATTGTAGTAGTAGTAGACAGAAGGTTTGAAAGATATATATAGAGCAACGCTTCTGTAATCCGATCTTCAGTATTATATCTTCCTTGGTAGTATGAGTATTCATTGGAACCGGCTGAAGTGATTTCATCGGGAAAACTAGTTGTCTGTGTTTCCACATTCGGACGTTGTCCTTTCAGATGAAGTTCAAATTGATCTGTATTGGGATTTACTGGATAAACAAGAATTCTAGGGCGCAATCCTTTATCATTTTTATGATAATAAGTTTTCGGAATTTCTCTAGATATATGCTCAGTCATTTCAGAAGAATGAAGTTTGTCTTATTCAGTAAATATTGCTACATCTCTTGCAAGCTCATTTTTCTCATTGGTACACGACACTTTTCTAAGTGTATCTGAATCCCTTTTGTACACATCAACATCCACGAGAGCTTTAGATTGTGGATCTTCATTTGAAGTGTGGAGTGTTGCTTAATAAGTCAGAAATACAGAAAGATGTTTATCATAAATAAGATAAGTACGTTGTTTAGAGCTCTTTTTTTCTTCCAAACTCAATTGATATTTCTTCATGTGCAAACCTGGATTTCAGTCACCTACATCTCTGAATATATTTTTTATAAATAATTATGTTGCAATTTGGTAAGTTTCACCTAGTTTCACCGCTAGGACTGCCCAAAAGTGAGGAAAAGCTACTACAACACGCGTAATTTCGTTCACGAGAAAGTGTGGTTCATATCAGTGTAACAGAATTATACACATGTTTTCCAAAAATGCATATTTTAGTAATGTGCAAAGTAAGTGCAAGAGATTTCCTACAGGGTATAATTTCAAGACATGCTTAGAACAAAATTCTCCGATACATTCTGATTAAAGATGAGCCCAAAGCAAGGTTGTTGGAATTTTTCACAGTCCGAAATTCTCAAGTGTTTTTTTTTTTTTGGGGGGGGGGGTAAAACCCACATAAAAACACAATAAAACCCAAAAAAGCCCATCTCAAAAATATACTTCAAAACTTGGATTGAAATAATAATATGATTATAATTATTTTTTTAAATCGTACTTCTTAGTGTATTTCTTGTTTCAAAATTGGCTTAAAATATATATTTACCACCAAAACAGAATACCATTATAAACAAAAAAGGTTTGGGAATCATTCATAATGAATTCTGTTTGCACTCGATCAAATTAGTTGTAACACTGTTCGTTCAACCGTAATCTATTATACAAAAATGAAAATAATCTTGTTTGTGCACGCAACACGGGAATACGGAACGAATTTTTGGTTGCAGTTATCACGTACCTCGAACTACGGTTACTTTGACTGAAATGCCTGTTCTATAGGGGAGCGGAAGATCCAAATCTATGCTAAAATCTTAGTGTATCTCACAATTCTGTCAAGTTAGGAACATGACTTTTTTTTTAATGTAAACTTTCCATTAAAAGTAAGTGTAGCGGCAGGGCCGGCGCTAGCAGTTTTGCCGCCCTGGGCGATACTTTTACATGCCGCCCCTTTAATCCGCAAATCTTATTTAGACGGAAGACGTTCAAGTGTCACGAAAAAGTGATATGCTCCATTTAAAAACGTACGAAATGGAAAAGTAAAAAAAAAAAAAAAAAGAAAAAAGAACTACTTCTTTAGAATGCTTAGATAATATTTAAACGACTCCATGCACGACACAATATTCAGCATGCTCGATTTTGCTGTATATCTATTATGTGCAGCAGTCCATACAGAGAATAAAATAAAAGAAGTATGCTTTAATCACAACTAAGAATTTTAATTTTTAAGTTTATTTTATATCAAAAGGTGTTCCCAATAGAGTATGGAGCATGAAGATAATATAGTGAATCAGATATTACGGCAAAACTAAGTGATTAGCCTAAACCTTATAATGTACTAGGACACAATAAACAGACATAAATTTAACACAACTAAATTGATGACCAAGTTCCTTTATCACATTCGCGTAGCCCAATGTTCCAGCCAATTCGTGTACTGTTGATATAATCGCTAGATTACTCAAGCGTGTTACAGACATAAAAGAACGTAGATAGTTTTTAATAAGCTTAAGTTTCGAAAAACTTTCTCCACTTGCCACTGTTACCGGTAAGGTTAACAAAATCCTAAGTGCAACACTAACATTGGGAGCAGTCATGTGCCTTAATTAATTTTAGTCTCTTTTGGTGAACATTTAGGCTTAATTATAACGGACAACACTTCTTTCAGTTCGTCTTCCAAATTACCGTGGTTAATATCTTTAGATTATTCGTGTGTTAAAATGCTGGAAAGTTTAGAACACTTTTCAGACAAAGTTTAGGTGACATATCTTTAAGATTACTTATAACGTAAAGAAAATCGAAATACTTCCTGTGATGTTTAACTTGCTCAAACACTTTGCTAAGTTGTTAAGTTGCTAAATTTCTCTTGTTTCTTGTATATTGTTTGTGGATCTTCAATAGCTTCATCCTCTACCTCGTTCTGGAACTGTCTCTTCTTCTTTCGACTTCGAGCTTGCACTGTATTGCCTATCTGTGGACAATCCATATCTAATGCTGATGCCAACTCCATTGCATCAACTAAGTAAGATTGAAATTTTGCATCATTTCTTCTTCTCTCAAAGTAATCAAATTCATTTTCAAGAAAACCGACTGCATTCAACACATGAGAACCAATGCTTTGGAGATTTTTGCTTACTATGTTTATGTGTAGTAAAAAGTCATGCCAGATAACGAGTGAGCAAAGGAAAGTACCCACGCAGCTGGTTTGCCACAGACAGAGCATCGTGAGTGACCATTCTATCTGTTCTATTGTTGTTACTTATTTGAAGTAAGGCATCATAAACCTCCCCTATTCGATATCTAAGTTGAGTCACAACATCAATTCGGCTGTCCCATCTTATGGTGCTTAGTGGTTTTAAAGTGAGACTGCAAATATGTTCCTTTAGCATGGTCCAACATTGAACTGACGCAGAAAAAAGTCATAAACTTTTTTTTAACTATTCAAAAACTCAAACGGCATACTGAGGTGCTGTGGCTGCATCGTTGAGACAAGATTTAGTGAATGACTATTGTAAAGAACATAAGAAGGCTTGGGAATTTATTTCTTAAATTGTCTTCTGAATACCTAAATGTTTGCCCTTCATATTGAAACCATTGTCGTATCCTTGGATCCTCATGTCTTCGATAGGAATGTTCATATCCTTTAGCTGTTTAATTATTACTGCGGTGACTCCTAGACTAGTGATGTCTGTTACCGGTACGAAACCAAGAAAGAGTTCGCAAATTTCTACAAGGCATTCTCTATTACTGTATGTAATTTGTACAAAACGAACGATTGTCATTTGCTGAGTAAATTGGTTAACAAATCGCTGCTAGAAACTAAATGTCTCTAGAAGCTGTAGGCTAGAACGGCCTGTCTCAAGTGGGAGTGTACCTTTTGCATACTTGAAGTGGAGCGTTAGAACATTGCTGAATAGAAAAACAATATACGATGTGCATCCAGAAACCGTATGTTGCGCGAAGCGACTGCGTGTAGGTGAGAGTAAGGTCCTAGCATGGCACATGTACTAGCGGAACTTCCCTAGTGCTCTCAGTAGCGTCGTGGCAGTGGTTGAAGATGGACGTTCCTATTCCAGCCCCCGCCGCGTGTGAAGTGTGAGCAGTGATAAAGTTTTTGAATGCACAAGGCGTAACACCAATCGAAATCCATCGTTAGCTGTGCCAGGTCCATGGGCCTAACGGCTTGAGCAAGCAGTTCCTGCAGATTTTCCGCTCCTTATTGCACACCACTGTCACGGAGTGCCTGTTGATCAAGAAGTTTTGTGTTGAAGCAACTGACCCTAGAGCACAAAGCAAGGCGCACAGCATTGACATGTTTGCAACGATACAGCTGCCGACGGGTTTCAATCGGTGCTATGCCCTACTAGGGAAGTTCCGCTAGTGCATGTACCATGCTACGACCTTACTCTCTTACGTAAACGCAGTCGCTTCGCGCAACATACGGTTTCACAGCTATGAAATGCGTGGGAAACATACTTTCTGGATGCGTCTCGTAAAAGAAACCTTGATAGTCTTATGAACTTATCTACGCCACTACCAGGGAAATATTGAACGACATACCTGTGGCTAGTGGTTTGATAATTGAAAATGAAGGAGAATGCTCCGAATTTCCTGAGTGAGCATTATCTTGAATGTGAGTGAAGTAAGTTCAATTACATTCTGAGGTGAACACAATTTTATTTCTCCATGTGGGCCTGTTACTAAGCATTATATTTTGATAGTATAATTTTCTTTTTCAAATTTTGCCGTCCATTAGACTTGCCGCCCTGGGCGATGGCACGGCTCGACCCCTCCTCGCGCCGGCCCTCGCGCAGTACTTTTGAGAGTTTCCACTTAAAGTAGGGAAGGAAGCATTTTCTATAATTTGAAAGCAATGTTGCCTGTTGTTTCTGATCGCATCACACGGGAAAACGGTTAAGCAGTTAGAAATGAATTTTTGAACATACAATAATTAGTACCTACCGTGAGATGGGATTTTTATAATACTTTGATTCAAGGATGTATTCTAAGAGAAAGAGTACAGGAAGTTCGAAATTCATGTAAAAAAAAAAAAATGTCACGAGCCCGCCAAGTTAGGAAGATGAAATTCGGTATATAAACTCTTAATTAAAAATAAGTTGGCATGTGTTGCAACATTTTGAAAATTTTCATTTTAAGGGGAGGAGGTGATTTTCCATAATTCCTTTATTTCCATTGAAAGCGATGATGCCTGTTGTTTGAATATATGTACAAAATTTAATAAATCCCACTGGACTGGGTTTCTTTTTAAAAGCTCAACGTTTTCACAACCTTGGTCCAAAGCAGGCAAAAGGTAAGTCTTGATAGCAGTAAATACAGAATGTGTCAGCAGAAAGTCTGAAGTATTAAGAAACACCAGCTCCACGATTCCTAGTATTCAGAATAACCCGTACTGGGATGTAGATTAGATTAAATTAGATTCATTAATCATTCTGTAGACCATATTACATGTACATGTGCACAAAATGGTATAGAACTTGTCAGTATATATAATATATACAGTACTTAGAATAAATACAATGATCTTCTTTAACAAGGCCAAACCAACTCTACAATCTATATAACAATAATATATATATGGACTAATTTACTATTTTATTTACTAGTTACTTTATATATAAATATGTTATTTATATATATATTTATATGTTAAAATATGTTATTTAATAGCAGTTTAATAGCATTAAGTTGACAAAGAAGGTCTTTTCATGAGTATTTTCTATGTAACCAGGCAGCTTATAATACAGTTTTACACCTATATAAATATGTGATTTTCTATGTTTAGATGTTCTATGATACACAGTAGATAAGTTATCTCTTCCACGCGTAAGATAGCTATCAGTTTCATCATCTCTTTTAATATTATCTAAATGATTCCAAGAAATTTTGAGAAGTTTAAATATGTACAAAGAAGGAACTATCATGATATTCAAAAGGTTCAAATAGTTTCCTACAGCTGGTGCGTTTCGCTGATTTTGTAATGATTCTTATTACGCATTTTGTTGTTTGAATAAATTTTTAAGTTTTGGCAAAGACCCCCAGAAGGCAATTCCGTATTTAATATAAAAATAGAATGTGGCATAGTACAGAGATAAAATTGATTGTAGATTCAGTATTAGAACTAGGGCTCGTATTATGAATATATTCTGAGCTAATTTTTTGCTTAGTTTGTCTACATGTTCTTGCCATGAAAATTTATGATCTAGATACATACGTAAAAATTTTACGGTATTAGTAAATGTACATACTTCATGAGTCATGGATATTTGCGGTAGTTGCTGTGATGTTGCGTGAGATAAATTGTAGTAAACACATTTTGTTTTATCTACATTTAATTTTAATTTATTTGCAGAAAACCATTGCGTAAGTTGGGATGTTGTACGATCAATGGCTTCTTGCAAGTTATTTCTGTATTTTTCAGCTACAATTACTGTTGTATCATGAGCCGAAAAAAAAGCAGATTACCCCTTTCTATATTTAAGGGTAAATCATTTAGATACAGAAGAAACAGTATAGGTCCCAGAACTGTCCCTTGTGGAACACCTTTTCTATTTATTTGTTTATTTGAGTTTATTTTGCTCAGAGTTTTAGTTTTTTCTTCTATATGAAGAATTCGTACGATTTGTTTACGATTGTATGATTTGAACCGCTCCAAAAGAATACCCCTAATACCAAATTTTTCTAATTTACCAAAGAGTATATCATGGTCTACACAATCAAAAGCTTTTGAAAGATCACAATATGTGCTCACAGGGTTTAGTTTTTGATCAACAGACGTTATTGCTACCTTGATATGTTCATATATGACAGTATGTTCTACAGTATATTTCACGTTTATTACACGCATAAGGTTAAATGATTATATATATTGCATCACACATAATCTTACCCAATCGACACTAGGCTTAACAAACCTAAGCAAAACCAATCCTACACAAACAAACCAAATTTGACTTAAACTAGCCTGAACGCAACAATAAACTAAATTATGGAAGGATGTTTGGTTTATATACGGCCGATTTGGTAACGCTGTTGTCACCTTTGTAGTTGTACTTATCACTGTGTAGTCTCAGTTTGTAGGTGCCGAAGTGTCTGCCAGTGCCACGTCGAATTGAAAAGGCAAATATTGTTATTTTCCACATCCATTTTTTTTACACAATCGAATAGTGAAACAGTGCGGACAAAAGTTTAATCAAACGAGTTATCACAGCTAACGATACAGTAGTCAAACAAACATGAGGTCCATGCAGAAATATTCGACAACAAAAGGAAAAATTGGAGATTACCAGTTAAAGGTGCTTCGTGGAATTCGACTAGGCCAAAAGAAACAGGTCCACAGATTAAATCTAGTGCATTATCCACAACCTAACGAGATATCACGTTGCTTAACATAAGGCGAACTACTGCAAACTGCAGGAGAGAGATTTATTACACAATGCAAGACGGTTGTCACATTGGATTATGCCTACATTTATCTCACTATATGCCAATTTCGTGCCGTGACATCTCTTTATGGGGAAGAATTCTTTGTGGAATGGAAATACTACTTGCTTCAGGTGATGACAGAAACAAATTTCAATTTGAGGCTTACTGTGTCAAATAGGATTGAATGTGCTCGTCGTTTGTTTATTATAAAATTGTTGTCCCCTAATGCGCCTATTTCTCAAAGCAAAAGTCTTGAATATGTTTTTACAAGTCGTAAAATAGTAATTTTAGACTAATAATAAAAGTCATCTGTAAATACAAATGTTGATACTTCAGATTTTTCATGGTATTTGATTTTGAAAAAAAATACGCTAGTATCTCAAGACTAGTAGTTTTGAGAAGCACGACCATTCAGAACAAAGGGGACATTCAGTACCAGTCTTTCTACAGTTCTGCGTGCAATAACAAAAAAAAAGAAAGAAAAAGAAACAGAAAAAGAAAAAAATCGTTGTAGCTGCTATGCTGACTATTACAAATTTTGTATTGCGTTGACCCAAAACATGTGCCCGCAAGATTTTAAATTAACTTTTCCTAGTGGAGAACTTTTAAAAAAAAGGACCAAATATACGTATTTTTCTAATTTTGTTGTGACATTTTTAATTATATAATGAAACTCACTAGAGCTCGTTGGGGGCTCCGCCCCCTAGCCATGACCTTTGTCAACTTCTAGAAAACTATTCTGTAAGAATTTACTTCCCTTTAAACACTACACGTATCACCAACACATACGTCAATTCAACGGGTATTATTTCCTGCATTTCACTTTGAACAGCAAATACACAATTTATTGAAAACAACTATATTCCTACGCGTACTGTGACAATCATGTAAATGGCTTACTATGCTCGCTTTCCGCACATTTATACATATTAGAGACAACAACAGTACTTTTTTTCTGCCAGATAATAGCGGACACTGTCTTGCAATCTCCTACATGATAAACATTACATTTACCACAAACACTCATGGTTTACAAATATAAATTTTGTTGCAGGATTTTTAAACATCTATTCATAGCATTTTCGTAAACACTACATTTTGACGTGTTATATATTACAATGTATTTATAATGGTGTACTTGGGTATAATTGTATATACATATTACCTAAAGCAAAAGTACTTCATATCTGTTATATAAAAGTGGGAAAATATTTGCATTCTTTCGACATATTTATTTTTGTATTTTCACCGAAGATTACAATTTAGTAGATGATAATTTCTCAATAACTCAAAATCATATTTCTTATTACAATCAGACAACAAAACATGATTTCAATATCCTCTAAAAAAGCGCATACATAAAGCCATCAGTACTCCGACTTTAGAGGTATATAATTCTATAAATGCTGACCCCTATGTACTATGTGAGCAGTAAGTAGAAACTTAAACATGTGAAAATTTAAGTAGCTCAGCAGTCCAGTGGAAACATGTCAGACTACTACGGGCAAAACCTGGGTTCGATCCCCATTAATTTTTCTTATATTTTTTCTTTCTTCAAACTTTTATTTCGTTAACATATATTGATTGTCAATAAGGTTGAGTCTATTACACACGGCATTTCATTCCAACCGGTCCCGCCGCACAAACTATTAAATCGAAAGGGCCACTTTTCCGCGTATCTTCTATAACTATATACGCTGCCGACGAGACAATTATCAAGAGGTGCCAATTTGTGTGTGTATGTATGAGTGTGTGTGTGTGTGTATTTCCTTAAAATTAATAATTTTATACTTTCTAGTTTTGGTATTGACTTCAAACTTGGTATCCGCATGTATCTTAACCAGGGACATAAAAGGGGAGATATTTTGCAATCATTTCCGGTTTGAAGCAGACACTGTTGTCGCGAGACAAAATGTATTGTTGTCTCGTATGGACACTATATCGTGAAAATGATGCTCAATGTTTCTTTCAGATTCTTTTTGGGAGGACACTGCCTCCTCAGAGTGCCCTTGGAGGAGACCAAAATAATACAATAATAAATAGTATATTAGCAGCAGTGCCAACGGGCTTATAATCCGTCTTGGAACATTGCTTCCGAAAGAGACACTGGTAATGCTCCATTTTCCAAAGCTACATATGTTTGATTTTAAATACTTCAGTACCGTCTCGAAACGAACATACTGCCTCGTTTCGAGACCATCTCAAAAGTTGCCATATAAATATATCTTCTCCTTCTACGTATGTAATAACGAAAATATTTTGTTAGCGCAATACGATCAGAAAGTACTTTGCTAATACGAAGCAATGGAGATAAGAAAAAATACAAGACAAAAAACCGTTTAGCCGGGAATAGATCCTAGACCTGCTACTTGGAAAGTACAAATGTTAGCTCTGAGCCAAGCTCGTACGTTGATTGATGTTCGTTCTTATATGTTGAACATAGCACATAACAAGGCAGATCGAGCCAATTCAACAACATGGCAACTTTGCATTCAAGATGGCGACTTCTCCAATGATTTGTTTCTTCTTTGAAATTACACTTCATCCTTAATAATATAGCAAAGCATGACTGTCCTATCGTGGGAAAACCTTATAATTTTTATGGTTACAAACTTTGAACCGCCATCTTGAATCGAAGATAACGACTTTTCCAACATATCCGATTTTTCCTCTTACTTACGCTGTAATCTACACACTTGAAGGCAATTTCGTGATTCCACCATATCTACAAATTGTCTAGAATTAGATGGGCCCTTATAACATTCCTAGCACTTTCTTACACCGAAGATGGCTTTTTTTTAAGTTTAAGGGCGGATTCGCAAACTACGCATCAGAATAAACATCAGCTCGAAATTTTGACGTTCTAGGAACAGCCATTACAAATTTCACATTTTCTCGATTTGTGCCATCAAACCGAAACGAATTTTAATGCTTTTTTTCAACAGAAACTATGTTCCTATCTTTATTAGCTGACAAAATATAACGTTTCTATGATGTGCGCAAGTACTATAAAAAACAGCATTTCGAAAGGACGAAAAATGTTTGACACTTCATTTACATAGAAAATGTCGCCTTCTTCAATACATCAGAATTTTCCCATTACTCACATCACATGACGAAAATATATGCAAAGTTTGGTATTTGTGTGTTTTGCTGAAGTATACAAACAATTGAGTGTGATTGCGACTTTAGAGGTATATAATTCCATAGATGCTGACCCCTTATGGACCATGTGAGCACTGAATAGAAATTTGAACACGTAAAAATTTAAGGAGTTCAGTAGTCTATAACGTGTTTGGTTGCTTGAGTTTATGGACGTGTGCTGCGCGCTCTCTGCGATTGACTCACTTCCCAGTCTTGGTCGTCAAATAGTCCAACTTATACGTGTTGAGTGTTTGTTTCGCCTTGTTATATAAAGTGAAGCTTATATTTATTGTTTTCGAAGTGTTTTTTATTTTAACCCTTTCACAGAGGAAGTCGACTTTTGTCGACAGAAAGAAAATTTCCTTAACATGCGAATGTCGACTATAGTCGACATGTTAAAATTTGTTTGTCTGTATCTTGGCTTTGTCGAGAGTAGTCACCAAAGTTGTACTGTTCAATTTTTTGTGTTCTATTGTTTTCGATAAACAATAGAAATCACACAGAAAACATTTGGCGACTACAATCGACAAAACCAAGATACAGACAAATTTTAACACGTCGACTATAATCGACATTCGCAGGTTAGGGAAATTTTCTTTCCGTCGCCTTCCACAGTGAAAGGTTTAAAAAACTTCATTTTTTTCTTGTTGAATACTGTGCTGCATTTGAAGATGTCAAATCTTAAACGAGTAAACACACCAAAGTTTGATTTCGGTCCTGTCTCTCAACGGCCAATGTCTCTTGGGATATATGAGTGGTTGCAGAATACCTTCTGGTTTACTATTGAGCAAGTGTTAAGTATTGAGATGGATATGTATCGTAAGTGCGTTTTTGTCAAACTGATCTCTTTACTCTTGTGTGAGCAAATTCTTCGTGATACAAATGGTGTTGCAAAGTTAGTGATTCCCAGAGGTCATCGGATATAAAAATGACTTGGGCCGATGTTAGTATTTTAACTGTGAAACATCATGTTGCTCCCTTGTAGCTGACACATACTGATATCCAAAATATTCTTGAAAAATATGGTAAGATCTATAGTATACAGGACGAAGTTTATTCCGTTGAATATGTCTACCGTGTTAGAACTGGCACTAAATTGATTGAAATGGAACTGAAACATGCCATCCCTTCGTTTATAAGTATTCAGAATAGTCGATATTGTGTTTCCTATCCCAGTCAACAAAAGACATGATTGCGATGCAATTCTCTTCAACATCTACACTCGGCTTGTCCTCTCCGTCCTCAGCCCCAGACTGTTTCTGCTTCTTCGAGTTATGCTGGACGAGATCTGTTCCCAAACATTCTCATTTACTATCACCGCCGGATTTTGTTCCTAAATTTTCCACCCTCACCCAACTATTCCACAACGAGGAGCTGAAGTCAGTTTATCCACAGTGTCTACAGAGATATTCGCATGAGACAGTGGTAATTACGATATTAATGTGAACGATAACACCATACCTGTTATGAACAATATTAGTGAATTTCCACCCCTTTCGTCTGGAAATGCTACTGCTCACGACAAGACCACATCGTGTGATAATGATACTGACAGCCGCCTGTCTCTGAATGTTCAACCAACTGAGCTCCCAGATTCACTGCACCAACCTCCCACCGCAACTGTCTCTCCAATGCAAATTGCTTCCAATACGGCCGAATCTCTCCCCTCTTCTTCAGCTAATGATTCCATTACTATGATTACCGACGCAAGTGTAAGCCCCATTCAACCACCCTTGGGAAATCTTAGTGTTTCACCTCTATCTTCCCGTGCTCTAAGTATTTCAGCAGATGATCAAGTGCAGGAGTACTTCTCTCAGCGAGAAAGTGTAAGAAGTGCATCCTGTTCCCCTGATCGTGCTAAACGGAAAAGTACGAAACGACAAGAATTGAGTAAAGCCCTGTCTCAAAGAGCTGAACATCTGTCTGAAGATACCGTTTCCACAAGTTCTTCTGACAATAAGTAAGTACTACAACCTTGTCATAATGTATCAAATTCTCAATTTGTGTCTGTTCTTTGTCTAATCTGTACATAAATAAGACAATACCGACGATTTCTTTGGCAACATTGACGTTACATGGCATTTCCATTCTCACCATTAGTAAAATTTCTAGGAAAATTCAGTTAAACATCACGCCTGTTATCGACTCCAATATCATGTGTAAAATATGGTGTACTTAAAGAAAAAATTACATTTTTTACAGTGTTTCTCTTTATAATTTTCATGTCTGTCAAGATAGCTACCATCAATATTAATAACTTGTAGACACTTACGAAACAATTTTCCTTACGTGATTTTCTTGTACAGTCGCACATAGATATCGCACTCTTACAGGAAGTTGGTTTAGAACAGCTCAGTTTTGAAATAGCTTATACAACATACAATAATTATACCGCAAACGGCACAGGTACTGCAATAGTGGTTAGGAATGATGTAAAGTTCACACCTGGAGAAATTCACCCAACCGGGAGAATAATAACTAGCACACTAGGAAATATACAGATCGTAAATCTGTACTCACCGTCAGGAGCACAACAACGTTTAGAAAAGAATGTATTTTATGCGCATGATGTTCCCTCTACCTTATCCCCAAATACTGAGCATTTTTAATAGCTGGAGACTTCAATTCCGTCATCCATCCTGAAGACCAAACTCATGGTTTCAACTATTGTTCTACCTTACATGAACTGGTTAAAGGATTTCATTTACAAGACAGATGGTCATTGAAACGTCCAAATGAACGTGGATATACTTACCTATGGAACCACTCCGCTTCGAGAATTGACCGCATCTCTTTGTCTTCCGTTCTTGCAAAAAATATACTAGAGGTAGAAGTTACTCCTACCGTCTCTTTTGATCATCAAGCTTATGCCATATCCTTGAAAATTCCTGACGCTAAAATTGAACGTGGTAGAGGATATTGGCATTTCAACACTTCCCTTCTTTCTGACACCTCCTTCTGTGAAGAATTTGCAGCTAAATGGCACTATTGGGTGACACAACAACGACAATTCCGAACTCTCAACGAATGGTGGCATAAATATTTGAAACCTCGCGTTTCTAGTTTCTCCATGTTGTATTCTGCGGAGAAGAGTCGAGATAATCGAGCCCTGTATAATTTTTTCTATAGATGTTTGTTTGACGCTCAACATTCTGCCATTTCTGATCGTACTTTTCTACCTACTGTTAATAAATTTAAAGCAAAGCTTTTAACCATGAATAGACACAGAATGAAAGATGTACTTATCCGAAGTAAATCTTCCACATTCGATCTCGAGGAAGAGCTTTCACTCAATCATATTATACAGGTATATAAGCTTGGTGCGAGTCAATTAGTAGCACGTATTCAAGATGAGGACGGGAATATCTTTTCTTCCTTCCCTGAAATCAACAAAGTATTTTATTCCTACTATAATAACCTATTTGGCGAACGCGGTGATGCAAACACTGACCAACACATCCTAAACAACCTCTCTCCAGTGGTGGATTATGATTCCGCTAGAACAATGGAAACCCTAATAACGAAAGAGGATGTAGAATCTGCTGTAATGAATTCACGTAGTAGCAAATCTCGTGGTCTTAATGGACTTCCAGCGGAATGGTACCAACGCTTCTTCCCTTTGATAGGAGGCACTTTAACAGCCTTAGTTAATGAATATTTCAGTGCTGCGCCTATGGAAAATTATAAATCTCCAGGAGTGACAGTACTTATTCCCAAAAAGAGTTCCGCAAGTTTGGTCACTGATTATAGACCCATTACCCTAATGAATTCTGATTACAAAATTTTGGCCCGCTGCTTGAACAATATACTACAACCGTATTTGGTATCCTTGGGTGGATCGCATCAATATGCAAGTGTCGGAGGGTATACGAACCTTTGAAACAAACTAATAATTTATATAATTAATCGGGAGAAGAAAAAACTTCCAAACAATTTACTAATTTATCAGTCTAAAGAAATTCAATTCCCGCAATGTTGAACTATTTTTAAAAAAATTATAATACTACAAAAATTCAAAAATTTATAGAAAATCACAAGTTGTATTAATTTTCAGCCTTAAACAGTTATATACCGTGCATTTCTAACTAATCAGAAGCAAAAATAAGGCAATGAAAGATTCTTCAATTTTTAGTACGAACTTTTGACTCAACCTAATATTTGTTCTGAATTTCATTTAAATACAGAATCACTTATACCAAGAATTTCCATTCAAAAAATCGGATTAGTTTTACATAAGTAATGAAAGTTATGATTCTAAACTTTCTCGTTCAATTTCTAAATCCTGAATGATTAAATAAAGTAACTGATGTTCAGAGCATTAATTCGCCTTTTTCTGACCAATTCAAAACTATCACAAAAAAGTACAGGAAAAAATATTCTTAAATTAATCAGATAGGAAGGAGATCAAGAATACTGGATCATAAATCCGCGACTCGACACTCTTCATGGAGGGGGGAATTCCGAAGATATTTTTAAAAAATTGACAAAATCACAAGAGATAAGCTAAAGGACCAACCAAAATGGACTAATCTACAACCCACTCTTAGGTAAAGCACTTCTACCCCTCTACACATGCAGTCAAAATAGGCCAATTACCACAATTTTATAGATGTAAAAATTTTATTGCTTTTCGTTTACCTGTCCAGGACTTCCGAATCTGCACCCTTTGCTCTCTTTGTAGACTTTTATATTTTACACTACTGACCGATTAATAGAAATACGGCAGTGTAACGTCGTTTTTGTCAAAGCGAGCCTATTGATCAAAACGGACTCTCGACTAAAACTAAGAAAATTCAATCAAAATCGAAAGCAGCAAAAACCATTAATATTGTGCGATAAAAGGCACAGAATGAAATCACAAACTTTAAAAAAATAAGACTGTAACACACTCATTACTATAGGTCAAACAGACCATGCTGCTCACTTGAATCACATCCGACCATTTTAAACTTTTCTTCTTTAAAAAAAACAAAAAAGAACAAAACAAATTCTTAATCTTTCACTCGTATTTAAACGGAATTAAGCAACACTGAAATACGTGAAACTGCATTTCATAAGTCACTCACTTTCAAAACCACGCTACACTGTCGATCCACGTCAACCATAACCAACTATACGAAGCACAGCCAAGAGGCAGAAACAAGCACAAGAACAGAACTCAAGGCCAAGACATGTTGTCCCCGAGAAAGATAAGAGTCAAGTCCTCGCCAGGAAGCTTCCTCCCACAAACGACAGCTTGAAATCGAATACAAGGTTGCCAGCTCTGAACACCAACTTTATTCTCTCGTTCTTTCTAACATTTTTTTAAAAAGTACCAAATGATTAATACATTTGAAAACCTTAGCTATATTATTTTTAATATACAATCAATGAAATCTTTTAAATTTTAAAAGTCGGCAATTATGAACAACTCAGAAAAATATAAAAAGTACATTTCTTTACAATAACAATTCTCCTTTGATTCAAACCATAACTGAAAAAGGACATCAAAGATACTTATGTAAGAGATCGTTACATCTGCTGCCTCCTGAAGAAAAAAATTCACTAAACAGGGAATTTTTTATACATAGATAACCTGAAAATGAAGATATACAATATTATAAATATTAAAATTCCAATAAATAAGCATTTAAATGGTTATTCACATATTATAGTTATGCTATCAGTAATGTCACAAATTTACTACAATAAAATTCTGTCATCCTCAAATATTGAATTATATATTTACTTTTTAATTATCAAATGTTAATACTAGCAAAGAATGATTCCACATCATCTAACAACAAATTCAAGTTGATAATTTAATAACATTAACTATATAAACTAAAAATTTTACTAATTTTACATTCTAACTACCATTAATTTTAAAAAATTATTCATTCTAGAAATTTAAAGTTTTTAGTTAATAATATCAATATTTACAATTTTCTATATCAAATTAGAGAAAATATAATACTCTGACAAAAAATTTAATATATATTACAAATATAAACTCGCAACAACACAAAAAATTTTAATTGATGACCATCAATTACGAAAATCATAATTATAGTAATTAAGGAACATCGAATGAAATTCTTACATTTTTACAAATAAATTACAAACAGTAACCAGAATAAATTGATTTTCCTTTCCTTTCAGAACCAGACTTTCTCGAAATCAATTGTAACGAGGCGCTCTATAAATTTTAATTTCCGAAACGTGGCTTCTGCGGTATGATCCCAAGTTATCATTTTCGTCTGAGATCAAAACAGTATTGGATGTTAAAAATTTTCTAATATCAAATGGTCCATGCCATTTATCGCTCAGTGACTTGGTTATCCTATCCTTCAAAGAAGATTTTATGTGAGTCCTTAACAAGACCTTATCACCAATTCTAAGGTTAACGTGCCTTCGACGTTGCAACATTAACTTCCGTCTACGATTCCAAGTTTTTTCCATATTTGACAATGCAGATTGCCAAATATCATTGGATGTTTTACCAGCCAGATCCGACTCAACAATGTCCCATCGGATTTCAAGAGGGGTGTAATTTGGACGTCCAAGAAAGGCTTCGATAGGTGACATCTTGAGTCCAGATTGCTCACTCAGATTTGAGGTATATTGAAGATCTGGAATGAGAGTAGACCAAAGATGCTGTTTGTCTGAAAAATACGTTCTCAACGATGATTTTAAGGTCTTTATAAAACGTTTAGAAATATTCCCACCTGGACGATATGGGCTCAATCTAATGTGTTTAATACCTAATCCAAAAAGGAAGTTCTTAAAATTCTCAGAAACGAAGATAGAAGCATTATCAGTAGAAATAGCTTCTGGGAAGCCTAATCTAATAAATATCTCCAAAATCTTATTAGATACACTTACAGAACTAAGAGTTTTCAATTTTTCGAGAACAACGAACCTGCTGGCATTGTCCAGACCAATTAAGATGAATCTATATCCTCTTGAATTAGGCAGAATTCCGATTACATCGAACATCCAGTGGGCTCCGATGCGTTTGCTGTATTCTGATACTAGCTGACTCATCTTCTTTTGATTTTCTTCTTTAGATAGTTGACATCGATGGCAAGATCAAACATAATTCTTGACATAATCTGACATATTGTCCCAAGTAAATTTTTTCATCAGCTTCTTTAACGTTTTATAGATTCCAGAATGACCACCGACTAATTTATCATCGTGGTGATATTCCATCATCACACGACGCAAATCTTTCGGTATTACTACTTTATATGGATTTATGGCTGAGTTAGTTTTTTTCATCAGAACACTTTTGTTCGAAACATACCCGGGACAAGATTCCCCATTTTCTATTTTATCAATAATAAGCTGTAACATTGGGTCTTCTCTTTGTAAAACATCAATAGCCTCTTTTACCAAGGGTAGACGCCAAGTATGAGCAATTTTTAAATTTGTATTAAATGTTGCCAAACCTACTGGTCCATCAATAATTCTAAATTCGAAAGGGTCATGAACCCGGGTCAATACATCGGCAACAAGATTGTGAGCTGACCTTACATGCCTAATTCTAAAATTAAATTGGCAGTCTCTACTAATGGACCATGTTTCAACACCCTTTTGGAATTTCCCAATATCCAACTTAAAGCCTTTTTATCGGTAAGCACGTCGAATTCGTTGATCAAATACTGACGAAATCTAGAGATTGTCTTCACAAGACTTATAAATTCGATCTCGTAAATACTCCTGTGCTTATAGGCTTCAAACAATTTTTTTATTAAAATAGGCAACAGGTTGCATCTCCCCTTTGCTATTTTCTTGGGACAAGAATCCAGCTATACTTTTCCCGCTTCCGTCAACGTTCACAACAAACCGTTTGTTTAAATCTGGGGTCTTAAGGACCACATTATGAATCAAAATGTTCTTTAACCGATCAAGGATTTTTTGATGATCTTCGGTCCAAACAAATTTCGAATTAGTTGACTTTAATTCGCTAAGCGGTCTCATAATTTCTTGAATCTCTGACGCAAACTTAGCGTAGTAACTGAATAATCCCAGAATCTTCATTAACCCTCTTCTATTCCGAGGAGGTGGAATATTCTTAATAGCAGACACTCTTGAAGGGTCAATTTCCATTTGGTCACCGGAAATAATATAACCTAAATAGTTTATTTTTTTTTAAAAAAACAGACACTTGTCTGGAGAAACAGTTATATTATATTCTCTAAATCTTTCTAAAACTTTAATTATCGTTTTCTTATGTTCCTTAATACTATTGGAAGAAATCAGGACATCATCAAAATAACTCTTAACACCTTCTTTCAAGTCTCCAAGTACTTTTTGCATCGCTCGAACTAGAAGGCTACTTCCGGTTTTGATTCCAACGGGCACCCGGGTATATTGAAATAAACCCTTCGGGGTGACTATGGTCGTTATATCTCTCGAGTTTACATCTAGATATATCTGATTATAAGCTTTCTTGAGGTCTATTTTTGAATGAAAGAGCTTTTCTGCTAAACCTGTAAGACAAGCTTCAAGATTAGGAGCCGGAAAAGCATCATTTACTATTAATTCGTTAGCCTTAATATAATTTCCGACTATCCTGAAAGTATTGTTCTTATTTTTACAAGAAAGCTGCTACTTGCAAAATTAGAATGATCTACTTCTATCAATATACCTTGCCTAACTAGCTCCTGAATTTGTTCATCGAAAATTTTTGATTTATCCCTTGGAACTGGAAATGGATTATGTTTAAACGTTTTATTTTCTTTCAAATGAATATGACCTACAAAATTCTTAATGCAACCAATTTTTGTTGAAACAACATCTGAATAATCATTCTTTATCGAGTCAATGAAATTTACAATGTCAGGACTCGTATAACTCCAGGACTCATTTACTGAATTTGGTTTTTCAACCTGAGTGTAAGGCTGGTTTTTCACCTGACCCGACTGATCCTCAACTATTTTTGAAATCGAATCACCATCCGGCAAATACTTTTTATTTCGTTCCAACAGGGCATGGAATTTTTCCGCTTGCTCCACGTCCACGTCTGAGGTTTCTGAAGAACTGTCTTTTAAAAGTTCCTGCCTTGGCAATAGTTCTTTATCATTTTCAAGACTTTTCGTATCACTAAAATGCCTAGCTCTCTTCTTCTGCTCTAAATCCATTGCTGGAACACAGCCTTCTTCATTGATTTTGTTTTCGGCCAAACTTTTATTTTTCTTCTTAGGTCTCTTCTTTTTCTTCTTCCGATTAGCAGTAATTAACGAAGCATCAACCACCGAAGACTTCTCAGGAACACAATGGGACTGATCCGTTGACACCTTTTGTTCATCACCTTTATCCATCAATAAAGTCCTTCTCGAATTTTCACATAACGGAGAAGCAAGCTCACCTAATTGTTCATCACAAGGCATTGATGAAATCCTACCCATTTCTGAAGAAAATTTAACAGCACCATCTTCTACCGAACTCTTCATAAAACCCCACTTTCCATTATCCTGAACCTCAGCCGCCTTTGGTATATGATCTTCATCAATCATAGTTCCCAATAGATTTTCATCAGCACCACTACATGGACTAAATCCCCTAACCACTAATGGATCATCTTTATTTAAATCGCACTCAATCCTATTACGCAATCAAGTCTAACAATTGAATAGGATTAGGAGCGTTGATTTTCAAAATTTTTGATTCGAAATCATCATAGTCTAAATCGCATTGCACTTCTTTATTAGATCTTCCCACTGAATTCAAATCGGCACCAATGTAGATAGAAGTCAATCCAGAATGAAGAACAGAATCAGAAGCACCATCTTTTTCACCCATACTCGAACAGTTTTTGTGGCCGACACGATCACCAGTCCTAAACTCCAAATCTCGCATTCCTCGGTGGTAACTCAAGCGAATTCTTTTCTTTCCGTTGTAAAGAATTAAACTATTATTATTATAGTCAACCACTGCACTAGTTGCTCTCAAGAAAGACATTCCCAAAAGACACTCGCACGGTAGTTGTTCTACAACTCGAAAATTCACCCTTTCAAAATGTCCACACAAATTCACATTGAGTGATATTTCTTCTTTCGTAATGAAATTTAGTCACGAAGGAGCATTAACCACTCGTTCTTCAACTACTCGAATGCATTTCTCGGCATTACAACGTCTTACTAAGTTATAAGTGACGAGATTAAAACTTGATCCACCGTCAATGAAAATTAAAACCGAAACACCATTAATTTTGCCATAAACAAACGTCGCCACAGCTCCATCTAACTCGGATGGGATTCTTCGATCAAAATTCGAGAATTCACTCTTGGGTCGGTCTTAATTTTCTCTAAATTTAATCCTGAAGTCATCTGATTCCGTGACTTTCCTTTCAATTGACTCGATTGTTCATTCGGAAATAACTTGCAAGTTTTCTGATTAATTTCGGATTTATGACCAAAATTTCGGTTATCCCAACTATTAGATAATACTACATTCTGTTTTCCTTTATTACTTCCCATAAATTTATTATATTCAAGCTGATCCCTATTTCTAAGTACATACTGTTCAGGAATACTAATCAGTGCAACTCTATCACGAGGAACATAAAAGTTCAATATACGAAACCTTTGATTAGGATGCATTCCATTCAAAATGATTTAACAAGCTCTGATTCTTCCACCGTCATACCAATAACATTCATGGATATCACTATTGATTTAACATAATTATCCATTAATTCATTAAATTTTTGTTTCCTGTAAATACGCTCGGAAATAAGGGTATGAATACATACAGGAGTGATAAACTTCTCTAACAAAATACGTCTCAGAGTTTCCCAATTCATACTATCATTTAATGCAGAAACAATATTCCGTAATACAGCCCCTTCGCACTTCGAAACCAATGCTGTTAAAATCATTCCTAATGAATAGCTTGTTTCCAGCAAAACTTCTTCGATCCTAAATAATAACTCAAAAATCTGCAGGCTATTATTGACGTCAACATTCCTAAATTTTCTCAATTTATTTTCCAAGTACTCAGAAGATCGTTGAAAACAACATTTTACCATAAATTTATGTTCCATATCTAATGTCATACTCTGAGGAATAGAATGTGACACTGGATTTACTACATTTAATCTTTGTCCCTGATTATTTGGATTCCTACCATCTAAATCTAAATTAGGATTTAAATAACCAAAATTAGTATTTCCTGCTTTAGGGGTACTGTTCCGAATACAAGAAACCCTTTTGTAATAATTACCAAGGTTTAAATATCTACTGGCAAATCTATCATTTGGATCATTATTTTGATGCGGCCTAGTATAATAGTTCTCTGGAGATGGCTCAGCAAAACTAACCTGGCGATGATCTCTTCTATTTTCATCTAAACTCGGAGCATTCGCAACTCTACTATAATCAAAGGTATCATCAGATAAATGTATTGAATTATCATAATCATTCTGTACATGGGAAGGAAACCGTCTAACATCAAAACTATTTTGAGCCGGGGGAGTCAAGTCCATACTCATGGTTCCTAAACTCGACCGTTGGTGTAACTGAAATTGACCAGTTGCATCTAAAGTCACATAATCTGATTCGGGTATTTCAATACTGACATATTCCCTACTTTCCATAATGGTAACAGGAAGAAAAAGCAAAAAATTAAATAAAATAAAAGATTAATATTTAGAAATATCTACTATAATTATTATAGCCAATATATCTACGCCAAATGGAAACTGAACCACCAAGGTGGCAAAACCAAATCAAGTTCTGGAAGATTTTTTATAAAACTACAAAAAAAACAATATAAATCTCAAGAGAATAATTCTTATCAGTAATTAATATTAAGTTTAATAAATTAACAACAAATTATTAAAGAAGAGGCAGAGATGTAGTAACTAATTTCCAAATTACCAATAATCCAAATTACTTATCATATCACATTTAAACATGAGGACAAATACATAAAGAAACAAAAAACAATAAGATGACTTGACTCTTATTATATGTAACGCTCCTATCCACCCGTCTCCGCATAAGAACCCGAAGCAATCAAACAAAACCAAATTTATCAAAACAAATGATTTCTCCGGACTCATACGAGGAAACTAATGGCAGACGGAGCATTGAGGGAAGTACAGGTCTCAGCCGAGTTCTCTTTTGGTGTACATCTATGATCCAATATTCGGAAATTTGCATAAATATTTTTCAATAAATATAAACAAAACACAATAATTCAGATGTTCATATAAATTTTATTACCAAACTGGGGTGGTGTATATGCAGTCAATCGTTAGTTGACCATATATACACACCGTTAAAAAACAAGCAGACAAAATACACTAGAAAGCATATACTAGAAATTCTGTTCAGTAGAAATTTTAAATGAGAATCCGGGTTCTAACTTTTCTCTCAAAAATTTCAAAAACTATCGATTGTAATCAAATTCCAATAATTGATCAACTAAGCAAAAATAAGATGGAGAAAAGCAAATACTAATCAACTGTGCATATACCGACCAAAAAATTTTCAAAAAAGGCAAAAACAATTAAAAATTACAATAATCTCGTAGTTCGCAAAAAATATATAAATCCGAGCTTTTACTATCTATTACTTTTACTAATCGTGATTCAAATTTCAAAGAAAAAACTCAAACTCTGAAAAATTCAGAAATTTCAAAGCTACTTGACTCTTAGTTATAACAAATTACAATTAATATTTGGAAATTCAGGGAAAAAATTACAACAGGGTTATCTCAGCAGCCGAATAATTCAATATAAATTCCAACTTCGATATCTCTTATCAATCAGGTGAAAAATAATCCAATACTAGCATTAATTAAAAAGGTTATACGAACCTTTGAAACAACCTAATAATTTATATAATTAATTGGGAGAAAGAAAAAACTTCCAATCAATTTACTAATTTATCAGTCTAAAGAAATTCAATTCTCGCAATGTTGAACTATTTTTAAAAAATTATAATACTACAAAAATTCAAAAATTTATAGAAAATCACAAGTTGTATTAATTTTCAGCCTTAAACAGTCATATACCGTGCATTTCTAACTAATCAGAAGCAAAAGTAAGGCAATGAAAAATTCTTCAATTTTTAGTACGAACTTTTGACTCAACCTAATATTTGTTCTGAATTTCATTTAAATACAGAATCACTTATACCAAGAATTTCCATTCAAAAAATCGGATTAGTTTTACATAAGTAATAAAAGTTATGATTCTAAACTTTCTCGTTCAATTTCTAAATCCTGAATGATTAAATAAAGTAACTGATGTTCAGAGCATTAATTCGCCTTTTTCTGACCAATTCAAAACTATCACAAAAAAAGCACAGGAAAAAATATTCTTAAATTAATCAGATAGGAAGGAGATCAAGAATACTGGATCATAAATCCGCGACTCGACACTCTTCATGGAGGGGGGAATTCCGAAGATATTTTTAAAAAATTGACAAAATCACAAGAGATAAGCTAAAGGACCAACCAAAATGGACTAATCTACAACCCACTCTTAGGTAAAGCACTTCTACGCCTCTACACATGCAGTCAAAATAGGCCAATTACCACAATTTTATAGATGTAAAAATTTTATTGCTTTTCGTTTACCTGTCCAGGACTTCCGAATCTGCACCCTTTGCTCTCTTTGTAGACTTTTATATTTTACACTACTGACCGATTAATAGAAATACGGCAGTGTAACGTCGTTTTTGTCAAAGCGAGCCTATTGATCAAAAAGGACTCTCGACTAAAACTAAGAAATTTCAATCAAAATCGAAAGCAGCAAAAATCATTAATATTGTGCGATAAAAGGCACAGAATGAAATCACAAACTTAAAAAAAAATAAGGCTGTAACACAACACACTCATTACTATAGGTAAAACAGACCATGCTGCCCACTTGAATCACATCCGACCATTTTAAACTTTTCTTCTTTAAAAAACAAAAAAAAGAACAAAACAAATTCTTAATCTTTCACTTGTATTTAAACGGAATTATGCAGCACTGAAATACGTGAAACTGCATTTCATAAGTCACTCACTTTCAAAACCACGCTACACTGTCGATCCACGTCAACCATAACCAACTATACGAAGCACAGCCAAGAGGCAGAAACAAGTACAAGAACAGAACTCAAGGCCAAGACATGTTGTCCCCGAGAAAGGTAAGAGTCTAGTCCTCGCCAGGAAGCTTCCTCCCACAAACGACAGCTTGAAATCGAATACAAGGTTGCCAGCTCTGAACACCAACTTTATTCTCTCGTTCTTTCTAACATTTTTTTAAAAACTACCAAATGATTAATACATTTGAAAACCTTAGCTATATTATTTTTTAATATACAAACAATGAAATCTTTTAAATTTTAAAAGTCGGCAATTATGAACAACTCAGAAAAATATAAAAAGTACATTTCTTTACAATAACAATTCTCCTTTGATTCAAACCATAACTGAAAAAGGACATCAAAGATACTTATGTAAGAGATCGTTACAAATGGGCATAAGGAAAAGCATTGCCATTTACTCCTGTACTGCAATCTAAGGGTGAGACGCTCTATAGATGGGATTTGATTTGTACACAGAGTAAAGTAATTTCGATTATTTCTCTCTTGATGTGATTCTGCTCTCCGTCTTTCTTTTCATTTGCTCTAATGAGTAACTGTTCTCGTGTGCCGAGTGTGTTCCACCGTTGAGAATTTATTTTTTTAAAAAATAATTGAGTGTGCTTTTTTTGAGTGAAAATATTCGAATGAAAATCTTTAGTTTGATGGGCGTCATTCTCGTAATTGCGTGGGCGGGCTATACTAACATCTCCATAATTAAACCAAGCACAGGCGAAGTTGGAACACGAAGAAATTTCAAACATTTTACTGTTATTCCAACTGCGATAAGAAATACAGTTCCTGGATCGATTCATTATAGAAAACAACAGAAAAAGCAACTATTAAGAATTTCTTCGGCGTGTCTTTTAATAGTTGTATATTTAGAAATGCATTGAATAGTATTTATAGTTGGATATTTATATAAATAATAGATATTAATAGATTTTGTCCAAATAAAATGATAATTAATGCTTATGCCTTTACGTTTCTTAAAAAAATAAAGAATAATGTGCATAATAGTATTATTTAAAATGAGTTACTAAAAGAAAATCTAGATAGTATGCAGTTTTGAGGGGCATTTAACTCAGTTCGTGACTTGCCTTATATGTTCAAAATAGAATTCCAGAGTGGAGATAGTGCATGGAGTAGGAACTGTTCTGCTACTGATCGGCAGCAGTTATCTCGCAGGCCAGTCCAGAAACTGTTATTCCAGTTGGCAGAGAACAGTGTTAACATGTATAGACAGTGTAAGTTGATGAAAGTTTTAGTGCAGGAAATAAGACCAGATGAAGTTTACAAAAGACTTCAGTCACAATACGATGATGGAACAATCATTCGCAATAAAACATTTGAACAGTGTTAGCGCTTCAAAAATGTCGTATGTCCCATTCATAGTAAATCCAAGCTCACAGCAGTCATTTTTGGAACTTTTCTTATAACTTTGAACAACTTATGATTCACAATCGTTGTACAATAATCTTTTGTTAGAAACATTAAACACACTCATTTTTGACCATTTGTTGTTCCAAAAAGTGAGTGAACACTGATTTTCAAATAGGCTCCCACTTTAAACCGGCACAAAAAGTTGAAGTCTGCACTGAATTGAAAGACAAGTCTGACAAGGAAGGCTGGTATTAAATGTTTCGAACTCTGAAAAAATTTCTAGGAGGTCAACATTTCCACAGTGATTATGAAGTGAAGTAGATTGTTCAAGAATGGTTAAGGCATACTTTCAAATTTTAATATGCTGAAGGCTTACAGGCAGTAATAAACGCTGGGAAACTGTATAACTGTAACAGGCGGTTTGTTGTATTTTCGGTGTATATAAAAAATCATTATATTTTCAAATTCAATATCTGGTACCGCATACTAAGTTTCTAATATGTTTCGTGTATATGGAACAAATCCTGCATATTTTCAAAAACAATATCGTAAAAAGTACCTATATTATAAAATTGAAACTGACTATGTGACTCTTAATCCCTTGAACCGATCTCGATCAATTTTTTGAAGTAGATGCGGCTCTGCCATGGGAGTGTTTTAGCTATTCACTTTGAGGGTAGAACTTAGGGGCGGGGAGGAGGGGGAATTATAAAAAGATAAATAAAACAATAATTCTTGAACCAAATAACCAATCTCGATCAAATTTTCAACATAGATCAGGTTCGTACCTGGGATAATTTCCGTCATTTAACTTTGATGGTGCAACGTACGAGAGGGGAAGGAGGAAATATATGCAAAAATTAAAAATAAAGTGACTGTCTTTGTGACTTCATCACTCATGAACCATCCGAGCAATCTCTATCAAATTTTCAACAGGGATGGGGTTCGAGCTTGGGATGTTATTTATTTATTTACTTTGACGATAGAACTTAGGGGAGAGGGCGGAGGAGTTAAAGAATTAATAAACTTAATAAATCTTGAACCAAACGGTCAATGTCGATCAAATTTTGAACATAGATGAGGTTCGGGCCTGAGATATTTTTTTCATCATTTCACTTTGACGGTAGAACTTAGGGGAAATGGATAGGGGGAGATATATATATATATATATAAATAAATAAAACTTAATAACTCTTGAACCACCGGACAGATCTCGATCAAATTTACAACCTAGATGAAGTTTAAACCTGTATATAAAAATCATCAAAAATGACCGATATCAAAGAGCGCTTTACTTAGTAGAAAGTGACTGACTAACAGAACATATTACTATTTTTTTTCTTAATTTAGTCCAGAGAAGCGGGTAATTGATGCTTGTACTAAATATCTATTATTGTTTTGAGTATTTTCTGTGTAGATGCAAAATATCCTATTCCTGTTTTCCCTACCTATCTATATTATGCAGCTAATTATTCCGTACTTTAATAAGTATTTCTGTATATATGTATTTGTTTGCTTAGTACATTGACGGATATTTAGTGATGACCATTTCTTTCCTTTTCTGATATATATATATATATATATATATATATATATATATATATATATATATATATATATATATATATATATATATATATATATATATATATATATATATATATATATATATATATAAACTCAGAATTATTTTTCTAATATTCTTTCCTTATACAAGGAACACTATTTATATGTTGATCCTAACAATGAAAAAACAGTAATTTGTCATTGAAAATTGATTTATTGTTTTTCGAAATATTCTCCTTTACATTCAATACTTTTTTGCATTCGTTCGAACCATTCGTCAAAGCATTTTTTCCAATCTTCTTGAGACACCTTCATAATATGGTTTTTCAACGCATCAACGGCTTCTTCCGCCGACGAAAATAGTTGTCCACGCAATTTATTGTTTCCATTCGGGAACAAGAAGAAGTCATTGGGTGCCAAATCAGGACTGTACGACAGATAACCCATCAATTCGATTTTTTGAGTGCTCAAGTAGTCGATTGTTAGTCTAGATGCTTGAGAGCTTGCATTGTCTTGATGCAGAATGATCCCATTGAGCTTGTTTGTTTTTCTATTTGATCGAATACCTCCAGCAAAAAAATTGTTGTGCACCATTCAGGGTAGCCACATAACCAGTTTTTCCGAAAAACAAGTGACCATTTGTTTCGATGTGCTTCGAGCGCGAACATCTTTTGTTGGATTTGGTTCATCTCGAAATACTCATACAGTCTACTGCTGTTTACATTACGGCTCATATACATATATCCATGAGCCGTCACCAGTTACAATCTTATATACGTCTTTTGAAGCATCGTCATTATATTTATTGAGCATTTGTGTGCACCAATCGATGCGAGCTTCTTTCTGAGCTTTTGTCAAATTATGTGGAATCCGAGAAAAAACTTTTCTCACAGCTAAATGATCATGTAATATTTTTATATGCTGATAGAACTAATTTCTAGGGTTGCCTCAATCTCACAGTATGTCACATGACGATCTTGCAGTATTAAGTTTTGCACAGCATCAATGTTTTCTTGAAAAACAACTGGTCTTGGACGACGATCTCGGATTTCGTCAGTGAGCAAATGGTGGCCACGAGTAAAATCGTTATACCAGCGTTTCACCGTGGCAAAGGATGGGACTTCATCGCAGTGGCGGATCTAGAAGGTAAAAACGGGGAGGGGGGGCAGCCAGTACCCAGACTATGATAGGTACATATAAACTTTCAAAAATATATAAATAAAAGCTTAAATTATTTTGTTACTGAAAGAACTGAGATCCTAGGTCCCTCCGGCCCTGGCCTAGATCCACCATTGCTTCATCGCCAAATGTGGAAGTAAGTTGATAATCCACGTGCACTCTTGTCTTGATAATCCACGTCGAAAATCGTAATAAATCATCGCACGAAAATTTCCATTTTTTCTGTTGCCACGCAATCTTCAAGTCAACGTAAACAGCACAAATAAAACCATTGACGAAACATTTGAAGTAAGTTATGGTCAACAATGTCAAACGTTTCTATGGAAACAAAAAATAGCGCCTAACTGAAATCAGTGTTACCAAGGCTAAAATATAAATAGTGGCCTCGTATATTTGTTCTTTTATTTGTCTAAACATACAGTATATTGTCATGTTCTATTATTATTGAAATCTAGCCCGTAGCCAGCCCAAAAACTTAAGGGGGGCTCGGCCCAATCATATTATACTTCATCACCATATTATAGTTCATTTGCAAGCCTACCGTGAAATTTTATGCGGGCCAGCATAAGTTTAGGGGGGCGGCCTCCCTTGTCCCCCGTGGATACGGCCTGATTGAAATATGTACTCCCATGCGCAAAAAAAATTGCGCGTATACTGTAACTCACGATTTTTCGTAATTATTTCATTTTCCATATGTTTACGGGTAAAATTTAGTTCTTAGTAAGTGGAGATAATAGAAAGCAATCCATCTAAGGAGATATTTCCAAAATATATAATAAAATAATAAAAATATAAGAAAAAAACAAAATTATGTTCGGTTTTGTGTATACTGGCAATAATGTTTTCGAGGGAATTATTGGAGTAGCACAGCACGATTGCAGAGGGAATAACAAGATTAGTAGGAGAAGAATTGAATGAAGGAACTGGAAATTGGAGTAAAATATTGCATTTATTGGCTTAAATCTAGAGTGTAAATTGTCTGCCAAATATAAATTAGCTTCTGTAAGCAAGATGTTATAAGGAAATATATAAACAAAGAGAAAAACTGTTGTCTTAAGTTTGGAAGTGACATGCTCTATAGCCATGAGCATTTATTTCTTAAGAAAAAGATAGACAATAAAAGCAAATCTGTGTGGTCAAGTGGGTAGAGTGACGGACTAGTAATTCTTATACTGTTTTGATACCAGATCGAATCCCATCCGGTCCTGTTCAATTTTTTTTCTTTACAAAACATTGTATAAAGTGTATAATTTTTATGTTAATAAAACTGAAACAATACAATTAGGAAATAACTTTTTGTTTCCTCTGATGAAGTATTTATTTAGAATTAGTGTACTATTAGTAATACCGATTGCTTTCAGTTTATGGTGTTGTATAGCTTCCTTTATCATCCTCTTTTCTTGAAAAAAAAATTGTCTCCAATAAAGTATGAAAAATATATATAGCCAGAAACAGACATCTTAGTATCAAACGTGATTTATCGTGATGAAATAAACAAGTTTCCCGTTATTAAAAAAGAAAACTATAGAAAATCATTGAATTTGGTCTTAAGGTTTTTATTATGCTATATATATTCTTTATAAGACTATACTTTATAAGATAAGATGAGCGATCATACCCTCAAATTTAGCTAGTGAGTGAAAGATGTTTTCGGCACAAATATTTTACAGGTTTAGGTGCATGAAACACCAATACGCCATGGTCTTGACCTTCGTTTATTTCACATTATTATCCGACATATCATAGCAGGTAAAAAGCAGCATCAATCGGCAAGAAGAACTGCAAGTTGTGGTCTTAGTCTGTTTTTGATGCTCCGGACTCGATCGCCTAGCACGCTCGTCTATACCTTGACTCATACGTCGATCATTCAGTGCAGGCACATATCGAGCTTTTCTTTTCGGAGGGGGCCCAACACGAATCCTCGTAAGCACGTAATTCTAATGTTTCAAAAATATCAATAATAATAATAATAATAATAATAATAATAATAATAATAATAATAATAATAATAATAATGCAACAGTTCTGTATTTCTCTTAAACGTTTCTTACTTGTCATTTATGAACCGGCCAACCTTAATTCTAACTCACATGAAATCAAAAAATATTTTCTAGAGACATGTAAGGAAAACTGTCTGCTACGTATATCACATAACAAAAATAGCAAATGGCAATGAGTGTATCGTTCTAATACAGTAATGTTATAAACAGAACGGAAACGAAATTGTAATCCCATTTAAAAGTGTTCTTTAATTCCACCTGGTATCAATGGCATTACGGTATATTCTTACAAGTAACACTTCCCAAGTGTAACACTCCGATTTTGATAAAATTTGACAGGCAGATACTACACATAAAATAAACGAATACATGTTTTTTTTATTATCTGCGGTAAAACTGTTTTACGGGTGCAAAAGCACTCATCCAAAATTTTGAAAGTTGACGCCCGAAAGACAAAAACAAGTGGACCAAAGTGTACGAAATTGTGCACAGATATGGCAGACGTAAAATGAAGGAATACGTGTTTTGTATTTTCCTGAAAAAACCGGTTAGGTGGGACGCAGACCCCTCCAAACCTTTGATCATGAAATATCAAAAGTGCTAGTAACAATATGAATGATGTGTGTAAAGGACGAAGAATTCCGATGACACTTTGTGTATGGACAATACGCAAAAACTAAACGAATGCCTGTTTTAGGGTACAAAATCCCCCATGCAAAATGATGAAAGTTGACGCCCGAAAGGCAAGAAGAATTGAACCGAAATGAATGAAATTGTGCACAGATATTGTAGACGAAAAATGAGGGAATATGGGTTCCGTATTTTCCTGAAAAAAAGAAAAAACGTTTCGGTGGGACACAGACCCTTGCAAAACTTTGTTCGTGAAATATCAAAAGTGCTAATAACAGTATGTCAGAAGTGCTTAAAGGACATGAAGAATTGGAACGACACATTGTGTAGGGACAATACGCCAAAAAAAAATTTAAAAATACGGGTTTATTTTCTGCAAAAAAATGGTTTTAGGGGGCAGAATTCCCCATCCAAAATTTTGAAATCGTGCACAGATATTCTAGACGTAAATTGAGGTAATTGTGTTTCGTATTTTCCTGGAAAAAAGCGATTGAGTGGGACACGGACCTTCTAAGCTGTTGATTAGAAAATATCAAAAGTGCAAATAAGTGTGTATACGTCAGAAGTTCCTAAAGAGTATGGAGAATTGCAACGAAACTTCGTATAGGGACAATTTGCAAAACAATAAATGAAATGCATTTTAATTTGTATGAAAAAACAGTGTTGGGGCCTAGAGCCCCTCCAAAAAAAAGTTAATATTACAGTAAAAGTGCAGGAAGGAGTGGACCGAAGCAAATGAAATTGTGTGTAGATATTGTATAGACTGTATGTAAAATAAGAACTTTCGTGTTTTAGAGATGTCCCTATCAATTTTGGCACATCAACAGCAAACAGGAAATTAATCGGCACGTGTTTTTGTTTATGCGGAAAAACATTGTAAGGGTTAAAGTTGCCTCGTGAAATACTACAAAATACGCTATACTGTTTGTGCTTGTTGTTGACCTGCCAAATTTGAAGAAATCTGATGGAGACGCTTGTGAAACACGAGAGGCTTTATTTTTCATATCCAATATTTACAGACAATTTCATTCGCTTCGGTCCAATCCTTCCGACACTCAACGCCTCGATCCACTCAAAAGGTTTTTTCTCTTTTCAGGAAAATACGAAGCACGTATTTCCTCATCTTACCTCTACAACATTTGTGAACAATTTCATTCAGTTCGGTACATTTTTTCTTGCCTTTCTTGCGTCAAATTTCAAAATTCATGGGGGGGGGACCTTTTGTTCTCTAAAACCGTTTTTTCGCAGGAAATAAAAAAGCCGAATTTGTTTATTTTTTGCTTATTGTCCTAACAGAAAGTTTTGTTCCAATTCTTCATGTAAATTTAGGCACTTCTGACATACTGTTATTAGCACTTTTGATATTTCATGATCAAAGGTTTGGAGGGATCTGTGCCCCACCTAACCGTTTTTTCCAGGAAAATACAAAACACGTATTCCCTAATTTTATGTCCGCAATATCTGTTCACAATTTCGTTCACTTTGGTCCACTTGTTTTTGCCTTTCGAGCGTCAACTTTCAAATTTTGGGTGAGGGCTTTTGCCCCCTAAAACCGTTTTTCAGCAAAAAAAATAAAATAAAAAAGCACTTATTTGTTTATTTTATGTATAGTATCTACCTGCCAAATTTTATCAAAATCGGAGTGTTACACTTGGGAAGTGTTACTTGTTAGAATTATAACAACAACGCATTGTCCACAGTTTGGACACTGACTCAAAGTAATCTGACATAAAAAAAAACTCAAAAGGGAAAAAGTAGGTTTATTAAAAAAGTGCTTGAGGTTTGGTAAGGGACAGCTTCCAGGACCTCACGCTGGATACGTCACGGAGTCAATGCATTATATTTGTTTCTTGCAAAGATGATAATTAGATGCGTAATGTGTAAAATTATATCATAGTTTGTGTTTTTATAGGTCTTTCCATAACACATCCATATTATCCGGCGTTCTGCCTGCCTGTTTTATGTCGGATAAGCGAAACACTACTGTATTTTCAGATAGCATATACACAGGAGCTAGAGGTCGTCACGGGCCGGAATTTTTAGAACGGACCCGGCCCGTCCCCTTTAATTTATAATCTATAGGCATTAACGGATTAAGGGCGGAGCCAATGGAGCCCAGGGCCCCCAGCTCAGGGGGCTCTTTAAAATCCCTCTGTTTAATACGCTCGCGGTATCGCTAGATTTAAGTCTTTGCATCAGCAGCATTTAACTGTTACTAATGAATGCAATTATTTAATTGTTAATAATGAATTTAACTAAACTAATTATTGTAAACTTGGAACACATTCAAATATTACAGCATAGTTCTCGGTAGTTCCATAAGTAATTTCAGAGACCACGGTGTTTCAGTGGTAGAGCATTCACCTTTGGTGCATGGAGTCCTTGGTTCGATCTATGCTCGCGCCAAGTGAACCTTGTGCTGGACAAACACTGTGTGCATGGGTTTTCTCGAGGTTCTCCCGTTTTATCCCACTTTTTTCATTCCACCATTTCATTAATTTCTTATCATCACTGTCTCCTTTAGCCTATCCGGCAAAATCGTGGGACGTAAAACTTAAAAATTTCATTTCAATCAAAAAACAGTTGCAGGAAGTATGTAATTTCGAATAAAACAAACTACTATATACAATTCTGAGTATATTATTCTTTTATGAAATTCTCGCGAACCTTATTTCTAAATTGAAGGGTAAGAAGACTAAATTCATTCTCTTATTATTATAGATCCATTTCAATTGAAGCAGTTGGAATAGTTGCAAAAAAATAAAAAGAAAACATACCCTATACTCCAGTGTGTCACAATCGGTATAACGCGCCACACTGATGTGTCCAGCAAAGTGAACAGTGTGACGCAAACTTTTTCCTATTATTTGCAAGAATATTTGTCGAGTTCCTGTTATTTATTATTATTATTATTATTATTATTATTATTATTATTATTATTATTATTATTAACGATTTTTCCATGGATCACCTGTCTGTATACGGTTAAGCAACCACAAGTATCACATTGAAGGAATGAGTGTAATTATTTACTTTAATAGTAATACAAAAGTCTAGTTGCTTGTATATTCTACCGGTAATAACTGCATCCGTCTAGAAAGCTAAGACTAACAACAAAGGGATACCAAGTTGTGACCACACACCGCCCCAAATCGTGGGTGCCACAAGTTCTCTTCTACGCCTTAGAACAATAAGGGCTGTAGCGTTCAGCGAGAGAGAGAAACAACTTAATTCCATTGCAGTTATATGCTTATTAAATGTTAACTTATATTTTTAAATTATGTAAGTGATCGTATCGTTTTCTGTTTTTATTATTATTATTATTATTATTATTATTATTATTATTATTATTATTATTATTAATAATAATAATAATAATAATAATAATAATAATAATAATAATAATAATAATAATAATAATAATAATTCTTATTATTATACATTTCTTAATACGTTGATTGCCATGTGTATGGAGTTCCATACACACGGCTGTCCTGTACAGTAGAGCGTGATTATTTTCCATACGCAAACAATGTAGATATTCCAAGTTTGTTGTGTTCGTTCTATAGGTGTGTATGTAATTAGATACATATGGCGTAGAAATCAAAATTTAATGTCCATGCCACGTATATGCAAAACCATAGACAAAGACATTTATGAACAAAGACATTGAGTTTGAGTTTAACGTCTCGTTCAGCAACGAAGCTATATGAGACGTCGGCCTACTGATTAACGTGGACTCCGAACCACGTGAGCTCTCGCCGGGAATCGAAGCCGGGTCTTCCAAGCCAAAGGCGCGTACGCTAACCACTAAGGAGCTTATGAACAGAGACATTTATGAGCTAAAACAAAGGCGAAAACAAAGATGTGTGATGTGATTTTGAATTCATCGTCCCTTTCAGCAGCGAGGCTCTATGAGACGTGGACCTACTGATTAACGTGAAATCCGAACCACATGAGCTCCCGCCGGACGAAAACAAAGACCTTTGGAATTGACAATTGTTTGGACATTCCAGTCGAACCTACGTAATATTAACAACGTTTCTACGATAATTTCGTAACTGTGTATTATTTCTTTTGTTGATTAGCTTGGTTAGGCTTATTTAAACACTTTCTTCTTTGCACCGACGTGTCGCATCTCTTGGATGAAGATACACTAGCTCTCACTGGAAATCTAATCCAGAACCAATGCACTTGAACCATTTGACTACAACAAGGCACATTTAAAGAGAAGTTTCGATTTTGTTCGGAAAATTGTGATTAGGTGTAACATTTAAAAATATATTTAAGAAAGGGTACGGAGTAAACGCACTGTACTTTCTCGCTCGAATTTTTTACAGTGACTTATGTTAGGCTGCAACTGTTATTGAAACTTTTATTTGGGAAATTGCGAATAAAATAATGTTTTGGAAAACTTTGCTAGAAGAAACTTCAGGCCCAAAAGTAAAGTACCCATTTGTCATATTTCCGTTAGAAATAACTTGATCCATATATTAGAATTATAAAGGATATAATTGTATGTGAACTATAAGCAAAAGCGTCTGAGTAATTTCTGAGAAAATTATGCAAAAAGTCACCCCCAAGAATAAATTATCCCTTGTGGATCTTTTCAGTACAAACGAGCTATGCTATATTGTTAGTGTTTTCATAAAACATTTATTTATGAAATACGAACACAATCGCCTGAGTCGTTCTTGAGAAAATCGCAGGGTAAAACTTACTGTCAAAAGTAATATACCATTTCTAGTTTTTCCGGATGAGGGAATTATACCATATAGCTAGGTTATTTATGTAACACGTATTTATAAAATACGAACAACAAACATATCCTGAGTTGTTTTTAGAAAGGTCATCGGGAAAAGCTTACCCCCAAAGGTAAACTCTTCTATCTGTAATTTTGACAGTATATCGAGTAATTTTTAAGCAAATCGTCGGGAAAAATTTCACTGTCAAAGTAAACTATTTCTTTTGGATTTTTCTTTTCGGAACAAGCGAGTTATACCATATTGTAAGATTATTACAGAAAATATTTTTACTGAAATTAGAACAAATTTGTCTCAGTTATTACTGAGACAATTGTCCAAAAAAAATCAACCCTTGAGAAAACCACTTCTTCTGTATGTTATCGGAATAAACTATTTATGCTCTATGTTAGTTTATTAATGAAATATTTCTTTACGAAATATGAACAAAATTGCCTGAGGCGTTAATGGGAAAACCATCTGGGGAAAGCTCACCCTAAGATTAAGCTACTCCTTCCAACGAGTTGTCATATTGTTAGGTAATTAATGATACGTTTATTTATGAAATGTGGTTGAGAAAATTGTCCAAAAAGAACGCATACCATACAGTAAATTACACCATATATATTTTTTCAGAAAAATTATTCATATGTGGTGGAGATTTGTTAATAAAATGTATATTTATCAAAAGTAAATAAAATCGTCACAGCTTTTTTTTTATTTGAGAAAATTGAATTGTTTTAAATTTTAATCCTTCAGTAAATTACCATTGCTTTTAGGTGTCGAAGGACATAAAATTCGAAAGATATTATGTTATTAAAACGTTATGTCTAGAATTCGGTGCAGATACGTTGAACAGTATGGCCTCTATTTGAGTGCGTGTAAAAGCGTGACGAACCGAGAGACAAATAGATGGACAGACATCGAAAAATCATTTTTTTTTCGATATGTAGGAGCCATGTAACTTGAATTTATTGAAATCTGGTATTCGGTTTTCATAACTATCACCACACTTTCTTCTTTCGTCGCTCGAATGTGAAAACGAATAGTCCTACACCGACACGTAATGTGATAATTTGTAATCCCAAAAAATTAATTTGTTATGTTTAATGTGTGGTTACTCTAGGAGAAAAAACTTATGCATGTTACATCATTTTATTATCAGTTTTTCACGCTACTGTATAGTTCGGTACGATTATAATTAATATTCATGGCATCTTTTGGAAGCTTTCGCGTTCCTCACAAAGAGAGCTGTAAAATTTAGTTTTGTTTAAAGAAAGCACTCTTGATTTTTTTTTCACACAGACTTGCATTTGCTGCACTTGTGGATATGAAACAAAAGAAGAGAGAGAGAGAGAGAGAGAGAGATTCAGAGAGAGAGTCAAAGAAACACACACAAAGAAACACTAGAACAGTTTTTTTTTTCTTCATGACAACGAGCTATCGCTGTGACTGTGTTCCTCACGCTGTGTGTAAAGCTGCAGGTTGCTCTTGTTTTGTTTTTTCCAGTTCCTGACTCACAGACACTCGCAGTGAGTTGAAGCTGTGTAAAAACGGAGAGGGAACGGTTAAGCATACCATACCATAAACTAAAAACAATCGCTATTAGTAATAAATAGTAAGCTAATTCTGAATAAATACGTCATCAGAAAAACAAAAAGTTATTTCATTATTATATTATTTCGTTTCTTATTAACATAAAAATTATACACTTTCTACAATGTTTTGTAAAGAAAAAAATTGAACAGGACCGGATGGGATTCGATCTGGTGTCAAAACAGTATAAGAATTACTAGTCCGTCACTCTACCCACTTTTTTTTAATTGTATTTATTTAGAGCAATATAGAATACATTCTGTGCTACAGTTGCGTGAGAGACATGTATAGAGACATATTTATATAGATGGGCTTAAATCTAAAGACTAATAAGAACACCTAAAATATATGTGCAAGGAGAATATACAAAAACAAACAACATTGCAGCTTAAGAATAAACATCAAGAGTCACCTGGAGAAATCGAGCGAACAATCTTTGCTCGTCGAGGTGAGTAAACTGTTTTTTCCGAACTCGGTTCAAGTATGTCAGGTATAGATGTTGGTCACAGAAAGGTCGGTAGTTGTCTATAAATAAAATAGTAGAGCAGATGAGCCAGGTAACTGCTCGTTGTTTGGTAGGCGGGAACCACTGAAATTCCGGAAATAAAAGGAGATCAAAGGTGAAATATCTCCCTGAACCGCGACAAATCAGCCCAAGAAAGGAACACAGAGTTTGCCACGCAGGTCGCGTAGCCGTGCATTGTGTATATCGGTGTTCTAAAGTGTCCACCTGCGGACAAAAGTCACATATGTCGGACTCACTCCTACCAATTTGTAACAGTCTGGTTTTGGTGACCGTCAAGTTATTTACTAAACGATACCAGGCTTCTCTCATTGGGGATGTAAGATACGGTGCTTGAATGGTACGCCAAATAGCAGGCCAATTGTGGTGCGATTCTCTGACTTCACATAGGGGGGTAACATTTATCAATTCAGATTGCAACAGTGTGATATAGAGAGATTTAGGAGTCCAAGCCTGGGAAGGATTGTCACTCGGAACCATCGACCAGGCCAGGATGACCTGTAAGATGTATGTTGGACATGATTCAGGAAAACGAACATGGGCAGGATTGTTCCCTGGCCAAAGGCGATCTACCCAGCATTGGAACCATTGCGCAGTGTGAGAGGAGGCATGTTCCAAATGATGTAGGGTGGTGAGCATGTAAAGAGCTCGACATTTGTGACGCACACTAATGAGATTTAAACCGCCACGCGCAGTCGGAAGATATAAAACGCGTCGTTGCACGCGGAACATGTAGCCTTTCCATATGAACCAACCAAATAATGACTCAATTTGGCGCGCATATTTATCGGGCAGTGGAAAAAGACGCGCTAGGAACCAGAGTTTAGAACTAATGTAAATATTCAGATAGTGAATGCGTTGAGCTAGAGTGAAAGTTCGTGAGCGGCACAATGATAAATTCATACGCAGCACCTGAAGTAATGGCTGCCAAATATGGTCGTAAGACGAGCGGCATACGGCTTGAAATCGGACGCCTAAAATGAGGGATTCTGTCGTGCAGGTCAGAGAGGTTATGACGTCCCTAGGAAGCAAGGTCTGAAAGTTATTGACCGTCAGAAGAGTTGTTTTGTGTAGGTTAAGTTGCAAACCGCTCGCTAGGGAAAAGTCTTCGACTTTTCGTAACGCTGAGACAAGTTGAGCAGTGGTAGCACAGAGGAACGTTAGATCATCCATATACGAAATGGCTGTCAATTGCTTGAAGCTGTGAAGAGCCGATGTAGAGGGGTGCTGGAAATGATGAAGAAGAGGATCTAGTGCAAGGCAGATCAATATTCCCGAGAGCGCGCAACCTTGCCTGACACCTTTATGAAACCCAAAAGGGGGAAGAAGATGGCCATTAAGTTGTAACTGGGAAGTAGCATTGTGATAAAGCTGGTGGAGAACGGTAAGTATCTGAGGAGGGAAGTGATACTGTTGTAAGACTTCAAACAAATAAGAGTGGTTTAGGGTGTCAAAGGCTTTTCGAAAATCGCATGCAAGAACTCCTACGGGAATGGATTGAAATTGGGCATAAGCAAGGAAGTCGCGAATGGTCGCAAGTGCGGTATGAATATTGTGGGTGGGGTGTAAAGCCGTTTGAGCGGGGCAGATGTATGGAAGGATAACTTGCTTAATACGATTGGCTAAAAGCTTAGTAAAAAGTTTGTAATCTGTGTTTAGAAGTGTGATCGGGCGATAGTCCGCCACGCTTGTCGGATTGCCGCCTTTAGGTAGTAGAATGATAACGCCTGTATGTTGATAGACCGGTCCACCTTGCAACAGAAAATTAAATAATTCACAGAGTATTGGACCGACTAGTGGGAAAAAACTGGAGTAAAAGCGGTACCCGATCCGTCTCTGCCCGGAGATGTACTCCGTTTAACTTGGGAGAGGGTTGTCTCGATTTCGGAAAGAGTGATGGGCGCAAGTAAGGAAGTGCAGTCTTGTTCGGATAGGCACGATGGGATCTTGGTAAGGAAAGGGGAGGTACTATGTTAACGTCGGGTAATGCGTACAATGACGTGTAATATTCCTGAAAATGCTCGTACAATGGTCTTTGATAGTGAGCTGTTGCCCATCCGAAGTGGACACATGAGAGATAAACTGATGTTGTTGGCGATTTAGGCGTTTAACATAATGATACAAAGACGAAGGTTCAGAAACAAGTCTATCTGCCGTCCCGTCGTCAATGTGAACGCTTAGCGATTGAGTATGTTGCAGCTGTTTCAATTGGTGCTTAACACGCATGATCGCCGCCATATTGGAAACGCTACTTGGTTGGTTCCACAGTTCGCATAGGACACTGTATAAGAATTCGTGCATCTCGCGATAATTTTGGCGATGTAATTTCCCCATGCCTTGAAAGAAAGTTCGAATTTGGGGTTTAATGTAGCGACACCACCACATGTTAATATTAGGATAGATCGTGCGAGCTCGTAGCCATCGTGTCCAACTAGCATGAAATAAACACCGGACGTGGTCGATGGTTAACAGTTGATTGTTTAATTTCCATTAACCACGACCGTACAATTTGGGAAGTTGCGTCGGAAAGCGTAATACCAGCTTAATACCTGTATGGTCTGTAAAGCAAGCCGCATATTGCTGTACATCAAATACTCTGCTTAGGAGGCTTGCCGGGAGATAGCAGCGGTCCAAGCGTGAGCCCACTTGGGCTGATTTGAAAGTAAAAGTATGATTCTTATGAAAATGAAGCCAAATGTCTTTTAAGCCCAAATGTGTAATAAAACGATGAAAAGCTGGAGATGGGTGATATTCACCGCTCGTATCTTGAGGATACATGTGACAATTCATGTCTCCAAGAAACAAAATTGGATATCGTGTAATAGGTAGCAGGTCAACAACTTCTTCGTGATAAAAACGTTCGCGGGCCATACGCTGATTTGTCCCTGAGGGGCCGTAGACAGCCAAAATACATATACCATCAATAACACATCGAATGGCCCGCCCTGACGAGGATAGTTGGATATGAGTAGCGTGGAGGCCTCGTTTCACAAGTAAAGCAGTGCCCAATGATGGAGGCGCAATATTCACAATAGCAGTATAATTAGACACAAAGGATAGGTCGGGATCCTTGACCTCCTGCAAACAATAAATATCAGCATCGTGAAGCGCTATGAAGTGCGCTAATAGCTGTTTATTCGATATGCTGCTTATAGAATTAATGTTTAGAGTTAAATACGAACGGGAGTTGACCCCAGCGTTCATTAGGTAAAACACAAAAAGCGTACCCACAAGATAAATGTGTACTTTACAAGGCCGTAAAAATCTCCAGGACACATACCTACAAGTGTACCTCGTCCGCAGAACAGCACACACACTGAGTAACTCTGCGAAACACCATACATAGTGTTGACCACACACATATACACACGCAAAAAAACACTGGATTGTAAACACAAAACCAAGAACTTCTCGAAAATAGATTAATGTCTTTGCTATATACAAGCAGGAAAAATCCAAATTGACAAAGCTTTCCCACATAACGCAAGTAACACAAGCAAGAAGCAAAACACCAGAACAGCATACAACTCGTGATGACGAGACGAAACAAGGAAACCAGTTAAGTCTTACCACAGTTGCTATTCCACAAGGTCAGGCGTTTGGAGGTCACTCACACTTTCTCGTATATTCGGTTTGCGTTTTTTCACGTGTTTTACTGATAATATAGGCGAAAAACAGGTTGTATCATCATTAAACACGTCAGCGGGCAAAGGCACAGCTGGACGAAGAACTATATCCTGGGTCGTGCCATGCTTAGCAGAAGGAAGACCTGTCGCTGGATCATGAAGTACTACTGTCGCATATGAAGCGAGAGATGAGGGTGGTGTGCCTGGGGGGGCCTCGGGGGGCCATGGTACCCCATCATCCAAATCAGTGGGAACTGAAGGTTGCTTAGCTGGTACTATGGTAGCGGATGAGTCATTTGATGGCAATTGGGGGAAATCAGTTTCTGAAGTAGACAGCAGTGTTGACACTTGTTGGGACGTAGCGTCGGAATTTGTAGCACTAACAGAGGATGTCAAGGGCACAGGTCGTTCGGGTACATGACGTGTAGTTTTTGTAACATGACGTAGATCTGTCATTACAGGGGTGTCCCCTTCCAGCCGCGTGGACCGGGCAGGACGTCGCCGCTGTTTACACGTGGAAATCAGGTGATCGAGTGATCCACAAGCGTGGCAAGTTTGTAACTGTCCTGGATAGGAGACATTGCCTTTAATAGTGTCAAAATGTAATCGAGTAGGGATATGCTTTTTTAACGTCATCGAAAAAATCCTGTTACCATTATAAAGGCGTGTAGGAAACACAGTTTTCCAGACTTCATACTCCACACTCTTAATTTCACCATAATTACATAATACCTGAGACACTTGTTCATTAGGAAAATCGAATGGCAAGTCCATAATTTTAACTCGTGTGAGATTAACTTGTGCGTCCATAATGTACACATCGCTGACAGATTGATCAAAATGGGTAAAAGATAATTTGTTTGGAGCCTTAGACATAAACTTTTCGTAACTATCACTATTTTTGAATTGAACAAACATGCAATATTCTTCGTTATGGAGCTGTAAAGCTTGGATATCCTCAAATATGTTGGGAAAATGTACACATAACCAGGCATGTAATTCAGCCGGGCTAGGGCGTATCGTGCGTGTGGTTTTGTCAAAACCAAATTTTACACTATTCTTACGAAGTTCCTGCATGGTACCACTAACACTGGAGCCACAAAACACTACCAAAACTTGCAAACCCTGTTCAGTTATAGTAATGTCGAAAGAAAGGCGAAGCTCGCAAATACAATCACTATTCCCGGAGCTTAACTGTCAACGTCTACTCCCGGCGACAGCCAGTCAGCGAAATCTCACTTGACCACACAGATTTTCACAGTATAAGAATTACTAGTCCGTCACTCTACCCACTTGACCACACAGATTTTCACAGTATAAGAATTACTAGTCCGTCACTCTACCCACTTGACCACACAGATTTTCTTTTGTTGCCTATCTTTTTCTTAAGAAATAAATGCTCATGGCTATAGAGCATGTCACTTCCGAACTTAAGACAACAGTTTTTCTCTTTGTTTATATATTTCTTTATAACATCTTGCTTACAGAAGCTAATTTATATTTGACAGACAATTTACACCCTAGATTTAAGCCAATAAATGCAATATTTTACTCCAATTTCCAGTTCCTTCATTCAATTCTTCTCCTACTAATCTTGTTATTCCCTCTGCAATCGTGCTGTGCTACTCCAAAAATTCCCTCGGAAACATTATTGCCAGTATACACAAAACCGAATATAATTTTGTTTTTTGCTTATATTTTTATTATTTTATTATATTTTTGGAAATATCTCCTTAGATGGATTGCTTTCTATTATCTCCACGTACTAATAACTGAATTTTACCAATAAACATATGGAAAATGGAATAATTGCGAAAAATTGTGAGTTACAGTATACGCGCAATATTTTTTGCGCATGGGAGTACGTAATGGTGTTGTATTACTTTCTAAACATTTTAGTGTCCTTTGTAAGTGCTATATTCTTTGTCCTTTTCTAGTTATAGCAGTATTAGTTATTTATCCTTTCCTGAAAAAACAAACATGTTTAGGTTTTCTTCCAGTTTATTCTTAAACACTTTTGTTGATTTCAATTTTTAATATGCGAATTACATTTGCATTTTTCCTGTTTTTCCTTCTGTTGTTTTGCATCTATGGTTTTAGTAAATAATATCTAGTCATTTTATTATTATCTAGATATTTTTGTTTTATCTTTAAATTGCTTGGCTAGGCCAAGCACATGATTTACGCCCTTTAATATTCCCCATAGCCTCGCTGATTTGTTGCGTATCTTTATATAAAGTAGTTCATTCATAAATAATTTGTATATTATTTGAACATAAATATTGATAAGTTATTCAGGATGATGGTGTCATATGTATTTTAAAATCAATACATGAAGCCATACGATAATTTCTCTACTGATATGTTTACGAGTTACTTAATCTGGGCAGATATGAACATATTACTTCTTGAATAAGTCTATCAATGATTATTGAACAATTACATAAATCACATGAATTAACAAAGACAAATTTATAAATTTTATAAAATATACGTTGAAAACTGTATTGCTTGAAGTGTTTACTGGATAATACCGAGGATATTTATCCTCGTCAGAATGAGGCCAATGATCGTCACATGCTTCAAATATAAAATTCATATCATAAAAGAATGATCGAAAATAAGCATTTTAAGAACGTAGATGGAATCTAAGTTCCATAGAGGTAGAAGAAATAAACAATAAACAGAGGTAATGAAATGCTAACAGAATAAATAATTGATACATAATAATAATAATAATAATAATAATAATAATAATAATAATAATAATAATAATAATAATAATAATAATAATAATAATAATAATAAACTTTTTCGCTAATGCGATACATGCGAAACGCTTAAAAAAATGCATTTCATGTTTCATGAAACCTCATACTTTTCGTTTGAGAGCTAGTAATCACGTTTATATTTTCGCAAACTTTTGCGAAATTCGGCATTACTTGCGATACATGCGAATGAAAACGAAAGGGTGGAATTTTTATCGCTAATAATAACTAAATTATTGCTAATAATAACTAAACCGCACATTTCCAATATTATTTAACTTTAAGAAAAACATTGCATTTACGAAAAAGCTCTGCAAGTTATTTGGTCCAGAAACTATTTCACTTCATAAAGATCTAGACATCAACAAAACTGAACTTTTGTTAAAACTCTTGACTGTGGTGAAAATGTTCATGATCTGTTTGTTCCTTACCGTCAATTTAAAAGTAAGGTTATTGAAGTTATCAACAGTGAGGATAAGGAAGTTGACATTGTATCATTGTTAAACATTTTAAAAGTTAACCACAGGTCTTTTGCTGTCAGCTCGTTACGTTCAATATGGTTGCCAGTCTCGAGTGTTGATTCCGAGAGATTCTTTTCCAAGTATAATATGATTGTTACTGACAGAAGAACAAACTTAAAAGAATTGGTAATGTCTTGCTGCATGTTATCTTTTAATAAGGATTCACGTTAGAGGAAGTGTTTAAACTTTTGCATTAATTTGTATATTTCAGGGAATACATTCATTAGAATACGCACCTAATCAAGGTACATTCTCAGTTTTGTATGGATATACACCCTACTACCAAAAATGTGTTGGTTACAAGTTTCATAATAAAAAAGAAACTTGTGCTACATTTAAAAAATGCTACATAAATGCGAAAATAATGATAATTAAAGCTACAAAATATTAAAGTTGTTGCGAAAAAGTTTCGTCTCTACTGATCAGTCTTAAACGCTCCCTGAGATTTTAGTATTTTGGACATTCTACAAGAGTGTGTTAAATACTCAGTGGAACGATGCACTCTTCGCAATACGGATAGCTACGCAATGTCTGCCAGTCTCCCAAAATAGGTTCAACAAAATAATTTTAGTTTGCTTGATGTCAGTGCTTGCAGTGAGAGTTGGACGTAATTTCTATTGAAAATGGAGTATATTAAGAGTTTTTAGTGTAACACTTGCCAATTCGGCGTTCTTGGTTACAATGTTAACACATTTGTTTTTCCTGAAACCAATACGTACCGGAACATAGAAAATAACGATGTTGAAGCCGTGTTGCTCAAGCTAATGATATCTCCCTGTATGTTTTCCACAAAAGGATGTTTCCTTAAGATATTCTGCTGGGTTATCAAAAGATATCTGCGCTCTGCAAATCAATGTAAGTAAATAATTCAGCAAAAGCTGAAGTATACATTTCAGAGCCAGTTTAACTGCTGTGTCAGTTAAGCAGTGAATACTGAACAGAGGCAACACAAAATAAATTCCGAACTGATTTCGTCTGTGACGAAGGTACAGCCATCGGAATTCCCATTTTTGAACCTTTTGTATAAAATATTAAAACCGTGGTACTGTTCTAGCAATGTATCGACTTCTTTTTGGGATTCGTATGCACTTTTGCATTGTTATTGTATGACAAAAGCTGAATACCGAACCTTGAAGTCAACAAGCATAGTTGAAGAACACAATCATGTAGCAAATAAAGAGACAGTCACACAATTTGTTATGCGGTAGTACGAGTATACCGCAGGTATGCAACGTAAGGACTGCTACAAATCAGTTGTAATGGCCACCATGCAGAAGAAAACAGCAAGAGCGGTAAGAAATACAACGTACATGGAATATAAAATTTATAGAAACTCTCGCTAAGTATATTACGTTCATTTAGGAAGAGCTAATGCGAAGAGCGCCAGTAGCTATCCAAATTGCAAGATGGCAAGAGTGTCAAGTGCTTCAACAGAGGAAAAAAGCAAATGAGTACGCGACACAATCACAGTTCAACTTAAAATGAATTAGACTATGGTATAATCTTAACAGACCAATTAGATCTGTACCACATTGCAATAGGGTAGTGCACAAAGTAAATTTGGATAACTAAGTATATTTCGAGCAAGAGAATTCGAAGAAGAGATCGGATACGAGGGTACTTAAAATTACAAATGTGTACTGCTCATGTTTCTGGCGAAGAAAGAGCAATCTCGGAAATCGGACCACATACCTTACGAGATTCAAGATAGAACTCCCAAACAGCAGCGCAAGCTCTATGTTGAAAAATGTGTACACACTTCGTTTTCTTACTACAAAGAAAAAGTAAATTTCTATCCATCAGCAGATATATCGGAAGAAGCATCATTAAACTAAATAAGATCACAGAGAAAAATACAAATATGCAACAAAACATGGTTGACGGCGGTAGTAAAGAGTGTCTTCAAGAACATTCCATACAGGAAAGCCCTTTTTCATTTTCTTTTACAGAAATCACTCTCAAGACCAAAGTCCAATCTGGTCTCCATTTCCAAAATCCAGAAATTTCAATGATATCCCAGATAAATATTGAATTTTCGGGAAAATTGCATATTAATTATTGATCTACTTGTTAATGCGAATTGAATGATACCCATCTCGTCCCTGTCGAAAACTGGTCATCATTACCCAAAACCACGAATTTTTATTAATTTCCCGGGTTAAAATTGGATTTTCGGGAAAATGGCATATCAATTATTGATCTACTCGTTAATACGAATCGAATGATACCCATCTCGTCCCTGTCGACAACTGGTCCCCATTGCCCAAGTCGTCCCATCCCCTCTAATTGTCACAGAGACATGAGCTATACCTCGTTGGAAAGCTTATAGAACACAAATTCCGACGAGGTAACTTTTGTGCCTCTAGTGCCCAATACGTAAAAGAAGAAGAAGAAAATTAAAAAATTAGGAAGAAAAACTATTTTTTGTAAAATTTGTGGGACGCTGGCAACATTGTTGTGGGTCGTACGCAGGAAAATAATAATCTTAAATGTACGCCATACATAGGTAACAATCATAGAATAAAATGAAGGGCGTAGATACAATAACAAGAGAGATAAAATATCGGAAGTATCTACTTCCGATGGTCATTGTGTACATATTTTTCGATGGACTGTCGTCACGTTGGCTGCCCTAGCGACGCCCCTAATTGTCACAGGGACATGAACTATACCACTTTGGAAAGCATATGGGAGACAGATTTCACACATCAAAAACTTAACGACGACATGAGTGGTATACTATTTGGTGAACGGTACAAGTACTGCAGGGTAGTACAGTTTACTGGTAACGTTAAATACATACACTCTCTCTTACTATACAGTTTTTCCTTTTTAATACTCATCCACACAATAATATTGAGTGTGCACAGCACTTTATTTACCCTATCACACCTGAAGCGAACATTGTTTCACTGAGTTATCAACTTTTTACTTTATCACTGTGTGAGTAAACTTAATTAAAGCTGTAACTTCTTTCTTTTCTTTTTTTATAATATAAAACTTTGCTATGTTTACAACCGTCACTCGAAGTCCTATCTTCCGAAGTTTGCTTGTGTCTCCGTATTGCTACTAATGATGTATTGTTAGACGATGTGAGACAAAGAAACAGAATCCTGTACAAGGACACCCAAAGTTAAACAGTTTCTTCTCTGTACGTGTGCTTTCAACTAACAGTTAATTTGTTCATTTAGCAGAGGCAGTACGATTACGAAACGAACATGAAGTTAGTTGATGGTTGCATACCTCGGATTGTCTCGGATCTGCTGTAAGTATGAGTGGTACGAAACCCTGAGTCATGACATTTTTTCTATGTGAATGAATAATGGTGTACGAATGAATGATGACGTCATTTAATAATTTAAAGATATATATTGAGACATTAGAATTATATTTACTCTTTAGGTATGCATTCTAAAGTATAACTTCATCTATGGTTTAAACAAAGGTATGCAGTAACATTTAAAACTATTGTTGAAGCCTTCAATTACTTCACATATAATCTATGGCCGACCAAGGGTCGAAACATTAATTATCTATGTTTCTACTGCCCAATCACACTGAAAGGGTATTTAGATAAACATTGCAATGTAAAAGTCATTAATAGTTACACATAGGCCTATGACCTGCCAGATGGTCATAATCTGTGATCACATGTCTTTGGTGCATGGGAGTCCCGGGTTCGATTTGTGAAAAAGCCTTTAATGATTATGGTTATTCAGATTCCACCTTAAACTCGGAGATCACGTGGCATATAACCTTGATGCTAAAAAGAGACACGAAAGTCCAATGCAACTAGCGTATCTTAGATTTAATTCCCAGTGAGAAAACTAATCTTACGCAAGGGGAAAACTTGGTCCTAAACAATTCCTTACACAAATGTCAAATAAACAAGAAGTTTAGGAATGATCCAAAAAATTGCATCAAAAGATTGCGATCTTAGCCAATAATGAGTTTTTGGATTACGGGCCACAAAATTTTTGAACGGCTCCTAAGTCGAGTTTTTGTATATTTTACGGAATAAGCACATCATACTGATAGCGATAGTGTAATGGAACATTACAATTTAATGTAATGATATTTTTGATGGGAGGGTCCCAGAAATTTTTGCACCGACTGTACTTCCTATTTAGCAAAAATTTCTTTCGATCCATATAAATTATTTATTTGTTCGTTATTTTCTTCCAAATTAACATGGAAGACGGTAAAAAATTGTTTAGGAATCGTATTTTGGGGATTCATATCTTTATTTATCTATTAACTAATTATAAATCTTATATATGCATATTTTAAATGGACGATTACAAATCTCACGGTGTCAGTGCTATTCGGAAATATAGTCCCACCATTGGATGGAAGTTTAGAATAATTAGCCAATCTAAATTTTGGCACAATATTTTGGACTCTCCTCACCCCTCTTTTGGTACCAATGTTCATCTAAAGATCCGGCTCAATGCAGATTTTACCATTTTTTATTCGTTTTAAATACTCCACCGCCAAAAAAGCTTTACTTTGATTGGTGCAGTTACCCACGCTACAGATTAAGGCGCGATCATCTTCACTCTACCTCGTCGACCGAAGGAAGAAAGCTGTGCGTTCGATCGGATAGCAGATATGAAAGAAATTTAACAGTAAAACCGTGTGAGATTGGTAAATAGTATATCCAGGTAAAAAACTACACTACCAGGAAGCACAGGAGCTCAAATTTAGAAAATTTTAACAGTTAAAACAGGATAAAATCTTAGTGAAATATAGCCAGAACCACAGGACGCCATGTCGGATGTAAATATTTAGTGTGGACAGGTTCGACATTTAAGTGCGGTTAATTTGGTGTGATAAAATCTTCATTTGCTTTGACTCAGTAAATTCAATTCAGTGATTATCCTTTTCACCCCTCCCAATATCATTTACAGTCAAGACCTGTCCGTGTAGTAATTTATTAATATAGATAGTGATTTTTTTTTACTAACCCACATGGCGGTATCTTGAGTTTTGCAATCTTGGTAATATTAGAATGATGGCTTAGGTTAACTCTCAGGGCTCCTGTTTTCATCCCGAATTGGGATAGCTTCCAGCAGGGATGGGTTGAAAGCATAGTTATCATAAGGTTCTTTCCCTTCAGGAAAGGGGCCTATATATATTTTCCAATAAATAGTTTGGGTATTAACTGAATAGTTTGCATTAAGAATGTGATTTAGTGAATACAAGGGCCAATTGGCCCTGTTCCTTTCTTTCCCTTTCCTTTCGTGAACCGATAGAGCCGAATTAAAATGGTAAAATATGAAGGTTGTTTGTGTATATTTAGTAGTATAACATGTATTAATGTAGTGTGTAGTTTAGATGTGGCATGTAGATATTCGTAATGTAGTAAACATTTTCTTGTAGTAATTGTGGTAGTGAGTGATTGGGAGTGTGAGATAATTAAATATGGACAGTGTAGTATTTACCATGCGATTTTCATATTCCGTCATTAAATGAACTTATAAACAATATTTGAAAGTGAACGTAATATAGTACAATAATTCAGTGTACAAGGTCACATTTCGTGGTTTACAGTTCGAACAAATAGTTACTAGCGCCCTTGTGTCGAAATTCCGTACTATCAGTTGTGCATATTTTACCATCAAACCCAGTTAGTGATTTAGATTTCTCAAAATTGACCTTTATTTTCGAATTAAAACCGAGTAAACATAATTTCCTGCCCATATGAACAGATAGTTAGATAATGTGATTTGACACTTTAATATTCTGAAAACTACAACATTCTGTGTAATCCAGTAATGAAAATATTTAAGTAAATAAACTATGCATAGATTCTTAACCGAAGTCAGCCAATGTGATGCTATTTCCGTTCTGAAATTAAGATATTGAATTCCAATTCTTTTCTTGAAGTTGCAGAATAATTTTCATTGTTGCTGTCAGAATGCTATCACATTCAGCAATATTATCGCACATATTTTATTTTTTTGTGAATATTTATATATAGAGAATTGTTTTAAAACAGCTGCGAAGTAAGATATAGGATGGTTTGTGTGGCAAAGAAGTCTTGGGTTCGAGTAATGTTTCTTGCGTGTTGGTCGGGACGCGACTTATAGATTTTTTTTAAGTATTATGATGAAATGTGTATATAGGCTGGGCGTAGATAGAGGAGACAGTGTGTTTCTTCTTAAAATATAACGTCGTAGTAAATGGAAAAAAATGATGATATGAATATATGAACATTTATTTGAATATGAATATGAATATTGTAGTAAAATTGAATAGATGAGAGGACACCCGTATAGTGTATACATGGGCCCAGTGTATTTTAGCCATATGTTGATATATATATATATGAAACGTAAATGTGTGGTGAGAATCGTTTCGAGTTTTGACCTCCACGCCGAGACATCACTCGACAAGGTAGGCGAGTTATATATCAGAATGTATTATTACTTCGCAGTTGAGCCATAACAGTAGTATTTATTTATAACAATCTCGTCTGACAGCAGGGTAGGGATAGCATCATGTAATGGCTAACTAAATGTAATTGTTCATCGATTACGATACCAAATAGTTGGCGTTTTGGGCTGTTGTAAATTATTTTTACAGTCGGTTATGAAAGAGAATATCCTATGACTCTGAGATTTTTTTTCCACGTTACCTACTCGGGCTAGTTTACAATATTCATGGAGGCGACAGCTCTGACCGGGCATCGTCACCTCCCCCTTGAATATTTTCGTTTTCTTTTCTCAGTTTTCAAACTAGATAGTGATGGAAATTAATCGATGCCTCAGAATTTAGCGCATTCTGCGAAGGGGAGCTATCGGTGAAGTTTGGTAATAGAAATCACCGATCCAAAATTCAGTTTATTTAATTTTTTTTTATTATTTCGGCAAATCATTAGTTAGGGATATCTTAGCTAATACTTTTACTCTAGTTTCATTACTGTCCTTGAACCTTCTTAGTTCTTCTGAGGGGTCGAATGTTTTTTTTTCTTACTTAGAGATTTCAAAATTGGGGACGCAGTTACCTGGTCCCTTCCCCCTCTCCTTTTATCCTGCTGGTCTGGGCCGGATACGGGGCTCGGATTTCAATCTTACAAGCAAACTCTTGTGGGATTGGGATCTGATGGACATAGAACTTGCATCCTTGGCAGCAGGACTCCCTCCTAGTTTACGTATTTAAGTAAACCACCCTTTTTCGGCATATGTGAATATTTTTGGCTATGAGTTGTTATATATTTAAATTCGATCACTCTTCTGTGTAGTGAGTAGTACTTTAATCTTTCTTCTTTCGTTGGCGCCGCTTTCTCTCTCTTGTCTCTTCCTTCTTACTTCGAGATTTTTTTTTAATTTTCAACCTTCCCCCCCCCCGATTTTGAAAGTATGATATATCAATGAATTAATGTATAATACTTTTTTTTAACCGAAATGACCAGCTGAGACATCTCAAGACACGATTCGTTTGATGAAATAGTTAGGGACTGGGTTTACATTATATTTGACCCATCGACGGGGTCTTTCTTCCAGGAAGTTGAAATTCTTATTGAGACGATACATAAATTTTATATTGAGTTTATATTTATTTTTTTTCCTCTTAACTAATTCATATGTGTGGTCGATCTCAGATCATGGAGTTCAGATATTGGATAGTTATCAATTATGGTTTGAGATTAAATTACAAAGAATTAAATTTCACTTTTCTCATTTCCAGGTCTGGGTCTGGGCAACCCCACAAACGTGGTGCCTGGAGCTAGGTCTGGGTGGTATGAGGGAACATGTGTCTATTCCACATCACTTCAAAATTGATTCTCCACTAATAGTATTTGTAACGTTTTACCGGATAATAACCATTCGAATTCATTACTATATTTCCTAAATCATCCAGTAATCCATTCTCCTTTAAAATCCTCAATCTTTCCTTTTCCCTCTCCTTTTCTTTTTCTTTTCTTATTTCTTTCTACTTCTCTCCCCTCCTTTCCCTTCTCACTCTTTCTTTTCTTATTTCTAACGAAACTGAAAAACTAATTAGGTCGTGACTGGGAGTAGTCGCTATCAGCACGGTCAATAAATTCGATTCGATAAGTTTCTTGGGAAGTCCGATTTGGGATAATTACCTCTAAAATGAATATGTACAGAGACTAAGAATAATAATATAATTTATTCAAAATTTACTTTACTAAAAAAATTTTACAGTTTCAATTAGTAGTAGATATTTCATTATCACTCTTTGCTAAGTTCAGGCGACTCCTCCTTCAACCACGATGTTAGTTATCACGCCCAAAATTCGTTTTTCAGAATTGGCGACACGTGACAAGAATTTTTGTCATGGAAACGGTTGTTTCTATGACAACGGATCTCAGAAATGAAAAATAGTTTATTTTCGGTATTATAACACGACTGATGATTCAAGACAGTCACTATGGAGACAATTGTCTTTCCCTGGTAACAGATTTAAAATTATTTATTGCGTATTTATTGAGATCGAGCACATATGGAATTGGCCACAAGAATGCAATTAATAGAAAAGTCATTTTGGAGTTAGACAATTATAGTCGTTTGGCTTTTCCGTTATTTTTGCTTCTCTCTGTAGAAAGGGGAAGAAATGGAAGGAACTACAAAATTTTCTAAATTAAATTAAAAAAAATGCTGGAAGTTGGTTCAAGGAGGGAAAAAACGGGAGGCCTTTAATTTATGAATAGTATCTGTAGAACAAGTCTATTTTGTTAGTTTGTAAGTGTTATATTGCATGTGTATCTGTCTCGTATATGTTGTATGTAAAAAACTATGGCAACCAATAAGAAAGTAATCGTCACGCAAGACGAGGTTGAAGTTTCGTGTACACAATGTACTACCATGAGGAAAATAAATGACGCGTCTCTTTATTTTGAAGTTTTTTGAAAATATCTCCGTTTTCTTTATATGTTCGAAATTTCGGAAGCTTTCCCCAGCAGGACAGGTTAATAACAAACCCGTTTTTAATATTTGTGTTAGATATTAGCTTAAAATAAAGAAATTAGAAGCAAAAAACATTAAATCGACAGAAATCTCGAGAATTACCAACTCTGCTAAAGTGGGAAATTTTCAAGAACGCGAGGGAATTCTGCAGTTCAACACGAAGCAGCGACATCTATGTCATTGAGAGAAGCGTGGATTAGATCTACAAACGAAAATTTTAACGAAATATTTCTAGTATGTCTTATTATATGCATTATCAGCGAACTCCAAATATATGAATCTATGCTAAGTATTAACGTATAGAAAGTGCAAATAGTGGAAATTACCTATGGAAAAAGACAAATTGTTAGCCCAATCGTAATGAAAAATCGTCTTTACTGTAGAACAGGAACAGCTTACGTAAGAGAGCAAATAGCTCAGTTAGGTAAAGCAACGAGTTTGTATACCGAAGGTAGACGGTTCGAATCCCGTGGAAGTACTGTTGTCATTTTTATCACTAAGGTTATTTTATTTCTTTTTTATTTGGGAAAGAATCAAATTGTAACATATGTGTAAAACTCATGACGATACCAAAAAAAAAAAAAAAAAAAAAAAGAGAAAATATCGTCGCATTTGCATTAGTGTCTCTAATTTTTGTTTGCAAACAGATTCGTAATTATTTCCCCTGTGCTCACTGATGCATAACGAATGTTTTCCAGTAAATGTTAATTCTAATTTGGAGAATTTTATAGTTTCACAATGTTTCTCACTACATAGTCTTCTATCTACGTGTTTGGATATTTTGATAACAGATTTCCCTATTAAATGTTTAATTTTCTCTATAAATACTTGTCTTAAATTGAAATTGTTTTGAATTTACTACATAAGCAAAGTTGCCCGAAGGAGGGGAGCTCAAGTAATAGATATTGTAGAATGATGATGCTTCTTACCTTCAGCACATAATCCTAACGTTAGAGAGTCAGAGAGAGAAAAATCCTTGTTTTTCCTCCTCTATGACCACCCATCTTAAACCTCTACATATCATTGTTCGTCTCACATAATTTCGGCTCTCCAAAGACATTCATATTTATTATTATTATTATTATTATTATTATTATTATTATTATTATTATTATTATTATTATTATTATTATTATTATTATTATTATTATTATTATTATTAATGAATATGCCACCCTTACATAATGTTGTAACTTTACACATCTTAGTTTAAAGTGCTTTCTTTAGTAATAATTTGAGCAGCCACGTCACAAAATTTAAAATGTATGAGGGGGCACGACGTTTTATTTCCCCTCCTCTCTTTTCAGCACCCTCCAACAGAAGGTATATAATTTCTGAGAAGCAGGGCAGACAAAATGAATAAGAAATATATTTAGAGCATCCTTTCCTCCTTCGTGAATGTAATATCACGTAGCATTTTTTATTCTACTGAAGACGACCCTAGGCCGTTATGGTTAGGTAACAAAAGAAATACCTAATATATTTATAGCGCCCCTTATCTGTAATATTACCTCTTCTTTATTTGTTCGAGGCTTCCTTACACAACCAAGGGTGACAAAAAGAATAGGAAAAGTGTCTAAAGATTACAAAAGACTTTATATTTTGTCAGAAACAAGGCAGTATATACACAACATTGCTTTCGTTAACAAGTGTTTCACCCTTGAGTCGCTTATAAAATTATGTAGAATAACTTTTGCCGATCATTATTCTAGAGGGATTTGTCCAGGATGGTTTGGTGTCGACCTAATAACGATAAGTATATTTATTTACATCACTGTTAAAGAAATAGCAAACTTTCTGAAAGGAACTTACTTAGGAAACAGATCTTCCTTCTACTTAGCCAGAGCCCACTCTGAAAAATTGCATCTGGCATTCTGAGTGAAAGTTCTATGGGACTATTAGAAAAATATATTCCCGTTTTCACGCTGATGGTAGAATTTCTTAAACAAGTATTGAATTACGTTCGAAGGGTAGGCGTAAATAGCGCGCCCGCAACAATGTGGCGTGGGGACCGCACAAGCTGCAAGGCCAAAAAATATACAGAAAGTACGCAGGGGCGGAGCAGGCCAAATTTTCACACGGGCAAAGTGACTTTTTGGCGCCCTTCCCCTAGTAGTAGCCTATATTTTACATTTTATCATAGTGTTTTTAATAGTTTAAACCAGGAGCGTCATTTCAGATTTTGCTTGGGGGGGGGCAAGACCTCTTTATATAAGTAAAATTTCGCGTTTTTCACTGATTTACTACTATTCTAATGATAAAATCTATATACATCTCAAACTAAGGGGGGGGGGGCAAATGCCCCTCCCTGCCCTCCCTAAATGACGCCCCTGTTTTAAACCCATTTTCAAAAAGAAATCCATTACCTAGGAAAAGTTCACAAAGAATATGGCCCGCTATAAACAATACCAACTCCACCCCCCCTGGTCTAGTGGCTAGCACGCCTGCCTTCTGTGGTACCGGGTCCAATTCCCGGTGGATTACTGTTGAACGATAAAAGTGGTTCGGATTCCACTATAATTAGTATCCACATCTCCCTTGCCCATTAAGGCATAACCGTGGAACGCTAAACTCAAGCAAACAAACACACAATATTTAATTCCCGGCACTCTTTATTCTACATGCCATCTCTCAATTTTTCGATACAGCCCCCTTAGTACTATGAAACTCTCTTCTTCCATAGTGAAATGGAAAACGATCATATAATTGCCACTACTTTACAAGAATATAAACCAAAAACGTCAGTAGAAAGCACATTATAAAATTTATTTTTTGAGGCTCGTTTTGGTGCCCTTCTTTCTCTGGCGCCCCGGGCAGTTGCCCGGCCCTTAGTCCGCCCTACGGACGCATAACTAAGGACTGCGGAGGAGAGGTTAACCTTCATGTTATGCCACTGGTTTGACGTGTTTGAAATGTTCAGTAAGTGATCAGTTGGTGAAATAATTTCGACGGTTACTGATGTTTAAAGTTTAGCTAAGACAAAGCTACCTAATCAAATACATTTGATATCGCGATGTCACAATTTGATTTTTCCTCACATAAAAAAGATAAAAACAATAGTAATAAAACCCCTTACTCGTACTGGGCTCCTAACTAACTAACAACCTAATTCTTACAGACTAGTTGCTCTGACCAACTGAGTTTCGATTTCTTACGCGAAAGAAGTCTGTTATATTAAGAGGCATGCTTTTCATTATCAAAACTGTTCGAAGTAATACGAACATGGCTTAAGAACAGGGACGGAACTGAATTACCACTCGATTGACCTTGAGGGCAAATCACCAAAGCGTAACTATAAACGTAAGTTCAGCATGCATTTCTCTGGAGTTGTGTTCAGTATTCCTATCTGCCAGTCATGCTTGTTCGTAGGAGTAATATGTTACAAACCTAACCTTTCGATAGAGCACAATGACAGAGAATCAAAATTAATGAATTCTTGCCCTTGTGAACTTGGGATACCACCATGTGCAATAAAACTGTCGCGTCTTCTGAGGTGATATTTTATCGAAAATAACTCGTTTTCCTTTATATATCCGAAGTTTTTGAGGGTTTCAAAATGAGGAAACGTTACTGACAAACAAGGACGCATTTAGGGGTGGGTCCAGGTGGTCCGGACTCCCCTCTGAAATCCCACCTTCTCTGTAAATTTAGCCTAAATTTAAGGATTATCTTTTAAATTTTATTATAATTTATCCTAATATTGAAGTCGGACTTCTCCCGAAATAAATTACTGCATACGTGCCTGCTGACAATTTTCAATATATTCCTTAAATAAGTAAAATAACTAAATTAGGAGCAAAAAGCTTCAACACGGGCTAACTTTTGTCCACTGCCAATATTGTTAGAAGGGATATTAATAGCAAAAACTGCTAGGCAATGCTGAACCTTGGAAATTCACTCCGAACAGCAAGCTTATTATTGAGAACTACATATGAAACATTTTATCAAAACTTATGTAGTTTTTACCTGGCATGAAATTATTATATACACCAAAATTTACTCTCCTAAAATGTGTATCTAAACATTGCTCTACGTATCTACGAAGCAATGAAAATTATTTATCGAAATATGTGAGCAGGGAATTCTAACAGCCAGCCATTTTATTTAAATCGTAGTAAACCCTGTAACCGGGCGTTAACGTGAAGACAAAGCTTGGTAAAGTGTTGGAAGAATATAAACTCAATGTTCGTAGGTTCGAATCTATCCACTCACCATAACATTTTGTTCTTATGTGCAACGATGAAATAAGAAAGAAAAATGTATAACCGTTAAGACAAAACTTCAACCAAGTCTGAAGAGAACAATACTAAAATAGTAATACAATGACGTCAACCAAAAATTATTTCATGTAGCGTTTGGACGAAATTACAGCTGTTAACAATTGCAGAAATAAAAACAGGCTGTAATGCAGTCTAGACTTCTGAATGCATTTACTTCCTGAAAACTTCCGTCTCGTCATTGGTATGCCGTTAATCATTGTAAAACCTTTCAATTGGAAGTGAAATGACACAATCTAAAACAGTTTTAAATCAATAAATGTATATGTGTAAAAGTAGGTGTCTTTTATCTGTAGTTCTGAGTTCCTTTTACTTTGAAGTGACAAATGAGAGAAGAAAGTATGGTGTTCGAAAAAAAAAATCAAATTTGAGATTTCAACGAATTTACACGTATTATAGCCCCTAACACCGAAAAAGTTATTTTTCGATACATGTCCATCAGTTCGTCCGTCCGTTCGCTACGCTTTTCTGTGCACTCGCCTAGAAGCCATACCTGAAGCCATACCTCGCCTAGAAGCCATACTTGAACATACCGTAAATTAGTTGAAAAATTTACGGTATGTTCAACTTATCTGCACCAAATTTTAGTTTAAGATTTTCATAGTATTTCCTATAGTTTTTTTTATTTCCCTCCTACTCCCAAAACAAGGGTAGTTTCCTGTACGATGAAAATAAAAAAAGATATTTTCTCATAACTGGCTCTAACGATCTTGTTTTCTTTCTTTTTTATAAATCAATATTTAATTAGCAACCCTATTTTTTGGTATAAGGCATTTATCTGAGAAAAATCTACAAGGGGTAGTTTATACTAAGGGGGTGAGTTTTTTCTCAGTGATTTTCTCAAAATGGACTCAAATCTTTTCGTTCATATTTCATAAATAAAGATTTCATTAATAACTTATCAATATGGCATAACTCGTTTGTCCTAAAAAATGCGAGGGGTAGTTTATTCTTGGTGGAGTGTTGTCTGGGCGATTTTCTCAAAAACGACTCAAAAGAATTTATTCATATTTCAAAAATTAATATTTCGTTAATAACCGAACAATATGGCAAAACTCGTTTGTCCTGAAAAAGTATGCGAGTGGTAGTTTACTCTTGGGGGTGTTTTTCCTCCACGGTTTTCTCAAAAATGAGTCAAGCAATTTTGTTCGTACTCAGAAATAAATATTTCATTAAAAACCTAGTAATATGGAATAACTCGCTTACCCTGAAAGAATCCTCAAGAGATAGTTTATTCGGGGAGTTATTTTTCCCTCACGATTTTCTCAAAAATTACTCGGACAATTTTATTGATAATTCATAAATAAGTATTTCATTAATAACCCTATATTTTAGTATAAGTCATTTCTATGAAAAACAGTTACAACGGATAGTTTATTTTTGGGGTCAAGGTTTTTTCCCCGACAATTTTCTCGAACGACAGGCGATTTTGTTCAAATTTCGCAAATAAATATTTCATTAATAACCAAAAGTATATCTTAACTCATTGTTCGAAACAATTCACAAGAGGTAGGTTACTCCTGACGTGTTCTTTTTGAACGACTTTCCCAAAGTGACTCATTTGATTTTTTTCATATTTCATAAACAATGATTGCATTAATTGGTCTATTATATGTCTAATGAAAATGTGCTCAAAGTGTGAGTTAGTTTTGTAGTATGGATTTTCTTCAATCGAAGTTTTTTATTCGATAATCTGACATTCGATGTATTTGAATAATACGATAATTTTATTCGTATTATCCAAATACACACTTCAGTAACAACTGCGGCCTAACACAGTTAAGAAATTGAATTGAAAAAGTTTAGTGCGGTGGCCCTGTAATTGAATATTTTTTGAGAAACTCCCTAGCTTTTTGTGGTAAACTCAGGCTTTTCTTTTTCGAGCGACAAAAGAGAGAAGAAAATATAGTGATTGTGAAAATAATATCAAATTCAGATTTCAACGGATTTACATGTTTCATGGCGTCTACATACCGAAAATGTGACTTTTCGACACCCGTCCTTCCGGTCTGTCCGTTCGGCACACTTTTATATGCACTCGCCTAGAGGCCATACCGTTCAACTTATCTACACCAAATTTTAAACTTAGGGTTTACTTAGTATTCTTACAGGAGCTTTTCCATTTTTTCCTACCACCTAAAATAAGTGTGGTTTACAAACAGCCGAAAATCGAAAAATGCTATTTTCTCAAAAATGGTTTTAACAATTTTGTTTATTTTTCATTAATCAATATTTAATTAACAACCCTATATTGCAGTATCAGATATTTCTCTTAGAAAAATTTACGAGGGGTAGTTTATTCTTGGAGGTGACTTTTTCTCGACGATTTTCTCAGAAAAGACCCTGGCGAATTTTGTACACACTTCATAAATAAATATTTGACCTTACAACATGGTATAAGTCAATTGACCTGAAAAATATATGAGTAGTAGTTTATTCTTGGACTTGAATTTATTCCCAGTGAGTTTCTCAAACACGACCAGTTGGCAACCCTGTATCTCGACAACGAAGCTGAATTCGAAAACTGCAAGAGGACCATTTGTCTCCTTTTGATGTCACGAATCACCTCCCGAAGTTTGTGGACATCTTACAGGTTCACCCTTAATGAAGCTTCTTTTCGAAAAGTTAACTATTAACTTTAGGCATTGTTTATCTTTTTTAAATCACAAATGTCGTTATTAATTTTAAGACAGAGAATTACTTCTGAGAGAATAGATCTTGAAAAATAATTTTAAAACTTAGACTTTTGTTTTCGAGACATTCCAGACAAGACGAGACATTTTACAAGCTATCTCGTGTCCAAAACATTTGCCTCGTATTATCTTGGATGTCACAAAGCGCGTCTTGTCTCTTTCTCGAGACATGTCTTATCTCGTGAGCATTCGTTAACACTTGGGAAGGATTATCTTTCTACTCAAAGCATTGTTTTTATAATGGTTGCATATTTATGATAATTGCTGTCCACATAAATTACAGTCCTTTCAGTTGAATTAATTTTTATTATTATTATTATTGAAATTGCAATATCTAGTTTAACGTTGGACGATTATGCACCTACGCTAAGGGAGAATGATGATGAATGAAATGGTGAAATGAAGAAAGTGGGAGGAAAATGGAAAATCTCAAGAAAACACATACCCATGCACACGTTATTTGTCCACCTCAAATTTCACTTGGCACGAAGTGGAATCGAGCCACGGACCCCCTGCACCAAAGGTCCCTGCAAGGCTTTATTATTATTATTAATAATAATAATAATAATAATAATAATAATAATAATAATAATAATAATAATAATAATAATAATAATTGAAGCGAGCTTAACGAGTTTCAACCGTACGACTCAACCAACGTTTGGGTGCCTGTTCGTTCGTCTGCTCCTCTCATAAAAGACATTTCATTTTAATGAAACTAGTAAGTGCCTTCTTTTAGCTCTGCGAAGTAACTATTGCTTGGAATATGAATCTGCAAAACATAAGAGGTAAAATTAACCAAATGGTGCAAGTTTCCACTTATATATACAAAACAATTTTGCAATATCAACTACGTGAATCTTGTCCCATAAAGAAGCCGAAACCCCTACACCGAAGAGCCCTCCGAGATTTGATCATTGTCCACACGGACTGAAATTGTCATTTGAAGCCAAGACTTTAATATGAAGCCAATAATTTCTTTAAAATAGACGGAAAATTCGGAAATTATAAGCATTTTCATATTTTTGCCTTTTCCCATAAGGGAGCCGTAGCCCCCTATACTGAAGACCCCCCCGGAGATTTGATCATTGTCCACTCGGACTGAGTTTGTCATTTGGAACCAACACTTTAATACGAAGCAAAATATTTCTTTAAAATAGACGAAAAATTCGAAAGTTATAAACATGTTAATAATTTTGCCTTTTCTCATAAGGGGGCCGTATTAGTCTACACTGAAGAGCCCCACGAGATTTGATCATTGACCACTTCGACTGAAATTCTCATTTGAAACCAAAACTTTAATATGAATCCAAAAATTAAACGTTTACATCAATTTAAACTGACTGGGTTCCAGTTCCCCCCACTATTGTTTAGTTTAGTTAACTGGTAATTTGTGACAGCTTCACATCATCAAAAGAATGTTTCACTTCCCCTCCCCTCCCCCATGAGTTTGTGCTGGATCCACCACTGGAATCAATAGACACTCTTCCTATTCTTTTTGTCATCTTTGATTGTGTAGGGGCTCCCTCGTACAAATAAAGAAGCGGTAATATTACAATCAAGGGGCGCTATATATTAGGTATTTTTTTAGTTACCTACCCCTAACCGCACAGGGCCATCTTTCGTAAAATAAAAAATATTACGTGATATTCCAATCATGAAAGGGGAGAGGATGCTGTAAATATATTTCTTATTCATTTTGTCTGTCCTGCTTATCAAAAATTACTTTCTGTTGGAAGGCTACTGAAATGAGAGGGGCAAAATAAAAAGTCGTACCCCCTCCTACATGGTTGCTCAAATAAGTACTAAAGAAAGCATTTTAAACTAAGATATTTAAGATTTAAACTAGGAAACTAAGATATCCTACATTATGTAAGGATGGCATATTCAGGATTATTATTATTATTATTATTATTATTATTATTATTATTATTATTATTATTATTATTATTATTATTATTATTATTATTATTATTATTATTTGAATGTTTTTGGAGCACCGAAATTTTGTGAGACGAACTATGATATGTAGAGGTTTAAGATGGGTGGTCATAGAGGAGGAAAAACCAGGATTTTTCTCTGTCTGACTCTCTAACGTAAAGATTATGTGCTGAAGGTAAGAAGCATCATCATTCTACAATAGGTTGCTTTTACGTAGAATATCAATTACTTGAGTTCTCCTCCTTCGGTCTACTTACCTTATGTAGTAAATTCAAAACAATTTCAATTCAATACAAATACATTGTAAAACTTTTCCGTAATTAAACATCTAGGGAAAATTAAACATTTAATAGGGAAATCTGTTATCAAAATATCCAAACACGTTAGATAGAAGACTATCTAGTGAGAAATATTGTGAAACTTTATAAAATTCTCCAAATTAGAATTAACATTTACTGGGAAACATTCGTTATGCGCCAGCGAGCATATGGTGAGCAGTGAGCACAGGGGAAATAATTACGAAACTGTTTGCAAACAAAATTAGGGACGCTAATGCAAGTGCGACAGCAGCATTTTTTCTTTTTTTGGTATCGTCATGAGTTTTACACATACGTTACAATTTGATTCTTTCCCAAATAAAAAAATAAAAAAATAACCGTAGTGTAGTGATAAAAATGATGACGGCACTTCCACGGGATCGAACCCGCTACCTTCAGCATACAGACTCGTTGCTTTAACTAACTGAGCTATTTGTTTTTTTTACGTGATCCGAGCCTGTTCCGGTAAAGACGATATTTCATTACGATCGTCCTACCAATTCGTCCTTTTCCATAGATAATTTCCACTATTTGCTCTATCTTTATGTTAATACTTAGCATATATTCATATATTTGGAGTTTGCAGATAATGCATATAATAAGACATACTAGAAATATTTCGTTAAAAGTTTAGTTTGTAGATTTAATCCACATTTCTCTCAATGACATAGATGTCGCTGCTTCGTGTTGAAATGCAGAATTCCCTCGTGTTCTTGAAAATTTCCCACTTTAGCAGAGTTGGTAATTCTCGAGATTTCTGTCGATTTAATGTTTTTTGCTTCTAATTTCTTTATTTTAAGCTAATATCTAACACAAATATTAAAAACGGGTTTGTTATTAACCTGTCCTGCTGGGGAAACCTTCCGAAATTTCGAACATATAAAGAAAACGGAGATATTTTCAAAAAACTTCAAAATAAAGAGACGCGTCATTTATTTTGCTCATGGTAGTACACTAACTGATAAGGAGAAAAAGGCTCGCGTCCCTCGTAGATTAGTGAGGTGTCACGGGTGCGGGAAAAAATGGATTCATTTTACCTGTATCAATTTAGATGATTCAGTTGAGAATGAAGAAAAGATCCGTACTGGGGAGATAATCAAATATTGTGACGAATGTGAAGGGAAACTCTGCCAGTCTCGGGAAATAATGAATCCAACGCATTCTAAAGAAATTGAGCACCCAGACTCAGATGGAGAACGTGGGTATAGTACTCCGAAAGACCGAGGCCAAATATCTCCATTAGAGATATCTGACCTCGATGATGATGAAAAGAATAGGGATCACATTGGTGATTCTCAAAGTAATTTGAATCGCGATCAGACAACCAACCCAAAGGAAGTTGCATCATCGGGCGGGTCTGATATGTTTGTCTTATTTCAGCAGTTCGCTGAACAAATAAATAAAAATATGACACAAATGAATCAGAATCTAATACGAGAAATGAATGAAAATAGCCGGGAAATGAGACGCGAAATAAATGAAAAAATAGATAAGAATAGCCGGGAAATGAGACGCGAAATAAATGAGAAATTTGACACCTCGAACCGAGAAACCGAATCTCGATTCGAGGTACTAACTCAGAAAATAGACAACATATGTTCGGACTTTGCTTCCTCAATAACCGCATTGAGAGAGCAAATGTCTACTGAAATTGACCTGGTCAGATGCGAGGCTCAACAAACAGTAGAGCAACTCCAACAGGAAACTGAGGGTAGATTTAATAAAGTAGATTCAGAGTTAGAGAAGGTAAACACCAAATTTCAAGAAGTAGATCAGAAACTAGAAGTACAGCAGGCTGAAATCAATGATTTGAAGTCTACTTTGTCTCACTTATCATTGGAAACTAAAATGGAAGTGACAAATCAAAAAATTACGGCAATTCAGGATGAAATAGATAATATGCAAGAGAAAATAGGGAGGCCGAGTCGGGAGAAGTTAGATGTATCCTACCCTTTCCCCGGTAACGATTCTCCGAGTACATTACCCGGGAGAAAAATCACATTTAGTACTGAGAATGAAAATCAAGTGTCAGCTGATGCATGGGGTACTACAATGCACTATCCTAAGCATCAGTCAAGGTTAAAACCTTGGTTAGAAAGCCATAACATGCCTGCTCAGACAAGTGTTGTGACAACTACTGTTACTAGTGTTAATGCGCCCTCTTTGCTGGGAGGTATACCGTCATATAGTGTGTTGCCGGGAAGAGGGGAAGGGTGCCGTGCTGAGTCGTTGCTCGCGAACGCGGTTGGTCCGAAGATGGAACCCCACATAGTCGACTCGACTAACAGAGTCCCCTTTAGTTACAGAGGTACATATAGCACTGCTACAACGTCGTCAGTGGCGAATCCGGTGACTACTCCGTTTAGCCAAGATAATGCTTTCATGCCATTAAATTATTCTTTTACCGATAGTAGTATGAGTTCCAAAGTTTCATTAAGGGATATCGAACGTTTCCCTACCTTTGACGGAAATATCACTAATGGATTACCTCGTGTCTTCTTACGAAGACTACAGCAGTGTCTGGAAATGTATCGGTTAACGGACAGAGAACGCTTACAGATAGTAGAGAAGCGTCTAGTTGCAGCTTCAGGCGCATGGTTTGCATCCGTCAAATATAGAATTAATACATACAGCGACTTTCTGATCCTTTTTAAAGAGGAATATTGTAATGAACATATCGAAAGGCTTCAGAAACGTACCCTCCAATCCTTAAGGTACGACCGAGGTAAGTATGGGTCCCTTCTGGACTATGCCTGGAAAATCATTGAATTATACTACCAAATTGCAGAAAATCCGTCACAAGCTGAACTCGTGGATATCATCATAAATGCTCTTCCACCGGATGAGTCGCGGGCTATAGCTTCCCACTTATGCCAAACTGTGCGAGAAGTGACTTCACGTTTAGCTGCTCTGTGTGGGAAAGAAACTGGCGGCCCACCAAGGAGGTATTTCGCCCGGCAAGCTAAAATCTTAAAACCTACTAAGAATAAGGCAACGGCCAGCTGCCAAACAGATTTTTTGAGTTACACCCAGGCTGGATCTCGTTATCCAAGTGGGTGTGGCTTGGAAAACAACCAAAATTATGGTCGGCGTCCGTACCGTAACCGGCCTATGTTTAATAATCGCCGAGGTTATCGCCCCTATGACCGTACTGCTGGAGAATCGAACCCTAATAGGGACGATAACCGGAGGAGCTTTAACGGGGCGTATTGGAGAAGAGAAAGTGGTAACGGCCAAGGCGGTAACAATAATAATAATAATAACAATAGTGGAAATAGACCTCAGAATCCGGCCCCTTCGCAAATACAGAATAATGGCGGAAATAGAATTCTAACAAATGAAGGGAGTGATAGTTGAGAAACTAGATCCTAATGTCATCAGATACGCCAGTCGGCGAGTGAAACCCTACGAGTTGTCTCTTTCGATCTCTCAGCTGGAACTTCTGTCCGTTCTATTCCTATGCAACCACCACTGGCCCCTTTGTCGTGAAAAAAAAAAGCGCAGTATTACATAACTTAATAGGTGAAAGTATCGGAACTCACAATTTTCAAAATCTCAAACTCTTCAATTGCACTGATGATAAGAAAAAGGAACTTTTGTCACAGTACCCAAAGTAAATGTTAACACTGTTCTTATTTAAGTGAATGCTTGAGTGTATGAATGAGTAGTTAGTTCATTATTATTAATACATGTTAATCCTCTCTAACCAAAAATTTTGTTATCCTAACAAATTTTTTTTAATGGCGCCGGGGAATTGTAATGGAACATTACAATTTAATGTAATGATATTTTTGATGGGAGGGTCCCAGAAATTTTTGCACCGACTGTACTTCCTATTTAGCAAAAATTTCTTTCGATCCATATAAATTATTTATTTGTTCGTTATTTTCTTCCAAATTAACATGGAAGACGGTAAAAAATTGTTTAGGAATCGTATTTTGGGGATTCATATCTTTATTTATCTATTAACTAATTATAAATCTTATATATGCATATTTTAAATGGACGATTACAAATCTCACGGTGTCAGTGCTATTCGGAAATATAGTCCCACCATTGGATGGAAGTTTAGAATAATTAGCCAATCTAAATTTTGGCACAATATTTTGGACTCTCCTCACCCCTCTTTTGGTACCAATGTTCATCTAAAGATCCGGTTCAATGCAGATTTTACCATTTTTTATTCGTTTTAAATACTCCACCGCCAAAAAAGCTTTACTTTGATTGGTGCAGTTACCCACGCTACAGATTAAGGCGCGATCATCTTCACTCTACCTCGTCGACCGAAGGAAGAAAGCTGTGCGTTCGATCGGATAGCAGATATGAAAGAAATTTAACAGTAAAACCGTGTGAGATTGGTAAATAGTATATCCAGGTAAAAAACTACACTACCAGGAAGCACAGGAGCTCAAATTTAGAAAATTTTAACAGTTAAAACAGGATAAAATCTTAGTGAAATATAGCCAGAACCACAGGACGCCATGTCGGATGTAAATATTTAGTGTGGACAGGTTCGACATTTAAGTGCGGTTAATTTGGTGTGATAAAATCTTCATTTGCTTTGACTCAGTAAATTCAATTCAGTGATTATCCTTTTCACCCCTCCCAATATCATTTACAGTCAAGACCTGTCCGTGTAGTAATTTATTAATATAGATAGTGATTTTTTTTTACTAACCCACATGGCGGTATCTTGAGTTTTGCAATCTTGGTAATATTAGAATGATGGCTTAGGTTAACTCTCAGGGCTCCTGTTTTCATCCCGAATTGGGATAGCTTCCAGCAGGGATGGGTTGAAAGCATAGTTATCATAAGGTTCTTTCCCTTCAGGAAAGGGGCCTATATATATTTTCCAATAAATAGTTTGGGTATTAACTGAATAGTTTGCATTAAGAATGTGATTTAGTGAATACAAGGGCCAATTGGCCCTGTTCCTTTCTTTCCCTTTCCTTTCGTGAACCGATAGAGCCGAATTAAAATGGTAAAATATGAAGGTTGTTTGTGTATATTTAGTAGTATAACATGTATTAATGTAGTGTGTAGTATAGATGTGGCATGTAGATATTCGTAATGTAGTAAACATTTTCTTGTAGTAGTAATTGTGGTAGTGAGCGATTGGGAGTGTGAGATAATTAAATATGGACAGTGTAGTATTTACCATGCGATTTTCATATTCCGTCATTAAATGAACTTATAAACAATATTTGAAAGTGAACGTAATATAGTACAATAATTCAGTGTACAAGGTCACATTTCGTGGTTTACAGTTCGAACAAATAGTTACTAGCGCCCTTGTGTCGAAATTCCGTACTATCAGTTGTGCATATTTTACCATCAAACCCAGTTAGTGATTTAGATTTCTCAAAATTGACCTTTATTTTCGAATTAAAACCGAGTAAACATAATTTCCTGCCCATATGAACAGATAGTTAGATAATGTGATTTGACACTTTAATATTCTGAAAACTACAACATTCTGTGTAATCCAGTAATGAAAATATTTAAGTAAATAAACTATGCATAGATTCTTAACCGAAGTCAGCCAATGTGATGCTATTTCCGTTCTGAAATTAAGATATTGAATTCCAATTCTTTTCTTGTAGTTGCAGAATAATTTTCATTGTTGCTGTCAGAATGCTATCACATTCAGCAATATTATCGCACATATTTTTTTTGTGAATATTTATATATAGAGAATTGTTTTAAAACAGCTGCGAAGTAAGATATAGGATGGTTTGTGTGGCAAAGAAGTCTTGGGTTCGAGTAATGTTTCTTGCGTGTTGGTCGGGACGCGACTTATAGATTTTTTTAAGTATTATGATGAAATGTGTATATAGGCTGGGCGTAGATAGAGGAGACAGTGTGTTTCTTCTTAAAATATAACGTCGTAGTAAATGGAAAAAAATGATGATATGAATATATGAATATTTATTTGAATATGAATATGAATATTGTAGTAAAAGTCAATAGATGAGAGGACACCCGTATAGTGTATACATGGGCCCAGTGTATTTTAGCCATATGTTGATATATATATATGAAACGTAAATGTGTGGTGAGAATCGTTTCGAGTTCTGACCTCCACGCCGAGACATCACTCGACAAGGTAGGCGAGTTATATATCAGAATGTATTATTACTTCGCAGTTGAGCCATAACAGTAGTATTTATTTATAACAATCTCGTCTGACAGCAGGGTAGGGATAGCAACATGTAATGGCTAACTAAATGTAACTGTTCATCGATTACGATACCAAATAGTTGGCGTTTTGGGCTGTTGTAAATTATGTTTACAGTCGGTTATGAAAGAGAATATCCTATGACTCTGAGATTTTTTTCCACGTTACCTACTCGGGCTAGTTTACAATATTCATGGAGGCGACAGCTCTGACAGGGTTACAGAATTAAAACAATTAGTTATTGGAATTTATTATTCCGTACCCGGGCATCGTCCCCTCCCCCCTTGAATATTTTCGTTTTCTTTTCTCAGTTTTCAAACTAGATAGTGATGGAAATTAATCGATGCCTCAGAATTTAGCGCATTCTGCGAAGGGGAGCTATCGGTGAAGTTTGGTAATAGAAATCACCGATCCAAAATTCAGTTTATTTTTTTTTTTTTTATTATTTCGGCAAATCATTAGTTAGGGATATCTTAGCTAATACTTTTACTCTAGTTTCATTACTGTCCTTGAACCTTCTTAGTTCTTCTGAGGGGTCGAATGTTTTTTTTCTTACTTAGAGATTTCAAAATTGGGGACGCAGTTACCTGGTCCCTTCCCCCTCTCCTTTTATCCTGCTGGTCTGGGCCGGATACGGGGCTCGGATTTCAATCTTACAAGCAAACTCTTGTGGGATTGGGATCTGATGGACACAGAACTTGCATCCTTGGCAGCAGGACTCCCTCCTAGTTTACGTATTTAAGTAAACCACCCTTTTTCGGCATATGTGAATATTTTTGGCTATGAGTTGTTATATATTTAAATTCGATCACTCTTCTGTGTAGTGAGTAGTACTTTAATCTTTCTTCTTTCGTTGGCGCCGCTTTCTCTCTCTTGTCTCTTCCTTCTTACTTCGAGATTTTTTTTTAATTTTCAACCTTCCCCCCCCCGATTTTGAAAGTATGATATATCAATGAATTAATGTATAATACTTTTTTTTAACCGAAATGACCAGCTGAGACATCTCAAGACACGATTCGTTTGATGAAATAGTTAGGGACTGGGTTTACATTATATTTGACCCATCGACGGGGTGAGTAACGATTCGGTACACCGTAATTTTCCACTTTCATTCCTTCACCATTGTCCGTCTGGGATTTTTTTTAATCCAGTGGTCACTTTCCATTTAGTTTATTTCCGTGAATGTTGTTGCAATATTGGGCCCAAAGTTAAGATAAACATTGTTTGGTTTATATATATTCAGGTATTTAACAATGTTCTGTGTTACGTGCCTGCCTCACAAGTTTTTTTTTCTTTCCTTGATCTACTCTCCAATTGGATACGTGAAAATTTAAAATTACTAGACGCGCGGTATAAATGAAAATAATATTTTATGATGATACGTCGGATGTTTTGTTTCTTTGTGTAATGTTGATACCTTCTTGGACAAATTAGTGTTGGGGTTATGTAATTAAATGTGTGCGCGTGTATTAAATATATATATATAGAGAGAGAGAGACGTCGAAATGTAAATATGTATGAAATGTAGAATATTAAAGTGAAATGTAAAATGTTAAATTTATAATATGGATATATGTAAGAGCACCGCATCTGCCCCATACGTTTATTGGTTGCCATGGGTTTTAAGTAATGTTTTCCGACGAATGGAATGATGTAGTCTAATTTTTTTTAAGGAATACCGCCGCGAACTTAAATAATTTCTTTTTGTTCTGCATAAATGTAATTAGTAATCAATAATGTAAACACTTTCAATGGTATGCATTTCAAAATAACGGCAGGTCTAAAACAATCCAATCCCTCGACAAATATTATCCTTTAGTGATCAACCAGAAATTCTTTTTTTTGAAAGTGTACCTAGAATCCTCCCTGTTTTTCAATGTGTATCCTATGACTTAACCAGTGTTTTACCACGATATAAATCACCACAATCCTCCCAACTAGTGAAGATCTCCTCAAATATAAATACTATGAATAAAAGTTATAAGTAATTCACAAATAAAGTGTTATGATGTGTCCCAGTGATGAATGACTAACTAGTAACCTGGAATGGACTGAACCGAGAGGAGAATTCTCCTCTGACCAAATGTTGTTGGTGAAATCCCTAGATGGGTATAAACGTTGTAGTATGCGAGTACTGTCACAAACTGAAAATAGTTGATGAATGGTTTTATAAACCAATAGTCATATATATATATAGATATATACACAAACTAAGTTAAATGGAGCGAAATGTTTTGGACACTACGAGTAGTGCGTGATTTGTGATTTGAACGCTCAGAATTATTAATATTTTGTTTCTCAATGTGAGGTAGAGACTCAAAAGTTCTAATACACCTAAAAGTTTTTTTTTCTTTTCTTTCCTCTTTGTCCAAATTTTTTTAAGTAAAATAAGTGTCTTCTTTGCGTATGTCGCAAATCATAATTTGCTTTAGCATGCCTAAGATATAATATATGTAATTATTTTTTTTGTCAAGATGATTGAATATATAAAAATTTACTAAAATATAACTCTATGTATTCTATTAATATATAACCAAGAACTTGTGCTTTTAAGATTTTCTTTGTAATTATTTTTCCTTTTCACTATGAATGTAATAAACTATTTGTACCCTTGTAGCTAGTTGGTTTTCCTTTAAACATATATACACTGTCCTGAGTGAGTGAGCGAGTGAATGCATGATAGATTTAATTTAAGTAATTTTAGTAATATCATTTGTCATATTAACATCTATAATATATGTGTCATTTTTTAATATATGTGTGTTAAGGTAAATAACCTAGGTCATGAAAGACCGCCACTAACAAATTTAAAGTCGGCTCTAGGAGTGAGACGAAATAACGGGATGAGCCTAAATACGACATCTTTCTTCCAGGAAGTTGAAACTCTTATTGAGACGATACATATATTTTATATTGAGTTTATATTTATTTTTTTTCCTCTTAACTAATTCATATGTGTGGTCGATCTCAGATCATGGAGTTCAGATATTGGATAGTTATCAATTATGGTTTGAGATTAAATTACAAAGAATTAAATTTCACTTTTCTCATTTCCAGGTCTGGGTCTGGGCAACCCCACGAACGTGGTGCCTGGAGCTAGGTCTGGGTGGTATGAGGGAACATGTGTCTATTCCACATCACTTCAAAATTGATTCTCCACTAATAGTATTTGTAACGTTTTACCGGATAATAACCATTCGAATTCATTACTATATTTCCTAAATCATCCAGTAATCCATTCTCCTTTAAAATCCTCAATCTTTCCTTTTCCCTCTCCTTTTCTTTTTCTTTTCTTATTTCTTTCTACTTCTCTCCCCTCCTTTCCCTTCTCACTCTTTCTTTTCTTATTTCTAACGAAACTGAAAAACTAATTAGGTCGTGACTGGGAGTAGTCGCTATCAGCACGGTCAATAAATTCGATTCGATAAGTTTCTTCGGAAGTCCGATTTGGGGTAATTACCTCTAAAATGAATATGTACAGAGCCTAAGAATAATAATATAATTTATTCAAAATTTACTTTACTAAAAAAATTTTACAGTTTCAATTAGTAGTAGATATTTCATTATCACTCTTTGCTAAGTTCAGGCGACTCCTCCTTCAACCACGATGTTAGTTATCACGCCCAAAATTCGTTTTTCAATAGTTTGGGTTTGGCCAGTGATGTAATTCTAATTTTTTAGGTGGGTATACGCTCCATTCCGTGTTACACATACACACACACACACACACACACATACACACACACACACACACACACACACACACACACACACACACACACACACTTTTTTGCAACTGCGATGAATAGTATGATCTTCATATCAAGAACACATTTTATATTTGTATTTTAACCTGCATCTGCCTGCTTGAGGTAAATGCGGAATATTTCTACATTTATTTATTTATTTATGTAATAACAGAAATATATGTTCTTCGAACAGAAAGAGTATTAAAAATATTTGGAAGGTTTATTTGAACCTCCTTCCTCCCCTTTCGATGCATATTTGAATCAAAGTGAACTGGTGAAAACTAAGCTCGACATTTCAGCCGTTTTCCACGATAAGACTGGCAACCTCAATGACAGTTTTATATTAGGGATGGCCAGAACCGGGTCCTGGAGGAACCGGTTTTAGGGTCTGAACGGATCCGGTTGTAGAAGATCCGGTTCCGGAACCGGTTTTTCGGATCCAGGTCTGAACCGGTTCTTCGGATCCAGGTCTGGAACGGGTTCTTCGGATTCAGGTCTAGAACTGGTTCTTCGGATCCAGGACTGGAACCGGTTCTTCGGATCCAGGACTGGAACCGGATCCAGAGCCGGTTCCGAAAACCAGATCTCCAAGAACCGGTTCCTCGTGTAAACGGTTCCGCTGGAACCGAAACTTTATGACCATCCCTACGCTAAACCCTAGCTGCTGGCAGGCTGTGAACAGTATGCTAGATGAAATGGTGGAAACGACAGGCAGGCGCCCAGGCGGCGGCAGCTTGTCTCATTTGGCTAAATAAACTGGGTAACTGGCAAACTCATTGGCTAAACAGGCAAACTGGCCACTCATTTAGCTAAACACCCACTGGTGGACCAAAAATTTTTTCTGGGGGCACAAGCGGGTCTGGGCGGGGAAGGCACAAGCGCATGGTCCTCTTTGCATTTTTTGAAGGTGAACTTTGTGCCTCCTTTACGGGTCTTTGGGGGCTTTCGGATCCAGTTTTGGAATCGATTCCTAAGATCTGGTTCTGGAACCTGGTTTTCAAATCCAGATCTAGAACCAGTTCTTAAGATCCGGTTCTGGAACCGGGTTTTCGGATCCTGGTCTGGAACCGGTTTCTAAGACCCGGTTCTGGAACCGGGTTTTCGGATCCAGGTTCGGAACCAGTTCCAGAACCGGTTCTGGAAACCGGATCTCCGAGAACCGGTTCCTTGCTGAACCGGTTCCGCCGTAACCGAAACTTTGTAGCCATCCCTATTTTATATATTGAGGAAAAATATAAAAAATATCCCCTTTAATCATAAAGATGGAATTTTCAAAAATTGTAGCATGTGTCCACTTAATTTTAAGTATATATACCAAGTTTATAAATACCAAATATATATCTGTCTCACACCAAATAAGTGAGTGTTTATACGAAGCTTCATCGTCCTAACACTAGGGATAATCAATTTGTAGGTATAAATTTTGGCTGCCTTATCTTCCTTGAAACACATTTTAGTAAAATAATAGAAAATGATAGAAGCCCGGTTCAAGCCAAGTGGTAATTATTTTCTAGAAATTATTTCAAACGGTTCAAAAGTTTTTTTCCTTGATGATGAGACAGTATTTCATGCGAATGTGAAGAAAATCATTGTAGAAATTGTCCCTATCCCTTAAAAGAAAATTTTTTAAAATGCTGGAATACACGTCTACTAATTTTAAATTAGAAATTTATGCACTGAGTTTTTATGTCCCAAACTTAAAGGTATCGTGGGACACTTATAAAATAATGGTTCCGTATATTGTGTAGAAATGCTCCGACAGTGGAAATTAATATCCTATCCAATCGTCTCTAATGTGCATTCACTCATTTTAACTGTAAAATTATAGCTGTTATGACGGACTGTTCTGCATCAGTGTTATAGAACTCGTATACTCATCTGGCAGTCCTTTTTCCCTTTCTATTTATTTCACTTCCAAATGGGTTCCAAAAATATATTTGTTGATAGTACTTCTTTCGCCCTTTCTCTAGCAAGCATAATCTTCATTCTAATAAAAAATTACTTCTTCATGGATTTATATACCTCTAAAGTTGCAATCACACTTAATTGTTTGTATATTTCCGCAAAACATACAAACACCAAATTTTGCTTACATGTTCGTCATGTGATGTGAGTAATGCGAAAATTCCGATATCGCGAAAAAGGCGACATTCTCCATGTAAATAAAGTGTCGAAATTTTTCGTCGTTTCGAAATGCTGGTTTTTATAGTATTTGCGCACATAATAGAAACGTCATATTTTGTCAGGCATTGGAGATAGGAAAATAGTTTCTGCTACAAAAAAAGAGCATTAAAATTCGTTTTCGTTTGGCGTCACAAATCGAGAAAATGTGAAATTTGTAATGGCTGTTGCTAGAACGTCGAAATTTCGAGCTGCTGTTTATTCTGATGCGTAGTTTGCGAATCCGTCCTTAAACTTGAAAGAATAGTCATCCTCGGTGTAAGAAAGTGCTAGAAATGTTATAAGGGCGTGTCTAGTTCTAGACAACTTGTAGATATGGTGGAATCACGAAATTGCGTTCAAGTGTGTAGATTACAGCGTAAGTAAGGGAAAAAATAGGACATGTTGGAAAAGTGATCATCTTCGATTCAAGATGGCGGTTCCAAAGTTTGTAACCATGAAAATTTTTAGTTTTCTCACGGTAGGACAGTCATGCTTTGCTATATTTTAAGGATGAAGTGTAGTTTCAACGAAGAAACAAATCATTAGAGAAGTCGCCGTCTTGAATTCAAAGTTACCATGTGGCTGAATTGGTTTGATCTGCTTTTTTTATGTGCTATGTTCAACATAATAGAACAAACATAAATCAACATACGAGCTGTCTCTGCATACTGATAACTATACGGAATTTTCTCTGCTCACTTCTGCTCACCCTGGTATTTCTTCAAGTCATGACGTTCCAGCACCTGAAACATCCCACGATCTCGTCATTCGCCCCGACCTACCACTGGAAGAAGATCGTACTACTGACCCGGATGTTATTGCCCCTCTGGAATCTACTGCAGTACCCCAGTCTACTCCTGAATGCAAGGCCCAAGAAATTCTCAAGGAAGGACAACTAGCTCAGGTAGGTGACCAACAGTCAGTAAAGGATTTACAAATGGGTTCTAGTGCTCCCATGGACCACGATAATCAGTCTGTTGTGCAATTGGTAGCCGACTCGAATACCACCAGTGATCGGAATGTGCAATTGCTCACAAGTGATTCCGCCAGTGAATCCGATCTCAGTGCCCCTGTATATGAAAAACGTAAACTTTCCAAATTAAAGGCAACTGTTACTGGAGTTTCAAAAACTTCTAAAGGAGGTCGTTCTTCAGATGTTCCACCTGTTCCACCTGATAGTTTTCAAGTAAGTTTCCGACGAATATAATAATATAGATTTTTGTCAAGAATACCGAGGTGCACTCAAATAATTTTCCTTTCTTCTGAATAGATGTAAACCATAACCTATGTAATCATTATTTAATGGCATGTATTAAGAAGTAACGGCAGGTCTAAATGTAACCCACATCATAATGAATATTATTCCTGAGCTACCGACCTAAAACCATTGTGGAAAGTGTACCTTTAATACCTCTCACCTGCATATGTATCCTATGACTTGACCAGTGTTTTTCCTCAATTTAAATCATTATACTCCTTACACCTGTGGAAGATCATCTCAAATCCGAACTATATATTTACATACACAAAAGTGATCCTGGATAAATGAAAGGTCTCATGACGTGTCCCAGTGATGAACAAGTAACTCAAAATTATCTGATTAATAAATTTGTAAATGGACTGACTAAGAGGAGAAGCATCCTCTGGCGGAAAATGATTTTTAAAATCCCTAGATGGGTATAAACGTATATGGGTATATATGCGAGTGCAGATATAAACTGCTAATAGTCATAAACTAAATATAGTTGATGAATGGTTTTTATAAACCAATAGTTATATATATATATATATATATATATATATATATATATATAGATAGATAGATAGATAGATAGATAGATAGATAGATAGATATATAAACACAAACTAAGTTAAATGGAGCGAAATATTTTGGACGCTACGAGCAGTGCGCGATTTGTGATTTGAACGCTCGGAATTATTAATATTCTATTGCTCAATGTGAAGTAGAGACTCATAAGTTCTATTACACCCAAGAGTTTTTTTTTTTCATTTCTTTTCTTTGTCCATTTTTTAAAGTAAAATAAGTGTCTTCTTTGCGTATGTCGCAAATTATAATTTCGCTTTAGCATGCCTAAGGTATAATATATGTAATTATTTTTTTTCTTTTCTTTCCATTTGTCAATATGATCAAATGTATAAAGACTTACTAAAGTATAACCCTATGTATTCTATTGATATATAACCAAGAACTTGTGCTTTTAATATTTTTTTATAATTATTTTTTTTTTCTTTTCACTATGAATGTAATAAACTATTTGTACCTTTGTAGTTAGTTGGTTTCCTTTAAACATATATATATACTCTCCTGAGTGAGTGAGTGCATGATAGATTTAATTTAAGTAATTTTAGTAATATCATTTGTCATATTAACGTCTGTAATATATGTGTCATGTTTTAATATATGTGTTAAGGTAAATAACCTAGGTCATGAAGGACCCCTACTAACCGTTTAAATCGGCTCTAGGAGTGAGACGAAAATATCAGGATGAGCCTAAATACGACATCTTTCTTCCAGGAAGTTGAAATCCTTATTGATATGATACATAAATTTATATTGAGTTTATAACTTTGATTTTTTTTCTTTGGCTAACTCATATGTGTGGTCGATCCTAGAGATACTGGATGGTTATCAATCATCGTTTGGAATAACTTTACAAAGAATAATTTCGATTTTCTCCCTTCCTGGTCTAGGTCTGGGCAACCCCACGAACGTGGTGCCTGGAGCTAGGTCGGGGTGGTATGGAGGAACATGTGTCTATTCCGAAGCATTCTAAAATTGATTAGTCGTTAATAACGCTTAAAATGATTCATCTTTCAACGACTTTCCCGACTTCTTACTATATTTCCGGAATTATCCAGTAATCTATTTCTTATTAAAATACTCTCTTTGTTTTTTTCTTCCTCCCTTTTCCTACCTCCTTCTTTTACCCTTCTACTTTATTCTCTTCCTTTTCTATTTCTGAATGAAAGAAAACGGAGTCATGACTCAGAGTAGTCGCTATTGGCGCGGTCAATAAGTTGTTTCGATGAGTTTCTTCGGAAGTCCGATATGGGATAATCAACCATGAGATGAGTATGCATTGAGGGACGAACAATAACAAGAAAGTTTATTGAATTTTACTTTATTGGAAAATAATCACGATTTCAATTAGTAGGTGATGTTTCGTAATCGCCCTCGTTGAAAAATTAATTTTAGCGACTCCTCTACACTACACTCAGTCTTCTTCGTTAACTACTACTACAGTTTTTTAGTTTTAGTTAGTTTTTTTTTCTTCCGTTTTCTTTCAAGCCCTCCAGGCAAAATCACTACTACTGAAAAGAAGCATTGAATTGTTTACGAACGATAGGATCAGTGTGTCGTCATCTGTTCTCTCCGCATGTTTAGGTTGCATTGACCTTGAAGCTCCGATTCATATTTTTCCTTGGGGACTTAAATTCCCACACTTGTGTGAACCCGTCTTAGATATCGCTTATGCATTAATTGAACGAGCACAAATTGAGTTAATGCCTGTCAAAGCACTCTATCGACATTATCTCAGAACGCAACATATCGTCACGCCCCACATTCAATTGAAAGAACCACAATTTCATTGGAATTATATTTGGCAAAATATTAATGCTCCCTTTTTAACTACCCAGCAACGATCTCTTTGGTATTTTATCGTTAATAATAAATACGAAACGCGAGACAGACTATCTATATCAGCTCGGTATAGTGTCTTGTAATCTGTGTGACTACTGTCACAATATAGATACTCTTGAGCATCGCTTACAATATTGTACAGAGATTCAACATATATGGAACAAATTTAGTACACTCATAAGTAAGATATGTCATTCTTCACCATCTCATATTACTGCTACAGATGTTCTGATATATCCAGATTTTAACTATTTTCCTAAAGCAAAAAATAACAGCGTAGTCTGGCTCGCTGTATATACGCTTCTTTATGTGCTCACCACACATCGACCATATCATGTCGATGTGTATTTGTCTTATTTAAGGTACCATTTGCAGCAAATGAATGTGCAGTATAAACAACACTTCGCAAATTATTTTGTTGTCTTAGCTCCATAACAATTTTCTAACCTTCTCAGATTTGTAACCAGTTTTTTTTTCAGTTTCTTTTTTTTTTTAATCAACTGGCTCTTGTATTGCTTTTATAAATGTCCAATGTACATGTGATAGAACTGTTAATAAAGAATTTTAAAAAAAAGCTTGGCTCAGAGGTAAAGTTTGTGCTTTCTAAATAGCCGGTCTGGGTTCTATTCCCGGCTAAACTGTTTTTTTGTCTTGTGTTTTTTCTTATCTCCATTGCTTCGTATTAGCAAAGTACTTTCTGTTCGTATTGCGCGAACAAAATATTTTCGTTATTACCTACGTAGAGGGAAAATATATATTTATACGGCAACTTTTGAGATGGTCTCGAAACGAGGCAGTAAGTTCGTGTGAAGTTTCGAGACGATACTAAAGTATTTAAAATCAAATATATGTAACTTTGGAAATGGAGCATCACCACTGTCTCTTTCGAAAGCTACGTTCCGGGGGGGGAATTATTAGCCTGGGGGCACTGCTGATAACATTCCATTTATTATTGTATTATAAACATGTTATTTTCGTCTCCTCCAGAGGCACTCTGAGGAGGCAGTATCCTACCAAAAAGAGTCTGAAAGAAACATTGGGCATCATTTCACGATATAGTGTCCATACGAGACAACAATACATTTTGTCTCGCAACAACAGTGTCTGCTTCAATGGAGTTTCCGCCATTCCCCATTACCTTTCCTCTTGGGCCCGAATATTCGTCTCAGGATATTGTTCTCATATACTTTCAGTCTATGTTCTTCCCTCAGAGTAAGCGACCATGTTTCGCAACCGTACAGAACCACAGGCATGATTATAGTTTTGTATATTTTAAGCTTCAAATTCCTCGACAGAATTCGCGACGACAAGAGATTTTGAACCGAATAGTAACACGAATTCCCTGCTTTTAGTCGACATTTAGTTTCTCCGTGAATATGATTTTCCTCTGTTAATATTGATCCTAGATATTTGAAAGTATCCACTTTATCAAAAGTATTATTTAATATTTTAACGCATCCACAATTTGCTGTATTCCGGTCCCGACGCACTTCCATGTATTTAGTTTTCTCTTCATTTACTTCTAAACCCATGTCCCTGCAAGCGTTTAACTCTGCATTTCTTTCTATTGTTCTCCTATCATCCCCTATTAAATTCACATCATCAGCATATGCCATAACCTGGTGAATACCGTTCAACTGTAGGCCCTGGTTGCTATCTTTAATTTTCCTTATAGCGTATTCCAGAACAAAGTTAAATAATAATGGCGATAACGCATCTCCTTGTTTCAGGTCATTTTCGACGTGAAAGCTCGTGGACAAAAATTTTCCTAACCGGACTTTGCTATGGGATTCATTTAAACATACCTTAATTAATCTAATTAGCTTTCTCGATATTCCAAGTTCTGTAAGAACGTTGTATAATGTTTCTCTCCTAACCGAGTCGTACGCCCTTCTAAAATCAATAAATAGTTGATGTACCGGCAGTGATGTAATTCTAATTTTTTAGGTGAGTATACGCTCCATTCCCTCTTACACACACACACACACACACACATAATATATATACTGTATAGATAGATAGATAGATAGATAGATAGGTAGATATATAGGGTGTTTCATATATATATATATATATATATATATATATATATTATATATATATATATATATATATATATATATATGTATATAGGTATTTCCCTATTATTACAGAACTTGGAGGTTGAAAGTAGACGGGGAAACATGCGAAAAGAAATTTGTTACATTGAAGTCGAAAGTGGCGTCCTTTCCGAGCTATGAGCGCGGAAAATTGAACTCTGAGGACTAATAGCACAAAGACTAATATTGTTAGAGGTAGCAGTATATTGAATTTCAGAGGAAACCCTACTTGTATTTTTGAAAAATGCCACATTCAAAATGTTCAGGAAATTGCGCAAGATTTCATTAAACCTCACCCCGTTCAATCCACAATTATCTATGAGACCTTTACTTAATTTGTGAAATTCTGTATCTAGTGAAGCCGTTCACACATCTGACATCTTCGTCATCAAGGCGGAGATGCCATAACAACTTTTACAATTGTAGCAAGGTTTCAGTTAGGTATTCTTTGAGGTAGGTATGTCATTAACATACATTATACAAAGTAGTGAAGTTACAGTTGATACTTGTAGTACACCCCTTTGGATGGCCATTGCGTGTAACACTGTTCAACAACGAAAATGTAAATTGAACAAAATCAGCTAATTCTTATTGATTTTGTGGTGCTGATCACGAATTTAAAAGTTATTTTCGAATATTAGCTCTACTTTTCGTTTTACAGGCATGTCTAATAATAACGCTTTAAAAATAAATATATTCGCTTCGTTTGGGGTAAAATGTTACACTGATCCGGCAACACTGGAGAAACTATATGAACGCTTGGTTTCATTGTGTTCCTTATCTCAGTAGTGTTCTGCTATTGCTAGAAAAGACAGGTTTAGTGCAGTTATCAGCGTTTTGGGTGTGACGTTTGTGTAGTGCAGGACATAAAAATACAACTACAAGTACGCAAAAATACTGGTATTTCGAATGTATATTTTTAAATAGTTGTCGGAACTATTTCAAGTGACATTTTGAGGATTTCAATAAACAAAAATGCCGCGAAATTGTGTAGACAGTGCGGATAGCTTCTGCTACGTGTGTGGGGAAGTGACATTTTCCTCACAAAAGCAGACTATAACACCACTAATAAGAAAAGCCTATCAATATTACTTTGGTTGTAAAATTGGAGACCAAGATAAATCTTGGGCACCCCACATTGTGTGTAACACTTGTGCCAGCAATCTAAGAAATTGGATTAATGGAAAGGGGCGCTCAATGCCTTTTGCAGTGCCCATGATTTGGAGGGAGCCAAGCGACCACATCAGTGACTGTTATTTTTGTATGGTTCCTTCCGTCAAGAAGGGAATTTCCACGAAGAAGAAGCGGGCCTTGATCTATCCTAACATTCCTTCTGCAATGCGCCCTGTTCCACATGGAGGACTACCTGTTCCTGACCCACCTAAAGAATACGATCTTTTTTCTGATGATGATCAAGAAGTTGAAGCTCCTGAATCAAGTACTTCGAAGGACCCTACGTTTGTTGTAGAAGAACCTCCATGTGAACCACATAGACTTACTCAAGAGGAACTAAGTGATCTAATCAGAGACTTGGACCTCTCGAAAAGCAAAGCCGAAATTTTAGCGTCACGCTTAAAGCAATGGAATTTATTGCAGGAAAAAGTAAATATTTCAGTGTATCGGAATAGGGAGAAGATGTTCACTTCATTTCTTACTATGGAAGACACACTTGTGGCATGTACAGATGTAAATGGTCTCATGAGGGCACTTAAAATTAATTACGAACCTACGGAGTGGAGGCTCTTTATAGATTCGTCCAAGGTGAGTTTAAAGGCAGTGCTTTTACATATTGGAAATTAACTTCCTTCAATTCCTGTAGGTTACGCAGTTCATATAAAGAAATCTTATGAAAACTTGAAACGTTTACTTCAAGCCATTAAATATTACGATTTTCAGTGGCTCATTTGTGATGACCTTAAAGTAATAGCACTGTTGCTAGGTATACAGTTAGGGTATACAAAGTATTGTTCCTTTATATGTGATGGGAAAGTAGAGATCGTGGATCTCATTACCGCAAAAGTGATTGGAGTACCAGAGAAACTCTTCAGCCGGGAGTGAAAAATGTGCAGCATGAACCACTGGTAGATCGTAACCGAATTTTGCTTCCCCCTCTACATATTAAATTAGGTCTTATGAAAAGTTTTGTTAAGAGCATGAACCAAGAGGATGAGGCCTATAAGTACCTAAGAGGACAATTCCCTCGATTAAGTGATGCCAAAGTTAAAGAGGGTGTTTTCATAGGGCTTCAGATTAGGCAACTATTCAAAGATCACAAGTTCGACGAAATTCTCCAAGGTGAGGAGAAAGCTGCGTGGGAAAGCTTGAAGAGTGTTTGTTCACAGTTCTTGGGAAGACACCGAGCAACAAATTACAAACAACTGGTAGCAAAGTTGTTATTGTGCTACGAAAATCTTGGTTGCAATATGTCTCTGAAACTCCACTTTCTTCATTCACATCTAGACTTCTTTCCCGAAGATTGTGGTGCAGTAAGTGACGAACATGGTGATCGTTTCCATCAAGATATTGCAGCCATGGAGAAGAGATATGATGGAAAGTGGAGTTCTAACATATTGGCCGACTACTGTTGGACTATTGCAAGGGATGCTCCAGATGTAACCTACAAAAGGCAAGCCAAGCGAAGACGCTCAAAATAAAATAAACATAATCCTGTACAAGGGATCACTTGAAACTTTTGTCTACATTGCAGTGTAGTTCTTGCACAAAAAGGTATTTGTACATATTTTTCATGTTTTGATGTTAATACTGATTTTTATCACGGAATTGTTAATGTTTAACTTGACCACGGTTACTTTATTTTCTGTATCGCTGTGAAACTGGTATTTGCACAATTTTGAGAAAGGAAGTACAACGATATAGAAAGCTATAGGTTAGGGTACTTCTTAGCTCCCCAGGTTATCACATCACAGTGAAGTAGATAAAAAAAAAGTGAAATGTAGGTTTTTACAAGGATTTTGCTTAAATGTTCTATAAATATTAATACATTTGTATATATACAACTACTGTTGTACAAGGGCGCTTTTTTTCACAACCTGAGCTAAGAAAATTCTTCTATTATCATTTCCTTTCATATTATGCTTAAATGAATGTAAAAATCGCAATTTCAAAGAATTTACATACTTTCGATCAAAATTTGTTGAACAGTGTAATCTGTCAGGTTTCTCTTTGTAGTAGGGAGAAATAAATTCACCTGATGATTGTAGTGGCTAGATTGAGGTTGGCCAGCTTGTGAAGTAATCCATCATGATACACGGTGTCAAATACACCGCTTAAGTCAAAGAAAATGACTCATAGTTTATGTTTCGTTTTGATAGCAATTTGTGCGTCATAGTATGTTCTGATGATGTGTTGTATGGTGTTGTACGTAGGTCTGAAACTGCCTGATTTTTGTTCAGTTGTCCACTCCCTTCATATATTAATGTATCGTGTTTACCATAATTTTTTCCAGCTTGGAGAATGTAGCTGTTAAAGGGATGGGTCTGTAACTTTTCGATTGGTTGAAAAGTTTTCTAGGTTTGAGAATCAAAATGTTATGTACCTGTTTCCAGGATGAAGGTTGTATCCTGTTCTCAAGCTTGCATTGTAGAGTTCTGTGAGCTTTTGGTAAAATTTTCAGTTGATTTCTTTATGTGTATGGCAGTGATCTTGTCTGGGCCTGAAGCACTGCATCTTTTCCTTTTGAGTACAGTACCTCAGTCAGTTCTCTGTGAGTTATCTCATTGAGCAGTATGTCATTGTCTCCTAGGCGTATATCTGCTTTATCAGCTTCGATCACGTAGAGGTGGTGGAATATTATGTTTTTGATTTTTTTCGATATGACTTGCAATTGTTCTTTATTGTTCAGTACAATTTACAGCTTGCATATATTTGCTTCTCATTATGTCTTCAAGGAGTTGCACTTCCTGTTTTGTGTTTGGGATAGTTTTTGTTATCTATCCTGTGTGGGGTAAGTTTTGTGATGTGCCGGTTGTATTTTCTTGGAAGTGTACTTAAAATTTTCTCGGGTTGCATTTTTGTTGTTCTTCCATTTTATTACAAAATTTGTTTATTTTGGTTTCGTTATATTGAATGATGTCTTCTTTAATTTCTTTCTCTAGTCTATTTATAGCGTTTTTATGTTGGGATTCGGTTGTTTCTTATGCATTCGGTGAAGTTATCTTTTTTCTTGGATTTTATGAATGATGAAATCTGAAAATCTTTATTCTGTGGGGCTATTTCTTTTATTGTGAGGATGTGCTTCTGTACGACTTCTTTCAAGATTCAGTGAGGCACTGGTTGGCAGCTTCTATAGATTCTGAAGTATTGAGTACTTGAAGATCTTGTATTTTGTTATCTATCGTCTTTGGTATCCACCCCAGTTCGTTTTGTGATATATACATGGTTTTATTGATTGTTTCTTTTTTCCATGTGTTTCTCATATATCTTGAATGTAACCAGTGGTCGAAGTGAGACGATATGTGGTGTTATTCCATACTGCCTCTTGTTTTCAGTGATGAAGGCATACCACCTCTTATTTTTTAGTGATCAAGACATACCGTCACTGGAAAATAGATTCTAAATACCTTTAATAAATGCTTTTTTATACAATTGACGAATAGCTTTACATGTAAAAAGAGTTTATTTCTTATGTAGAAATGATTTCTAAGTTGACAACACTGACATTTTTATCTTTTCCCTACTTTTTGTTTTTAAAATGAGGTGTCTTCAAAGAAGTTCATCTAGTTTATATTTTGACGTGACATATTGAATTGTTTCTTTCTTGTATGTGTGTCTTTTTCCCGTAATGCATATAAATGTGTTTTAAGCATGAACGAATTTAGGGGTTGTCTGCTGTGGGGAAGGATCTTCCAGGGGTTTGGAATACAGCTCAATCGAGTGGGGCTCCATTCCCACAGGAAACTGTTAATAGAAAAATTCGTTTTTGAACATTTTGGTGTATAATTCTCTATCATACAACATAAGGTTTTTTTTAGAGAGTTGTTGGCAGGGAATCAAAGTATCTCCATGTCCCCCCTGTAACTACAGAGAAGCTCTCCTTTGGTTTTTAGTCATTATATAAATAGAAATGCAATCTTTTAGGCATACCCTCACTCTATTTCAATATTTAGGTAGCAGGTATGTTAAGTCAAAATCTTAATAAAACATACCGCCTCTGCTTCTTTTCCATTTTGAACACCGAATGTAACTATTTCATGGTTAGATCCTATTGCAAAGTCTAGAGTATGGCACTTGGTAACAGGATGCATATGTGGCGAGATGAGCATTTTGCCAGGTTTTAGCTTGGTTTTCTTGCTCTTCTTGTTGGTCCTGGAATTTTTGTGAGCCAGGTGGTCACTACCAGATATTTATCAATCTTTTTTCATTTGGATTTGTAATCGGGTCTTCAAGTAGCTGGTGTTGGCTGTTTATGTCAGTGGCTACGACTATTCTTCTGAATTTCGATAGGTAATTTAGAATAGGGCAGAAGTTTTCGACGTTTAGGTTAGGTGAGTTGTAAAAGGTTGCGAGATAAAATGGTTTTACAGTGTATATACATAGCAGAATAGAAATTATTATAAAGCTCCGGTGATAAAGGGTATTCGGAAAATTTTATGCATTGCTTGATTATTATAGCTTCCCCTCCACTTGCTTTAGTTCTAAGTTTCCTATCGTTTCTAAATGTTGTATATCCTGGAATGAATAGTGAGTTCCTTTTCCTGAGCATGGTCTCATTAAGTGTTATGATTTGAATATCTTGATCTTTGACATATGATCTAAGTTCTTCAGTTTTTTGTCTGGCTTCTCATATGATAAAGAACAATAACAATCGAAGTTTATTGCTGACTTTCCCTCTGTTCACGTTCATCTTAAGTAACTTCAGTTATTTCATGAGGTTCTTGCTGAAATATTGTGATCTTTTTGGTTCTTGTAAAGGTTTTTATGTATAATATGCCTTCGCTTGACTTCATAATATTGGTACTTTCATTGAAAATGTCCTCCGTGGTTCTTTTTAGGATATTTATTAGGTCCCGTGGTTCGTCTTTGTGCAGTAGCGTGAGAGCGCTACCCACCCATGTTAGGATGTTGTTCTGTAATATTTGTAATTCAGTTCTAATCTGTTTGACTAGGTCGTTCAGTAGCCTGGGTTTGAGTAATTCATTATCCTTAGTCTTCTCAGTACTGTGATCTATATTGCAGCGTTGAGACTTTGGTGTTCTGTGGTGTGATGACCTTTTTGATTTGATTGCCAGCGTTCTGGAATGGTCAGTTTGGGCATTGGCTACCACCAGTTCCGTGATTATTAGCTTTGCATGTGGCACGAAACATCTTCGAGGCTTCTTTTGGACAGGTGTTAGGTGTGGCTTGTTGTCCGCACCTGTGGCATGTAATTTTATCTATACAGCTAACTGCGTTGTGGCTGTATTTGAAGCATCGTGTGCAGGGTGAGTTCTTGAGTTTTCCACCTTGAATCTTGTGAGTCCTATGGAGATACACTTTGTGATCAATGTTCATGGTTTCTGGATCTTCGGAGAAGATTCTGAGTGGTGGGATTGGTGCCTTATCTGTTCTCGTTCTGATCACGTAAATGTAATTTATTTTTTGCTCAGTGAGGTTCTTTTTGACTCCAGCAATCTCTTTATATACCGGGACACCCTTAACAACGCACGTGAAGGTTGCTTGTTGTGGCTGTTTGTCGGAGTTGTTGACTTTACGTAGTCGTTTTTGTTCCATCGTGCGTGTTTTCCAAAATCTGTTGCTTGAAAGCCGTCTAGAAATCTTCTCTTGTTCGTCTTGCTTTCAAAGATTATTTTATCTCTATTATTGCGATAGATAGTCACTTTTGTGTTAGGAAGTCATTGTGTAATCACTCCTGTCAGGGCCAGAGGCCTGTCTTCTGTGGGTCTGCTTTAAAAAAAGCACTTAAAAACTTTTTGTTAATTTCCTTTGTGACTATTATTGTCTGATGATTGTTGGGCTTTCTTCTGATTTTGATGTGTAGTTGTTTCCCTGGATAGCACTTCGGTTCTCTCTATAGCATGATTTTCTTTTTCTTTCTGTCTGTTTTCGTCCTATTTATCTTTACATCTATAATTTTCTTGAATCTTGTCTTGCGATCTTCGTGAGTGTGGCTTTATTGACATATCTGTGTAGCAGCACTTATTCTCAGCCTTTTTTTGAGTATTTCTTTGTCTACTAGTAAGTAAGCAGTTGTTTCGATCCCGTAGTGTAGATGATTTCGCGGCATCAGAATAACTATAGACAGTTAGGTGATCCGATAGCTGAAGAGAACGTAGCTTCTGTGGCCAAATCTTCTTCAGAAGGTGGCTCCCTTTCAGGAGTGTTGTGCGTCCACTTCTCTGGCAATAGCTGCAAAGGCCTTCTTTGTTTTCTTTTATTTATTGGTTGGACTTCTACATGTAATATCTCTGGTCTGTTTTTGCTTAGAGGGCTTCTACTCCTTGAGTTCCGTGGCGTTTTCATATCTTCTTTTTAAATTCCTGCGTGGGCCTAAAAAGAACCTTACCGCTTTGTTGCTCTGCTTAAAGTAATTTACAAGGTGGGTAGGTGTTCGTTTGTTTTCTTGGTATAAGCCAGTGGTGCCCACCCCCTCACGTCCATGACGCACCCCCCTCAATTGTCTATCCGTAGGTGTTCTTCCATGAAAAAAATCTTTTCGATTAATTTTAAACCCCCTCAAAATATTTATATAGATTTTTAACCCCCCAAATATTTCAATGACGCAGTTTGCGTCATAGCCCCCATTTGTGGGCACCCCTGTGTAAGCAGCCCCTTGGTATACCACAAGGTATCCAGATCTACGATCTTGTAGGTGTGGGCACGTGTAGTTGTTTGTGGGTGTAACTTGAGTGTTGTCCCGTTGGTATAAGCTTAGCCTACTTGCTCTCCGATTGTCGGCAAGGCCTGTACATGCAAGAGTGCCTACTCTAAGATCGGTCTGCCAAGAGGGACAGCGGAGCAAATAGTTAAACCTCTCCGTTCGGTTTGTTTAACGTCAATATTGTAGGAGAGGCAAATCTCTCTTTTAAGATGGTTCTTATAAGAGCCGGATGGTACCACTCTTAGAAGAGCGGCACGATCCATTGCCCTTGTCTTAGTCAATCATAACAGTCAATTTTCTTTCCGATTTAAGTCTTACGCGGACATAGGGCGGTCACTTGTCCTGCTGCTGCTTGCTTCCATAGACTTGTACTGCTCCTGTACGCTGTAGACGATAATTCTTCCGCGGTAGTGTAGACTGCAGCTTGCCTCTCTCGGTCCATGGAACACTTGCATTATGATGAGACCGGAGATGTGGGTATGTGCATATGGTGACTGTTTAGAAGCGGATCTATGAATGTGGGCTTGTGATTGGCTGAGGGATGCTGGCTTCTGATTGGCTATTGTTGTGGCTATGATAAATTGTTTTGTTGAGTGTCTTGTTCCTGATAAGAGAAGAGATGACCACATAGGATTGAGTTGAGACCCATTATCTCTATTGAGACTATTCCTTTCACGTGAGATATGGCTTTCTTTATTATTCTGTTCCAAAATTGCTGCACTTCGCTACTATAGTGGTATTTGTAGAATCAATTCTGTTTCCAAGCTGACACAATTCTGACTTTTCGGGTTACTGAAGTCTTATGTAGGTGTTGTGTTCTTTGCATCGTTGTTCTATTGTACGTGCACTTTGTCCTATGTATGATGTGCCACATTCACATGATATACGATTATATCTGGAGTGCGCAGGTGAAGGTTTTCTTTCATTAGTTTGAGTAATGATCTGATGTTGGCTGGAGGTTTATGAATAACTCTTATACCATGTCTGGCAAGACAAGTATTCTATACTTGTTTGCCAGAGTTGCGGCCGATGAAAGGCAATACGGTAGTAGAAAGATAATCCTCACTCTTAACTTTTTTGATCACTTTGTGTATGGAAGTAACGGCTCTTTTTATGACCATGTTGATATCTGTAAGACTGTAGGTATTCTCTTGTAGCGTCGAACAAAGTTGGTTAAATTCCTATTGTAAACTTTCCTTATCATTTAGGGAGACTGCTCTGTAGATCAAGGTATTATAAGCACTTTAAGACGACGTAACTTGTGATGGAACCTTGAGATAAAGATTCACATCTGTAGGCTTCCTATGTACGTTATATAAAATAAATAAATAAATAAATATACTTACGTCTTTCTCTAAAGTGGTAAGTAGCAAATTAACATGTTCATCGCTACTTCTCGATCTCTTTGCTTTTCAAATCTCACCAATGGAATTTACAAAAGTATTGTTTCTTTTCCTTTTTAATCAATTTTCTAGCACCTTCTTGGACATCTTGCAAATTGCAAAGGAATTCTGTATTCGTCAACCCACAAAAAAAGTTTAAACTCTTCTAAGCAATTTCAAAGTGACGGTTGTATTGAAATGATCAAAGATTGCTGTGACATGCTTATAAGCTAAAAGTCGTTCCTGACTTTGTTTTTTACCCCTTCTGTTAACAAATTGTCTTCAAAGTTTTATCTGAATGAAACCGAAACAACGAAGAAAATGTTTATTTTTTACCCTCTCCTTTTTTTGCCCAGTAGGTTCCGGGAAAACTACTATTACATACTAACTGCTAAAAATATTTATAGAAATCAATTGTCGCTTTCTTTTATGTCAATTGTGGCTATAAATTAACACTATTAACCCAAGTTTTGCTGTTGTAGTTGTTGGTATTGACAATGACGGTGAATACTTCAAACTAGACCGACGATAGGTCATATGTTTTATTTTTGTGGAAGTCAACGATTTCTTGGCATACATATATTCATTTAATTTCATCTTAACTCTTGAACTAAATTAAAGACCACATTCTTTCGGAACCTCCTTCCGCGATTAGAAAGGGGGTGGTTTCGTCCCATATTGTCTCGCTCAAACTGTATCCAACTGGAAGACTTTGATTTAGCGTGAAAACTGTGGTCATTCCTACGTCAAAACAGAAAAATTTCAGTAGCACCACATGAATATACGTCCTACTCCTCACTCTCAACCCATCTCCCATCTCCTACTTATCTTTAGAAACAAAAGTTTCTAAGAAAAAAATTGGAAACAGATTGGTTTTATATAATAATGTCAGAATGCAGCTTCATATTGCTGTTTTCCATTATAAAAGATTTTTCTTGGAAAACTCAATTCTCACACCCCGAAAATGCAAACATTTTAAAAGAATTTAGACATCATTCGTGACAACAGCCTAACGACCAGCAGTTTAGGGATTCTTTTTTGAAATACAGTAATGAAAGAAGTTGTTTGTCCCAATGAAGTGTGTATACTATGGATCGAATGTAGCGTATACCCGCATACTTCCTAAATTTTAGGTGCCTATACGGTAGTTTCCAAAAATTAGAGGTGGGAATACGCCGTATACCCGCGTATCCCCCCATTACATCCCTTGGCTACATTATATGTAATTTCCCATATATAAGCCCTATAAGAAAATTTTTGCCTGAAATATATTGGATCTTTTGACTTAAAAAAAGTCATTAAAATATTTTTTGATACATTTATTGAATACATATTTGTGCTAACGAACTTAACATAAGTATAACTCAGACCCAATGGTAATGAAAATGACAAAAGTGTTACATCAAATGAAGATTACTTCCTTTCTTAAATAATGAAACTAAATATTTCTAACTTTTCTTACGCTAAAACATAAAATTGATAATTTGCAACGTAAGTTTCCAGTACCTAGGTACTTAGAAAATAAGGGGAATTTAAAATTGAAACATTTTTCCCCCTTTTTATTAATTAATCTTCGTTGCCTAATACGTAATACGTTTGCGTAATGACGTATAAGTACGTCATATATCTTAATGACATGTCACTCAACTAAAAAGAATTTTTAGAAAACTTGATTATTTAGTGAGTACAATTTTAATGTTTTTTTAAAAGTTCGCAATATTTACATATTCTGTAAAACTATATGAGCATCCTCAATTTATAAATCTGAACGTTACTCCATTATATCTTGAATATACGTATAATTATAGGATAGATAAAGAAACAAGATGAAATCAATTGCTAATAAATCACCATAAAGAAAGAACCTTAAGGAATGTTTATCTCCAATAGGAAGATATGAGAAAGGCCATAGAATTATATTTCCTAGTGCCATGTTAGCAACCCAAGCTGCTTGCACGAATGGCTCCCAGTGTGGTCTTGCTTGGCTGAAAGCAAGTTCTGAACCGGCAACATTAAACATTACATCGGATGCAGCAAATAATACCAATTGTGGAATCTGCCAAAGCATATTTACAGAAATCGGTGGTACTATTTGGTGCAAATTAGCTGTTGTGCTGTTTGAACTGATACAAACAAGAAGTGTGTAAAGTCCTCCTCTGTCTAAGGAGTAAGTTCCCAATAACTGTCTAGTTTTTTGATTTGGGACGAAAATTGCTTTATATGTTCCACTAGATTTTAATGTATGAACTTCGCCAGCCCTGACTTGTTCTCTGACTTTATAATAATACGTATTAGCTTTCGTACTTAGTTCTACCGTCTTGTCATCGTCACAATTGTCACTATTTGTCGCACATAATAAATCGTTATGAATAACACAAATCGTGGGAAGTGCTCTATCAAGTCTTCCTACAGGAGTAAAATTTGTATCGAAAATAGTTAACTCTTGATTCGATATGCTAATAACGTAGGATAGAGCTGCATTCTTTCGAGCATTAATCGTAGAAGTTGAAATGTTTTGTCGTAGAGAAAACGTTTGGCTACAATTATCAAGCACATTAATTTCAAATGTTGTATTCAAATCAGCATCATAATTTACCCAAACATCCAACGGGTTAAGAACTTTATCACCCAAACTAAGTTTACAAGGCATTCCATTGAATATTCTTAAGTGAGCTTTGCTAGATGTGGGCACTACATTATACGTTGGTTCAATAAAAATTTCCAGAACTCCACATGTAAAACATGAAAGAATAATTAAGAACAAACCAACTCCCATCTTTGTCAGCGGAGTAGTTAGTATATCACGCTTCTCTAAAATAGGATATATTCTTTTAATAATAATATATGCCATAATTACCTCAAAAAATGGAACACTCAGTTTGACGTATTTTGGGTGAATATATATAATTTTAAGATTCCCGTTCATTTTAGAAGCTTGGGAGCGAAATTCATTTCTGAGCTTATTGTTTACAGCAAAATATATTATACTAGGAATGAAAAGCAACAGAAGTTTCAGAGTAGAGTTAATTTCCGATATGAATGTTGGAGGATATTTGTTGTCGGCATACGCGTATATTACCCAATTTTCTCTTATATGTCCGATTTTAAGTTTTTTGTACGTGGCAGTGAGTAGACATCTACAAGCTCTGAAAATTTTATTGTGTGGTTCCACCGTTGTGTACGTTTTCTCTCCAGTTCTGAAACATAACATTAGAAGGAAACCACTTACAGTTCCTATGATATCACTTACACAATACCCACTATTACCAATACAAACAGCATTAGTTTTTAACCAGGAAGTTAGAGGGTAAACTATCGCTGCCACTAAATTGTTAACCATATACATCTTTGATACGTACTTTATTAATTCTCTCTGACTTCTAGGGTCATAGAAAACAAGTGCTCCAAAGGGTATTAAGCATACATCAAAAATTCCTGAAGCCGGTGTTGTGAAAAAGAATGTGAAGTCCATGATATACCTTTGGAAATTCTTAAGAAACGAAAGATTACTACAGATCCATATAAGAATACTAACTAATTGTATAAGAGTACAAATATACATTATACCATACAATCCATAACATTTCTGTAGAATTGGCAATGCAAATATTGAAATACCATATTTCAAAAGGTTTTTAATATTACTAGGTTTAAAATAGGTCGATTTTACCAAACTCTTGGATGCAAGCAATCGGTAGTGAAGTGATATTGTAGTACAAGTAGACAGAAGGTTTGAAAGATATATATAGAGCAACGCTTCTGTAATCCGATCTTCAGTATTATATCTTCCTTGGTAGTATGAGTATTCATTGGAACCGGCTGAAGTGATTTCATCGGGAAAACTAGTTGTCTGTGTTTCCACATTCGGACGCTGTCCTTTCAGGTGAAGTTCAAATTGATCTGTATTGGGATTTACTGGATAAACAAGAATTCTAGGGCGCAATCCTTTATCATTTTTACGATAATAAGTTTTCGGAATTTCTCTAGATATATGCTCAGTCATTTCAGAAGAATGAAGTTTGTCTTATTCAGTAAATATTGCTACATCTCTTCCAAGCTCATTCTTCTCATTGGTACACGACACTTTTCTAAGTGTATCTGAATCTCTTTGGTACACATCAACATCCACGAGAGCTTTAGATTGTGGATCTTCATTTGAAGTGTGGAGTGTTACTTAATAAGTCAGAAATACAGAAAGATGTTAATCATAAATAAAATAAGTACGTTGTTTAGAGCTCTTTTTTTTCTTCCAAACTCAATTGATATTTCTTCATGTGCAAACCTGGATTTCAGTCACCTACATCACTGAATATACTTTTTATAAATAATTATGTTGAAATTTGGTAAGTTCAATGTAAAAATTATTAAAACCACTTATGATGATCAAAGGTGGCGGTTAAACCTACTTCATTCTTTCATTCGTAAACATACAGGGTTTTCCAAAGCAAGATTGTCTACGTATGGAAGGCGATTCCTAACCCAAGATAATAAAAAGTTCATGTACCTATGGAAAAAAGTGCTTAGTTTCACCGCTAGGACTGCCCAAAAGTGAGGAAAAGCTACTACAACACGCGTAATTTCGTTCACGAGAATTGTAGAGTGGTGGTTCATATCAGTGTAATAGAATTATACACGTTTTCCAAAAATGCATATTTTAGTAATGTGCAAAGTATGTGCAAGAGATTTCCTACAGGGTATAAATTCAAGACATGCTTAGAACAAAATTCTCCAATACACTCTGAATAAAGATGAGCCCAAAGCAGGGTTGTTGGAATTTTTCACATTCCCGAAATTCCCAAGTGTTTTTTTTGGGGGGGGGGGGAAGAACCCACATGAAAACACAATAAAACCCAAAAAAGCCCACCTCAAAAATATACTTCAAAACTTGGATTGAAATAATAATCTTAATATGATTATAATTACTTTTTCAAATCGTACTTCTTAGTGTATTTCTAGTTTCAAAATTGGCTTAAAATATATATTTACCAGCAAAACAGAATACCATTAAAAACAAAAAAGGTTTGGGAATCATTCATAATGAATTCTGTTTGCACTCGATCAAATTAGCTGTAACACTGTTCAACCGTAATCTATTATACAAAAATGAAAATAATCTTGTTTGTGCGCGCAACACGCGGATACGGAATACGAAACGAATTTTTGGTTGCAGTTATCACGTACCTCGAACTAGGGTTACTTTGACTGAAATGCCTGTTCAATAGGGGAGCGGAGGATCCAAATCTATGCTAATATCTTAGTGTATCTCACAATTCTGTCCAGTTAGGAACATGACGTTTTTTTATGTAAACTTTCCATTAAAAGTAAGTGTAGCGGTGTCGCAGTATTTTTGAGTGCTTCCATTTAAAGTGGGCAAGGAAGCATTTTCTATAATTTGAAAACGATGTTGCCTGTTGTTTCTAATCGCATCACACGGGAAAACGGTTAAGCAGTTAGAAATGAATTTTTGAACATACAATAATTAGTACCTACCGTAAGCTGGGATTTTTATAATACTTTGATTCAAGGATGCATTCTAAGAGAAGGAGTACAGGAAGTTCGAAATTCATGTAAAAAAAAATGTCACGAGCCCGCCCAGTTAGGAAGATGAAACTCGGTATATAAACTCCTAATTAAAAATAAGGGGACCTTTTTTGGAAATTTCAATTTTACGGGAACAGAGATGGTGTTTTCTACAATTTCTTTCTTCACATTCAAATCGACGACGTCTCTTGTTTGTGATCGCGTCACGAGAAATTGTTGAACAGTTTGAAATAAGTCCTTTTTGAAGTCTACCACAGACTGAAGAAGGAAGTTGCATCTTCCGAAAGCGCTACCTGTTGCATGTAGAAGAAAACATTGCTACATATTTTTTGCGGTGAGTAATAGTCTTTCTGCTTTATCTCATTGAATATAATGACCGCTCGCAATATTGTGATAGTTTGAAATAAATTTTAGAACATAGCTTGCACCTTCCTCAAGCTGCGATATTATCATGTAACATTCTTTAAAAGGATTACTCTAAGGGAGAAGGGGGTTAAAAATTCAGGCCAGAAATAGAATATGGAACATAAATATGGCAACATGCCATTTCCAACACTTCAGTTCTTAAAAAAAGGACTTTATTTTAGAGAAACAATATCCATTCAATAAGGATATTTTCTTTTATCTCTGGCTACTGAACTTGAGGTACTATCCCAGTATTTGCCTGGCGTGTTTTGAGTGGAACTCAGGACGGCTGGCTCCGGAATTTGAATCATAAGTATAAGAGGGGATTTTATTCCTATTCTTTCCTACATAAAATTATCCACCTGTTTGTTTCTGCAGAAAATTGTGTACTCCCATGCGCAAAAAAATTGCGCGTATACTGTAACTCACGATTTTTCTCAATTATTTCATTTTCCTTATGTTTATGGGTAAAATTCAGTTATTAGTATGTGGAGATAATAGAAAGCAATCAATCTAAGGAGATATTTCCAAAAAATATAATAAAATAATAAAAATATAAGCAAAAAACAAAATTATGTTCGGTTTTGTGTATACTGGCAATAATGTTTTCGAGGGAATTTTTGGAGCAGCACAGCACGATTGTAGAGGGAATTACAGAATTGGTAACAGAACAGGGGGACAGTTGAATCAAGGAACAGGAAAGTGGAGTAAAATATTGCATTTATTGGCTTAAATCTAGGGTGTAAATTGTCTGCAAATATAAATTAGCTTCTGTAACCAAGATGTTGTACGGAAATATATAAACAAAGAGAAAAACTGTTGTCTTAAATTTGGAAGTGACATGCTCTATAGCCATGAGCATTTATTTCTTAAGGAAAAGATAGGCCACAAAAGAAAGTCTGTGTGGTCAAGTGGGTAGAGTGACGGATTAGTAATTCTTATACTGTTTTGACCCCAGATCGAATCCCATCCGATCCTGTTCAATTTTTTTTCTTTACAAAACATTGTAGAAAGTGTATAATTTTTATGTTAATAAGAACCGAAACAATATAATAATGAAATAACTTTTCTGGTTTTCTGATGACGTATTTATTCAGAATTAGCTTACTATTTATTACTAATAGCGATTGTTTTTAGTTTATGGTATGGTATGCTTAATCATTCCCTCTCCGTTTTTTTTAACACAGCAGAAGTAACTTCAAACTTCAACTCACTGCGAGTGTGTTTGTAAAAAACAAAACAAGCGCGACCTGCAGCTTTACACACAGCGTGACGAACACAATCACAGCCATAGCTCGTTGTCTGTTCTAGTGTTTCTGTGTGTGTGTGTTCCTTTTTAGAGTATTGACTCTCTCTCTCTCTCTCTCTCCTTTTGTTTCATATCAACAAGTGCAACAAATGCAAGTCTGTGTAAAAAAAAATCAAGAATGCTTTCTTTAAACAAAACTAAATTTTACAGCTCTCTTTGTGAATAACACGAATGCTTCCGACGAATTATACAGTAGCGTGAAAAACTGATAATAAAATGATCTAACATGCATAAGCTTCTTTTTCTAGCGTGACAACACATTAAACATAACAAATTAAATTTTGGGGATTACAAATTATCACATTACGTGTCGGTGTAGGACTATTCGTTTTCACATTCGAGCGACGAAAGAAGAAAGTGTGGTTATAGTTATAAAAACCGAATACCAGATTTCAATGAATTCAAGTTACATGGCTCCTACATATCGAAAAAAAAATGATTTTTCAATGTCTGTCCATCTATTCGTCTCTCGGTTCGTCACGCTTTTACACGCACTCAAATAGAGGCCAAACTGTTCAACGTATCTAGACCGAATTCTAGACATAACGTTTTAATAACATACTATCTTTCGAATTTTATGTCCTTCGACATCTAAAAGTAAGGGTAAATTACTGAAGGATTAAAATTTAAAACAATTCAATTTTCTCAAGTAAAAAAGCTGTGACGATTTTATTTACTTTTTATAAATATATATTTTATTAACGAATCTCCACCGCATATGAATAATTTTTCTGAAAAAATATATATGGTGTAATTTACTGTATGGTATGCGTTCTTTTTGCAGAATTTTCTCAACCACATTTCATAAATAAACGTATCATTAATAACCTAACAAACAACTCGTTCGAAGGAGTAGCTTAATCTTAGGGTGAGCTTTACCCCGATAGTTTTCCCATTAACGCCTCAGGCAATTTTGTTCATATTTCGTAAAGAAATGTTTCATTAATAAACTAACATACAGCATAAATCGTTTATTCCGATAACATACAAAAGAAGTGGTTTTCTCAAGGGTTGAATTTTTTTGGACGATTTTCTCAGTAATAACTCAGACAAATTTGTTCTAATTTCAGTAAAATATTTTCTGTAATAATCTTACAATATGGTATAACTCGCTTGTTCCGAAAAGAAAAATCCAAAAGAGATACTTTGACAGTGAATTTTTTCCCGACGATTTGCTTAAAAATTACTCGATATACTGTCAAAATTACAGATAGAAGAGTTTACCTTTGGGGGTAAGCTTTACCCGATGACCTTCCTAAAAAACACTCAGGAGATGTTTGTTGTTCATATTTTATAAATACATGTGACATAAATAACCTAGCTATATGGTATAATTCCCTCATCCGGAAAAACTAGAAATGGTATATTACTTTTGACAGTAAGTTTTACCCTGTGATTTTCTCAAGAACGACTCAGGCAATTGTGATCGTATTTCATAAATAAATGTTTTACGAAAACACTAACAATATAGCATAGCTCGTTTGCCCTGAAAAGATCCACAAGGGATAATTTATTCTTGGGGGTGACTTTTTTCATGATTTTCTCAGAAATTACTCAGACGCTTTTGCTTATAGTTCACATACAATTATATCCTTAATAATTCTAATATATGGATCAAGTTATTTCTAACGAAAATATGACCAATGGGTACTTTACTTTTGGGCCTGAAGTTTCTTCTAGCAAAGTTTTCCAAAACATTATTTTATTCGCAATTTCCCAAATAAATGTTTCAATAATAGTTACAGCCTAACATAAGTCAGTGTAAAAAATTCGAGCAAGAAAGTACAGTGCGTTTGCTCCGTATCCTTTCTTAAATATATTTTTTAATGTTACACCTAATCACAATTTTCCGAACAAAATCGAAACTTCTTTTTAAATGTGCCTTGTTGTGGTCAAATGGTTCAAGTGCATTGGTTCTGGATTTGATTTCCAGTGAGAGCTAGTGTATTTTCATCCAAGAGATGTGACACGTCGGTGCAAAGAAAAAAAGTGTTTAAATAAGCCTAACCAAGCTAATCAACAAAGAAATAATACAATGTTACGAAATTATCGTAGAAACGTTGTTAATATTAGGTAGGTGCGACTGAAATGTCCAAACGATTATTGTCAATTCCAAAGGCCTTTGTTTTCTTCCGGCGGGAGCTCATGTGGTTCGGATTCTACGTTAATCAGTAGGTCCACGTCTCATATAGCCTCGCTGCTGAAAGGGACGTTAAACTCAAAATCACATCACACATCTTTGTTTTCGCCTTTGTTTTAAATGTCTCTGTTCATGAGCTCATTAGTGGCTAAGCGGTTAGCGTACGCGCCTTTGGCGTGGAAGACCCGGCTTCGATTCCCGGCGAGAGCTTACGTGCTTCGGAGTCCACGTTAATCAGTAGGCCGACGTCTCATATAGCTTCGTTGCTGAGCGAGACGTTAAACTCAAACTCAATGTCTTTGTGTATGGTTTTGCATATACGTGGCATGGACATCAAATTTTGATTTCTACGCCATATGTATCTAATTACATACACAGCTATAGAACGAACACAACAAACTTGGAATATCTACATTGTTTGCGTATGGAAAATAATCACGCTCTACTGCACAGGAGAGCCGTGTGTATGGAATTCCATACACATGGCAATCAACGTAATAAGAAATGTATAATAATAATAATAATAATAATAATAATAATAATAATAATAATAATAATAATAATAATAATAATAATAATAATAATAATAATAATAAACAGAAAACGATACGATCACTTACATAATTTATAAATATAAGTTAACATTTAATAAGCATATAACTGCAATGGAATTAAGTTGTTTCTCTCTCTCACTGAACGCAACAGCCCTTATTGTGCTAAGGCGTAGAAGGGAACTTGTGGCACTCACGATTTGGGGCGGTGTGTGGTCACAACTTCGGATCCCTTTGTTGTTAGTCCTAGCTTTCTAGACGGATGCTGTTATTCGTCCAAGAGATGTGACGTAGAATACACAAGCAAATAGATTTTGTATTACTATTAAAGTAAATAATTATACTCATTCCCTCAATGTGATACTTGTGGTTGCTTAACCGTAAACAGACAGCTGATCCATGGAAGAATCGTTGATGATAATAATAATAATAATAATAATAAATAACAGAAGCTCGACAAATATTCTTGCAAATAATAGGAAAAAGTTTGCGTCACACAGTTCACTTTGCTGGACACACCAGTGTGCCACGTTATACCGATTGTGGCACACTGGAATATAGGGTATGTTTTTTTCTATTTTTTTAAATTTTTTTCCAACTATTCCAACTGCTTCAATTGAAATGGATCTATAATAATAAGAGAGTGAATTTAGTCTTCTTACTCTTCGATTTAGAAATAAGGTTCGCGAGAATTTCATAAAAGAATAATATACTCAGAATTGTATATAGTAGTTTGTTTTATTCGAAATTACATACTTCCTGCAAGTGTTTTTTGATTGAAATGAAATCTTTAAGTTTTACGTCCCACGATTATGCCGGATAGGCTAAAGGAGACCGTGATGATAAGAAATGAATGAAATGATCGAGTGAAGAAAGTGGGATAAAACGGGAGAACCTCGAGAAAACCCACGCACAGTGTTTGTCCAGCACAAGGTTCACTTGGCGCGAGCATAGATCGAACCAAGGACTCCATGCACCAGAGGTGAACGCTCTACCACTGAAACACCGTGGGCTCTGAAATTACTTAAAGGAGAAAGGGACTACTTTATGAAAACTTGATGATGAACACATTTGTTAAAAAATACCAGCTTTTCGTGAAATATTGCTTATAGACAGGGGCGGATTAAGGCTTTTGGGGACCTAGAACCGACTGTTTTAAGGAGGCCCTATGTTAAGAATAGTTCCAGTGCATAAATTTTCTTTTCTGCCTTCCACAGCCTCATAGGCTTATGGAACTACCGAGAACTATGCTGTAATATTTGAATGTGCTCCAAGTTTAGAATAATTAGTTTAGTTAAATTCATTATTAACAATTAAATAATTGCATTCATTATTAACAAGTAAATGCTGCTGATAGAAAGACTTAAATCTAGCGATACCACAAGCGTAACGAGCGGGAAAAAAATTAGCATCGGTCTGAAGCCTATAATATAATAAGTTGATTACTATATTTTAGTATTAAACAGAGGGATTTTAAAGGGCCCCCTGAGCTTGGGGCCCCGAAGCCTGGGCTGCATTGGCTCCGCCCTTAATCCGCTAATGCCTATAGATTATAAATTAAAGGGGAAGGGACGGGTCCGTTCTAAAAATTCCGGCCCGTGCAGACCTCTAGCCCCTGTGTATATGCTATCTTTGAAAATACAGTAGAGTTTCGCTTATCCGACATGAAACAGGCAGGCAGAACGCCGGATAATATGGATGTATTAAGGAAAGACCTATTAAAATTCAAACTATGATATAATTTTACATATTACGCATCTAATTATCATGTTTTGCAAGAAACAAATACAATGCATTGACTCAGTGACGTGTCCAGCGTGAGGTCCTGGAAGCTGTCCCTTACCAAACCTCAAGCACTTTTTAATAAACCTACTTTTTCCCTTTTGAGGTTCTTTTATGTCAGATTACTATGAGTCAGTGTCCAAACTGTGGACAATGCGTTGTTGTTATAATTCTAACAAGTAACACTTCCCAAGTGTAACACTCCGATTTTGATAAAATTTGGCAGGTAGATACTACACATAAAATAAACAAATAAGTTCTTCTTTATTTTTTGCTGAAAAACGGTTTTACGGGGCAAAAGCCCTCAACCAAAATTTTGAAATTTGACGCCCGAAAGGCAAAAACAAGTGGACCAAAGTGAACGAAATTGTGAACAGATATTGCGGACATAAAATTAGGAAATACGTGTTTTGTATTTTCCTGGAAAAAACGGTTAGGTGGGGCACAGACCCCTCCAAAACTTTGATCATGAAATATCAAAAGTGATAATAACAGTATGCCAGAAGTGCCTAAATTTTACATTAAGAATTGGAACAAAACTTTGTGTTAGTACAATAAGCAAAAAATAAACAAATACGGCTTTTTTATTTCCTGCGAAAAAACGGTTTTAGGGGGCAAATGGTCCCACCCAGAATTTTGAAATTGGACGCAAGAAAGGCAAGAAGAAATGGACCGAACTGAATAAAATTGTTCACAAATGTTGTAGAGGTAAGATGAGGGAATACGTGCTTCGTATTTTCCTAAAAAGAAAAAAAAACTTGAGTGGACCGAGGCGTTGAGTGTCGGAAGGACAGGACCGAAGCGAATGAAATTGTCTGTAGATATTGGATATGAAAAATAAAGCCTCTCGTGTTTCACAAGCGTCTCCATCAGATTACTTCAAATTTGGCAGATCAATAACAAGCACAAACAGTTAGCGTATTTTGTAGTATATCACGAGGCAACTTTAACCCTTATAATGCTTTTCCGCATAAACAAAAACACGTGCCGATTAATTTCCTGTTTGTTGTTGATGTGCCAAAATTGATAGGGACATCTTAAAAACACGAAAGTCCTTATTTTACATACAGTCTATACAATTTCTACACACATTTTCATTTGCTTCGGTCCATTCCTTCCTGCACTTTTAAGGTAATATTTACTTTTTTTTTTGGAGGGGCTCTAGGCCCCAACACTGTTTTGTCGTACAAATTAAAACGCATTTCATTTATTATTTTGCAAATTGTCCCTATACGAAGTTTCGTTGCAATTCTCCATACTCTTTAGGAACTTCTGACGTATACTTATTTGCACTTTTAATATTTCGTAATCAACAGCTTAGAAGGTCCGTTCCCCACTCAACCGCCTTTTTTCCAGGAAAATACGAAACACAATTACCTCAATTTACGTCTAGAATATCTATGCACGATTTCAAAATTTTGGGTGGGGAATTCTGCCCCCTAAAACCATTTTTTCGCAGAAAATAAACCCGTATTCGTTTGTTTTTTGCGTATTGTCCCTACACAATGTGTCGTTCAAATTCTTCATGTCCTATAAGCACTTCTGACATACTATTATTAGCACTTTTGATATTTCACGATCAAAGTTTTGGATGGGTCTGTGTCCCACCCAAACGTTTTTTTTTTTTTTTTTTTTTTTTGCAGGAAAATACGGAACCCATATTCCCTCATTTTTCCTCTGCAATATCTTTGCACAATTTCATTCATTTCGGTTCACTTCTTCTTGCCTTTCGGGCGTCAAATTTCAAAATTTTGGATGGGGGCTTTTGTCCCCTAAAACCATTTTTCCGCAGAAAATAAAAAAACAGGTATTCGTTTAGTTTTTGCGTATTGTCCATACACAAAGTGTCGCTGGAATTCTTCGTCCTTTACACACATCAGACATATTGTTACTATCACTTTTGATATTTCATGATCAAAGGTTTGGAGGGGTCTGTGCCCCACCTAACCGTTTTTCCAGGAAAATACAAAACACGTATTCCTTCATTTTACGTCTGCCATATCTGTGCACGATTTCGTTCACTTTGGTCCACTTTTTTTTTTTTTTTTTGTCTTTCGGGCGGTAACTTTCAAAATTTTGGGTGAGGGCTTTTGCCCCCTAAAACCGTTTTTCCGCAGAAAATAAAAAAAAACATGTATTCGTTTATTTTATGTGTAGTATCTGCCTGTCAAATTTTATCCAAATCAGAGTGTTACACTTGGGAAGTGTTACTTGTAAGAATATACCGTAATGCCATTGATACCAGGTGGAATTAAAGAACACTTAAATGGGATTACAATTTCGTTTCCGTTCTGTTTATAACATTACTGTATTAGAACGATACACTCATTGCCATTTGCTATTTTTGTTATGTGATACACGTAGCAGACAGTTTTCCTTACATGTCTCTAGAAAATATTTTTTTGATTTCGTTTGTGTTAGAATGCAGTTTGACCGGTTCATAAATGAAATGTAAGAAATGTTTAAGAGAAATACAGAACTGTTGCATTATTATTATTATTATTAGGGATTTCTGACGACAGCTATGGTCTCCGCAGCTACTTGTAAAGGGTTTCAAAAAATTTAATAAGGTTAAATAAAAAAATGATTTCAAAACAACAGATAGCAGCCTGTTACTTATCCTTTACACTCATAGCTGTGTCTAGGTTGTTCTCTGGGCGTATGCCTTCCTGGGCCCCATTATTATTTTTATTGATATTTTTGAAACATTAGAATTACGTGCTTACGAGCTTTCGTGTCGGGTCCCCTCCGAAAAGTAAAGCTGGATATGTGCCTCCACTGAATGATAGACGTATGAGTCAAGGTATAGACGGGCGTGCTAGGCGATCGAGCCCGGAGCATCAAAAACAGACTAAGACCACAACTTGCAGTTTTTCTTGCCGATTGAAGCTGCTTTTTACCTGCTATGATATGTCGGATAATAATGTGAAATAAACGAAGGTCAAGACCATGGCGTATTGATGTTTCATGCACCTAGACCTGTAAAATATTTGTGCCGAAAACATCTTTCATCCACTAGCTAAATTTGTGGGTATGATCGCACATCTTGCCTTATAAAGTATAGTCTTATAAAGAATATATATAGCATGCTAAAAACCTAAAGACCAAATTCAATGATTTTCTATAGTTTTCTTTTTTAATAACGGGAAACTTGTTTATTTCATCACGATAAATCACGTTTGATACTATGTCTGTTTCTGTCTATATATATTTTTCATACTTTATTGGAGACAAATTTGTTTTTTTTGTTTTTTTTTCAAGAAAAGAGGATGATAAAAGAAGCTATATAACAGCATAAACTGAAAGCAATGGCTATTACTAATAGTACACTAATTCTAAATAAATACATCACCAGAGGAAACAAAAAGTTATTTCTTTATTGTATTGTTTCAGTTTTTATTAACATACAAATTATACACTTCTATAATGTTTCGTAAAAATAAAAAAAAATTGAACAGGATCGGATGAGATTTGATCTGGGGTCAAAACAGTATAAGAATTACTAATCCGTCACTCTACCCACTTGACCACACAGACTTTCTTTTGTTGCCTATCTTTTTCTTAAGAAATAAATGCTCATGGCTATAGAGCATGTCACTTCCAAACTTAAGACAACAGTTTTTCTCTTTGTTTATATATTTCCGTACAACATCTTGGTTACAGAAGCTAATTTATATTTGGCAGACAATTTACACCCTAGATTTAAGCCAATAAATGCAATATTTTACTCCACTTTCCTGTTCCTTGATTCAACTGTCCCCCTGTTCTGTTACCAATTCTGTAATTCCCTCTACAATCGTGCTGTGCTGCTCCAAAAATTCCCTCGAAAACATTATTGCCAGTATACACAAAACCGAACATAATTTTGTTTTTTGCTTATATTTTTATTCTTTTATTATATTTTTTGGAAATATCTCCTTAGATGGATTGCTTTCTATTATCTCCACATACTGATAACTGAATTTTACCCATAAACATAAGGAAAATGAAATAATTGAGAAAAATCGTGAGTTACAGTATACGCGCATTTTTTTTTTCGCATGGGAGTACCTCGCTCTTTCTAGAAATCGAAATATAAGCGAGTGTCAATGGTGCAAACGTGTATGGGACTTCATGGATTCCTTGTGCAACATTCTTTCTTTCTTTTTTGTTATTTTCAAGTTCAGTTCAATGTCTCATGATTATGCGGCAAGGGTAAGAGTGACTGTGTTGGTACGGATAATAATGGTGGCATAACGAAACGGAAGAATCCCGAGAAAATTCATAAACACGATGTTTGTGCACCACAAAGCGCACTTGGCGGAAGCTGGGATCGAATTAGGGATCAGTGCCAAACGTGACCTACCGTGGTACACTCCGAATCGAAAAAATTGCGACAGCTAACGCCGTGCAGTTAGGACACTCAAGATACACCTTCTTATCCCATAATCGTGTCAGGTAAAGAGACCCCCTCTCTCTCCTCCTTTCTTCTTTCCCACACTAAAAAATGAAATGAAATCTGTAAGTTTTAAGTCCCACGGTTATGCCGGTTAGGCTAAAGGAGACGGTGATAATGAGAGATGAGTGAAATGGTGGAATGAAGAAAGTGGGAGGAAACGGGAGTACCCCGAGAAAACCCACGAGCACGGTGTTTGTCCACCACAAAGTTCAATTGGCGGGGGCTGGGATCGAACCCGGGACCCCAAGCACCAGAGGTGAACGCTCTACCACTGAGCCACCGCGCCCCCCTTTTCCCACACTAAAATTAGCTAACAAGATGAGCGTAAACTACACATGTATTAGTTTCGATAAAATGAAAGAAAACCCGAGACGAAACAAGATTCATAGGTTGATGTAGGGAGAAACTGAAACACACATAATGAAAAATTGAAACCAATGAATGTCTATTACACAGAGATTCAGAAATGAGGCAGAGAGAGAAAAGAAGAAGAAGAATAAAATAAAAGGGAGAACAGATAAAACTGTGGAATTCAAACGTAGTAAGAAAAAACCCTAACATTATAAAGTTCCGTTTCCAGAAATCCAATAGCAATATAGACATAACGAGTGTTTTTACATATTTTTTCAGAACTGTTCGAATATATAGAGGATGCTTTAAACATTCATTATGTCACTTTCATAATGGATAGCATACTCATTTTCCAGTAGAACTGTAGATCTCTGAGACACATTTAGGATAACGTCAAAAGTTTAACACACATGCTTTGTTTCCGCGTGGTTCGATTGCAAATTCGGTAGTGTTTATTAGACGTACTGATCTAAAAACACATTTTAATATACCCAGTAGACATCATTGATCATATTCTCCAATTCAGACTACGAATGCAAACTAAAAAAAAAAAAAGGAAAAAAGAAAGAAAATTGAAGAATGCTATTTTACTGCTAAATTTCTATCAGAAATACCCTATATTATAAGTAGAAACTGTGTCGTAATGAAAAGTTACAAATATTCGAAAAGTTTCCTGTTTTCTAATAACCAAAGAGGTTACCTTTTTCTAGTCTTTTCCGAATATTTATCTGTTCCGAACATCCAGCATTGATTTCATTTCTTCCAGATATAACGTAATTTGCACAGATATAATGAACACGTTCAGAGCTCAAACGGATCATCGTGTCAGTCGAATGATGTTGGTAAGGTTTTAGACCACCACTAGGTCGAGGATTGAAATCCGTAGTGACCCGGCAATTCGACTGAGACTCGGTAACCCAGAGGATAAAAAAGAGATTTTATTTATTCCTTTGCGTTTAAGCAGTATTTCTGTTAGAGGTGACCAGGACTGGAGATGTTATCTCGAGAGCACGAAAAGCACGACGCCGAAGTTCCCAGTTAATTAGATTCTCCAGACCAGGTATATCGAGCTCTTGCTCCGTTTTAACTTTGGAACATGAAGTGCGTGTGTGCGTGAGAGAGAGAGAGGAGGGAAGTGAAAGATGGAAAGACAAGATAGGAAAACGTCAAGAATGAGAGGGACGGAGGGGGCGAATATAAATATGAAACATACTTATCATTGCAGTGTATGATGTAGAAGGCACTCACTGTTTACTGAAATTATGCGTGATGCTATGTAAGTTCTCCATCAGAAGATAAATCTCTGCAGCCATTATTTTATGTGAAAAAATCATTCTACTTGATGGGGAATCGAACCAAGATATTCCATTCGGAAGTCTAGCACGCTACCACTACACCACCGATCGCTTTAGGCAAACTTTGTTTAACAAATGGTGTAGTGTTTGTTTCTGAGAACGATAACACGAAAAGTGTATGCTGCTGATCAATGATGTGTTTGGAATGTCCTGATAATTCCCTTGCCCTTTCCCAACTAACATTCGTAAATCGTTTCTATCATGATACAGTTGTTTGCGTCCACATTCTTACGTATTGCTTGTCCAGTATGATAAGTCGATTCTTCACACTCACTTTGTAAAAAGTTAACTTTGGGGTGAACAGGACTTGAACCTATGTTCAGATAGCTGTATTATTCATAAGGCCATTACGTTACCCCTACACTATCGGGCCACCTGAAATTATAAGCCAATCTTGGAACTTTGGAACGAAACGGCATCTTCCTATAACGTTATTTACACCAAAGTGAATAACGAAATTCATTTATTCGACGGTCTAGAGAGAAATTAATGCCCACTAATAAAGGAAAAACATACAATCCAGGAAAAGATAGAGACATAACACATATTTTGCAGTAATTTCGCCGTGCAAGTTCAAAAGTACGTTAATAATAATAATAATAATAATAATAATAATAATAATAATAATAATAATAATAATAATAATAATAATAATAATAAAGTAATAAAATTGAAAGTAACTATGTTTGGGGCTCCTAATCTCTTGAATCACCCAACCGATCTCTATCAAATTTTCAACGTTGATTAGGTTCGGGCCTGGGAAGGCTTTTTACATTTCATTTTAACGGTAGAACTTATGGGAGGAGGACGAGAGGAGGGTTGATATATAAAAATGAATAAAACGTAATAACTCTTGAAACACCAGACCGATCTCTATGAAACTTTCAACATAGATAAGGTTTGGATCTGGGACGACTTTTATCATTTCAGTTTCACGGTGCAACGTAGGGGCCGGAGAGAGGGAGATATATGTAAAAAAATGAAAATGAAAGTGACTGTCTTTGTGACTTCATCACTCTTGAACCACCCGACCGATCTCGATCAAATTTTCAATCTAGATGAAGTTCGAACCTGAGATGGTTTCTGTCATATCACTTTGACGGTGTAAAGATGGAGAGGGGAAGCAACATTAAAAAATACCGGAAAATGACCGGTATTAGTGGCGAAACTATGAATTCAGCGCCGCAACTTGGAAGAGGGGAAGACATATAAAAAATGATCGAAATAACCAATATCAGTGTCGAATTCATAGTTTTCCGGCTTGCTGAGATAAACAATGACACTGCAGATGCGGTGCCCCACAGGTTCGGGGAGGGGATATATAAAACTAATCGAAAATGACCGGTATCAAAGAGCGTTTTAGTAATACTAAACAGTGACTGAGTAACCGAACACATAATTTTCTCTCAATTTAACACAACGAAGCGGGTAATTGATAACAATAATAATAATAATAATAATAATAATAATAATAATAATAATAATAATAATAGGCAACCACTATGAATGTGAGCAATTATTACTATTATTATTATTATTATTATTATTATTATTATTATTATTATTATTATTATTCACGTACTTTTGAACTTGGACGTCGAATCGAGATTACTGCAAAATATGTTTTATTTCTGTAATTTTTCCTGGATTGTATATTTTTCCTTTATTAGTGGGCATTAATTTCTCTCTAGGACGTCGAATAAATGAATTTCGTTGTGCACTTTCGTTCGTTCCAAAGATCAGGGCTAAACTAAGTAATATTTGGGTTGAAACTTCAGGTAGCCCGATATACTGTATTTGCTTGTTGAGGTGAGTGGACGTGTCTTCGCTCTGTGTAACAAGCTCTGACGTGTTTACTTTCAACGCTGCTTTTCTTAGCAATCAGGTTTGCTATGATTTTTCTTCTTTCTTTCTCTGTTATTTTTATGAGTGAATTACTTGAATGAACCATGTCGTTAAAAAGGGTAAATACCCTTAAATATGATTTTGGTAGTGTTTCGCAGCGACCAAGTACCTTGAGTTTGCATCAGTGGCTCAGTGATAATTTCAAGTTTTCTGTTGCTGATATATGATATATTAAGTATCGAAATAGATGCTTATCGCAAATTGTTATATGTGAAACTCCGTACCGAAGAGCCTTGTGAAACAGTTTTGCGTACTTCTGGCGGAACTGTGTACTATACTGATACAGATGGGAAACATCCAGTACCAATTTTGTTTGCTGATGTGCAAATTGTAACAGTTAAGTTACTTTGTACGCCAATGAAACTTGACGATGTTGAAATTAGAAGAGTTCTTGGAGACTATGGTGTTATTTCTAAAATTTCAGATGAACTCTATTCTGCTAATCATGTTTACACCATACGAACCGGGCGTAAATTAATACGAATGGAAGTGAAACGACCTATTTCATTGTTTGTTGTAATCCAATGACAAAAGTTTTGTGTTACATACCCCAATCAGACCCGAACATGTCTCAGGTGCAATGGGGCACACATGTATTCTAATTAGAGATGCAAGGGCTCGGGAAAAACGTCTTTTTTAAAAAAAAATCAACGTTTTTTCCTGCTTCGCTTTTTTGCTTGGAAAATTTTGGGCTTTTTTTGAAAATTTTGCTTTAAACTGATAAAGCAGACTTTGTTTCGCTTCTCTAGAACAAAAAACTCATTTAATTAGTGGTTGATGCAGATAATAATATGAAACCTCGAAAATAAACCATGAATTTTAAAACAGATTTTTAAAATTCTTAACATATTTACATTATGAATTCCAAAGGATTAACCAATATATGTAATAATATTTTAACCTCTTATATACAATAAGTACTTTTAAAAATCATACACAAATAACTACCAAAAATGTATGTAGTGTTTTTACTTCAAAATATAACACATTCTCTTTTTGAAGCAAAATAAAGAAAAATATGAGAGAAATCTGCACATCAAGAGCTTCATTTCGGGTGGTTCTGCATATTCTTGAAACTTTCATATATATTGTATGAATATTTCGAACAAATTTTTCACGGATTGATCACATACGTAATAATCTGTTACCACATATCAGGTGCTTCGGATCTGCAAAATCGGTAAAGCTCCAAATTCTGTAATGCACTGATTGTTCCTTAAGCTTGCTCAGAATCGGGAAAGTATCGAATTTTATGTTCATGGATCATATACGTAATAGACAGTTCATCTGAGCGTATGTTTTCCTAGGCTGTAGAATATATAACCATCATCACGGTTTACCCAGTCCTTAAAGTTTCTGAATTTTTAACAACAAAATTCAACATATCGTTACGAAACTTTTTTTTTTTTTGCAAAAGGGAAAAACTATGGAATGCATTTAAAAAGAGTGGAAGAATCAATCACTGTTCCAATTCACAAGAAAGACGAGAAAATTGATTGTAATAATTATCGAGGCATTTCTCTTAACATTCTACTTTTACACATAGACATTTATTGATTTAAAACTGTTTTAGTTTGTGTCATTTCACTTCCAATTGAAAGGTTTTACAATGACTAACGGCATACCAATGACGAGACGGAAGTTTTCAGGAAATAAATGCATTCAGAAGTCTAGACTGCATTACACCTATGAGCCTGTTTTTACTTCTGCAATTGTTGACAGGTGTAATTTCGTCCAAACGCTACATGATAATTTTTGGTTGACATCATTGTGTTACTATTTTAGTATTGTTCTCTACAGACTTGTTTGAAGTTTTGTCTTAACGGTTATACATTTTTTTCTTATTTCATCGTTACACATAAGAATAAAATGTTATGGTGAGTGGATAGATTCGCATCTACGAACAATGAGTTTTTATTCTTCCAACACTTTACCAATGGACCAAGCTTTGTCTTCACGTTAACGCACGGTTACAGGATTTATGACGATTTAAATAAAATGGCTGGCTGTTAGAGTTTCCTGCTCACATATTTCGATAAAAAAAATTCATTGCTTCGTAGATACGTAGAGCAATGTTTAGATACATTTTAGGAGAGTGAATTTTGGTGTATATAATAATTTCATGCCAGATAAAAGCTGGATGTTTTGATAACATGTTTCATATGTAGTTCTCAATAATAGGCTTGTTGTTCGGGATGACGTTCCAAGGTTCAGCATTGACTAGCAGTTTTTGTTATTAATATCCCTTCTAACAATATTGGCAATGGACAAATGTTAGCCCATGTTGAAGCTTTTTGCTCCTAATTTAGTTATTTTACTTTATTATTTAACGAATATATTGAAAATTGTCAGCAGACACGTATGCAGTAATTTATTTCGGGAGGGGTCCGACTTCAATATTAGGATAAATTATAATAAAATTTTAAAAGATAATCCCCAAAATTAGGCTAAATTTACAGAAACGTTGGGATTTCAGAGGGGGTCCGGACCCCCTGGACCCACCCCTAAATGCGTCCTTGTTGGTCAGTAACGTTTCCTCGTTTTGAAACACTCAAAAACTTCGGATAGACTATATAAAGGAAAACGAGTCATTTGCGATGAAATATCACTTCAAGGAGACGCGTCAGTTTTATTGCACATGGTGGTATCACAAGTTCACAAGGGCAAGAATTCCTTTCCTTTGGTTCTCTGCCATTGTGCTGTTTCCAAAGATTAGGTTTTTAAAATATTACTCCTACGAACAAGCATGACTGGCAGATAGGAATAGTACTGAACAGAACTCCACAGAAATGCATGCTGAACTTACGTTTATAGCTACCCTTTGGTGATTTGCCCTCAAGGTCAATCGAGTGGTAATTCAGTTCCGTCTCTGTTCTTAAGCCATGCTCGTATTACTTCGAAGTTCTGATAATGTATAGCATGCCTCTTAATATAACAGACTTCTTTCGCGTAAGAAATCAAACTCAGTTGGTCAGAGCAACTAGTCTGTACGAATTAGGTTCTTAGTTCGAGCCCAGTACGAGTAAGGGGTTTTATTACTATTGTTTTTATCTTTTTCATATGAGGAAAAATCAAATTGTGACATCGCGATATCAAATGTATTTGGTTAGGTAGCTTTGTCTTAGCTAAACTTTAAACATCAGTAACCGTCGAAATTATTTCACTAACCGATCACTTACTGAACATTTCAAACACGCCAAACCAGTGGCATAACATGAAGGTTAACCTCTCTTCCGCAGTCCTTAGCTATGCGTTCGTACTTTCAGGGGCGGACCAAGGGCCGGGCAACTGCTCGGGGCGCCAGAGAAAGAGGGACGCCAAAACGAGCCTCAAAAAGTAAATTTTATGTTTTCTACTGACGTTTTTGGTTTATATTCTAGTAAAGTAGTGGCAATTACATGATCTTTTTCCATTTCACTATGGAAGAAGAGAGTTTTATAGTACTAAGGGGGCTGTATCGAAAAATGGAGAGATGGCATGTAGAATAAAGAGTACCGGGAAGTAAGTATTGTTTGTTTGTTTGCTTGAGTTTAGCGTTCCACGGTTATGCCTTAATAGCCAAGGGAGATGTGGATACTAATTATAGTGGAATCCGAACCACTTTTATCGTTCAACAGTAATCCACCGGGAATTGGACCCGGTACCATAGAAGGCAGGCGTGCTAGCCACTAGACCAGGGGAACGGAGTTCGTATTGTTTATAGCGGGCCATATTCTTTGTGAAGTTTTCCTAGGTAATGGATTTCTTTTTGAAAAATGGGTTTAAAATATTAAGAACACTATGATAAAATGTAAAATATAGACTAGTACTAGGGGAAGGGCGCCAAAAAGTCACTTTGCCCGTGTGAAAATTTGGCCTGGTCCGCCCCTGCGTACTTTCTGTATATTTTTTGGTCTTGCAGCTTGTGCGGTCCCCACGCCACAGGGTTGCGGGGGCGCTATTTACGCCTATGCTTCGAACGTAATTCAATAACTGCTTAAGAAATTCTACCATCAGCGTGGAAACGGGAGTATATATTTTCTAATAGTCCCATAGAACTTTCACTCAGAACGCCAGATGCAATTTTTCACAGTAGGCTCTGGCTAAGTAGAAGGAAGATCTGTTTCCTAAGTAAGTTCCTTTAAGAAAGTTTGTTATTTCTTTAACGATGATGTAAATAAACATACTCATCGTTATTAGCCCGACACAAAAACCATCCTGGAAAAATCCCTCTAGAACAATGATCGGCAAAAGTCGAAATTATTTCACTTGTTAACGAAAGCAATGCTGTGTATATACTGCCTTGTTTCTGACAAAATATAAAGTGCTTTGTAATCTTTAGACACTTTTCCTATTCTTTTTTGTCACCCTTAGTTGTGTAGGACAGCCTCGAACAAATAAAGAAGAGGTACTATTACCGTTAAGGGGCGCTATAAATATATTAGGTATTTCTTTTGTTACCTAACCATAACGGCCTAGGGTCGTCTTCAGTAGAATAAAAAATGCTTCGTGATATTCCATTCACGAAGGAGGAAAGGAGGCTCTAAATATATTTCTTATTCATGTTGTCTGCCCTGCTTCTCAGAAATTATATACTTTCTGTTGGAGGGTGCTCAAAAGAGAGGGGGAAATAAAACGTCGTGCCCCCTCATACATTTTAAATTTTGTGACGTGGTTGCTCAAATTATTACTAAAGAAAGCACTTTAAACTAAGATATCTAAAGTTACTACATTATGTAAGGGTGGCATATTGAGGAATAATAATAATAATAATAATAATAATAATAATAATAAAAAATATGAATGTCTTTGGAGAGCCGAATTTATGTGACACGAATCATTATATGTAGAGCTTTAAGATGAGTGGTCATAGAGGAGGAAAAAACAGGACTTTTCTCTCTCTGACTCTCTAACGTTAAGATTATGTGCTGAAGGTAAGAAGCATCGTCATTCTACAATAGGTTGCTTTTACGTAGAATATCAATTACTTGAGTTCTCCTCCTTCGGGCACCTTTCCTTATGTAGTAAATTCAAAACAATTTCAATTCAATGCAAATATTTATAGGGAAAATTAAACATTTAATAGGGAAATCTGTTATCAAAATATCCAAACACGTAGATAGAAGACTATGTAGTGAGAAATATTGTGAAACTATAAAATTCTCCAAATTAGAATTAACATTTACTGGAAAACATTCGTTATGCATCAGTGAGTATGTAGTGAGCAGTGAGCACAGGGGAAATAATTACGAAAGTGTTTGCAAACAAAAATTATACACTAATGCAAATGCGACATTTTCTCTTTTTTTGGTATCGTTATGAGTTTTACACATATGTTACAATTTGATTATTTCCCACATAAAAAAATAAATAAAATAATCATAGTGATGAAAATGACAACAGTACTTCCTCTGGGTTCGAACCCCCTACCTTCGGCATACAGACTCGTTGCTTTAACTAACTGAGCTATTTGCTTTCTTACGTAAACTGATCCTGTTCTACAGTAAAGAAGATTTTTCATTACGATTGGGTTAACAATTCGTCTTTTTCTATAGGTAATTTCCATTATTTGCTCTATCTATTTGTTAATACTTAGCATAGATTCATATATTTGGAGTTCGCTGATAATGCATATAATAAGACATATTAGAAATAGTAGATCTAATCCACATTTCTCTCAAGGACATAGATGTCGCTGCTTCGTTTTGAACTGCAGAATTCCCTAGCGTTCTCGAAAATTTTCCACTTTAGCGGAGTTCTTGAATCATCCGGGAGTTCATATGCTACAATTTGGTAATTTTTCTTCAATAAATAATTTTGAAAAGCAGCTACATCTTCCAAATCAAATCCCCGTTTTCGTTCAGTATACATTTTTACGTCCTTAAATAATTTCTCTGCTTTATTACACCATGTTTTCCGTGTAGGCAGGGTCATATCATATGGTGCACGATAACTTTCTTCATGTTTTGTAATCCAATGTACTATAGATTTTGACAGGCAAAAGAAATCGCTAACATTTGTGAGAACCAGGGTCGGAAACAATAGTTTTTCTTAAAAAAAAAAAAAAAAAAAAAAGAACAAAACATGTGTTTAGAACATGAAGAAGGTGTTCAAAATGTTTTAAAACACGCACAGAAAACATGTTTTAAACATTTTGAACACTTTAAAACATGATTTTAAGCATATTTCAAAATCGTGTAATAACATATTTATTAAGACTTCTTTGCTCTTGCAACCGGTCTTTTCATTTATTTTATTGTCGTTAAGACCACACTATGTTGGGTACAGAACATTTGAGTGTAAATTAGTAATTCTCAACTTATTTCATATCACGATCCCCTTTTATTACATCCTCTTGCCAGTAACTCTCGTAAGTACTTTCTTGGTAGTAATAAGCTTTTTAGGCAGATTTTAACATCTACCTACTATAGATTTCACACAATTTATCAATATACATGGCAAAACAAAAGTGCTTACCATCCTTGTGTACTGAGAACGTGCTGAGAGAGAATGATGAAACTTGTAAGTTACCTGACACATCAGATAGTGTTACCTAGCATCATGGCGGGCGTTTTCGGAATTTCAAATGCAAAGAAAGTCATGTTACATGGTTTAAGGTGAGTTTTATCAGAAATAGGCCTGTGTGGTTATTTTAGCCCTAAAACAAGTAATTTCGGAGTTACTGCTTTAAAAGTTTTCTAGTTATGGCTTTTGGGGGCTAAGATTGCGTTTCGTGGAGACGAGTGAGATTTTTGTTACAAAATTTGATTACTATTTGAGAACACTGATGATACTAAAATTATTTTAAAATAATAAATTTCTGAAAAGTAATGTTTGAAGCACACTTCACGTGCTAACTTTAGAATATTTTCTGCAAGCCTATGCAACTGGTTGTTTTAAAAGTCAATAACTTATTGAAGAAAGGTAATATTTGGGGTGTTCAGACCACAATGGATTCAAATTCACTTTTGCTCAACAAATGATTTCTATTCAAAACGTAATATCTTAGCAGCCAAGAGTCCAAAACAAATATAACTAAAACCATGCGAAAGGGCGTGGAATAGTTTCATACGACAGCCACTAGACAGGGGCGTCAGTAGGACAGGAAGGCAACCGCCCCCATCCCCACTCTGCATTTCATATTTTGGTGCAGTAAGGCAGTTTTAGAAATCTTTTGATAAGCAAAGTCCAACAGAACAAGTTTGAGGTCCTTACACCGAATGAATACGAAGAACATACAGATAATTAAAACTGGAAAGTTGCTTAGGCCTAATTTCCAGAATTTTAAGCAGGCTCGAAACTCAAAACTAGGGCCACCTTTGGAATCCTTGCGCCAAAAAACTACACAAGAGAGCAATATAGACTTATAATGAAAATAGATTGTAACTGATCAAACTCCGAATTTATTCGGTGCAAGGACTTCAAATTTTTTATGTTGGACTTTGCTCAGCAAAAGGTTTCTGAATCTGAATTACTGCCCCCAAAATCTGAAATTCAGGGTAAGGAGCGGATGACCTCTAAGAGAATGCCCTTTCTAAGCGGCAATTATATAAAGTTCTAGATTGCATCTTCTCATGTAATTTTTCTTTCTTTCCTCTTGGATTCGTGGTTGTGAAAATATGATGTTTTCCGTCGGTGTGTTCTTTTGGGCACACACTGCATTTATTTAACGTAATTATGCATCATTGACTATGTATTCTGAGATTCACTTGTTAATCATTCCCACGCTGCAGCGTACAGAATATAATGTTAATATCTTAAATTTATGAGCAAGGAGGGGGAAATTAGCCCTCCTCCCCCGTTCCGTCAACGCCCTTTGTCTAGCAGTTGTCCTATGAAACTCTAGTCCACAAACTTTCACGTGGTTTTCGTTTAATTTATTTCGTATCTTTGGCTACGAAGATACTACGTTTGCTGAGCCAAGTGAACTTTTGTGAAATGGACTTGGATCCCTCATGCTCTGACGCCCCATATCTAAAAATATTTTATAAAAACTAAGTTGGAGCCAAGTTTATCCTGCAACCCAAGTTCGATCAAAACGCATAAAATTAGTTTTAGTTTGATTGACTACAATCGTGCATCAGTAGCAAGGCTATATGAGACGGGGCCTTTTGTTTAAAATGTGATCCGAACCACTAATTTTGAAATTTTAAGTCGATCGCAGTCAAAATCTATACAGGGAATTCCGACGTCTCCTACCTCGATCCTCAAAATTTAGTTAAGATCGAAAATTGCACCCTGTAGCGTGGTGCATACATAGAGATAGATGAAATTGTCCCAGACACTGACGTTCGGCACTGATGTTACAATAAGTATCATGCTTTAATGGTTAGTTACGCGAGCGACTGCCATATCTTACGCTTTCTTGCCTGGTCCCTTCATACAAGCTATGCCAAGATGTAAAGCTGTTAAGAAAATTTAGAACTGAAGTGGGGAAGAGGGACGAAATAAAATTTTCATCAAAAAAGACATTGTTGATACAAAATTAATTCTTGCCTGAAGTTTCCAGTTGCATCTCAACCACATCACTGACGTTAGAATTATCGGAAGCGATTTTCGAATCAACACTTTTACCATTGGTTTGAGTTTCCAGTTTTCAAGCATTGCATTTTTCACAATGAATCTTCATTCTTTGAACTAAACCAACTATTTCTTTCTTACATGTTTTGCGACGAGCTCGTATGGACGTTTTTTTATTTGATGCAGTTTGAGTTAATTTAATAAATTTGCCCCAAATGATGTCCTTTCTTCTTCCCGTAAAACTCATATTAAACGATTCCAGGTTGTACGGAGACAGAACCAACAGGTACTGTATCAACGAATGCTTGCGATATTTTAATTTCTGAGCAGCAATTTAGCAAATAACCTTTTGTTTGTTTTCTGAATACAACAAAAATTTGTTTTCATTATAATTATTTTATTTATTTTTTAATATCAGTTCTACAAGTTGTCCAACCTTTCTCGCAAGTTAATTGAGAACCATTTAAACAATACAATATACGTTAAAAATATGGGGAAAAAGAGACAAAATAAATTGTAGATCACCACATTGACCTGCTGTAGCCACGAAAAATCAAAACATTCACATGGGAAGAAAATAGTCTTCTGAATGGGAAGCACTTTTGACAATTTTGTTTCTCTGGCAATTTTTTTTTTACAAAAATAAAATAAAATAAAAATAAACTATGTTTAAAACAAGTCTTAAAAAATACACGTGTTTAAAACAAAATGTTTAAAACGTATACAAAATTTGTTTCAAATAAAATCAATTGTTTAAAACAAGTTTTAATCATTTGTTTTAAACAAAACAACCCTGGTGGGCACCACATGATCGTTCAAAAAACTACTCATGTCTGCATATTTTCTTACCGCCGCGCGCTTAGGTACACCCTGTCCGTGTAATCTGTCAACTACGTGAAACCGAAATTCTATTTGATTGCTTAAAAGAAATGATTCGTTGCTACTTAGCAGTGGCGGCTGGTACTATATGTTGCATGGTTGTGCAACCGGATATTTTTTTTAATACTAAAAACATTTTTAAGTGTTAAAGTAGTGTATCAGTAAAAAATAAACCTTTGCTCTTCAGCGCAAAACAGTATTGATGCATTTCTGAAAAAAAGTCAATTAAAAAACAGAAAGAAAGAGAGAGATTTACCTTTCCAGTTGCAGCAAACGTTGCCACTGGAAGCAGTAACATTGAGCATATGGCAGCGAGCTCCTATCTCTTAACATGGGGAAGTGGATTTATTCTTGCAACGCTCCTATCTTCCCGTATTGGTCCCTTGCGGTTGCATTTTCTCCGCAACTGGTCAGCTTCTGTAATAATTACGAATTCCTCCGCTTAGCAGCGCTTGACTCAATTGATAGGGTGAGGAAGATACAGACGCGTGGAAGAAAGAAGTTATTAACAAAACATAAACTCGCAAAGAACAAATATGTCTGGTGGTAGCAGGGACGGATCTAGGCTGAAAGTTTGGGGGGCGGTCGTTCGAAGTCAATAGATTTTATTTAACATGTATAATACAAAGGTGAAAATTCTTGGGATAAGATCTATTTTTAAAAAAATCCTATTCGGGGGGGGGGGGGGGGTCAATCGAGTCTCCAAGAAGAAAATGTCTTACTACTGGTCTAATTCCTAGCTCTGTGTCTTTCGTGCACATGATTCCGTGTTCGATTTCCGGCGGAGAGCATAAATTAATATCAAATCATTCACTTCCAATACTCATCTGTCTTCTTTAACCTAATTTGCTGGAATGTTAAACTATTTTTTTTTTCATTTTCAAAGGAAAATATCTTAGATTTTATGCTTCTTTACAGACAAAAAAATACGTGGTTCCTGAAAATGGACTTTTTGTTCCGTATATTTATACAAAGAAATGCTAACAAAATTCATATTGTCGGAGGAGAGAGGTGTTTCTGGACCCTAAAGAAAATAAAGCGGAAAATATTTGCGGTAGCGATGCTTTCTATTCAGAGAAACTTGGCGAGCAGCATTTCCGATTACAATAAAGTCATAGAAAAATTTGAAGCCCGAAAGATCGAAGAAAGACCTTCCATTCTAAAATAATGCATAGTTTATATAATTAAATAATTTTGTTTAACTGCGTGCATGCAATTTTCTTGCTTTTTTTTTCTTTCTTTTCGGATTAACGCCATCATTCATGGCTTACAGCACATACTATATATTCGATTTATCTCGTGTTCAATAACATGAGTGTAGAGGTTTTGTATATAAATAGTGTATAAACGTACATTGATAGTGGTTGTTTGAAAAAAAAGGAAATAGCTTATATATTAAATTAATATTAGAGAAATAATTTAATCAATAATATACAAATAGAGCTTAAAAGACTTTCCTCTTCATATTTCCTGAATATTTCTTGGATAAGACTCAAGAATGCTGGGGGAGGGGAACACTTGTGCGTACGTACATACCTTTGATATTGCAACATTGCAACCGGTGCTTGTACAGACTACGAGCCGCTACTACTACTTAGTATGTTCTCCACCGTTCTAAGAACCGCATCTATATTCAAATTTTGACGTTTTCGCCAAGAAACAAACACTTCCTTATTTAGAAGATCTCTATCGGAACTTACTCTTAAACCTACAAAACCGTGGGGTCTGTATACTTCAGAACGGTAGAGAGGTCGTAATCCATCACGGACGTAATATAATCCATGGGATTTGTTATTACATGTTGCGCCGTTGGTTTTATAACAATTTCCACCCCTTTCATATTGAAACGTGGGTACTCTTTTACACCCCCCCCCCTACAATTTCAAATATATTACACTCTGTTTTATTTTCTCCATGCCCTCGCAATGGGGGTGCTGAGAAATTGTGGGCCGCATGTCTTCTGAATAATGTGCATTATTCACACGATTCATACACGCATTTTCTTCCTCAATTTCCTACAATTTTTGCCACAACATCTCGGTAAAGTCGGTTTCGTTATTTCTTTCGGAATTTTGAATTTCTAATGATTCGTCCAAATTAATTTCATCTAATAGTGCCCAATCAATATGTAATGAGTCATCACCATTATGTTCTGATTGAGCATTTTCCCGATTTCCCATAAATGAAAAAAAAAAAAACTCATATACACTTTTATCACTAACTCGTTCTAACTGTCCCTTCTCAGAAGCCATATAATTTAAATATGACATACATGCCGCATCATACAATCGTTCTTCACGGAAGAAAACATGATTAAATAATTCCATAATGTCCGCTACTGAGCGCACATTATTCAATACGATATGTTGGTTATTCTTAAAATACAAGGTGAGCATAGTCTTGCCTTGATTATAAAAAATTTATTACAGAAGAACCGTTTGACATAATAATAATAATACTGGTCAGTTACATAGGTTAGTATTACACGTTTTTTTTTTAAAGACCACTTGCATTAGACCACTTCAACGTGTGCCCCTTTGGTAGCTCGGAGAATGTCTAAGCGGTATTCCAGTTCCCACCAGGTGTTTTGCAACATGTCTTCTGTCACAGTACCCACAACTGCTTGTATCCTAGCCTTCAGTTCCTCGACGTCAGCAACAGGTGTGGCATAGACTGTCCTTGATATAGCCCCATAAAAAAAATCCAGTAGAGTAATGTCTGGAGAGCGGGGTGGCCAGGGTATTGGACCACCTCTTCCAATCCACCGATCCGGAAATGTGTCATTCAGGAAATCAAGCACTAGCAAACCCCAGTGAAGGAGTGCTCCATCTTGCTGGAAAATTATCCATGGCTGATATTCTTCTAACTGTAGTGTAATGAACAATTGTAAAACGTCTAAGTAGGTGTTCTCGTTAAAATTTTTTCGGTGAAGAAAAATGGCCTAAAATCCGTTATGCACGAGGGCGCACCAAACATTCACTTTTTCGCTGTAACTGTAGAGTAGCATGTGGCATCTCTGATCCCCATATACTGACATTATGCCTATTTACCATTCCACTGACCTGAAAGGTGGATTCATCGCTAAAGCATATGCGATTTAAGTAATCGTTAGATGCATCAATCTGTTGGGAATCTCACTTGCGAATTCTGCACGTCTAGGCAAATCATTCGGTTGCAAGGCCTGCACGATTTGCACTTTGTAAGCATGAAGCCTAAGCCTTTTATAAAGAATTTTCACCACACTTGATTGCGGTAACTGCAGTTCGCGTGATGCTTGACGAGTTGATTTAGACGAACTTCGTTGAAACGCTTGCCGAACACGATCAACAGTTGCCTCACTCACACTAGGCCTGCCACTTCTCGGAAGATCTTCAACCCTGCCTGTTGCTTTAAATCTTTCATACCATCGCTTTATTGATTTCACATCCGGAGGGCTACGGCCATACGAAGTTACAAACTTACGCTGAACACTGATGGGCGATTTGCTTTCGTGATACCACAGCACGCATTGCGCTTTCTCCTGCTTCGATGCCATTTCGCCAACTAATCCGCGCGCGCCAAGTAACGTACTGCGTCACTCTTGGGTAACACTAGTGCCATCTATTGCTCTTTAAAAAACTTGTAATACTAACCTATGTAACAAACCAGAATTTACATTATTCTGTCCAACGATTATTCCGTAATAAATTTTTAAAATCAGGACAGGACTTTATGCTCACGGTGTATAAGTACAAAAGTAGATCACCTACAATTTCTGGAGGCCCAATATACCCTGCTGATTGCAAATCAACTACCTGCTATCAAGTATGTAAGACACGATCAACACTATCTAAGCCTCTCAGCAGTGTTGCCAGATCTACTGATTTTGCAGATCTCCTGCTTTTTCTACGTTCTACTGATCTACTGCGAAAGAAAATGAAAAGTGAACAATCTCTTGCTTTTTCCTTACTTCGAGAAGTTGAAGAAATATTATTATTATTAATATTGAATTTTCAATGTTTCCTCACATAAGAAGACGAAATTTCTCTGTTATAATACACAAAGCTCTGTAGAGCATATAGTTATAGAGCTTTACTGTATATAATGTAAATCCAAAGAATACAACTGTATGTAATTCTCTATATGCATTATGTTAGCGTTTTTATTATTTTACAAGTAAGTATTGTTTAAATTAGGACTTGGGCTGGAAGAGTGGCTTAGATCGTTTCTCCGCGATTGTCAGCAAGAAATCGTCTTACGCCACGGTCACGTGTGACTGCACAACATAGCTACGTTATCGCTACGTGCATGAAAAGTCATTTTCCCACTCCACTTTTCTCGTTCACTACGTTTTACTTCATACATGCGTGTATCAAATAATATTAATATAAATCGGGACTTTTCCCTTTCATTTGCTCAACGTAGTTCATCGGAAATGAATTCTGGATTGCTTGCTTTGACTACTGCCCCTTTAATAATGGCAAATTCTATTGTTCCCCCTTCCGGATTTACATTCAAACGCCACAACTGTATGTGTCTACTGCTTTCTCCTGTTTTTTATCTTCAAATCTCCTGCTTTTCCAACTGACTGGTCTGGCAACACTGCCTCTCAGTCTTCCCTGAAAAATTGCTTCGTCAACAACGTTAACGTCTTTAAGGTAAAACTCCATTTCTGTAAAGTACAAGACGAAAAGTGCAATCAATATATGTATACAATGAATAAAAACCTGAAAACGAACAAAATTTTGAAAATAATAATAATAATAATAATAATAATAATAATAATAATAATAACACCGAATGTTAGTTTATCTCTGCTTAGTTGATACACGTCTTTCACTGTTTTCTGCTTTTCTCCTTGTTTCTAACGGATTCTATTTGCTTCACCATCTAAAAAGAATAACAGAACAAATTAGGAATTAGTTACTTACCATATTACGACTTTTCAAATTACAAAAATAACATATATAATATTCAAAGTAGCATTAACGTTCCCAACTACATATGAAATGCATTGGCTTTGACTGTGACAAACACCGATTCGATTCGCGGTGCAGATTCTGCTGACTCCCTGTCCAATATAAGTTTGTTCTTACACAATAAAGTTAATACCATTTTATAGTCACATATAAGTGAAAAGTCCGCAATGCCAGCAAAAAGTTTAGCGTACGGTTTTCCATGTAGGAGAGCCCTGGTTCAGTTTCCAGTGAGTCTGTTGACTCCCTGTCCAATATAAGTTTGTTGTTACACAATTTTTTAAGGAACTTCTCGATGGAAACTTATTGAAAGGCAGGTTCCTTACAGTTGACAAAAAGCAGAGTCGCATGCCCATTTATAGACAGTTTTTGAACACTTTCAAACGCAATTCGAGCTATTTTGTGTGGCGTTCTGTAACGATTACTGAAACCTTGTTTCAAATTGAAAGCACGGACTAATTATATTGAACTTTTGTTGCCGAAAGTACTCCGTTATAAAAGAAGTTTCCTTGTTTATAGAAGTCAGGGCCACAATTTTATTAGATTTCCATGACATAATATCGATTTCCTGTGTGGAGAGAGTGAACGACACAATTGTAGAATGAGATTATCGTTTACTTTCAGCATTGAGGGTAAATAATAGGCGTACTTAGAGCGGGATTGGAACTATTGTAATGTGGTCGAATGGAAAGGCGCTCTCGACCAAAGGGCGCACTGGTAATCAATTGGAAGAAGAACTTTAAGACAGAAGTTTTACATTTTCATCCTAAAAATGGACGTAGGGAAAAGTCCGAAATAACTAAGATTTCCTAATAACTAAGATGTACTTTGTTTTTACAATATTTACAATACCTGTGCTTAACTCTCTTCAGATAATTCTCAATAATTTCAATTAAAGGAATACACTGTATATTATAATTTAGAAGTTGATAAAAATGTACTGTACCTAAGCAATACTTTTTATTCCACAAAGGAACTTATTATTGTAATGTTAGTATATCACAATAGCTCTATTATTCTGCGGTGTGTTAATATCCCTTCTAATATATTAAAAAAAAAGAATGTTTCCAAAACTGACTTGTTACTAAAACAAATTTTGCAGACCCAATGTATTTGCTGTAAAACAAACCACCTTAAGTGCTTCGAGAAAGTAACTTATTGACGGAAGTTCTAACGGAAGATCTTTTCCGCAAAATTCCTCTCAGGAGATATTATTTAAGTTAATTACGAAGTCCATTCATGTGTACTGCGTTATTATGGGTCGATTTTGAAAGTTCCGCCTTAATATGTCTAATAATTGACACGCTACGGTCATAAACTTGCTACTATGGTAAGCTTTTTTTAAACCCACAAGTGCAAGTTTTCTAGGAGGGCGGTTATAGTTACATACTCCTGACTCATGCAAAAGAAAAATAAGTTTATATCAAATGAAGAACATTTGTAAAGTTAGTTTTGCTGACCATTCAGATATTTTATTATTTAATGTCAAACCACATGACGCCTCAGTAGATATTTAATATGGTTTTGTGTATTTTCTTTTCTTGAAACATGATAAACTCAAAAACCACTTGTTTCTGACATAAGACCTCCAGTATAAGTCCAATATGCTATTCAAATTTAGCGTCTCTTTTAAGAGGCGAAGCTATACAAGTTGTGGACCTACATTTAAAAATATATTTCGAAGCATCATGTTGCGTTCAATGCTTCCCCAGCAACGAAGAACCCACAACACCGTGGAGTACAGCACACGTATGAGACACTTGTAAGAAGACAGTCTTATCGAGATAGAACCTTCAGACAGTATTTGATATTATCTGCTATAATTTTCAAATGTCTCTAGAGGAAAAAATGAAATCTGTAAGTTTAACGTCCCACGGTTATGCCGGTTAGGCTAAAGAAGACGGTGATAATGAGAAATGAGGAAAATGGTGGAATGAAGAAAGTGGGAGGAAACCGGAGAACCCCGAAAAAACCCGCGAGCACGGTGTTTCTCCACCACAAAGTCGACACGGCGCGAGCTGGGATCGAACCAGGGACCCAAGCACCGGAGGTGAACGCTCTACCAGTGAGCCACCACGCCCCCCTCTCTAGAGGAAGTTTTCAACGAGATTATATATGAATAAGCTACAATTTCAAAGCTATAGAATATGGCACATAATATTTTTACTGCCAACAAACGACAAGCATAATACGAGAAAACGAGACTGATCGTTCCTTCAGTTGTATGTCCAATGTTATTTTGTTTTTTTTTTACACACACTTATCTTGCCATGCAACAGCACCTGCATTATTAAAGTACTCCAAAAATTGTTCGCGTATTTCCTTAGCACTACTACTTAAATGGTTTCCACTTATACTCTCAAATCCGTTAAGTTACATTCTGCCGGCTCACTTTCTGGCTCACCACTTGTTTGAAGATAAAGATTGCTTTTTCTCCACTAAAAAGTTGTGTAACACAGAAGTGACCAATATAATTAATTCCATCTTTTCCACAGCCAAATTAATACACAGCCAAATTAATAGAAGATAGTAAAACACGAAATATGTTAGCTAGTATTCCGAAAGTGTTCTCCACTACTCTCCTAGCCCTGGACAGTCGATAATTGTACACCCTCCGTTGTTTAAGAAGCCCATTGTTAGGAAAGGGTTTCGTAAGTCTTTTTTTTAGTGGAAACGCTTCGTCTCCGATCACAATAAAAGGAATTGGCGTCTCTCGCCCAGGTAATTTCCTATCGGCAGGAAAATCAGAATTTTCATTTTGAAGAAATTCGCAGAGTTTACTTGCTCTGAACACACCATTGTCACTTACCCTGCCATTTCTGCCAAGATCAAAGCATAAAATTCTGTAATGTGCATCTACCAAGGCAAGTAGAACGATACTGTCGAAACTTTTATAATTTCGACAAAATGTTCCTGTGGATCTAACAGTGTTTGCCGTCTAGAGCACCAATACAATTCGGGAAATTCCATTTCTCCTGAAATTCCTTGGCAATATCTTCCCACTCCTGCACAATATTCGGAATCTGTAATGCAAATAATGAAGACTAAATGAAGAATGTTAGCTCTACAAATAAACAATAATTTACATTACTTTTTTTTTTCCTTATTCCTAGTAGAATTTTGACCACCAATCCTATTGCATTCGACGCTTAGACAGTATGAAGAGTTTCGGGTTTACAAAAATGTTTACAATTTATTCATCTTTTTCCTCACGAAAACTAAAATAATGAATAAGATATTAAAATTTTAGTGTTCAGTATATGTTCTACACATTAATTCATAACTGGGAGTGTCAATCAAAACACAATCTACGAATTCTTAACACGTGTAACGTACCGATTTTATCGGTAACGATACATTATAGTTGCACGTGGTTTGAATTTTTCGTTTTAGGTTGTGTTAAGTTATGTGCAATCTGTTATTATAAATGTTTAATTTGTTATTATACGTGTTGCGTATGAAGTTATTAATAGTCCCTTTTATTTAATGTTTAATACTATTATGATCGTAATCTCTATCTGCGCCATAAACATAGGATATGTTATTGTCCCTAGGAGTTTAGTAGGCTTGTACTACTAGTGTTTATTTACAATGTATATAGAGGTTATCATTATTGCCCCGTATATTGTATACCTGCAGACCATGTTAGTGGAGAGCAAAACTTATTAAATAATTAGTACGTACAGGTAATCGTATGATTAAACTGAACAGATAATATAATTTAATATAATTATCCATTGCAATACTACTTTAGAAACGTGCGTGACCTTCTAGTTTCATAACAAGGCATGGCGCGACGAATGCATATTAATGTGAACTACCCTGTTACGTGAAATGTACACTTGCACGTATTTTAGTTTTTCTTTTAAAATTGAATTGGTTCATTTTTTAATGTTAGTGTCGTTGACACAAGGAAACTACTTACTTTTAAATGGATTCAATACCGGCTTACAGTTTATAGCAGCTGATTCGTAAAGAAAATTGTGGTATTACATATCAAGTTAACCACTAACATTATCGTAAGTTTCTTCTTCTCTTTCTCTTTTCATTTGTTTGCACTATTACAAGTATTACGCTACTCTTTTATTTGAGAAGAGTATGCAAACGTGTCACATGGCGAAATTAATTGAGAATAGTAAGTAAATTTTTGTACCATTTAATATTTAAATTTTAGGATTTATATATATATAATAAGGATAATACAAATCTTTAAATCTGAGCGGATGATGATGCTTACATTTATTATTATTAAGACGCGATATATCATGTGTGATGTGCGAGTAAGCATGTCGAGTGCACATATAGAAAAAGGGAAGCATCATGTCGATGTAATTGACCGTGACAAAGCAGAGTGATTTTAAATTAGAAATTATGTAGCTAAATTGCTTCTTTCGATCAACCTGTGAAAAATTATTTAATTAGGAGTAACCTACAATACAGTTTGGTGAGAAATGATCATCTGCTCAAAATAGATCAAACATATTCTGGATACTTGTCACGGTAGGGTGTTTGTTCCGGCATAGTGGAAATGGCATCACGAGACAAGAAAAAACTGTGATTAGGGTCGTGATCCGACCGAAGATCAAATCCGAATGGGAGTGAAATTTGGTTGAGTCCCGGAGCTGATCAACAGTGTTTAAGCTACTAAAACTCAGGTAACCCAAAATTTACTTAAATTTTTAGGCAAGCAATTTCGAAATTTCTGGAACCAATATGGCGACTTCAACGGTACCATCATAATAATCTTTATTGAGATAACTTGAGTGACTGTGTTTATTAGTTTATTTATGTGTTGAAGGTGATGGATACAGAAATGTTGGGTTAAACGGTGTACGGCGTCACACATCTTAATTGTCTTTCCACTAATGTAGTTTAATTAAGGGAAGATTTATCAGAATCTTCTAGAACAATGATGGTAACTTCCCATAATTTCGGTTTCCATGTTTTCTTTTTATAATAAATACTGTTATTAACTTGAAATAGCTGAAATTCTATTTATGAACATGAGAAGTCCAGAAACTAAACAAAGTCTGGGACCTTAAGAGTAATTTTTTTTTTTTTTAAAGCATTTATAGATGCACTTGAGGCATCAGCTTGTTGCCCTTATTCGCGAGAGACTAACCTGTTACATCAAATTGATATTTTTATTTTATTTATTTTTTTATTTTTTATTTATTTATTTATTTATTTATTTATTTATTTTTTTGGCACTTCACTTATTTTGAATTTTCGTTTCTGTAATTCTCCTCACAACAACCGATATGTGTTATGAAGTAACTCTAAAGTGCTGTCTGGTAGGATTTTTTTTTTTTTTTTTTTTTTTTTTTTTTTTTGTAGTGCTTGCATGCCCATTTATATATATATTTCATTTGTCATTACTTCATCGTATTTTGGTTTCGTGGCTGAATTGAGTAACTCAATACTATGGCCATATATAGAGCGATGCCTCATATCTGCCACTGCTTCCTTCTAATCCTGAAATGGAGAAGGCGTGTTATTGTGGAATGTAGAAAAGGGGATATTATCGTTCATTGAACCAATATATTTAACAAAATAGCTTGAATAGTAATTAGAGAATACAATGTTGTTTAGGAGAAGAGGACGAGAATTGTAATTTGACTTGTGTGCCATTTTCTTTTGTGATCATGTCTTAGATAACCATAATGAAAGACGATCAGCCTATAATATCGTAGATGTGCTGCATATGCTATTGCAATGAGGTATTTTAAACAGAAAAAAAAAAAATACAATACAAACAAGTAAAGTTAAAAATGTTCAATGATTTATTTCAATACGAGGAAGTACATAAGAAATTTTATGAAATTAAATATTAAAATTGTATTTTGCATGAATAGTAATGTAAATCTTCGACCATTTACAAGGATTTTTCTATATAAATATCTTTTCTTCATTCGAACCATATTGATGTTATCCATCTTAATCAGAATGTTAAAATTTTGTATCCTGTTATCTGAAAAAAATAATCTAAAGATCGAATATTCTATTTTAGTTTCATGAATCATTTAAGTTACTATATAGTATAAATTTAATAGATATTGAACAGAATAGTACCTTTTTCCAGGTGTAAACTCTTCACGAATGGTTACTACTTTAGGAAGAACTTGGGAAAAGAGTTAGAATGCGTTGATTTAGAATTTAGATTTCTGGGCTTTCGGCATCTAAGGCCATATAGCCCTTCACGATTTGAGGGATGACGTCCCTCGGCGAGCACACAATCCAGGGAAAGGGAAGGAAGGAAGCGGCCTAGGACCTATAAGTTAGGTACCACCCGGCATTTGCCTGGTGTGAATGAGGAAAACCCAGGAAAACCTCATTCAGGGTGGCTGGCCTGAAAACCGAAGGCGAGAGCGTTAGCGACTACGCTACGCGGGTCCACCTTAGAATGCGTTGAATATAAATTTGAAAGTAAAAATTGGAAATTGAGAATGAATATTGAATTCTAGAATAATTTACTGGGAAAAAACAACTGGAGTCATTCTATATAAATACAACGAATTTAATTAATAATAATTATTATTTATTAAATTGGCTTAAGTTTCTTTCGCCTTTTTGTAAGGGGGGAGTATTATTTATCACACGTGTCTTATACAATACAAAATGTTTCACTTATGGACATTATAGGTAAGTGTTACTTAATCATAAGAACAAAAGAAGAAGAAAAAACTGAAATTTCGAAATATGTATATATCGGAAGGGGACTTCTTTCTTTGGACTCCTGAATACTACCTGAGATTGCTATATAGCTTAAAATTATGTATTTGTGAGTAATTTTTTTAAAAAAAATTATCGTTGCTTCTTTTGCTTGACATTACAACAACAGTTTTTGGTAGTCATAATTACTTGCGTACGTTCTCGTAGAGACCTGCACGGGCCGAATTTTTCGGCCCGAGTCCAACCCAGCCCGAATGTACCTAAGCCCGGCCCAGCCCGGGCCCGAAAAGTTTTGGAGATTTTCGGCCCGAGCCCGATAAATTTTAAATGTTTTTGTCCCGACCCCGGCCCGATAATTTTTTTAAAAAAATTAGCTCCAACCCCATTCTTTCTCAAAATTTAGTATTAAACTTGACCTAACCCTCAGAAACATTTTCTAAACTCTGGTTCACAACCTGACGCTTGCCTCCCGAATGGTACCATGGCCTCCTAGAACTTTGCCTGTCATCGAGAGAACAAAAACTCCATTTCCTGCAACAAAAACCTAACTTAATTGATTTTTAGCATAAAGTGAAGATGACAATATTGTTTAGCGACAGGCGAAACTTTCCCACCCCTTCTTGTCATATTTTGGGTTCAGAGAAGGACGAGGTCAAAGCTCAATTTACCGCGCAATTCCTGCAATCCTGTATAGTGAAAGTAGAGCCGCTAAGCAACACAAACTGCAAGTAGCTATTGCATTCTTTATGACATTTTTCACGGGCACACTTTTCAACGTTTGGCTTTATTCCAATTATCGTTTAACAAAAGTGTATAATTATTAAAGAATTGCAATTAATCGGCCCCAGCCCGGCCCGACCTGAAGAGAAATCAGTGTCGGCCCGCCCAAGCCCGGCCCGTGCAGGTCTCTACGTTCTCGCAAGTACGTAATTTTAAGAAACGGTGCAAATTTTAACGTTTATCATATCTCCGGAATGGGTGCAGATATCAAATTATTGTAAATTACATCATAATCTTTACGTCTATTGAAAACCATCCATGTAATTGGATGTGATAATTAAGCATTGTTTCAAAAAAAAAAAAAAAAAATCCTTTTCCATCCATTCTAACTGTGTTTCTGTAAGTAGTGTGAATGTGCCTCGCCCCTCCCGTCTCAGTTGCGTTAATACAGATGTAGAGGCTTTCAAAATTAGAAGTTCGTGGTATTCTAACACTGAACAACAAGTGCTGTATTATTAGTTTTGATCTATAGAGTTAAGATTTGTAATTAGCTGATGTAACACTATTTGAAAGAAAAGAAAATCTTTTGCGGATGACAACACTGTTAATCTGGAAATATTGCGGAGTATGCCAAACCATGTGCCTCTACTACGAGGATGGCAGAAATGTATTTTTATGATCAAAAGTGCCTCCACATCCCGTTACAGAGTATATCACTACGAGTTAAGTCTGCAAAAGACAGGCTGTATAGACATTTACGATATGCTTTTTATTTTGACTAGAGAATTAAGAAGCAATTTAGTTTAGTTACGGTTAAGATTCCAGCATCAGTGCAATGTCACCTGGGGAAAAATTCGGATTCTCAGTTTCTCGATTTCTTGTTTATGTTAAGGTAAGTACTACAATATGTATCAGTGACTGGCTGTATATTTTATTTTTGAAAACAGATCCTGCAGTCTACTTCCCGGAACATTCACCTCCAGGGATAAGGAAAAGAGAAAAAGAAAGAGGCATAACGCCTATAACAACTATTTGATTTACTAAACAACTATATTCCTATATTCGATTTACAAGGCAGGTAAAACAGAACCTAAAAATTTGAATAGTTGAAGAGGTCTCAACGAACCAGAATTCAATGACTTGTAACTTCCTTATTGCTACTGAGTGCTAAACTCCCGACTGTGAATGACCTATCATCTTCACAATTTAACTTAGAACAGGTCTTGATGAAATGGATCCTGCATTATGCCGGAAATATATCAGGTCATCCCATAAGTAATGTATTTTTGCGCATGAGGAAAACATTAATAAGTTATCTTGAACTCCATCGTTAGTCAGGAAAACAGTGTCAATCGGATTCTACAATACTTTGCCACCTGTCAACCAGCTGTTGAACCCCGCTGAAAGAAGTCACTGACTTTGGAGGCGAAGGACCGGGTCACGGTTCGACGCACAACATCATTATCTTACAGTGTTTTCCAGAAAGGTGGTTTAGCAGCTTGCGAAAAAGATAGCAGGCAGGCTATATGTGAAAACGCCGGGTGGAGGACTTTTTCTCAGCTACATTTCTCGATCTTAACATAGGTCAATCTTGCTGTGAATAGGCATATGTTACCTTCCTGAATGAGCACACTCTTGCAATGAACTAGAACAGGACATCGTTGTCCAGCTGCATAAGTCTTCTTTCTCGTGGTTTATCAGTCAGACTGATGTCCCCTGATCGAAACATTTGGTACCATCTATCACTTTCGCACATCCACAGCACCCTGACCATATACCAGATTGGTGTTTCGTCCCGCTGCGCCGGGTGGAATGTCCTGTTGAAACGCATACAGCATTACATGCCATGTGTAGTCCTCCGACACTGCCAAGATCAAACCCAAGCCACAATTCCCACACAAGGAGTAGGCCGGTTTCCTTCTACACACTGCTGCACAATGAAGAGCTCTATATCACACAGTTTTGTCAGACAGCGTCACTGCAGCGGTAACCGAAAAAATATTACTTAAGTGATGATCTGATAGATCAAAATTTAAGACAAATTGATCACTATAAAACACATAAAGAGAGTACTGTGTATATGTTGAAAAGTGTTCTATACGTTCAATAAAATATAAATAGTTCGTATATAGCACATTCTACAACTGTCCTACATACCTTGAGATATTCTGAGCTAAGAGCTTCGTAGATAGCTTTCAGTACTTCAATTACAATTTTCCCAGTAGCACTCTCTGAAATGCGTGTCGAGTACATTTAATTTCTAAAACTCTCTCCCGTAGCCAAGAAACATAATGCCACAGACAACCTAAAATGAGTAAGAAACAATACATTCCACGCAAATCATTACAACATGTTAAAAGTCATAATAATAGTAATGTATCAAAAATATTCGGAAGAAATTAATAGCACAGTATATACTGACACACAATCATAGTCATACGTCTTGCAAAGAAAATCAGATAAATAAACACACTGCTGAACAAGACTGCACTTATTTAATATAAAAAATACATTTACACGTGACGTTTCCATCTTCTAGCCAAGATCCTCATCAGAGTGTACGTCTGATGAGGATCTTGGCTAGAAGATGGAAACGTCACGTGTAACTGTGTTTTTTATATTAAATAAGTGCAGTCTTGTTCAGCAGTGTGTTTATTTTTCTGAGCACAGTATATAATATACTGGTCCGCATAAGCGTATGAAATCAATGTTGGTCATAATGAAACATGTAATAGTCTTCTGGTTTAATTAACTTCATCATTGTTGCACTCGAAAACAGAAATGAATAATGCACCTAATTATAAGTATAAAATACTAGTGAATTGAATGAACCATTTTCACGCGTCAGCCACTCATTTCCCATCCTTTCCGAATTTACCATGTACTTCCTTATATGGAAACCAATATTAATGATTTTAATGTTCAGTATATAGTGTGCAACGCTCTTTTCTATATAAAATAAATCAATTTTGGACGGAGAGAAAGGCTTAGGGCACTGTGATGACTATATTTACAGCTAGTAAATGGCATCAGAAAATTTCTATTGATATGATGAAGAAACCTAGGATCCGGTTCTGCCACAAAAATGTATTTTATAATAACGAAAATATACTAGTTACGTACTATGGCTCAATTTACACACAAGTGAGATGCCAAACCACGTTGTGTCGAATTACACGAAAGTTGTGCAAAGAATAGAAACAGAGAAACTACTGCATGTGTGCTATACAGTACGGATTTTTTATTAGAAGACGCCAACTAGAAAATGAGTAATAACTTGACGGGTCATACTAGCGTATAGTCGAATTTAGTCTATCGAAGAATTGGGGGCACAAAGGCTACACTCGTGAGGTAGATTTTTTTTTTAAGGGATGGCCGAAACTGGTTTCTGGTGAGATCGGGTTTTCGGATCTAGGTCTGGAACCGGTTTCGAAAACCGGATCTCCAAGAACCGGTTCCTCATGGAACCGGAACTTTGTGGGCATCCCTATTCTTTTGCCTGCATAATTCCTTTCACTAGTCTTGCAGCCCAGACCGAACAGAGGTAAATGTAGTGTAGATTCTGTTCCGAGTTGATGTAACGAAAATTTACATGTCGTCCACACCAACTGATTTGTTTCACTTTGATTACGCTTCTGTTATACTCGTCCGAATTCCGAAGACGCTCAGCGTTCGGGCATCCCTGTCTATTGTATCTCAATAAAGTGGTAACAACATTATAACATGACACTTTTATGCATGCTAGGTAGGTTATATTCATAGAGAAGTTATCAGTGTTGGGTTAGGTACTCATTTTTTGTACCTAGGTACAGGTACAGGTACTGATCAAAGTACCTAGGGTACTTTTTTAGGTACAATTTGCTACCCAAGAATTTTCGTGTGTAAACAAACAGTCGTCTGTCAAATGAAGTTAGAATATTATATTTAATTATAGTAATAGACCGGGGGGGGGCTTTATTGTACATTAGATAAAGATAGTTGAAATCTTAAGTTTTACGTCCCACGGTTATGCCGGTTAGGCTAAAGGAGACGGTGATGAGAAATGAATGAAATGAAGAAAGTGGGAGGAAACGGGAAAACCCCAAGAAAACCTACAAGCACGGTGTTTGTCCACCACGAAGTCCACACGGCGCGAGCTGGGATCGAACCAGGGACCCCAAGCACCGGAGGTGAACGCTCTAGCACTGAGCCACTGCGTCCCCACAAAGATAGTTTGAGTTTTGTAGATTAAGAGTGCATATCCATTTTGGCACTCAGTGAACATATTTATATATTCTGGTTAATTTCTCAAACGTCTTTCGATATATAACACTTTCTTTGGAAAATGTGTGTTGAGGTTTGTAACAAACCTTTTCCAAAGAAAAATATTGCAAATCAGAAAACACAAATATGCTCACTACCCGAGCAAAATTTATCCATTTTCTTTTGCTTCAGTTGTTTCTCGCATTTATACGTGAAATTTCTCGATTTTTCTTTGATTTTGTACTGTTAAATATTTTCACAACAATTATCAGTTAATACATGTAACTAAAATACTAGTATTTAATGAATATAATTTTTGCAGAGTCCAGAAATGACGAAGAATCTCGAAGAAAAGTCCACATGATCACAGACTACACAATTTTCTTGAAAGCTCAATGTATTTCCTTAACATTCAATGTATTTCCTGGAGAAATTCTATTCTAGGATTTCTCGTGCGCTTGAAATCTTAAGAACAATATTGACAGTGAACAGTAAACACAAATAATTTGTACTAGGACACTGTTTAAGAAGTGATCTATTTTATATTATTTGAAAATGACAACAATAAACGCAATGTACATTAATAAAAAGTGATCAGTTTTTTTCCCATGGTTCAGAAACACGAACACTTATCCCTTGTCCCCCACTGTAGCTTTTACTAATACACTGCGAGGCTAAATGAAGCAGTTCGAGTTTCACCAATAGCCAAATTTCAGATTTTTCATTTCTTCTCCTTAGCGTAACTTGATTTGAAAAGTAGTAAAGTTTCAAACATATCCGTCAGTTAGACGGTTTCTTCTCGCAATCAAAATTTGTCCTCCGTTGCTCAAAAGCCGCTCGACTGGGGTAAATTGTATTATGTTTTAAAAAGATCTCTTTCACAATTGGAAACGAATGCAATGCTGACAGATCTTTGTTTTTGTTCTCCAAATAGACAGTACTTGCATTTGGGCTGTATTACTTGCTGATGAAAGCGTGTCTAAGGAAGGCTTTTGATTCAGAAAATCAAAAAGCCATCAGAATCACAGTCGGAAGGCTCTGACATTGCTCCTAAATCACTGGTTTTAAGTCCTAACAACTTTGCAGCTTCGCTAAACAATAACTGCTTGCACATGTTGAGCTTCTCGGGATCAGTTTTGATCCATTTTAGTTTGAACTTCGGGATAGTACAAGTTGCGAGAACGTACATACACCTTGCTCGAGGAAGAACTTACGTCATTCACTGACGCGAAGCGGCTCCCCAAGCCTCCCAAGATAGAGCTTACAAGAGAACAGAATTCCAAATGTGTAAATGAGTGAAGTTTCGATTTCATTTGATACAATACAGGTAAAACAAATCCCAAATAATAGTTAGCGCCCTGCAGTTTGTTCAGCGCTGATGTCAGAGGATTCATAACTGTGATACATTCACTCAAAAAATCAATGTCAGATGTTTTGAATCAGCCTATGTTGAATCGCTCGCATAGGTTTCCTAGATGACTTTTGATCGAAACAATCTTTGTGATCGAGTCGAATGAAGAATTCCATCTTGTTGAACATGTGGCTGGAAGTCAAAAGCCACATATGTCCTCGAAAATGTCCGCTGATTTTGTAGATCTGCTGATAGTGTTCCATAGAGGACAACAAGAAATTGAGTGGTTTAAAGCCATGCGATCGTGATCAAAAGAAAGCAGTGATGCCAGTTCTTACCAAATATGACCAACCGAACCAAGTGAAATTACACCAAGTCTCGAATTGTTTGTGCTTTGGATTTGATACTAGCTCAAACTAAAACCAAGAATTACATGAGCTAACAAATAATGATATAGCTGAACTTTGATCATTGGTGAAGCAGGTAACAAATTATGATTCACTGAAAATCAATGTGTGCGAGCGAGATGGATCAAAAAATTTCTTTCAAAGAAACAAGAAAATCTGCAATATTTGTTTTGTGTGCGACCTACCTAAAAATAGGTACTAAGCATAGGAAAATCGTACCTAGATACAGGTACTAGATACTAAATACTAAATGTACCTAGGTACGGGCCTTAGGTACGCGTTTTGTACCTAGGTACTTCCCAACACTGGAAGTTCTAAAGATTGTAACCCGAAACTTCTCACTAATTAAGGGCAAAGCAAACTACACTGGATAAATAAAGGTGTTCTGAGTAGCAACGTTTTCATTTTACTACTATTACTACTACAGAGGCGAAGGTATAGAAATATTATTAATGTTTATGACATACATCTATTGCTTCAGGAAGAAATAGTAATATGCAAATAGTTAATTACATTACTTGAAAAACCTTGGCACAATAATATTTATGGACCCTTTTCTTGGAAAGCCTGAAAAATCTCTTGTCCGGAGCTGCTGAATCATCTTTCAAACTTGCATTAGACTCTTGTATTTCATTAAATAGACTATTTAATTATTTTTTGTTTTATTTTCCGTTACAGAAGGGAAATAGTCCCTTACAGATTCTGAAACTTTTCACCTTGTGCATCATATGTAGGTGGAGTTAGGAAGGGACGTAGAGGATGAAAATGTACAAAAATAGTCCTATTACATAACCTAAGCTCACCTAGAAAATACATAAACAAACTAAATTCTTCCCGAATACCGGTACATACGGAGGCACTGTTTATTTAATTTTTATCTACAAACATCAGACATATTTTAGACAAAAAACTATGCGTTCATGCGGTGATGAGTAATTGAACCTCTTGAAACTCTTATCTTTCTTTATATAAAATGTAAATAGTTTATATTGACAATGTACCTTCAAAGATTCAGAACAAATAAGTTCAACATTTACGCTCGAGATACAGATGAACAGTTTAAGAGTATAATTTACTCATCACTGTACGAACACACAAGTTATATTTTTGTTGCAGAATTTATAATGTGCTCTATCCATTCAATTAGTTATCAGGTAATTATATTTAGCAGTATCGGAAACAGAAATTCCTTAACACGCATCAGGGTGGATTGATTTAAATCAGTCTGATTTAAATCACTTGATTTTTTAAAATAAAAATCGTTGATTTAAATCAAATTCCGAAATAAATTAGTTTAAAGTGAAAATAAGTAAAATCCAGCCTCTGTTATGTTACTTCAATTATGGGAGATAATCATAATACAATAAGATGCAAATGTATGTATGATACAGCACAGTATGAAAAGGAGTGTTTCATGCTGGAGAGGATTAGGGAAAATCCCGTTTTGAAGGGTAACGGAAGAATTCTGCTTTCTTATCTTCGTAACATAAGATTTTTAAATCGTTAACTATTCCAACGAGAAAATCACCATTGACATTTAAGACGAAAATTCTTTTGTGTGCACGTCTGTTTGTTTGTTCTCAGATAATAGGGGCGTATTTATAAAGGGGTCCGATTCCCTCTCCGAAACTTAAATCTTTTTTAGATTTTATAACTTTAGGCGAAATTTGCGTATTTTATATGTATTTCGTGCCACAAGCTTGTTCCATATTTCTTAGGTATGCCTCTGTTAAGTATTAAATATGAGTAACTTTTGTGAAAAAAAAGTATCATGAGTAGATGTCCCCTCCTATAGATGGCCGAGTCAGCAAAAAATTATCTTGTTTTCCTAGAAATCGATATCATTTCCTGGAATTGGTAGGCAAGTTTCGACAAGCCTTTAGTTGCTATGTTCATAGCCTTTTACGGGTAGTACAGAAGCGCGTGGGAAAATTTTGGTTTATTTGAACCCCCGTTACCCCCTACTCCTCCTGGAAAGTCAAAGAGCATAAGCGATTTAGCCCCATTGATCCTATTCCCACGAGATGACTGTAGAATATGAACTGAAAGCATGATATTCAAATGATCGAAGCTTCTCAGGAGATTGTATGAAATTGGTCTTAGTTGCTAAGGTAAAGATTATATGTCATGATTTTTTTAAAAGCGTGAGATGAGACACACTATATGAGTCTCATAACGAAACACATACTCATGCAAAATCATGTTGATTAGCCCCTTGGCCCTATTCCCACAAAGTGTCTGTAGAAGACGTGATAGTCAAATGATCAAAGCCTCTCACGAAATTGGCTTAGTTGCTAAGGTAAATATTGTATTTCACAATTTTTTTAAAGACGTGAGACATGAAACCAGATATAAGTCTCATAACGAAACACATACCTATACACTCCTTTCCCCCACACCTCCTGCGAATGGATTCCATTGATTGAGCAAATTCTAATAATGGAAACTTCTCATAGCATATCATATTGTTTAAAACGTAGGGTGTGAAGTGTGTTATATGAATATTCACAGGATGATATCTGCTATGCTAAGTAAATCGATATCACTTCCTGTTTAGTTGTTATGTTCATAGCCTTTGAGAACATCATGTTGCTAGAAACAAGATGAAACATACCTTTTAGGGTTACCATCAGCTATAGGTTCATGAAAAAACACGCCTTTTCTAGTCGCCTTGTATTGGTTAGCTAATTTGAATTCCCAAGCCCCGCCCCCCTCCCGCAAAGACTCTTGAACGTCTACCGGATCTTCATCAGAGTCCTTTCAGTTACCACGATTGAAACCTACCAATTGATTGTGTTTTCAGCTTAAACTGTAGTGAGTGTTTTGTGCTTTAAGTTCTTAGGATTAAATCCTATCAATTGATTGTGTTTTCAACCTAAAACTGAAGTGTATGTGTGTTTTGTGATACCGCTCGTTCTTATTAAAATAGGTAAGTAAAATATATATATATATATGTTCTTTCTTCATTTAGTTATAAAGGCAGTTGAAAGAACAAGTGTATTTATTCAAAGTTCCGTTCATGTTCTAACATTTAAAAAAAAACACACAGACACATATGTGAATGTCTGTTTTGTTAGTCTCTTTCTTCCTCTGTTTTGTTAGTACATTGAACTTCATCTTAAAATGGTTTAGTTTCAAGAACAACAGATAAGATGCCATTGTCAAATGTTTTGATGATACGTACTACAACGAGATAACAAGACTGCCCTAGTTAAAAACACATAAGCGAACTTCTATGATGCTTCTAAGAAAAATGATAAGATGGAATTCTTGAATGTTTTCTGGTTCGCATTGCAATTGTCGCAAGAAGTGTCTGTAGACTTGGTATTTTAATTTTGATAATATGATGTATACGTCTGTCTTTCTGTTTGTAAATGAAATCTTTTAAACATTGAAGAGATTTACGTCCAACAATAAAGCCAACAAGGTCTGTCTGTCTTTCTATGTCGGTTATGCTAATGGAGGCGATGGTGATGAGTTGAGTTGATTTTAGTTCAGCGTCCCTTTCAACAGCAAGGCTATATGAGACGTGGACCTACTGATTATCGTGGAATCTGAACCACTAAGTTTTACGTCTTACAGTTATGTCGGCTATGCTAATGCAGGCGGTGATGATGAGTTGATGAGTTGAGTTGATTTTAGTTTAGCGTCCCTTTCAGCTGCGAGGCTATATGAGACGTGGACCTACTGATTAACGTGGAATCCGAATCACATGAGCTCCAGCCGGGACGATGGTAATGAGAAATGAATGAATGAAATGTTGCATTAAATTCCCGTACACGGTGTTTGTCCATCGAGTTTTACGTCCTACGGTTACGTCTACTAGGCTAATGAAGGTGAGGTGATAATGAAAAAATGAATGAAATGATGTAATGAAGAAAGTGGAAGGAAACTGATGAACTCCGAAGGGAAATCCACGCATATGATGTTTGTCCATCACAAAGTTCATAGGGCACGAACTGGGATCGAATCAGGGACCCAAGCACTTGAGGTGAACGCTCTACCACTGAGCCACCGTGCCCTCTGGAACGTAAAATGAAATGATAAGGACGGTTTTCCGGGGACAGTCAATAGCATCTTTTCGTTAAGTTGTAAAGGAAGCAGGGAATTTGTGGTCGCTAAAATTAATGACAAGTATATAGAAAAAAAAAGACGTGATTTGAACACGGGACCTCATGCACCAGAGGTGAACACTCTACCACTGAGGCACTGAAGTTAATTTCATAATTTTCTAATGTTAATAAGAGTGAAATCTAACGTTAAATACACATACACAAGTCAACGAACTGAGAGAGAGTTTCTGTATCTGCAATGTCTACTTGCAAAGAGCAGAAAAATAAGATAACAGAACATGTTTTGTATTTCAATGTTGTTCTCCAGCTGTCGCGTCAACATTATCTTAGGTCATGGTTTCAGACAACACGAAGCGAAGATATGTATGTGTGTGTGTGTGTTTTAGGTAATATTAAAACAGTGTTTGAGATCTAAAACTTTACAAAACTAGTGTTGCTTATTCATCTCGGATGTCGTTACCTATGTCATATGATGTTGATTGATTTTTGAGTTTAACGTTCCGTTCAGCAGCGAGGCTATATGCACCACAAAGTTCACACGACGAAAGTTAGGATTGAACCAGAGACCCCAATCACCGGAGGTGAACGCTTTACCACTGATCCACAGAACCCCACGATTTCAACATGGGGCACAAATCTTCAAGTTAAAACAATTGTCTATTCTCAAATAAGAGAACATTTCTCCATTTCTTTAAGTTGATCTAGGAAGTTGAACTTTATACAGTTTTCTCCATATTATAGTCTAAGCTGTATGTGATATTACTTTAAAAGGACGAAAGTAGTTAAAATATTCCCTATTATTATCATCAATTTCTTCTAAAATGCTCAGAATCCCGTCATAGAATTCGTATACTAGCTATGTACACAGGCGTGCATTAAGAAATTTTTTGTTGGGAGAGGTCCAAGCTTTGGGCGAGGGGGCTCAAACACTACAAGCCTCTGTGTAGTATTGAACGCGTATTATTTTGCACTCGAAAAGACAATAAGTACTTGTAAAATACTTTCATCTATATTGTCATAGCGTCCCTTTCAGCAGCGAGGCTATATGAGACGTGGACACTAAATCACCAAGGTCCCCATATCACATCACAAGTGAACACTTTACCATTGATTCACCGAGTCCCCTTAGATCAAAGTACAGTACTCATGTAATAATATTATGTAACATAAAGTTCACTTGTCGAGGGGCTCCCTGGGGGGTAATATTCATACACGTAAAATATTTTAAAATAAACAATATTAGTACCGATTCCATAGTTTTCGAAGGTGCTGTATTCAATAAAGACACTTTGAAAATAGTAATATGTCATCTAAGGGGTAAAAAAAGTGGTGAGCTCATGGGGTCTCCCTGGGGGGTAATATTCATACATGTAAAATATTTTAAAATAAACAATATTAGTACCGATTCCATAGTTTTCGAAGGTGTTGTATTCAATAAAGACACTTTGAAAATAGTAACATGACATCTAAGGGGTAAAAAAGTGATGAGCTCACGGGGGATGATATTCATACACGTAAAAATAATTTAAAATAAACAGTATTAGTTTCGATTCCATAGTTTTCGAAGATGTTGTATTCAATAAAGACACTTTGAAATCAGTAACGTGACATCTAAGGGGTAAAAAGTGTTGAGCTCCCGAGGGTGATATTCATACACGTAAAATAAACAACATTAGTATCGATTCTATAGTTTTCGAAGGTGTTGTATTCAATAAAGACACTTTGAAATCAGTAACATGACATCTAAGGGGTAAAAAGTTGTGGGCTCACGGGTGTGGTATTCTTACACGTAAAAAATAATATAAAATAAACAATATTAGTATGGATTCCATAGTTTTCCTAGTGTTGATTCCATATCGTGACAGGATTCCAATCTGTGACTTCCCGTGCACTAAAGATGAACGCTGTATCACGTAAGAAAAAGAGATGAAATCTTTTAGTTTAAAATGTCTTCCATCCCTCATTCACACGTTAAGGGGAGCATATGAATAAGACACATGTAGGAACGGTTTTCCGGGGAAAGTCAATAGCATCTTTTCGTTAAGTTGTAAAGAAGATAGCATTGAATTTGTGGTCGCTAAAATTAATGACAGTATAAAAGAAAGAAGTGTAGAGAGGAGGAGGAGGAGGAAATATGGATTTCGCGTTCACTAAAATTAACGATAAAATTCTAAAACAGAATAAGTATAAAAGACCGTGTAATCTACATATCTTCATTAGTCAATACATTTGAAAGAGATTGTGAGCATACATTTGTTTCACTCTTCATTCCATGGAATAGGAAGAAAAGTTAAAAATATTTAAAAGGTATGATGAGAGATTATTTCATTGACATTATAAAGTTCTGTCTTATATAGTATATATTTATATATCTAATATATATTGATTTATAAGTAACAAAATTCATTTCTTTTTTATTTTAGGTTGCATACAAATAAAGATAAGTGTAATCCTTTTCCCTATTCCCGTTGATATTATTATTATTATTCCTTTTTAATTACTTATATATATCACATTTTACTTACTCGTATATTCTTTTAAACGCTTATATACCCTTTCAAAATATTTATATACATATATATATTCCATTTAAATAAGATTTATATATCCTATTATATACTATTACATATACCATTTACATATATTGCATTACGTATATATACATCTGAGGAAGAAAAATGGCAAAAGAGAGTACGCAAGATTTACTGAAGGAGATAACGGTCTTCATTAATGACATTGAAGAAGAAGAAGAAGAGGTAATGGACGTAAATAACGAAACGCAAGTTCTTTTAAGTGAAATAAATGCCATAATCGGGATAGAAGAAGAAGAAGAAGAAGAAGAAGAAGACGCAAAAGAAGAAATGGAAATAGATCATCATGAAAAAATGCAAGAAGAAGAAGACGGAGAAGAACAAATGAAAATAGAAGAAAGAATAGAAGAAGCAGCAACAGCAACAGCATCAGCAACAGAAGAAGAAGAAGAAGAAAGAGAAACTATTGAAATTCAAATTCCAGTAGAAAAAGAAGAATATGATGAAGAAGAACTATTACAAATATTGAACAGTGCTAGCAATAGAACGATAACAGAAGAAGCATCAGGCCGTATTAAAGAAATTATAAAGTGGTTACAAGAAGGAACAGAAGAAGACGACGAAGAAAGGAGAAATGAAGAAGAGCTGCTAAATCTCACGTTTTCCCAAATAATAGGAGAGGATTACAATAAGGAAGAGATGAAGATAGAAGAAGAAGAAGATAAGTTTTACACGAATGAACTAGAAAATTGGATTAACAATTTGTTTCCCGATCCCAGAAAAGAAGAAGAAGAAGTAATATATCCCTCAATTATGGAAATATTAGCAGAGGCTAGTGTAGAACACGAAGAAATGGAAGTCGATTTAGACGACATAGAAAAAAGAATGGACGAATTGCTAACCGTATTTCAAGCACAACGAAATTCAAATATACAAGTAGGATTCGGAAATAACAACCGTAATGATGGACACAATAGATTTCATATAATAGAAGAACGAAGAAGACAATACAGAAGATACAATATGGAGGGTAGAATGCTACGATTCCGTCTAGCCCCCGTACGTGCAGATGAAAACCCTTTTACGGCAATTGAAGCAAGTCTACGGGCACTAATAGATTATTTACTACGTAATGTGGACCAGCATGATTACGTAGGAATAACAATCACAAACGAGAGAGAAGGACATCGTCCATTTTGGTTGTCATTCAGAGAAGCAAGAAATCTTTCAGCAGAAGTTCTATGGATAAGTTATGAGAAAGTACTGCAAAGTAATGCGGCTTTTCTTATAAATGAAGATTGCATCGTGAATTTTCATCATGTACGTATGCCAAGAGGACAAGGTCCTTTGAAACAACATATTTTGAATACTGAAGAATATGTAAAGGCAAAACGTGGTATTATCACAATTAAGAATAAAGACACAAGATGTTTAGCACATGCAATCGTCGTTGCCATAGGACTGAAAAAATACAAGGGAAGAAATCAAACTGAATATAATAGATATGTAAAAAATCAAAGTAAATATATAATAGAAAAAGAAGCAGAAGAACTGTGTGAAGCTGCCGATGTAGATCTTAGTCATGGTGGTGGAATTCCTGAAATTCGTAAATTTCAGGAATATTTAAAGGATTATAAAATCACAGTGTATAGGGGCTTTTCAGGAAGTGATGTCATGTTTGAAGCACCACCAAGTGATAACGAGAGAACTGCTTTAAATTTACTGTTTATAGATAACCACTTCAACGTCATTGAAAGCTTGACATCATGTTTTAGCTGTAAATTTTATTGCGAAAGTTGTCATAAGAAATATGAAAAAAAGCATGAACATTTGAAACATTGTACAGCTGTATGTTTTCGTTGTCATCAGAAGCCACCATGTGATTTTAAAGAAACCCATATTACATGCAATGATTGTAATCGAGAATTTTATGGCCAGTCATGCTATGACTATCACAAGTCAGCGCCGTATCAAAATGGAAAGCCTTTATGTTCCATTGTGAAATGTTGTGCCCAGTGTTTGAAAATTTATGTAATGAAAGAAAAACGTTCTCACGTATGTGGAGAAACATATTGCAACATTTGCTATGCTATTGTACCACCCAATCATGAATGTTACATGAAAGTGAATGAAAGAAGAAAATCGAAAAAAGCCAATGAAAAAATCATCATGGAGAAGAAAGCTATGATTCTGTTTTATGATATTGAATGCACACAAGATACGAAAATAGAAGATGAGGACGCAAACATATATGAACACATACCTAATGTCTTGGTTAGTCAACATGTATGTTACCAGTGTTATGAAGATAACAACATCAAGAATGATTGTGTCATTTGTGGAAAGCGAGAAAATATTTTTGACGGAGAAAATGTAATAGAAGATTTTCTAAAACATCTTCAACAACGTCGACCAAACATTAAATCAGTAGTCTGTGTTGCCCATAACTCAAAGGGATATGACGCACATTTCATCATTAAGACCATGGTTGAGAAGATGAATTGGACTCCAGAAGTAATCATGAATGGAGCAAAAATTCTCTCTCTTAAAATAGGAAACGTAACCTTCATCGATTCACTAAGCTTTCTTCCTATGCCCTTAAGTAAATTAAGTGGTGCATTTGGGCTTCAATCGTGCAAAGGATATTTCCCACACTTCTTTAATCGACGTGAGAACCAAACCTATGAAGGGCCGCTTCCAGACATTAAATATTATGGAGCAGATACTATGAAAGTAGACGAAAGACGCAAGTTTCTCCAATGGTATACCGAACATCAAAACGACACCTTTAAAATGAAAGAAGAACTCATCAAGTATTGTGTACAGGATGTCGAGGTATTACGTCAAGCCTGTATTTCATTTATGAATACATTTGAATCTGAAACTAATGTCAATCCCTTACTTGAATGTATTACAATTGCCAGTGCATGTAATTTGGTATATCGTAGAAATTTCTTAAAGGAAAATACAATTGGTATCATACCAAAGAACGGATATCGATGGAGAGATGTACAATCAGTTGAAGCAGTACAATGGATAGCTTGGGAAGAAAAAACCAGAAACATCCAAATTACCAATGCTGCACGTAGTAAGGAAAAACGAATAGCATCAATGAAAGTAGATGGTGTATGGACAGATCCCAATACAGGAAAAATACACGTCTGGGAGTATGAAGGCGATTTCACACATGGTTGTATCTACTGCTACCCTAACGACAGAGATAAACCCATCTATAACAATACTACAGATACCATGGAATTTCGATATGAAGCAACAAAGAAGAAAATCCAAAAATTAAAAGATTTTGGCTGTGAAGTGCATGAAATATGGGGTTGTGAATTTAAAAAACAATTGGCAGGAAATGAAGAGATGAAGAAGTATGTTAGTAATCATCCGTATACAAAGAAAACACCATTAAAACCTCGTGACGCTTTTTATGGAGGACGTGTGAATGCCATACGTTTGTATCATAAAGCACAAGAATCTGAAGGAGAGACCATAAAATACAAAGATGTTATTTCATTGTACCCATTTATCTCTAAGACTAAGAAGTTTCCAATTCGTCATCCTACTATCTACCTGCCTGGAGATTCAAATATTCCCACCATTGAAGAAGTAGAAGGATTAGTTAAGCTCAGTATTTTGCCTCCAAAACAACTGTTTCATCCTGTACTCCCTTATAAATCAAATGATAGATTGATGTTTCCACTCTGCCGTACATGTTGTGATGAATTAAACCAAGCACCTTGTAATCACAACGATGAAGACCGAGTGCTACATGGAACATGGGTAGCAGATGAAGTAAGAAAGGCATTAGAAAAAGGATACAAAATAATAGATATTCATGAAATATGGGCATATGACGTTGTTCAATATGATGAAAAAACAAAAAGTGGTGGCTTATTTGCAGAATACATAAACACCTTCCTGAAAGCAAAAACAGAAGCAAGTGGATGGCCAGCATGGTGTGAAACAGATGAATTAAAGAAGAAGTACATTCAGCAATTTTATGAAAAGGAAGGAATACGTCTAGATGAGAACAAAATTAAACATAATCCAGCACTTAGAAGTTTAGCTAAATTAATGCTAAATTCATTTTGGGGAAAATTTGGTCAACGTGAGAACATGGGTCATGTCAGCATTATTAATGAACCCAAGGAATTATATGAAAAATTAACATCTCATGATATAGATGTTCATCAAATATTCCCAGTAAATGATGACATGTTATATGTATATTGGCAATACACCGATGACGTTCCTGTTTCACTACCAACAGTAAATGTTGTCATAGCCGCATACACAACAGCACAAGCAAGATTAGAATTGTACAAATATTTAGATCAGCTACAAGAAAGAGTATTATATTTTGATACTGATTCCGTCATTTATACGCAAAAACCTGGTGAAAGTACAATTCCAACTGGTGACTTTTTAGGCGATTTAACAAATGAAGTCCTCGAATATGGTAAAGAAGCCTATATTTCAGAATATGTATCGGCGGGCCCGAAGAATTACAGCTTACGTATTTTTGATCCCAGCACGAAGAAGGAGTTTCAAGTATGCAAGATACGAGGCTTTTCATTAAACTATGAATCTTCAAAACACCTAAATTTTGATGTAATGAAGAAAATGATAGTAGATAATGAAGAGGATGCAGAAGAAGAGGAAGAATCTCGTCCCACGGAAGTAAAAATTACCAATGAGAAAAAAATTTGCCGCAGGAAAGACCATACTATCGTCAGCATGCCCGAAACAAAAATTTATAAGATAAATTATATTAAACGACGTAGAATACCAAATTCATATGATACTCTTCCATATGGCTACACTACTTCCAACAAAAGAAGAAGAGAAATGTAATAAGGCCCTTTATAAATATACGTATGAAGAAAGAATGATCATATTCTTTAACATGGACACGACGTGGAAACATCCCTTTTCATGTATTGTTGCCGGACCAAGTGGATGTGGAAAAACTTCCTTTGTAATACGTTTCCTGTCCAATTTACCACGTATGGTTAATACATCGTTTCGTCATATTTATTGGTACTATGCAGAATGGCAAAATGCATACAGAGAAATTTCGACAAAAGTACAATTTATTGAAGGATTACCTCGAACAAAAGACTTTTTACCTGAAACTGGACCACATCTTATTATTATTGATGATCAAATGTGTGAAGTGAACCGCAATATAGTTGATTTCTTTACAAAGGGTTCTCATCATAGAAATCTTAGTGTACTATTTATTACACAAAACATATTTCATCAGGGAAAAGGAAGCAGAGATATGAGCTTAAATTGTTCTTATCTCGTATTATTTAAAAATCCAAGAGATAAATCACAAATTAAACATTTAAGTTATCAATTAACTCCTGAGAATCCAAAATTTCTTCAAGAAAGTTTCAACGACGCAACAAAGTTACCATATGGATATTTCTTTATTGATTTAAAACAGGATACGCCAGATGAACTTCGTTTTCAAACAAATATTTTTCCTGATGATATTTATCATTACGTTTATGTTCCATCGAAATAGAAGAAGAAGATGTGTTTATAATGTTTGTTTTAAACTGTGTTTCTTCATTCTGACAATATGTCTCCAAGAGTAAAACACGGAGATCTTCTTCGTACGCTGAGCAAAGCAAATCCTAAATTACGTAAAGCTATATTGGCCAATGCAGACTCTTCAGTGATTCGAAGTATTTGCGAATGTTGTTATAATGTGTTAAAAGGGAATGTACCTCTTACAAAGACACAGAAAGCAAGATTAAAGCGATACAAGAGGACGCTTCGATATCTTGTGAAGAAAGGAAACTCCATCCAAAAGAAGAAGAAGCATTTATTAGTACAGCAGCAGGGTGGATTCCTACCGGCATTATTAGCTCCTATTTTAACTGGTGCATTATCAAGTTTACTATTCCGTTAGTACAATGGAACACGCAAAGAAGATGATTTTAGTTCCACCTGAAGTTCTGAATCGTATACAAGCACCAACATCATCATCATCATCAGCCCTGGAGAAACGTGAATCTAATTTGGATCAAGAAATGCAAGAGATTTTACAGTTATCATCGCTTAGTGATGAAGAAAAGTGGAATCAGTATAATAATATTCTTCAAAAATATTTACATTTAATACGAAAACAAGAAGAAACTGTGACACTTTCAATTACGTCAACTAAATCAGAGAAGCCTGAAGTAGAAGAAGAAATATTATTATCTATACCCAAAATGTTTCGTAAAAGAGCTGAATTACTACTACATAGAATGAAACATGATGATAATATCACGTGGGATAATAAAGGAACTGTTTACATCAGAGGTGATAAACTAGAAGGATCTCACATTGTAGATTTAATTTCTGATGTGTCGCGACCCCGGAAACACACAAATCCACCGGGATGGGAGAAATTTTGTAATTATTTATCTTCTAATAACACACCTCAAGAACTTATTGGAAATCCAAAACGTTTGTCATATATTTTACGACGAACTAAAGTATCACCAACAGCATCATCGTCAAGGGAAAAAATACCTCTGAAATCGTTTGCAGAAGACGACGAAGAAGAAGAAGAAGAAGAAGAAGAAGAAAAGGAAAAAGTAATATCTCCTATAAGGAAAAGGAAACGTGCCTGTAAACGTCCAGTATGGTCAAGGTGGAAACCGTAAACAAACAGTTAAGCAAGATTTACTACAACCCTTCACATCCTGCCTCGTTTTCAACTGTTAAAAAATTGTGGATAGCTACAAAGAAGAAAATTCCATAAAATCATACGTACAAGAAGAAAAGGCAGCAGAAAAGAATATCTTGTTCATTGGAAAGGATATCCTTCTTCTTTCGATTCCTGGATACCTGCATCATCCGTAAAGAAGATCGAGAAGTACAATGGAACCTGATGGAGATTTTTACGTTACGCTTCCCAGTAATAGTTCTATGGAATATTTTCCTGACAACACCTTAACATCATACACTACGAAACTTCATCAAAGAATGGAATTCCATGAAAAGTGGGAAGTGGCTATTGTTGAAATTCATTATCCTCATTCAATATTAAATATTAATGACGAAAATAATAAAATTTTTTACAAACCTGCAAAAAGTGATGAATGCAAATTTATAACTATTCCTGTACGTTATTACACTGACATATCAGAATTGATAAAGATAATAAATACGTACAACAGATTCACAAATTTACATATTTCTTATACTCGTGAGAGTAATACCTGTTTTATACGACGTCTTCATAAAGACATAGATGTAGACGTTGCATTATCACCAAGTGTTAGTGCGATGCTGGGGTTTGATCCAAGCGTTGATTTAAAGGATATGCAACAAGGCCAAAGCATTCCAAATTTACGTTTAGGCCTTCCATCTACAATGTATGTGTATTGTGATATAATTCAATCTGTATTTGTTGGAGATACAGTAGCACCATTATTACGTATCATAAATATGAATCCTGTGAATCATACATTTGGAAGTAGTGTTATAGAAATTTTTAATCCTCCACATTATGTGCCTATAGAGAAGATGCATTTTGAACACATCAAAATAGATATAAGAGATAGTACAGGCTCTCCACTGGCATTCACTTTCGGAACTGTATGCGTTAAACTACATTTTCGACCAGTGCGTCAACATCGACAAATATGAATAATCCATATTTACAATATTATCAAAAACAAGCTCTTTCTGGAACTGGTAACGTCTATGTTGGTTCCCCTTATCAAGTTGGACATGGTATTGGAAGTTTCCTTGGAGGATTATTTCGTTCTGTCATGCCACTAGTAAAACAAGGAGCTAAAACAGTAGGAAAGGAATTATTAAAATCTGGAGCAAACGTTATTACTGATGTCATCATCGACAATCAACCTATTAACGAATCCTTTCATCAACGAATGGGTGAAGCGAGATCCGTCTTGCAAGACAAAGCAAAAAATAAACTGAAATCTATGCTAGGATCTGGATATCAACGAAGGAAAAGAAGAATTACACATCATTCCATCTTTAACCCTTCACCATTACACATCATCAAGCGCAAGAAGAAGAAGGAGAAGGGCAAGAGGAAACGTACACAGAAAACAAAGAAATATCAGTCTTATAAGAAGAGGAAGTTATCACACGATATCTTTGATTAAATCATCACCATTATGGCTTTCTTACATCATCAATCCTGCGAGTGTGTAAAAAGTGAACTAGATATTTTTTCTACAAAACCAACGCAAACCAGTATATTGGATAATCATGTTGTTACATACAAACCAATCAGTTCACTAGCTGATAATGCTCCTATAGAGTTTGTCATCCCAGGAACAAGTGATGAATACATAGATCTACCACATACTCTTCTTTACATCGAAGCTCAAATCGTTAAGCCTGATGGATCAGCATTTGGTGAAAGTGATAAAGCTGTGGCTCCTATTAATGACTTTTTAAATTCTATGTTCAGTGAAGTGGAAGTGTATTTAAATAACAAACTGATTTCATTTCCATCTCATAATCATCCATATCGATCATACATTGAAAAACTGTTAAATTATGATGATTCTGCTAAAAATACTCATCTTCAATGTGCATTCTGGTTTCAAGATACTGCTGGACATATGGATGCAACATCTAGTGGTAATAAAGGATTTCAACAACGTTATGAATTAACAAAAAAAAGTGCAAAATTCGACATGCTTGGACATCTTCATTGTGATATTTTTAATCAAGATAAATTTTTAATCCAAGGAGTAGAATTACGTCTCAAGTTAATTCCTGCAAAGCCAAACTTTTGTCTCATCGCTAGTGATGCGTCTGTTGAAGCTAAAGTGAATATTTTAGACGCTGCTTTACATATTAAAAAGATTAATGTTAGTCCTACAATAAAACTAGCACATAACAAGCTTCTTCAATCAACAACAGCCAAATATCCTCTCACAAGAGTGCAAATGAAGTCGTTCGTCATTCCAAAGGATCTTCAATCAAAAACAATAGATAATTTATTTATGGGAGTATTACCAACTCGAGTGATTGTGGCGTTTACACAAAATGATGCCTATACAGGAACAATAACTTCAAATCCATTTCATTTCAAACATTTTGACATCAATTTCTTCTCTCTATACATTGATGGAAAACCTGTACCTTCAAAACCATTACAACCAATTTTCGAAAACAACCTCTATGTTTCCTCATATCATACCTTATTCTGTGGATCAGGCATTCACTTTTCCAATCATGGCAACAATATTCCTCGCCTTGACTTTCCACAAGGATACACTATCTTTGTTTTCGACATTACTCAAGATGGAGAAGCCAGCGCTGTGCAGCATTGGAATCTTATACGTCATGGGTGTGTTCGTCTGGAAGTTCATTTTACGAAGCCTCTACCAGCACCTATCTCCTGCATTGTGTATGGAGAATTCCAATCTCTCTTAGAAGTGGATCATCAGAGGAACATCATCATGGATTTTTAAAGGTACGTTATTTAAATATCATATCATATATGTACATGTCTGCATTTTTATACATGATGTCCTCTACACTAGATTTATTAAATGCTTTGCAAACAAATTCTTTATTTCACAATCATTTCGTTGGCGTATATGCAGCCAATGAATTACCAGCACATGTTCCACTACCTGCAGCTATCATCATAAATACAGATCCCTCGAACAAACTTGGCACACACTGGATTTCCGTATATATTCATACTGATGGCCGTGCCCACTACTTCGATACATTTGGATTTCCTCCATATGTAATGCATCATATTCAATTTCTACGTAGAAATTCCACTTCTTATACATTTAATAATAAACAAATTCAAAGTGTGAAATCATCCCTATGTGGACATTATTCATATCTTTTCCTATGCTTCAAAGCTAAAGGAAAGTCCTTAAATGAATTTCATTACACTTTCTCATCAACTCCAGAAAAAAATGATCGTCGTTTGCTGTATTTACTTTTACAGGTAATCATGTCTTCATTCTTCTTCTTCGTTTGTTTTGATTGCTTTTCTTTTCATATTATTGCAGGTAGCCATTTCTTCTTCTTCTTTATTATAATGTGTTTGTATGTATTATTATTTGTTCATGATTATAGATAAAATAAATTTTAAGTTTGTTTTTCAATTTTTTTTCATTTCAGAGAGTAAAAGATCGTCATCGTGTGTATGGACATCATCTTCAATGTTCAGATTGACTTGTATCTACGTTTCATCATCAACATCAACAGCAGTAGTATCATCAGTGAACAGTATATGGCAGTTGTGAAGTTATCAACTCATGGACAATGGAAACAAAATCTAACGTTCTTTTTAAAATGTACTATACTTACCGTCGTTTTAATTGTGTAAATAGTTTCATCAGCAATAAACAATTTGTATTATTTTTTCTCTTTGAAAACAAATGTTTTATTTCTTATTTTCTCCGTTTCCTAATAAATAAATATGTTTTATGATCAGTTATGTAATTAAATACACATATCATAAAACATATTTTTAAGTCATTGAATTAAAGAATTTCATAGTGATTTAAAAAAAGATTCTAAAACTGATTTTTAATTCAATGATGTAATCATATAACTACATAATAATAATAATAATGAATTCAAATACTTAATCAGTTATTCTTTCGTAAATTAAATCAAGTATGTGAATTCAATATTATTATTATTATTATGATAGGACTTTTGTTTTTTTAAAATTTTAATATTAATTATTTTAATTCCTTTTTTTAAAATTAAAAAAAAGTCCTATCATACTTAAGACAAAGTTGTATAATAATAATAATTTCAAATACTAATTTCTATTTTAACATTCATTTCAAGAATTTGATTTCATTATGATTATTATTATTATTATTATTATACGTATCACTTATAATATACGATGAAAAAAAATATGTTAGGATTTTTTTCTTATAAAAACTTTAAAATCCTAACATATTGAGGTGTATGAAACGAACACAAAACACACACACACAAATAAAACATTTCACATTCCACTATATATATTTTTATTACATTTAATATTACGTTCTTTAGCATACATGAAAAAAAACAAATCAATTTCTCCTTCTTTATGAAGAGTCGTTCACTTCATTGATACCCTCCGAAGGTTGAGTTTCGGTTTCCCCCCACCATGGCTGTGTCGATACACTATCAAATAAATCAGCCATAATTGAATCTATGAGTTTTTGTTTGCAAAATACTTTTATTTCCAATTTTAATCGTTCACCATCAATGTTCACATCACTGTTCTTATCAAGAGAGACACTTGGAAAACTAATGTTCATACCATTAACAATACTCTGTTCATCTACACAGGTATGGATTCCGGCAAGTCCTCTGCATGTAAGACACTGTAATTGTACATGATTACGAATAGTATCTGTACACAAGTCAAAATATTCACGTAGCACAACACTACAAACTTTACTGTTTTTCACAGCATGTTCAATACACGGTAATATTTCCAAGAAATAAAGCCAATCACTTGAAGATAAGTACACAGTGTTTCGAGGAGCATGAAGTGTTCCTTTCTTCTCTAACATCACTAATTTTTCACCCATTAGTTTTCGTACCACCAGTTCGTTTTTTCGACCAAGAGATTTTATAAATGTAATTTCCACTTGAGAATTTAAATAGTCCGTAACAAATGGGGTTAAATGTACAAGTTTCTCCCACTCTGCCAAATTTAACTCCACTCCAAACACAAGTCCTTTGCCAACACGAATCACTGGTTCAAATGTATCACTATCCAGTCCAATGCAAATTAATTTGGTTTTCATTGAATTAAGTCCATATTCAACATTTAACAAGTACTCTTTCTTGGTATCCATAGTTGACGCACAAGCACTCAAAGACATGTTACTCCAGTCGCTGGTCAGTACAGAATAACGACACTATGCATACAGATGACTGCGCATGCATGAAGAGGAGGGGCGAAGAGGAAAATTCATGTTTCATCTTGTTTGTACATGTCACCATACACTTACGATGAGTAAACCAGTTCAGTAAATTCAAGATCGTGCATGTTACGTCCAGATACATTAATCTTCATTCCTTTATATATTAAACAGACATTTCCACTTTGTAAATACGTTAATAATGCACCATTATCTGCTTCCAATTTTTCAGTACAACGTCCAGGTAAAATCACTTTTTCACCTCCTTCAAATGTCACACAGGCCTTCCTACCATATACCGTTGTAATTATCTCACAGTTTACAATACGAAATGGTACTCCAATCTCCAAATCTCGCATTTTTGTAAAGGGTACCATTGATGGCTTATTAAGTTTATCTAATAAACTCATTGACGATGACATCTTTAAAATTTTTGACGTTTCTTCCTTTGCAACAGCTGCTAACAGAATGATCTACACAAGCACATACGTTCCGCTTACGCTCTTCGCAGGAGGGGTGAGGGGTTTGGGGATTCAAATTATTAACCAATAAACGACAAGAACACGAAAAAGGCATGTTTTATCTTGTTTTTTACATCTGGTAGGCGTCCAAGACTATGAGCATAGCAACAGCAAACCAACATTTTCCCACGGGCTTCTGTGGTAACCATAAAAGGGTATGTACATAGCAACTAAAGAGGAGTAGGGGGTAACGGGGGTTCAAATAAACCAAAATTTTCCCACGCGCTTCTGTACTACCCGTAAAAGGCTATGAACATAGCAACTAAAGGCTTGTCGAAACTTGCCTACCAATTCCAGGAAATGATATCGATTTCTAGGAAAACAAGATAATTTTTTGCTGACTCGGCCATCTATAGGAGGGGACATCTACTTCATGTTGATAAACGTCGCCGTACATTTTTCCTTAGTGCTTAAGAAACATTGTTTGAGATTAGAGATGCAAAATAGCCGGCCTTTTTGAATTGATTTTTGTTTACCGGCCGGTTTTTTTAGGGAAAAAACGGAAATTTTGGCTTTTTTCATTTTCATGTTTTTCTATCTAAATAGCTTTCTTATAGTATACTCTAAAGTTAAACAAGATTTCATGACCTAAATGCAGTATTTCACTCTAGAATTCACAATCATCATGGATGGAGCGCATGTTTTATGAATTAAACATTAAGTACGTAGTATTTGAGAGCAATTTTAGAGGCTATATAACTTTATTTTAACTTCTGAGTTATCGACATTTTTTTCTTCTTTAGATCATTTAATTTTTAGTTATTCGTGTTTCATTTCTTAGAGCTTAGTACTCTAGTTTCTAGCACATAGTTAAACTTATGTTTTTTAATATATCCGTGAGAGCATACTTCCACATTTCTGTTATACTGTAGCTGTGTAATGATGTAGCAATAATCCTCCGTATGCAACATTGAATACCATTTTATACAAATAATCAGTACGGATTTAGAAAAGTGTTTTGGGAGGGTTTTTTCTTCTCAATGGTTAGTTTTTTCTAAAAATACCTGATTTTCATTTGAGGGGGGCTTGAAGTTTATGAGTAAAGACATAACTAAAATTTCGTTTGTTTTAGAAATTCCGCAATTTCGGAGAACAGGCTTCAGTCCGAAAGACACCCCCACCCTAACCCCTTTCGCAAATCCGTCATTGCCGGTAATTAGTTATAACAACAATTTAAAACATAAGAAATGAAATCAGTCAGGAATCACAGTACACGCACTATCTCTACATTCACAGATGGAATTAAGAACTTTTGTCGGAATGGTCGAATGCGGGATTGAATCCCGGATTTCTCAATAGAAGCAGAAAAGCTAACAACTCACTCATATTTGTTGTGCTTGACTTAAATGTATTTCGTAGTTTTTTTTTTTTTTTTTTTTTTTTTTTTTCCAAGAAAGGCAAAGTTCCGTAATGACATGTTGAATTCTTGTTAAAAATTCAGAAACATTCAGGACTGGGTAAACCGTGATGGTGGTTATATATTCCAAAACCTTGGAAACCAAACGTTCAGATGAACGGTCTGTTACGCATATGATCCATGAACAGAAAATCCAGTACTTTTCTGACGCTGAACAAGCTTAAGGAACAGTCAGTGCATTACAGAATTTGGGACTTTATCGATTTTGCAGGTCCGAAGCACCTGATAGTTGGTAACAGATTATTACGTATGTAATAAATGAATAGAAAATACATTTTCAACATTTCTGTTCCATTTCAAAGAAGTTTCTGTAGGGGTAGCAAAGGCGGAAACAAGAGGTGCATTAACAAATTAGGTGATTTTTGAGCGCTCAATACAAAGATTGCATGTTTTTCAGTCTTTTTAAGTAATACGTTGAATTGTAATAAAACAATAATTATTTTTCATTGTTACACACTAGTATGAATGTTTATGAAAGTCTCGGAAGTCAGACATAATAAACTTATAGGCTATAACAGATTGACGAGGGAATGATATTTACTTATCTATTTAACAATCACCAGATTCAGCTCAGAGGCTATTTTATACTGGATATCTAACAACAACATGAAAAGGATTTGGGAAGGTATCGGCCAGGGCCTGTTTTAGTACGTAACATCCCGGCATTTGCCTGGTAGGACGGAGAGAAACACTGGAAAACCCCAGTCAGGATGGTCGACAGCGGGAATCGAACCCAAACCTACCGAATGCAAAGCCAACGTTGTACCGCTTGAGTCACTTGATATACGTAATGAACAAAGAGAAGAACATGTTATTTTTGAGAAGGCTACGGAGTCGAAACTTAAATTTGTTTTGTGCGTTTGTATAGTAAATATATTATCTTCCCGATGTGTTATTTGTTTGAACTCACACACATAGTATAATAAATTCTGTCTGTTATGTAACAGTTTTTCCTTGATTTTGTATTTTTAATTCACAATAAAAAATATTGCTTATAATGCATATGAAAGTTAAAACTTAACTGCAACTTATTATATACATGGATTAATTTTTGCGATTCATAATAAAAATTAAAATTGTTTGAAGTATATTTTTGAAATTCATGTTTATTTTCGAGGTTTTGTATTATTATCTGTATCCACTACTACTTAAATGAGTTTTTGTATTGCAGAGAAGCGAAACAAAACCTGGTTTATCAATTTAAAGCAGAATTTGGAAAAAGCTCAAAATTTCCCAAGCAAAAAAGCGAAACAGAAAAACCCGAGTTTCCCCCTCTCCGTAAACAAGACGTTTTTTTTTTTCGAACCCTTGCATCTCTATTTGGGATTGAAATAAGTTAACGACTGGCAATCAATTCAAAATTCAAGCCCAGCACTTAAATGGCATAATTAACATTTAATATTAATTCCTAATGTTTTATCTTCAGTTCGTGACTTGTATTACACGAGAAGAAAGATTTGATTTAAATCAAAAAAATCGATTTAAATAAAAAAAATCAACAAAAATGATTTTTTTCCACCCTGACACGCATGTACATAAGAAATTTTACTTATTATTGTCACATATCTTTCCACAAAAATTGTATGTTGAGGGTGTTAAGGAACTATACTGACAAACTGCAAGAGATAATCCCTCAGATCAAAGTAAGGAAAAAAAAGTTTATATAAACTTGTGAAGAAAAGTGCATAGTTTCAGAGCTAGGGCTGTCCAAAAGGTGCAATACTGCATTGTAACATGCGTTATTTCGGACACGAGAAAGAATTGAGTGGTGGTAAAAGAAGACAAACATACGCTATCCAAAAATGCATATGTCAATAATGTGCGCGCAGGGGATTCCCTACATGGCGTAATTCCCAAACGTGCTCTCAAAAGAATTCCAGACATCCTCCGAATTAAGGTAGCTCCAACATACCCATAAGATAAGCCTTGACAGCAGTGAATTTGTAAATTGTCAGTTGAAAGTCGGAAATGTTAGGTACAGGGTTTGAAAAAACCCGGGTATTTATGAAAAAACCCAACCCACCTGAGCCCATGTGGGTTTTTTCCGGGTATTTTCGGGTTTTATTGGTTTTTTTCGGTTTTAATTGCTTTTTTTTCGAAATATTTCAATCTCTTTGGGGTAAAAATGTTAAAATAAGATTTACATTTCATGAATGTCATTGTCACAACTTGCAACAACTTTCTATTCACTGGTGTTTTGAAAACAATGCCGCCATTTTGAAATTTTATATTGGATCGCCGAAAAAATCTATACAGCAAATTTAGAATGTCTTGTGCTTCTACCCTCAAAATATCAACTTAAGAAGTCCGAAAATTGCACCTTGTAGCACGGATACCTGCTATTTTGAAAAATGGACGCCATTTTGAAATTTTATGCCGCCAAAATATATACAGCTAATTTAGTTTCTCGTGCTTCTACTTTGAAAATTTCAACTTGAAAGACCTAAAATTGCGCTTTGTAGCGTGGATATCAGCAGCGGCGCAAATATGTCTTCAACATTGGGGGGACGGGTAAGACGGTATATATATATACAGATGGTGATCAGAAAAATGGAAACACCTGTAGTTGGCAACACGTCAGATGCATGGGTTGGCAGCGGTGTCGTGGCGCCCGCAGCGCCGGACCGCTTGTGGTGGTGTGTTAGGTCGGTCTCCATACTACGTCAGACGCAGTGGAACAGCAGTGTCCAGTGGCTGCAGCAGACGGAGGTAGTGTAAAATGGGAGACCTCTCAGATTTTCAAAGAGGGCAAATTGTTGGTGCGCGGTTATGTGGAGAGAGTGTGACGGCAGTGGCTACTGTGTTAGGTGTGTCGCGTGGGACAGTGGCGAAGGTGATGACGGCCTACACAACACACGGGAAAACCATATCGGGGAAGCGGAACAGTGGGCGGAAGAAAATCATGAGTGACAGGTTACGCCGGGTATTCAAGCGCATTGTCACGCAGAACCGTCGTGCCACTGCGGAGCAAGTGACGGAGGAACACAATCAGCACCTCCCCCACCCTGTTTCGACAATCACAGTCCGCCGCAAATTACATGACATGAACTTACGGGGTTGTGTTGCACGGGCCAAACCGCTCATCAGGGACCATAACGCTTTCGCACGCAACAAATGGTGCCGCGACCATGCAACTTGGACCGTTGAGGACTGGAAACGTGTGATATGGTCGGATGAGTTATCCTTCACGGGCCACGGGCCGTGTTTATGTGTGGAGAACGCCCAAAGAAGCTTATGATCTGCAGTGTCTCCGCCCAACTGTGAAACATGGCGGCGGCTCGGTGGTGCTGTGGACCGCCATATCATGGTTTTCATTGGGTCCTGTGGTCACACTTAGCGGACGAATCACTGCCAACGATTATGTCGCAATTTTAGGAGACCACTTGCATCCTATGGTCCGGATGTTGTTCCCGGACAATGACGCCATCTTCCAGGATAATAATGCACCCATTCACACAGCTGGCGTTGTTGCAGCGTGGTTTGAGGAACATCGGGATGAAGTTCAACACCTCCCCTGGCCCGCCCAATCCCCAGATCTCAACATAATTGAACATCTGTGATCCGTCTTGGAAACACGATTCCGGCGACGATTTCCACCTCCATCCTCTCTCACAGAACTGGCCGATGCCCTGCACGAGGAATGGTGTAAAATTCCACTTGCTACCATTCACGACTTCTATGCCTCTATCCCACGTCGCATCAAGGCTATTCTGAAGGCGAAAGGTGGCCCGACACCATATTAATCTGGTAAGTTGCAATTTCGTTCAGGTGTTTCCATTTTTCTGATCACCATCTATATATATATATATATATATATATATATATATATATATATATATATATATATATATATATATATATATATATATATGCGATGTACAAAATATTTATGAAGGCGAAAAACAATGCTGAGGAGGATTACCCATGTCGGTCCCGGCGTCCTCCACAGGGAACATAAAATATGACGACATTATTATTGCTTTATAACTTTAAAATCCGACCGGCAACATTGAAAACTGTTTACAAGGGATGATCCAAATATGATCATTCCCTGTAAACAGCTTTCAAGGTTGCCAGTCTGATTTTAAAGTTGTAAAGCAATAATAATATCGTCATATGTTATGTCCCCTGTGTAAGACTCCGGGACAACATGGGTAGGGGAACAGAGTTGTCTTCAACATTGGGAGGCAGTCAGATTTGAGGCTTATTCTGGGAGGTATCAATTTCATCTCACTTTTCTTTGTGACAGTTGGACACAAATCATCACATTTCTTCTTAAAAGACACATTTCCAATCGGATTATTGAGGAGGACAGTTCCAAGATTGTAGGGGATATGTCCCCATCATCCCCCCGGGATTTTCGCCAGTGGATATCAGCTTTTTTTATTTTTTTTTTAAAGCGCGTCATTTTGTAATTTTACGTTGGTATGCTGCCAAAATCTAAACAGAAAATTTAGAGTGTCTCTGGTTTGTATCCTGAAAATTTAAAAGACCAAAAGTTGAACACTGTGTGGTAAAGGCAGACAAATTAACAAATGTAGATCGAGTCATCCTAGGAGCCTCAGTGACGTTCGCCAAATATGAATACCAAATAGCTATATTAATTTAAAACAAAGACATAATTCATCAAAATATCTTAAATATTTTTCAACGTAAAATAAATGGTCTTATTGTTGAAGTTCACTTTCGATGCTTTGTGCATTCAATTACGGGAATTACCCGAGCACTTGTTGCAAGACCGTTCTTTTCCGAAAATTAATTTAAAACAATTAACAAAGATAGGCCTATAATTCATATTTTATAAAGTAAATGTTTCAAAATGTCTAAAGTGAAATGAAATATTCTCCAGCGTAAAATAAATAGATTTATTGTTGAAGTATTCACTTTCGATGCTTTATGGGTTCAATTGAGGGAATTTCCCGTACACTTCTTTCACGACGGGTTTTCCCTGAAAATGCAGCTGGCTTTACTGTACATCGAAACTTCCATTAATACTTTAGTTTGAATGCAGCACTTGAAATAGTAAGCGTTACGTAGTCTTCGGAGCTCCGATGATAAGCATTAAGCTTCTTGGTAGGAGGGAAGATAAACGGGCCCTCGGATTTTCGGTTCAAAATTGATCACAACGTCTTCCTTAGGTCCCAAATAGTGTTTCCAGAAAATTTCAGACCGCGGAAACTTCAAAAAGGTGCCCAAATTACTATAGAATTTACCATATATGGGCAGGGAAGATAAACGGGCCGTCGGATTTTCGGTTCACAATTGATCACAACGTCTTCCTTAGGTCCCAAATAGTGTTTCCTGAAAATTTCAGACCCCGGAAACTTCAAAAAGGTGCCCAAAATTACTATAGAATTTACCATATATGGGCAGGGAAGATAAACGGGCCCTCAGATTTTCGGTTCAAAATTGATCACAACGTCTTCCTTAGGTCCCAAATAGTGTTTCCAGAAAATTTCAGACCGCGGAAACTTCAAAAAGGTGCCCAAATTACTATAGAATTTACCATATATGGGCAGGGAAGATAAACGGGCCGTCGGATTTTCGGTTCACAATTGATCACAACGTCTTCCTTAGGTCCCAAATAGCGTTTCCTGAAAATTTCAGACCGCGGAAACTTCAAAAAGGTGCCCAAATTACTATAGAATTTACCATATATGGGCAGGGAAGATAAACGGGCCCTCGGATTTTGGTCAAAATTGATCACAACGTTTTCCTTAGGTCCCAAATAGTATTTCCTGATAATTTCAGAACCGGAAACTTCAAAAAGGTGCCCAAAATTACTATAGAATTTACCATATATGGGCAGGGAAGATAAACGGGCCCTCGGATTTTGGTCAAAATTGATCACAACGTCTTCTTTAGATCCCAAATAGTGTTTCCAGAAAATTTCAGACCGCGGAAACTTCAAAAAGGTGCCCAAATTACTACAGAATTTACCATATATGGGCAGGGAAGATAAATGGGCCCTCGGATTTTCGGTTCAAAATTGATCACAACGTCTTTTCTAGGTCCCACATAGTGTTTTCTGAAAATTTTAGACCGCGGAAACTTCAAAAAGTGCCCAAAATTACGACACAATTTACCATATATGGGCAGGAAAGATAAACGGGCCCTCGGATTTTCGGTTCAAAATTGATCACAACGTCTTCCTTAGGTCCCAAATAGTGTTTTCTGAAAAATTCAGACCGCGAAAACTTCAAAAAGGTGCCCAAAATTACGACAGAATTTACCATAAATGGGTTGGGTAGATAAACGGACCCTCGGATTTTTGGTTCGAAACTGATCACAATGTTCTTCTTAGGTCTCAAATGGGGTTTTAGCGTACTGAAATTTTTTACAAACACCATTTGGCACTTCAACAACATATTGAGATCAAATTTGAACTCAAAAGCTGCGAGCCCTTCTATCTAACCTGTCTATACGAGATTATAGAGGGTACATTCTATAGTAATTTTGGGTACTTCTTGAAATTATCGCTGTCTGAAATTTTCAGGAAAGACTATTTGGGACCTAAGGAAGACGTTGTGATCAATTTTGAACCGAAAATCCGAGGGCCCGTTTATCTTTCTTGCCCATATATGGTAAATTCTGTCGTAATTTTGGGCACCTTTTTGAAGTTTCCGAGGTCTGAAATTTTCAGGGAACACTATGAGAAGTAAGGAAGGCGTTATGATCAATTTAGAACCGAAATCCGAGGGTCCGTTTATCTACCCTACCCATATATGGTAAATTCTATACTAATTTTCGGCATTTTTTGAATTTTCCGCGGTCTGAAATGTTCAGGAGATACTATTTGGGACCTAAGAATGACGTCGTGATCAATTTTGAACCGAAAATCCGAGGGCCCGTTTATATTCTTTGCCCATATCTGGTAAATTCTGTCGTAACTTTGTTCACCTTTTTTAAGTTTCCGCGGTCTTAAACTTTTATGAAACACACCTTGGGACCTAAGGAAGACGTTGTGATCAATTTTGAACCAAAAATCCAAGGGCCCGTTTATCTTCCTCTCCAATATATGGTAAATTCTATCCTAATTTTGGGCACCTTTTTGAAGTTTCCGCGGTCTGAATTTTTCAGGAAACACTTTTTGGGACCTACGGAAGACGTTGTGATCAATTTTGAACCGAAAATCCGAGGGCCCGTTTATCTTCCCTGCCCATATATGGTAAATTCTATAGTAATTTTGGGCACCTTTTTGAAGTTTCCGGAGGTCTGAAATTTTCAGGAAACACTATTTGGGACCTAAGGAAGACGTTGTGATCAATTTTGAACCGAAAATCCGAGGGCCCGTTTATCTTCCCTGCCCATATATGGTAAATTCTATAGTAATTTTGGGCACCTTTTTGAAGTTTCCGCGGTCTGAAATTTTCAGGAAACACTATTTGGGACCTAAGGAAGACGTTGTGATCAATTTTGAACCGAAAATCCAAGGGCCCGTTTATCTTCCCTCATACCAGCTTCTTAATTTTGACAAGAATTTTTACGTTATTGCTAGTGTTGATTCTACAGAATGCTTATTTGAAGGCTAGCAACAAATGACTGAACTTAATTGTTGTTGGAAAACCAAATTTTACTGAATACTTTTGTTACCATCAAAGGTTAGAAATAATACTAATAGTTTTACTAATGTATTTAACATATTTACTGTTAGTACCGGCATCTATGACCTTAAACCCATCAACGTATGAGGGATAACGTCTCTCGGCGGCGCCGAGTCAGGTAACACACTATTCACGGAAAGTATTTTCTAAAATACACAATCGCTTATTTTACTTCAAATAGGCTATAAGCATAATCCGCACATTAATTTGTTCTACAATATTTTCAAGCTAAGGTGAGGTTTTTAATTAATTTATTCATTCATTCAGTGCATTTAGAGCTTTATAAAGGTCTTATGTTGAATATTGTTGTCTATCATAACATCTTAACATGAAAGCATATAATTCGCCCAAAGAAAGTTTAAAATCTGATAAAAATTACTTTCAATGTGATCACCTTAGTTGTACCAATAATACGCTAGCAAAAAAGTAAAAAACCCAGGTGGGTTTTAAAATGGGTTTTTTCAGGTGGGTCCAACCCGAAAAAAACCGGTGGGTTTTTTCGGGCTGGGCCCATTTGGGCAAACCCTGGTTAGGTACCATCAGCTTCATGGTTACTCGTGTATGAGATAATGAGTGGTGTGATGTATTTTTACACGCTTATATAATACAGTATATATGCAAAAAAAAAAACACTTGATACATATATACTACTGTGAAACAATACATCGCAGCACGCATTATTCCGAACACGAGCAACCATGAAGCTGACGGTCTCTAACTCAGGAGACTTCCCGCCGACGAATTACGTGTTCACTACTGTTAAGGTTTAGTTTCTGTCTACTTAGGACCATGTATGAGAATCAATTCCTTATAGAGAATCCTTAGCGTATAGCAGTGCACATAGCAGAAATAGGCACATTTTGGATGGCGTATGTCTGACTTCATTTACGTTGATATAGACTACTGTTATATAGTTTCAAAATACCACTTTTTTCTTAACCTTTCTGGATAGCCCCAGCTTTTAAACTATGCACATTCGTCCACACGTCCACATAAACTTGTTTTAATTTAATATGAGGAATCACCCCTTATAGTGTGTAGAAATACGTCATTAATACCCTGTATATGGGTCCATCTCTGTTCACATATTCATTTCTTTTTGACTGTAACATACTCCCAAGTGCCATTGACAGTAACATACTTAAACAGAACAGCAATAAACATTTGAAAAAAAATCCCATTTTAGGTATTTCTAGCTTTGTAAAATTTAGAGAAATATCAAATGTCATTCCAAAATGAAAAACCCAACATAAAAATATATTGGAATCATAACAATGACTACCCGAAAAATGTTTTTAAAAAACGTAATCGAAACTGCATGCTTTTCAGCACTAAATTAATAATCCATAAGGAAGACATGATGAACTGAATTTGTATGTCAATGCATCGTGTTCACTCATGCTCCTTAGCGGTAAAGGTATCTGTCGCGTAAGGCATTTAGTAACATCAGAATTGTAGTCATTCCACCACCCTCGCTGACGCGCCTGTGCTTTACAGACGCACCCCGTAAGCCTTACCATCTTTACCATACCCTTGCGCAGGTTGGATATAATTCATTCTTTTTAGTGGTCACCTAGCACAAGCTAGTTCGTGTTCTTTCCTGACACATACCATATTACAGCCTCTCAAAGTGAATCTGCAACATCGTATGCCACTTACTCATGTGAAACATTTTGTAAAACACTATTAGTACTCTATTTCGTGAAGAACCAAAACCATAATTCATAAACTAAAACAGGATAGCATCGAAAAAACAAGATCGAAAACTTGCTTATGCTACAAGCAACGAATAAACGTTGTAAATAATTACCCAAACCTAACGCATCTTCCTCTTACACACCTTTTATGTTCAAGGAGAATAGTCAATGTACCATACTTCTTAACCCATTCAGCAATATATTACAATGAGCGTAGATAAGTCGAGTTATTTAAGTTAGCTTACCATGTAAAGAGAGTAAGCCATCTGTTGTCTTACACTTGGGTTAAGTGTTGTATCACAGACCCAATTTTTGGAAATTTACTCGGGAAGTGGAAATTAATTTTGGTTTGCGAGGAACAGTGAGTGAGAGGCAGATAACGGGAACAGCTGAAGTTAAGGAAATGGATGTTGTAGGCTGTTTTTGATATAAGCGGCACTGTATGTGGAAGCGAAAGTGACTATTTGGTGAAGAGGTATACTTGTTATGATTTACTGCGGGAAAGGCAGTGTGGAAATGGTGCGTATGTCAAGAAAGTGACATATCGTGTTTGAGTTTTATTGATTTATATAAATATAACGAACGTCAGTTGTTGAAATTGTGTGAAAGTTACGGTGTAGTGTTTACAAGAGGAGCGTTACTAGTATGAAACGAGCCAAAATCCACCTATTTTCACTCACGCACATACCCACGGTCGCTAACGCGCCTGGTTCCCTCGAACGCACCTGTGGGCCCACCAGCTTTTCCCTGCCCTGAGTTAGCATTCGTAGTTTTTAGTGGCCACCTAGCTCAGGTTGCTTTGTGATTTTGTGCAGTAGTTTTTACGTCACACAAGAATACCGTATTTATAGGCAAATAGTATTTTTGCATTTCAAATTGTAAAAATTTACACGTCTCTAATTTTGGCTAACGTAAAGTAACCTAACCAAATGTAGTAGGCCTACAATTTGGTACTTTTCCTTCGATCTTCCTGTGGTCCGACAATAGATCACAAATGCTCTATATTTTATAATAGTTATCAACTTGTATCCTTTTACCTACCTCTTTTCTGTTGGGATGGACTGTCGCATATCTGTACCTGATCGTGCTATTTTAGATCCTACTATTTCTTCTTCTTCTTCTTCTTTTGCGGTTGCAACTTTTCATTTTAAATTACCCTTCTTTCTAATAATCTAAGTGTATAACATATTCTATTTAATTTATTAATAACTGACTCTATATGAAATTCCCATGTCCGGTTATGATCTATAGTAAGACCTAAAAACGAACAGCGTGTTGTATAGTTCATTTTATTTTGGTTCAGATATAGGTTAGGGTATATTGGTTTACTGGACTTGTTATACGTGCGCTGGATGTGTAACAGATGTGGTGCAAGATCTAGGTAGCTGGTGTATTTAAAAGGGAGAGATGCGAGATGTGGAGAACGTTTGCGGCCTGTATGAAGGTGTTGGAGCAGAGTGAGTTTAGGGAGGAGAGAGGATCGTGTAAATTGGAAACGTTGAAGACAGAATTTGTCAGAGAGGTGTTTCAACTGAATTGCTAATGGGGCGTTTACACTTAGTCGATTTAGTCGCACGACTAAATCGACTCGCTGCATTTGCCACTAAATCGAAGCAACTAGGCCGAATCAGATTGATGGATGTGTTCAATTATTTCAACCACAGAAAATAGAACGTCTTTTAATTCAGTTGCCAGACGATTAGTCGCCTTTGATCAACAAGCGATTAAGTTGAAGTCCCGTCTACACGGTCGATTAAGTTGAAAGTGACGTCAATTCAACTGAATCGAACGCAAATCGACCAAGTGTAAACGCCCCATAAAGGTGAAACTCGGGTCTCAGAATAAAGCGCAGTAGCAGCAGTGGTGGATGGAAGGCTAAGAGTATGGCAGAGAGTAGTATATTGAACGGATGGGAATTTTCTAAAGACTCTAGAAGGAGAAGGAGATAGAAAAAACCACCATACGTTAAAATAGGTAAATAAACCTGTTTATATAACAGGAGGAGAACACGGAAATCTATAGACCAAGTAGAAGTGGAAATAGAACGAACTAAGCATAAAAGGGATGATGTTTTTTGATGTAGAAGGTAATAATGGGTGGTCCAACGTAAAGAAGAGTCTAAGAAGATTTCGAGGTATTTAACGGAAGGACGGCGAGGAAGAGTAATACCGGTAAAAGTAAGGGAGGGTAGGGCGGGAGTGCGTTTGCGAGTAAAGACAAGGAAGAAGGTTTTGTTCCAGTTTATTCTTAGGCAATGTTGGGAACACCAGGTGGAGAATGTGGTGAGAGCTGAAATGAGTTTGGGTATAGCAAGTTGAGGGGAGGGAGAAGTCATATAGAAGGCTAAATCATCACAATAGGAAAGAACCCGTACAGTATTACTGATTTGGAGAAGAATAGGGGCCAGAAAGAGATTGAACAAAAGAGGAGATAATACAGAACCTTGAGGAAGTCCTTGGGAAGTGGTGCGACCTTCAGAGAGTTGGGAACCGAGGCGAATATACTGTGACGTGAATAGAGACTAGGATGAATTTTTTTTACTGTTTATTAAAACAATTGATTTAAAATATACCTAGAAAGTTGATTGACGAAAATAATCCTCTTATTCGAACAAATAAAGTGAAGTGAAAGGGAAAGCAACAACAATTTCTGACCATAGAAAAGTTGCGCTGAGACGAGATAGTCAAGGACTTCCTGATTGACGTCACAGAGAAATAACAATTTTGTGGTTAAGAAAGACCAGAAATAGAGAACAGGAAGATAGAAGAGAATAACAAATTGTGTATAAAAACACTAGTAAAAATTTACTAGGGGTCAGTTGATCATTCTCGGATGAATCTATACTCGTCGCGTTATCCGTACTCAGTACTCGCGTAGACTTTGTCCGTCTCTCCATTCCATTTGTTGGATGTTATACTTGGAAAGATGTAAGTTGGAATTATTCTTTATTTGTTTCTTAGGATGCATAAGATTACTACCAGAGGTAGCATATATCCTAATCATATTCCTCAAGCACCTTAGGCCTATGTGCCAGGACTTGTAATTTGACATTGTACTATTATCTGAATTTGCATATGAAATTGATTCAGGTTTTAAATACGCTTATGTCCAAAACTATTTGATTTAATGGTTTGAATTCATGTTATTGATCAAGATAATGGACAGGAGTAACTTATAGCATTTCATTGCAAATAATTGTACATGTTTCATGAGCTTGTTGGTCCAAGATATTGTGCCGACATTCACGTCGTGCTTTTTTGTAATGATAATTTAGTTGTGATGGCCAACTAGGCTCATCTTTATGATTCATTCAAATTACTGTAAATAAAATGAGAGACTAGATTCCTAGTGTCATTATTGATCTATTTTCCAGTAGTAATAATGAAAATCCTCGTTCTTTCCCGTGACATGGTAGTGACATGGCAATATTAAGGTATAATTTACATATTATAACTACCAATCCCACTATACTATCGTGAGTATCATTAACTCACTCATATTGAGGGAGTGAATGAACAGGGTACTTATTTCATTATATGTATGTCTTATTTTGCTATGCATGTATTTACATCGTGGTAATAAATCACCCCTTTTATTTGTTAATACAATGTGCGTAGAAGGTTGTAAATAATACGGAGATATTTCGAAGGGATGCCGTGTTGCCAAAGTATATCTATGAGATCATAAAGGTGAACAGAGTCATAAGCCTGAGAAAGGTCAATGAAGACGGCAAAAACAAACTGGGTATCGGAAAAAGCAAGCCAAATATCAGAGATAAGAACAGATAGACAGTCAGAAACACTGGAACCAAGTCGACAACCGTATTGTTGTTTGTAAAATAAAAGGTGGTGTTCAGAGAACCATTGGAGGCGTTGTTTCAGGAGATGTTCGAAGACCTTTAAAAGACATGAGGAGAGGGCAATAGGGTGGTAATGTTCAGCGATACCAGGTTGTTTTGTGGGTTTGAGGATGGGAATAATAACATAATCTTTCCACGGAGGGGGAATTCGTTCAGAAGACCAGACAGAGTTAAATAAGGTGGGTAGAAAGTTTTGATACAGTGGAGCAAAATGTTGTAGGTGTCGGTAATGTATGCTATCTTTGCCAGATGAAAAGTTGGGTAGACGGGATAAGATGGGAGAAAGTTCAGACATATTGAAAGGAAGATGGATAGGGGAAGATGGTTCTGGAGAATATAGAGGAGAGAGCCAGAGAGGAGGGAAAAGACACATGGATGGTGCTGACTGGGAATGGAATTGATGGAGCCAGGGAGAGAAGGGACCAGTAAAATTTCCAAATGGAGGATAAAAAGGAACCATAACGTAGATTGGAACAAAATTGTCGCCAAGCATTACGACAGGTTTGTTGAAGAATACGGGTCGTAGTGGCTTGGGTTTGTTGATATACCAGGAAATTGGAGTAGGAGCGAGTGGCGAGGTATGTTTTAAGGGTTTGACGCCGTCGGGAAATCCATTGCTGACATTCCCTAATCCACCATTTAGGATAACGAGAATGGACAATAGAGGAACGAATGGAGGAAGATGGATCAGGGTGAGAGTGTGATACTGTCTGGGAAAGGCGAGAACAGAAAGCAGTATGAAGATGGAGAGGATCACTAGACGAGGGATGGGGAGAGAAATGATCAAAGCAGGAAGAATAAAGGAACCAATCGAGGTTAGTAGAATATGGGCGACCTATAGGGGAGGAGGATGGAAAGGGAGGAGAAGTAGAGTTATATAAAATGATGGGGAAGTGATCACTGCCGTGGGAGTCGGAAGAAACAGTCCATGTAAGGGGGGTAGAATAAGCAGTTGAACAAAAGGTGAGATCAGGAGCGGTAGGAAGTTCGCGGGGACGGGGAAGACGTGTAGGAGTGCCAGTATTCAGAAGAGTACAGGGTATGGTGGGAAGTAGGCGATACAGCGCAGAGCCAGTGGGTTGGAAAAAGGAGCCCCCCAGAACGGGTGGTTACAATTTACGTCATCGCCTACAATCCAGGGAGGGAAAAGGAAATTAAAAAGATAGAGCCAGAGGTCATCAGGAAGGTGAACGTGAGGGGGAATATAAAGGTTAACCAGGGTGAGAGAGTGAACGGTGACCATTTGACATTGAACTTCTGGGTATTGGATGGGAGCAGGGTGTAGAACGTAAGGTAAGGAATTATGGATGCCGAGAGAGAGTCCCCCTCGACCTCCTGGGCGAACGTCATGAAGCCAATGGTAGGAAGGGGTGTTAAAACGGTAGGAATCCGTAAGCCAGGTTTCTTGGAGTAAGAGAAAAGACGGATGAAATAGAGATATGAGGTGATGTAAGGCATACATTTTACTGCGAGAACTCCTCATGTTCCATTGTAAGAGATTAGAAAAGCATGAAGCAGATTATGTTATAGTGAATGGGATTGTAATAGCTTGAGTATGGTGATGCAAGATTTATAATCGGGAGTAGAAAATTTATGTTGTGATTTTTTTTAAAATAGAAAAGATAGAAGAAACAGCGGAAGAAAAAGAAGCTATAGGATCTACCGCATGTGACGGTTTCTGAAAAGCTGTAACGGTGCTGAGAAGGAGAGAAAATGGTAAAGGAGATCGTTCAGTTGGAAGAGATGGGGGACGGGCAGAAAGAGAAGGTGAAGAGTGAGGACTAAGAGAGCGCTTTTTTCTAACAACGGAAGGAGAGGAAGGAGAATGAGAAGTGGACGCCGAGAAATAACAGCGGAATATGAAAAGGAAGCGGAGGTAGGGATTGAGGACGGAGTAAAGCTAGAATTGGCAAGAGAAGACGAAGTAGAATGGGGAGGTGGGTCTCCCTTTAAGGAGCGTTGTACAGGGGTCGTGGGTAAATAGCGTCGTTTGGCATCGGTATAGATGTTCTGTAGCCATCAGAGTATTAATTTGAATTTGTATGAGCCGATCAGGGCACTGAGGGAAGGTAGCCACGTGGTCGCCAGCACAGTGCTTGCATTTGGGAGGTGCAGAGCAGGAGGAAGAGGAGTGGCCAGGTAGGCCGTACGTAACACAAGATTGTTTACCACGGTAGGCCTACTTAAAATGTCTGTAAAATAGGCAGTTAGTACATTGCTTTAGTCTCTGAATATATGTTTCAGCGGGAAGGTGAAAATAGAAAAGGTTGCAATGGGAAGGGAGAGTGTTGGCATCGAAAGTAACTACGATTGTTCCGGTGGGGATGGAAGAGGATGTAGAATCCTTAACAGAAGGGTGAGAATGAGAGGTTGGAGGTAAAGAAGAGTCAGATGTAAGGGGAACTGAGGAAGCATAAGACGAAGAACGTTTACGAATCATGCGGCGAACATGTAAGATTGGAGCGCTACTGTGTAACGCAATGTTCAGTTCATCGTCCGTTAAGAACGGATCGACTCCTCGTAATATACCCTGACAAGAAACGGTGTATTTCGGAATGTAAGCACGCCAATTATGTGCCGCCAATAATGGATATTGAAGGAAATCGTTGGCTGCTTTGCCAGTACGAAAAAAGACCTTTAAACCCTGAGGGCCAAGAGTGCGAATATCAGTTACATCTATTAGATTATTATTGTATAAGAGTCTACCTAGTTTCATAGGATGCTAGTTGCTCAAAGCAGACGTGGACGACATAAGGTCCTAGATGGTGAGTTTTGTTGCTGTTATTGTTAGTATGTGCATAGGGCACATTTGATACATGAGAATTGGAAGAATTAGTAGACGATGAAGTATCCATATTAGTGGATTGAAGCACGTGTCCGTCTGAGGAGGCTGCCATACTTGGCAGCGACGAAAGAGAAAAAAAAAAATTAAAAAATTGCACAATTGCACAATACACGTAGTAAATAAAATATGAAGAACACTTCACAAGTCAAGTACACTATAACTGTAGAACAACGTCAATAGATATCACTCGAAAGCTGCTTTAGTCCTATGACAGGTGTACACTCATTCGAAGCGAAATCCCTCGTTTTTCTGAACACTCAAACTTATTACTCAATACTCTGATTCATCTACTAAATATTTCTTTCTTCTTCTTGTTCTTGTTCTTGTTGCTTTCTTGCCCCGGCTTTCACCTTTGGACAGTTTATGAACTGATGATTTTGACGGTATTGGTGCACTTTATACGGTCCACTAAGATGAACTGATCTTGTTAAATATGTTCACTGAATTCTTATAAAAAATTTTGTTAGAGCGAAATGTTGTTCACTATTATGTATTGGAGAAGATGATAAACTACGGTGCGTATATTATGCGCTAAGATAAACGACACATTCACTGGTGTTGTGTTGTGGTACCGGTACAGAACCATGTAAAGAATATCACGATAAGCAGGTGTTAACTTACACTGAAAGATGAGATGGGGTAGACTTCCTTCTGATTCTCCACAGTAACAGGAAGGAGTATTGCGGTATCCTTGCTGATATAAACGATACGGCGTTTGGGCTATGCCTAGATATAACCTAAAAAGTAAGCAGACGTGTCTCCTCGTCCAACCTTCGGATGAAATCCACTTTTTGGTGGTAGGACTTGGAAATATATTCCAGAAGTGTTTACCTTTACCATGTCTTGTTTGCTCTTGGTAGCGTCTCCAGTTTTCTTGTCTTTGATGCTGAAGTAAAGCGTGTAGACTCTGAGTTGGAAGAGGGATGTTGATGATATGATCTTCCCCTATTCCAGCCTTAGCCAAGGTATCTGAGACAGTGTTGCCAGGTATGTCGAGATGTGCTGGACTGTAGAAAAAGGAGACAGATTGACCTCTTTCCCTAAGAATCGAGAGTTGTTGTTTAATATTACTATGAATCCATGATACTCGATTCGATAAAGCCGTTGTATGTAAACTTTGTAGGGCACTAAGGCTATCACTGCAGATGCCGAAACAACGATATTTATTCTGTATGGCATGTCTTAATCCTGTGCGAATAGCCCATAGTTCTGCGTGAAATATAGACAGTTGATTTGGTAATCGTTGAATTACAAACTTCGCTGTGTGGGGTACGTATATGCCCACTCCTGTATATTCCAGACCTTCTTGCGTTCGTTTGGAAGCATCTGTATAGATCAGAGTGCGGAAAGGATGATGTTGCTCCATATAATATTCCCATCTCGGCGCCACGCTTCGCGGACATAAGAGATTCGTTCGTTTGGTTGTGGTGATTGGAAATTCCAGTTCCACTGCTTGAAGAGTGGTAGTATACTGAAGATTATAACATGGCAGGCGAGGATTGCGATATATAACATGTGTCCAACGGCGGAAGTTAACATAAGCCTGATACAGCCAGGGAAGTCTTTGGCGATACGGTAAAGAACCGGTTCGATTTTGTGTATATAGCAGTTCCAGTTTCGGAATAACTGTAGAGGAAGAAGTTCCTAATATGCTCATGATGTATCTGGCAGCCGTGTACTGTGTTTGTATCTGAAACGGTATTGTACCTGCTGCTTCTAAGAGAGCATTTGTCGGTGCAGATTGCGGTAATGAGAATATCGTGCGGTGAGTAAGAGCTTGAAGATGGAGAGGTACAGTACTGAGTCTCGCTGGAATCGGAGATAGGAGATAACCGCCATAATTCAATATTGATTCTATACATTGATTAGATATTCGAAGGAGTGATCCTATGTCCGTCCCCCACTTTTTGTTGCTAACACTTCTTATGATATTGATGTATGGTTGAATCTTGACCTGAAGGGATGCTAATTGAGGCTTCCAAGATAGACGGGAATCAAAGTGAATTCCTAAGTAAGGAAGCTGTGGTTGATGTGTCAGTATGTGGTTGTCTATTTGCAGTCGAAAGTTTCCCACTTGTCTTTTCCTTGTGAAAATGGTATAAGTAGTTTTCTCCCAGTTAACGTGCATACCGTTGTTTAAGTTCCAATGTTGGATGTATAGTAGAGCGGCTTGAAGTTTGTGTTTGGCTTCGATTAGAGATGAGCTGCGTACATATAATAGGTGATCATCGAAATAACTCAGGATTCTGACATGTTGTCGCAGTTCTATGTGAAATTCTAGCATGTAAAGATTGAATAGAAGCGGACTGAGACATGAGCCTTGAGGTAGTCCTTGAGAGGTGATGCGCGGGTCAGAGATTTTCCCTTGATATTTTATACTAATATGTCTATTAACTAGCCAATTGTGCACATACCTGATAAATTGAGATGGTATTTTTGCATTTGAGAGATGCTGCACCAGTCTATCGAGGTTGATCTGATCATATGCTCTGTCAAAGTCCAATTTAAGAGCCACTACATATTGTCGATGTTGAAAGGCTTGCCAGATGTCGATGAGAAAGGTGGAGAGCGCATCGTGCGTAGCCTTACCTTTACGACCTCCTATAATTGTAGGTGGAAGAATATTATGGTATTCAATATACCATTCCATTTTCCGTAAGATAATTTTTTCAAGCACTTTACTGATGCAGGGAAGCAGTGTAATAGGTCTATAACTGTTAGCGTGACCCACTGGTTTTTTTGGTTTAAGAATCGGTATTACTAAATGATATTTCCAATTGGATGGTATATGTCCCGTAGACCAGACATATTGATAGCACTGCTTTAGAAGTTGTTGACCAGAAGCTGGAAGATCTTGAAGGTGCTGATAGGTGATCTGGTCTGCTCCCGGGCTCGTGTGTCTCCCCGCAGACAAGGCTTCTGCAAATTCTTCAGAGTAGATGGTTGCAAGGACAGGAGATAGCGATGTAGTAGGAAGGTTTGACATCAATGCTGTTCGTGAAGACAAGGCTGTTGGGGCCGTTAAAGTGCACTGAAATTCCTCTAACCAGTAGGGGTTCAGCTGAGGCGCTGCCGCTAGAGGGCGTGGTGATAAATTGGTCCTTATGAATTTTCATATGGAGTTTGCGTTGGTTCCTGCTTGGAGAGTGTTGCAAAACTGTTGCCAATGTGATTTACGACATCTTTGTATATATTGTTTGAATTTTGCCTGTGCCTGTTTTGAGAGAAAGTATGTTTCAGGAGTTCTATCATGTAAATATTCTTTCTGAGCCTTTTTACTATTGTTCAGTAATTTTTGACAATAAGTATCCCACCATGGATATTTATAACGTCGAAGTCTTTCTCTTCGGGGTTCCCTGTTTCGTTCCGCCTGATGAGCGCCGGCGACGATGGAATCCGTCAAGTGTTGTATTGAATTGATTCCGTCTGTAGGCTGTAAAGAAGTGATTGCATGGTCTATATATACCTGATATTGTTCCTTGTCATAGATGCTGTTGACATGGGGAATCGGTGTAAAAGCGTAGCCGGGTTGAGATGGTGATCGGGCTCGTTGCAGATGTGCCAAGTTGGTGATTATAGGATAGTGATCGCTGCCTCCCGTGTAGCCGTACACTTGCCAGGTGTGTTGAAGGAAGATGTCCACACTAAGCAAAGTTATGTCAGGTGCAGAAGGAGGTGAATTCAAATTGCGGTAGGCGAGTGGCCGTTCCACCATTTGCTATTAATTATGATTGTCCTTCCAGAGCCTCAATTAGGTGGTCCGCCGCCCTATTGTTTCGCGATGATCCCCACAGAACACTTTTAGTATTCGGGTCGCCTGCGATGATACATGGAGGCCGACATTGCTTAAAAAGGTATGTCCAGAGATTCGTCGGAATTTCCTGATTAGGAGGAGAATAGACATTTATAATATGTAGCTGTTTGTATCGGAAACCTTGTGCTTGTATTGGCGGTTGCAACAGAGGATGTTGAAGAGCTATCAGTTGTATTTCCTCATTAGGAATCTGTTTATGGAAACCAACAGCTATTCCTCCATAACCGTCTATTCTATGCTGCTTGTACAGTCGATAATCAGGAATCCTTGGAGCATAGTCTAAAGAAGTCCATGTTTCTTGTAAAAGTAGTATCGTGGGTGTAAAGATACGGCATAGATGCCAGAGAAATGGTTCCTTTCCTCTGAGTTGTCTGCAGTTCCATTGTAAAATGTTGACGGCGGAATTAATGACCATACTCTAGAGTTCGGAAGTATTCGCGTAAAAGTTTATAGAGCGGAGATTCTTCTGTGGGTTGCGTTGAGGATTGAATACCATAATTGATAGCAGCATATTTTTCGATACTAGCCAATAAGTTGTGTAAAAAGGTGTTTAATGAGTCTTGAGATGGATCAGTTTCAGCGAAGGTCCTTGAATGGCACGACGTCCTGCGACGATGTATGGGTATACGCTCTTCTGGGTGTTCTTGTAAGTCTTCCTGAGTCCTACGTTGTTTACTGTTTAAAGATCCTGTAAAACACGATTGTATCGTCTCTTCTGACGACCCCTTCTCTTCATCTTGCCGAGGCGCTCTGCGTTTTTTGCTTTGGTCCTGCGTTCTTCCCACAGGCCGAGTAGGAATTCGATGTGTTGATGAGGGAGTGGGTGGAGTGAAGCGGGAGGGTGGGGGTTGGAAGGAAGTGGCTGACGTGGAGGGGCCCTTGAAAATATAGGGTAGATCCGGTGTGTGAGAGGGAGAAGAGGAATTGTTGACCGGGTTAGAGGAGGTTTTAGGAGAGGATGGTTTGGTCGAGGGAATAAGTTTTTGGGCTTCGTTATATGTAATTTTCTCTGTCGCCATAAGTTGGTTGATGCGTTGATGGCGTTTTCGTTCTGGGCAATGTGGATCAGTGGCCATATGTCGCATCCCACAATTAATACATTTGGGATCTTGCGTACATGCATTGGAGTCATGAGGAGCTCCGCAACGGTAACAAAGTTTTTGTTTTGATCTGCACGCCCTCTGTAGGTGGCCAAGACGGTAACATCCCTCTCTGCATTGTTTGACTGCCGGTACATGTGTGTGTATGGTATGTCCTGAATGATACAGTGAACAAAAATCCGGAAGACGTTGGGAGTCAAAAGTTATTACTACGGAGTGAGTAGCGCGGATGTCCGAATCCACTCGCTTTTTGATGCGTCTGACGTGTATCACTTGTGCTCTACACACTAGATTGTCTTGTATTTCTTCTTCTGAAAACTCCGGGTATACACCGTGGATAATGCCCACAGAGCGGGTTGTGTAATACGCAACGAAGGTCGACCATCCATGGGTTTTGAGGAGGTCATGCTGAAGGAACTCATTCGCCTGTTGGCCTGTATGAAATTCTTAATAAGGTTTTTCCCAGTGGGTTGAAACGATTTAACTCCCGTCACTTTCGTTTGGAAGAGTATTTTACCGAGAACTTGCGGGTGTTTACGCACCGTAGTTGCATTATTGTCTGAAGTAGAGGCTGGTACAACATGAACCACATATGGTGATGCATGATGAGGTAAGTATAAATTAATCGCCGGGGTGGAATTAACTGTTACTTCGGTAGCTATTGGAATAGTCTCGTCCATGTGCACCTCGTTACCGCTAGGACTAATTGATACAGTCACTATCGAGGGGGGTGGGGAAGCACCTCCCAAAACCTCCGCCATGAGGCGGGGTAATTGTTCACTAATATCACGAGATTATTTGGGGACAAACACTTCACTACAAATATTACACTCACAAAACTTGAGTTTGGGGTACACTGAGTGAATCGAACTATCACTTGTACACTGGTAATGTAGAGCGACACTATCTTCGAACTTGTCACTTCTGTTACTTGTATACAAGTCCCATATGTAGTAGTCACATTGCTGTATCGGAAATACGTTATCAGTTCTGCTAATGGCAACACAACTTCATTTCTTTCTTGTCTAGTCTTGCCGCAGACCATTACTGGTGAAATACTGTAGGTAGGTGCACTAGCTCGCTAATCATATGTGCTACGATTGCAAAATTGTCAAATGTGTAACTCACACGGAGGATTTGATTCAGGAACAAAATTGAATAAATTACACGACACAATTGGGAAGGAAGGACACAATCGGGGAAAGGGTCAAAATCGGAAAAGAACTTCAGACAGTTAAAGAGGGCTGAAAACCAAGTTGAACAGGGCAAAAAGGTAAAGTAAAGACGGAAATGTAAAATGAAAAAAGAAGAAAAAGTATAAAAAGAAGTAAATGTATGTATGTGTAACTATAAGTATAGTGTAGGTGTACAGGAAATTCCATTCCACTCTTCCTCACAGAGCACCACCCACACAAGGCACTCGCCGAAACGGCTACTGTCGAATTCCAATTCTACAACCTTGGACTCAATGCCTACCCACAAATATAACAATTAAATGAAGAAATGGAAACAACTGAGCAACAAAATTAACTTTTATAGTGTGTGTAAAAGTTTCAGACAACTTATTTGACCAAATCATATCAAAGATAAATTTGAACTATATCCCAATAGACTTTATGTAGAATAAATAAAATTTTTAAATTGAACGGTTAAATATATTCCGCCTTATGGAGAGACTTTTTCTCGTATGATTAGCATCATACTAAATGTCTGACTACTGCAAGTAACAAATGTTAGTCGAACTCTTTAATATGGTACAACTCATGCTTCAGAAAAACTGCAAGGCCCATCGCGTTCAGAGGAGGTCTTGGAATTTAATTTGCACATTAAAAAGAAGAAATCTTCTTAATTATTCTGTGACTAGCACTTCTGTCTGCTATTTGTGCGGTTTGTTGTTATTGTGTTGGAAGGAACATGGTGCATATTTAAATTAGTTTTGTTTCGGTATGTCAACATAACAATAGGGGAGAAATTATACATCCGTGTATGGATGTATATCTCATTCATATATTTAAGAAATATGTTTATGAGGATGGTTGTATACTTGTTGAATTACATGTGTAATCGTTTACTCAACTTTTGTCAAACGAAAACGTGTTTGAAATTTTAGATATCTAGATTGATTTGGGTTATGCTAGATAATCTAAAAAGCATTATCAAAATAGTGAAGTGTTGTATTTGGAGGTGAAATGGTGCACATTAAGTATCCTATTTTCACAAAATTACTGTATTAACATAACGTTTCTTCAACAAAATTGGATCAAATCAAAATTATATGGAGGTCTTTTGGCACATGCTTCGAAATAATTGTTGAAAATATTCATTCTTTCATTAATTTCCTTCCCGTTGTTCTCCAAAAGAATTGGACATTACGCGAGCATACGGTCCTACCAAATTTTGACACAACTTTTGCATTTCCGGTTTCCTTTTTCAGAAAATGCATTAAATGAGCTAGGTCACAAACCACGAACCAACTTGTGCTAAGTGCCCATTAAAAAGTACGAATCCTATCTAATCGGGTCAGAGCACGGGCGCAGCAGGACGGGCCCGAGAGGTATGGAGGGGGGCGTCCCTATGGTGCAGGCGTGATCGACGGGAGGTATTCGCATAAAGGAGGATAGTGGAAAAATACTTTAAATATCCGTAGAACCGTCTGCTTGAGTGAACCCTATCTTGGGTATGGGAGCATGCACCAATGTATTACAAATGCCAGTATTTTCACCACAGTTAGTTTCGATCTTTCACAGCTGATACATGAGTGTTATACTGTCTTCTTCTCTCACCTTTACAACAGAAAAATGTGTATGTATTGCCTCTGTTTTGAGCTTTTACTTCTTTTCCACACTTCGCACCGTTGATTTTACGCTTCATCATACCATGACACTACAGAAACTTTATAACATGACACTCTTTATCACACAATTCGGGAAGGTTCTATAACAATGGTCCCCCCGTATAGGTTAGTAGCTAGGTTGGTTCCTTTCTGTATCAAAGTTTAATATTAAATTCATATAGTATTGCCGAACGAGCGTTAGCGAGTGAGAGCCGCACAGGGTACGTTGTTTTGTCTTTATTACAGCAAAATGGGAAGGGGGACCTGTGTTCTAGAACCTTGCCCGCAATTCTTTGTAATAAAACCTTGTGTTTGCATTACATCCATTGCACACGTCCATGACTAACGTATGAACCGGAAATTCTCGCAGTTTATTTCTACCCTATTTGAATTCTTGTATTCGCCTTCCGCTTCAGTATTAGTTACACATACGGTACTTTCATTACCATTGAAGATCCATTTCAATATGCTATGCATTGACAAAAAAAAATTCTTATATGAGCACTCTCATTCCTTCAAGGAAAATATTTTACATATAAATTTTGTTTTCGGTGGAACTGTCTGCCCGAGTGAACCCAAAAATTGTGCTGGGCGACACGAGATTACCTCATGTAGTATAGAAGAAATTCAAGGTGTCCTCCAAGAGTAATTGTTGAAAAGTTTGTGATTTGCGTTTAAATACGCTGTACGGCCAATCACTTTCTGCAGAACAAGTGATTTTGTCACATTGTCCATATGGAGGAAGGTAGGAATAAGTAGGGTAGGGTCGGGTTAGCTTAGGGAAATTTGGATCTATTTTGTTAAAATTAATAGTGTATAATTGCTCGTATTGCTATTTATTATTTCGGTTCCTTTGAATGTACTGCACAATGTGCACTCTTACCAAAACTACAGTGCAGAGAACAAATCAATCTGTGTTAGGTGCCTAGTAAAACGCAGGAATGCTATCTAACCGGGTCAGGACAGGGTAAAAGTGGTTGGCCCGCGTGATAGCGCAGGAGTGCGTCCGGAGGGAGCAGTATATCAGCGACGGTGCGTATACGCGTAAGCGAGGATAGTGAAAACTTGGCAGCGATAAGAGTTTCAATAGCACTCGTTATAGTTTCATGCTAGTAACGCTCCACTTGTAAACATAAAATACAGCTTGCTTATACTGCAGCGCCGGTGGAAAGTATGATTAAATACAATCATTTTTCATATGTACTCACTTATTTTATTCGTCGTAAGTAGAGATGCAAAAAAGCCGGCTTTTTTGAATCGATGGTTTTGTGCACATAAGAAGCCGGCTTCTTTGCGAATAAAACGAGAATTTTGGAAATTTTGCCTTTTTTCATTTTCATGATTTTTTATTTGAATAGCTTTCTTATAGTATACTCTAAAATTAAATAAGATTTCATGACCTAAATATCATATTTCGCTCTGGGATTCACCATCATGATGGAGGGAGCACATGTTTTGTGAATTATAATAAACATACTGTGCGTAGTATTTGAGGGCAATTGTAGAGGATATTTAACTTTATTTTAACTTCTGAGTTATCGACTTTTTTTTTTCTTTCTTCTCTACATCATTTCTTTTTAGTCATCCGTGTTTCATTACTTGAAGATTACTAGGCCTATTCTAGCTTCTAGCACATAAGTTAATCTTATGTTTTCCAATATATCCGTCAGAGCGTACGTTTGTCAGTATATCTGTCAGATCGTACTTCCAAATTTTTGTTATGCTGTAGCTGTGCAATGATATAGCAATAATCTTCCGGATACAACTTTGAAGACCATTTTATACTGATAATCAGTGGCGGATTTAGGAAAGTATTTTGGGAGGGTTTTTCCATATTAATGTTTAGTTTTTCTAAAAATACCTAATTTTTACTTGAGAAGAACTTGAAATTTATGAGTAAAGTCATACCAAATATTTTGATTGTTTTAGAAATTCCGTAATTTCGGGGTACAGGCTTCAATCTGTAAGACATTCCCACCCGAACCCCCTTCACAAATCCGTCACTACTGGTGATTAGTAATAACAACAATTTAAAAACGATAAAGGAATTTGGCCAGGATTCACAATACACGCACTATCTCTACATTTTCAGATGGAACTAAGAAAAACTTTTGTCAAAATGTTCGAATTCGGGGTTGAATACCGGATAGAAATGCAGAAAACTAATCACTCACTCATGGTTGTTAAATATATTCCTTCTCTATATGGCTCATGGAATCCGAAGGTTGAATGCCAGGTTCACAAAACCACTCCATTGACTTCTATCCTTAGCCAACTTGATCCAGTTTTTACTTTGTATTCCTATTTCTGCGAGATCCATCTTAATATTTTCCTTCAATCTGTCCCTAGGTTTTCTGAATGGACGTTTTTGGATTGGATTTCCAGTTAAAACTTTGAAAGCGTTCCTACCTTCTTCCATTCTGGCTGCATAACCTGCCCACCTGAGCCTCCTAGACTTGATGACTGTAATGTTTTTTAGTAAACCGGATAAATTATGCAGTTCTTCGTTATGAAGTTTCCCCCATTCCCGTTCCTCTTGTGCCTAAATATTCGTCTCAGGATTTTATTTTCAAATACTTTCAGTCTGCGTTCTTCCCTCATCGCAAGCGACTATGTTTCACAACCATACAGAACATCGAAAGTATTATTTGATATTTTAACGCATCCACAATTTGCCGTATTACGATCCCGGTGAACTTCCATATATTTAGTTATCTCTGCATTTACTTCCAAACCAATGTCGCTGCAAGCGTTTAGTAAGGCCTATGCACTTCTTTCTGTTGTTCTCCTATCATCCCCTATTAAATTTACATCATCAGCATATGCCATAACCTGGTGAATACCATACAGCTCTAGGGCCTGGTTACTATCTTTAATTTTCCTTATAGCGTACTCCGGAACAATGCTGAATAATAATGGCTATAACGCATCTCCTTGTTTCATACCATTCTCGACGTTGAAGCTCATGGGCAAGGATTTTTCTACTCGGACTTCACCTGGGATTCATTTAAACACATTTTAATTAATCTAACTAGTTTTTTCGGTATTCCGAATTCTGTAAGAATTGTACAATACTTCCCTCCTATCCGAGTCGTAAACCTTTTTAAAATCACTAAACAGCTGATGTACTGGGTAATATATTCCTATTTCTTTTCGAGTATTTATCGAATAGTATATACCTGGTCGATAGTTGATCGATTTCCCTAAATCCACACTGATAATCTCCAATAATTTCGTCTGCGTATGGAATCAATCTTGTTAATACAATGTTAAGAGAAATGCCTCGCTAGTTATTACAATAAGTTTTGTCACCTTTCTTGTGAATGGAAACAGTGATTGTTTCTTTCCACTCTTCTTAAATGTATTCCATAGTTTTTTTTTTTTTTTTTTTTTTTTTTTTCAAAAAAGTTGAATTCCTGTCATTGAAAATTGAGAAACCTTCAGGACGGGGTAAACCGTGATGGTGGTTATAAGCCTAGGAAACCACACGATCAGATGAACGGTCTGTTACGCATATGATCCATGAACAGAAAATTCGGTACTTGCCCGATTCTAAACAAGCTTAAGGAACAGTCAGTGCATTATAGAATTCTGAATTTTACCGATTTTGCAGATCCGAAGCACCTGATAAGTGGTAACAGATTATTACGTATGTGATCATCGAAATATCCATACAATGTATATGAAAGTTAAAACTTAAAAGTTTCAAGAATGTGCAGAACCACCAGAAACCAAACTCAAAGTGTCCATAGTTTGATAATGGCGTTCTAGTTTTTTTTTTATGATATGTGAACCCTGTCGCATAGATGTGGATGTAGATTTTTTTTTCTTCATTGATCATTTGTAAATATTTCATATCCCATTAATAGTAGTGCTTATCATAGTAGAGGTATTGTGTAACTAATGCATAAGCTAAAGCAAAGTAATATATGCTACTTATTTACTGTTAAGTTGGAATGAAAATGTAGTAGCACTAATACAAGCTTATGTTTGTTGCTTTATCGGATTAATGACAGGGGTTAGCAATAACGAACGGCCATATAATAATATTCTTGTAAATAAATAGGTAGGGAGGATGGATCATCAATTCTTTGAGTGATCATGATTCAAATGTATATTAATGAATATATTGAATTTTTGAGAATCTAAACAATGTAACAACAGGTTTACATAAATGTATTTGACATACTGCGATGTAGGCAAATATTCAATAATTTTTTTCTTTGATATTTGTTATGTTGTAACTATTTAATGATTGGCATGAATAAATAGTCACGATAATTCGACTTTATAATTTCAAATACTGTTCGTAAACTTAAGCTTATACAATTTTAACTTTTTTTTTTTTTTTTTTTTTAAGTAATGTACAGTTTAAGTTCAACAACGCTAAGTCTTCTTTCACTCTTGGTTGGCTGCTAAACAAAAACTTGAAATCTTCCGTTGCGCGTATGAATTAAAATTCTGTTAGGTTAGATTAGCCCTAGTAGATAACAACTTTATTTATTTATTTATTTATTTATTTTTGTGAATATAAACGTATCGTATCTTTGTAGGTTAGACATAGTTAGAAAATCTAAAGCTAAAACAACCATGAAATTATTATTTTTTTTTTCACAATACCCTGAAATGGTGTTGTTATAAGAGAAGCGAAATCAATCAATTTAATCTGCTTTATCAATTTAAAGCAAAATTTTGAAAAAAGCCCAAAATTTCCCAAGCAAAAAAGCGAAGGAGATAAAACCCGAGTTTTTTTTTTCCTTCAAATAAGCCGTTTTCTTCCGAGTCCTTGCATCTATAGTGAGCATGGCGGTACACAGAATCCGATGTGAGAAAGGCGGTACACAGCATAAAATCTAACTCAGCTGGCCTTGATGCAATAAGCACTAAAATGATCAAATTAGCGTTGCCATTCATAATATCACCTCTAACAAAAATAATTAATTATTCACTAGTTAACGGCTGCTTTCCTACTGCCTGGAAAACAGCAAAAGTGGTACCGCTACCAAAGAAACCCCGCGTAACTTCCTTAAACGAGCTACGTCCAATTAGTATCTTACTAATAATGTCAAATGTTGTAGAGAAATTAGTAAACCAGCAATTATACAACTATGTAAATCATAATAATATTATCTATATTATTCAATCCGGTTTTCGTAAGCATCATAGTACTGTCAGTGCGATGCTCGAGGTAACATGGGATATTAAACGCAGTTGATAAGCAATCATAGTCCTCTTAGACCTAACCAAGGCCTTCGATCTAGTTAATCATAACCTGTTGTTGGCTAAACTAAGGTATACATTCCCTGATACCGTTATAAACTGGATTGAAAGCTACTTACTAGGCAGGAAGCAACAAGTATATCTTAGGGCAGCTCAAAATCCCTTATCTTCGTCACTCGTTATAAACAAAGGAGTACCTGAAGGATCAATCTTGGGTCCCCTTTTATTTTCTATTTACATTGCTGATCTCATAGATTCCATTAAATACTCTACTGTGCATTGCTACGCCGATGACATACAGCTTTGCATCATGTCATCACCACAAAATATTGAACAAACTGTAGAACTTGTTAATAGAGATTTGACCTCTATATCTGAATGGTGTACCGATAACGGTCTTGTCACCAGTAAGTGTACATTTACGATTATAGGAACCTCACAACAGTTGAGTAAAATCAAGGCAGCGGATCTAGAAATAAAAATTATGGACACTTATATTTCTTACTCTACCCATGTGAAAAGCTTAGGACTCATATAGGATAAGGACCTAAACTATAATAATCATATATCTATTCAGTGTAATAAAGCTATTGCTTTATTACGTCGACTTTACAAAGCCAAAGACTGTCTATCTCAGTCTATGAAATTATATCTCATACAAGTTCTTGTTTTACCGTTATTAGACTACTGTGACGCTGTATATGGAGCATCTCTCTCCGTTTACAATTTTAAAACTATACAGAAAATACGGAACTCGTGAATTAGGTTTGCCTTTAACTTAAAGAAATTGGAACATATCCTACAAGTGCTAAATAGAAACGATATTTTAACAATGTCGAGAAGAAGATACCTACGCTATAGTTGTCTGATATATAAAAAAATCCTTAAAACTCAATCCCCACAATATTTATATAGTAAATTTACAAAGCGGTCACAAAGTCACTCTCACTTTACGCGTAACAGTGAGAAATTCAATGTACAAACACTTAAACTGAAGATAGTGCAAAGATCATTTTCTAGAGCAGGTCTGAGAATATGGAATGCGATACCAAAAGCTCTCACGGAAATAAGGTCATTTAATTCATTTCGAAATTCATTAAAATCACATTTGATGAAATCCCAGTGGCTGGCCTCTGGCACTTACGACATGTACAGCTTTATGTAACAACTTAGCTAAATCCAACAATATCGATACTTTTTATTGCATATGTCACTTGTTTATTTTCTGATTTATTCTTTTACTTGTATTTTTTTATTTTTAGTTTTTTCTGTTCCTTTTGATGTGTAATGTTTAATATTGTATTATTTTGACAAGGGTTAGATGGTAGAGCAGCCATGGCTGAACCTCGCCCGCTTCAATAGAGACATTTTCATTTCATTTCATTAGTTGTAAGGCACTTGGATATAGTTTTGGATTTAGACAACCAAAATTGCATCAAACAGTAATTTACAGGGAAGTGTAATTACTAAGTGAAGGTAAGTACTACCCGAACCTATCCAAACAACCTGAACAAACAAAAAATCAGAAAATCTAGCGAGAAAGCAGATCGCTACAAACCGTCATGGTAAGTATTTTAACCCAACGTAACCTACCCTGAACCATACAGGTTTACTTTTGTCGCACCACTAGAAAGAATTGTTGCAGAACTATCATTCTTTCATTTGTTTCCTACTTATTGTCCCCTAAAAGGTTTCCACAGGTCTACCTGAAATTATCTCACCTGGTGTAGATAAAGGTCACGTCGAGATAAAAGAGGACGTCTGGTAATCCTGCAGATGTATACAATATACTGTATGTTCAAGCAGTAAATTACAATAAATGCCATACAATAACTGGTACATTTTCTACTGTTTACTTTAACTAGGAATCAGGACCGTGCCGTGGGGGGAGGGGGGGCGGGAGTGCGGGACGACGGCCCCGGGCGCCGAAGCAAGGGGGCGAAAAATTCGATAGAAAAAAGGAAAAAAGATAGGAAAAAATGCTTGGAATATATGTATGGGGGCGCCGTCGTATACTTTCCCCGGGCGCTGATTTTCCACGGCACGGCCCTGCTAGGTATGCTTGTACGAGAAATGCCTGGCTCAATAATAAGTGTGTTGTCCAGAGGCACAGGCGATTAGCACTAAGGGATGGGTGCTATCTTTATCGTTATATAGGTAAAAGTAATCCATATAAATATACAGTTTAGATAAAGAATAGTTCGTCAAATTTAAAAAAAGAATCACTTTTTACTTTACCTTTTTTTTTATTTATTATTACTTCAAACCATTTTCTAAGACGTTCTGGATTGTTACTTTCCTGGCGCATGCCCCAATTCTTGCATATAGATTGCTAATACACGTGGAAACTGATGTGCCCTGGAAATGATCACGTACTTTCATATTACCTCCTATCCTATTATATTGTATTATTCCATCGCAAAGTTTACTCGTACTGCTTTAGAAATTGTTTCATAGGGTAGAAGTTGTATTCATAGGTGAAGATTCACTTTACGGTTATAAATACGCGTCCGGACGTAGTCATAAAGACAACTGTGCAAGAGACCTGAACCAACTTGTATGCCTACAAAAGTGCATCTGGCATCTGACCATATCAGAGCACGTGGTATAGTAATGGTGTTGTTGCCAAAGGCTCTGTAGGGGGGCGCGGTGGCTCAGTGGTAGAGCGTTCACCTCTGGTGCTTGGGGTCCCGGGTTCGATCCCAGCCCCCGCCAAGTGAACTTTGTGGTGGACAAACACCGTGCTCGTGGGTTTTCTCGGGGTTCTCCCGTTTCCTCCCACTTTCTTCATTCCACCATTTCACTCATCTCTCATAATCACCGTCTCCTTTAGCCTAACCGGCATAACCGTGGGACGTAAAACTTACAGATTTCATTTTTCCAAAGGCTCTGTAACCACTGAGCAGCAGCTCCAACGAAACACTTAAGACTTGACCAAGTCATAATTCTGTACTCGTAATGATATGGCAGGAATGTATGATTTCTAAATAATAAATATATTACTTTTAGTAGTGGAGTTCGCAGCGGCGGGGTTTCGGGATACATCCCCCTTTCAGCAACATATTATGGAAAAATAAACGTTTACTAAATTATGATTATAACGATTATGATATATAGCTCATCCTGAGAGGATACGAGATCAGTGTTTCAATCTTCCCTTCTCGTGATGAATCTAAAAGAAAACTAAATAATGGATTAATAAAATTGGTTTTGCATTGAGTTTACACAAAATCCGGAACTTCTGGCGTCTTACGTGATATAAAACAGGAGACTGTTCCATATGAAACCCTTACACCTGCCTGCATGTAACAAAATCGGTCTCTATCTTTTATACACTGGGACAAGTTGCGTACTTTTACGTGTCGAGTCAGTCTAGCATTTGTTATTTGAGTGGTTAACATCTACCATATTTCGTCAAACCATACTATCCTCTCAGGCTCAATATTGGGCATCTCCCTCAAATACAGGGTGTCTACTTACCTGAAAACCTGGAAAGTTACCATTTCCATTACGTATGTCACTTCGGGTTTATATTTTGTGAGTACGTAGATAGCGACCGCTAGGATACCTGAGTTGGGTTTGTCACTGCCTCCACTTGCCTGTTACAGACTTCTTTTTTCTTATTTCGTTACTATTTCCTGTGGCAGAGTACCTACAAACCTGTAAAATATTGGTAGAATTTCTATCAATATTTTATGTGGCAATTTGAAACACGCTTTTTGTTACAGGTAAATCCCATGTAGTATTGGAAGCCTTTTTCTCATTTTGATTTACGTATATTGATGAAGGTATAATAACACTAATATTTGATTTCCCAGTTTTTAAAATGTGGAAAACCAAGACCATATTTCGAGAATCGTGGAAATATCACTGAAAGTGGGCTATTAGTGTGAGAGATCCATTTAAGGCAGGGTGCAGAGACATTTCAAATATGGAGCTGGCTCGTCGAAGTCTCATGAAAGAAGAAGAAAAAAGAAAACGACAATATAGCTGTTAATGCACAGTGTTTAAGTTCTAGTATTTTATAGTTTTCGTGTGTAGTACGAGTACCAATCTTCTGCTTCTACGAAACAGGTAGCTGGCACATCATTATCATCTATACTTGTTTTTACGGAAAAGAGTAAGAATGCTACTAACCCAGCAGAAACTAGTGGTGTGTTGAACAAGTATATAATCAGAGATGGAAGTGACGAAAACTGAAATAATTTGAATCTTAAATAAGGTTACAAATCATTCATCTTTCATACAAGCTAGTGTTATCGAACTGTAATGTTTTGTGATTGTTAAATTGTTTTAAAAGATGTAATTATACCAGGGGTGCCCACAAGGGGGGGGCTATGACGCAAATTGCGTCATTGAAATATTTGGGGGGGGGTAAAAATCTATATAAATATGTTTGAGGGGGTGTAAAAATTAATCGAAAAGATTTTTTTTTTCACGGAAGAACATCTATGGATAGACAGTTGTGGGGGGTGCGTCATGGACATAAAGGGGGGTGGGCACCACTGATTATACAAAGAAAAGACAAAAAAAAAAAAAAAGTTACGTTACTACTTTTGGATTGGATCCTTATTTCCAACAGACATTACTTCATAATCTACTCAAGTGTGACTATTTCGCAGTCTCTCTCAGATGGACTGAGTAGTTCGTTTCTGGGACAGTGAAAAAAAAGTGTGAACGCGACATTATGGTGAGTATTCTTTCGTCACCCAGAGAAAGTCGTTTCTGCCACAGATTTCCATCGTTAGATACTCTTCATTGAGTACGTCAGTGAAGTCGTTCTTTAAATTCGCTGTAGCACTCATACACACTCGTTTATAAGATTCCTCTGAAATACTTAACCCATTCGACGATGAATTACAGCTTTATTATGCCTTTCCGCGTATAGAAATCGAATTACATTATGCAGTTCATCTTGGCGGGTGCTTCGATTGCACTCGGTGTATTTTTACTCTGGCTGCACTATAATAATTGAATGACACAGTCTGTCTGTCGGTGTAGGGGACAGGTAACGTCCAATTAACAGCTTTGTCGTATCTCCGTTTCGTCACCTCACGTGATTCTCCTCGATGGTTCAATGGAGGTTGAAAAATATGGTAGCATTGAATGTCTGATGATAATGTTCATATTTCAAGTTACCGTAGAGTGATTATTCATCAGAGAAACTTAGGATCTTTATTTGAAACTGCATTCCTTACAACCTTTAAACCTTTTCCTTAATTCGCAAACAAGACCGTTGAGTATAGTGGAAATAACGAAAAATAATTTACAAACAGAGGATATAGACTTAAGATGTATTTTATTATTTTCAATCCATTTTACAAAAATTGAAATAAGTACAGCTGTGTAAGTAAAATTAATAGATCTATTGATATTGCTTTCTGTGTGTTTTATGAATGTTTGAACTAATAATGTACTATTATTTTGCAGGTAATACTTTTAGCAATCAAAATGGATAGTATGAAAGCACGCAGATTAAAAAATAAGCATAATTCCGATGTAGTAACCGAAATGAGTGGTAAAAAGTCTCAGAAATTAAAAAGTAAAAGTAGCCCTGATGTGATAACCAGAATTAAAGGTAAAAAATCGCAGAAATTAGAAAATAAATCTAGCCCTGATGTGTTAACCAGAGTGGATGGTAAAACAGCCCATAATTTAGAAGATAAACCTCGCACGGACGATATCAGAATATCAGAAGAGATAAACTTCGCAGGAATGCTTTTGTCAGACCACACCTTAGAAGGTCTTCATAAGGCTGGATTCATTAAGCCTTCTCCTGTTCAACTGAAAGCTATACCTTTAGGAATCTGTGGCTTTGGTAAGTTATTTATTCTTCGTTTTTCTTTTAATTGCATTTGTTACCAAGAAATAATTTCTCAAAGAGAAAACAGAAAAAAATAAACATGAAGAATATTTTTGTACCTTTTGTAAGTTTACGTAAATGTAATGAACACCACTAAACGCTGTATAAATCGAATAATATTTATATTTCGGAAACCAGATAGGGTAGTTTAAAAATTCAATTTTTATGTGGGCATTGTGTTTAGTAGCATTTTGATTTTTACGGACTTATTCCATATAATACGGTATTAACGATTACAATTCTAACCATGAACGTTTCGGCAGAACGTTATTGCCGTCCTCAGCGCGGATCCTTTCAGAAAACTAAAGTTGTTGGACGAAGCACATCACTTTTGATTGATTATTTTTTTTCCTGCCTGTTCTTTCAGTATTAATAATTCAAAGAAATTTTCTTTGTATCTTTGAAACTCCTTTTCCTATGCACTATCCTGTATCCTGTAAATCTGCGAATTAATAAATAATGGAGCATTGATTGAAGTCTCAAAGTCTTATCTATATTTCATTTTCATTTCACTGGTTTTACTTTTAGTCCATAGAAACCTTAATGTTTAACGAAATTGTCTGTGTACGTTTAAAGCTCCTACATCCTGTGAATGAACCCCTATCCTAACGTAGCTGTCGTTTAATAATTAATCGATTAATAATTAACGTTGATTTAAAATTTCATTTTTACACCTGTGTTACAATTTTCACTTAATTCTTGCGGAAAACTAAGAAAAATTGAAAACTGTAACTTTGAATCCCATGACTTTCGTTGAATCTTGGAAATTATCGAAGAAAATATTATTGAATCATTAATACTGGTAGTGTGCATAAGTTATTATACACAAGAAAAATTAAATCAACAGTGATGCAGTTCATCCAGCAACGTTAGTTTTGAGAAATAATTCATGTTGAGGTTGGCAATGTTCACGGTTGCAATTTTAATGTTGAGAGTTTCTGGTAAGTGCATCTTTAGTTAGTATTTGCTATGCAACCTATCAAATTATTTAGCGATGTTAGTAACTTCAAAATTTAAAATAATCTCATTTATGCTAATGAAAGGAGGAAACAACTGATTTTTTTACACACCAGAATCCTCTATAGGTTCGACTTCTATAACACACAGAGTGAAAAAGTGACCACTGCATTAACCAGTACCCTGGTGCTTGGGGTCCTGGGTTCGATCCCAGCCTCCGCCAAGTGAACTTTGTGGTGGACAAACACCGTGTGCGTGGTTTTTCTCGGGGTTCTCCCGTTTCCTCCCACTTTCTTCATTCCACCATTTCATTCATTTCTCATAATCACCGTCTCCTTTAGCCTAACCGGCATAACCGTGGGATGTAAAACTCAAAGATTTCATTTCATTTAATTTTTTCATTAACCACTACGCCACCCACATCGCAACGACATCGAGAGAGTGAGTGGCGTTGTAGGTACCGTAGTGGTTTGTGCAGTGATCACTTTTTCACTCTGTGTGTTATAGAATTCGAACCTATAGAGGATTCTGGTGTGTAAAAAAATCGGTTGTTTCCTCCTTTCGTTAGTATATATGAAATCTCAACCGTCATAAGGTGCTCGCTATATGGACACAGCATTATCCAGTCACAGCAAGGATTTGTGCTACAGCCCACGCTGTCCAAGATGAGAGCACTTAGATAAGCATAAATACAAATTCATGTAGTATGAAAATGTTATTAATTAAGTTCTCACTTATACTTGACAGTTTATTCTAGAACTTACTTTCCGTTTTCATGTGTTGCCACCCTTTTATGGTGTGCAAGCATTACCATGCTTAACAGAAAATCTCTGTTCCTTTACTAGATTTAAAAATAAGACTCAAATATATTCGGGTAGTCTGTCCTGTGGAATAAGTAACAGATATTTTTTCATTATTATCAAGCCTGTTGCCAGTTCCTTACAACGCTGTCTGGAGTAAGCGGGAGACACGCTCCCTTTCACAGTTGACATGTTCCGGGATATTTGACTACTTCACATCCGTCATGGAATTAAGGTTAATAGTGGAAAGGTTTTGTAGAGAAAAAAAAGTGCTTACTTTCATTAAAAATACTTAATTGTATAATCGTGTTCAAATACCATGTGCTCATACTTACCTGTAGAGTTACTTTCAACCAAGGTGTGTATCATCTTCACTTGTTTTGCATTTTCTTCACAAGATTAACACAACTTAGGTTCTGCTGTTATCGGATCACTTTTGAAAGAAAGGCAAGTGTTCTATAAATTGTACGTTAATTTTAACCAATCATTTTTCTCTAATGAGTATTCTCGAAAACACCGTCCAGAAGGCTTCTTGTTTTATCGAAAGTGTATTTTTCTTCTTTCAAGATCTTATAGTTCAGGCAAAATCAGGAACAGGAAAGACATGTGTGTTTACTGTTGTAGCATTGGAAATGCTACGTGTTGAATCTAAGGTACTGCAAGTATTGGTACTCGCTCCGACCAGAGAGATCGCCGTACAAATCCAAGATGTAATGACAGCTGTGGGCTCAGGAACACCAGGTATGTTTATTGACTGTACCATATTTATTTGTTAATGCTGTTACTAAGTAACTCTGTTGCATAAGAAACACGAATACTTATTGCCGTAGACCTCTATTGGAAGAATACATAACTGAAATTAATCTTCTCCATGATCCATCTTTCTGTTGGCCTACCACCCTCTTAATTTACTCAAAAGTCTCTTTCTCATTGGCTTTCCAAACTAAAAAATTACATATGCCATGCGATGGACGCCCTGCCTATCTTAGATGTCTTTATATTATATGCACCCATATTTCGTGGAATTTACGAATTATGAAGGTTTCTGTTGTGTAACTTCCTGCTTTTGCATAAAACATTTCCTTCAAACTTAGAACCTCCAAATTTCTATTTTATCTACAAGGTAGCTGTTAGTAAAAAGCCAATAACATTATTAATAATAAAATGAAAAAACAAAGAAAAAAATGTTTAGTAGTAGTAGTAGGAGGAGGTGGATGCTTGTTATTTGGGATGCTTGACTTTTTGCGTAATTTTTTATCATGAACCTCTTTCTTGTGCTGTTTTGCTGTCGTTGCTGAAAATACCCTAAAAAATCGAAGTACTAACACTAACGCTTTCCGTTAGAGTAGTTCCTGTTCGATTACTCCCGGAAAATACGCGTTATTGGGATCTCGTATGCACAACAGACGTTCTCCTGGCGGACACAATGTGTGAACTGTACGCTACGGATTCGCCCACACAACTGCCCTTTTGTCGTGTGAGTGTCGTTAGAATAGAGTGATGTAAACACAGCTTCTTAAATGTGATTTTACTGTGGTATAGGGTGTATCAAAAAGAACTTTCCAATTTTGAAAACTCGTATTGATTTATTTATTTATCTTAAAGGCATGGTTTTGGTGTCATTTTGTAGCAAAAGACATCAAATTTTGTACTTTATACCTTGATATCTAAAGAGGTTCAATGTGGCTTTCATTGGGGATGGGGCACACATCTCATCTGAAGTCGATTCCTTGCCGAACTCGTTGAAGCATGTCAGGTGTGTCTTTTAATTCTTCCACCATTTGTAATTTGTATGGTTTGAGATGCAACCGTTTTCTTAACACACGCCAAACTGCCATAGGTGGGACGCCCAGATGTCGAGAATCACGTCGGGTTGATTTTGTAGGACTGTTCACAAAGCTTTGTCTCACTTGCTCTTCAACGTCTTCAGACGTACGGGGACGAACTGAAATTTGTTGCGCCTTGTCTAACATCCAGTTTCAATAAAACACTTATACCAGTGATAAATAGTAGGTCTACTGGGAGCTGGGAGAATCTTTACCATACTTTGTACGAAAATTACGTTGCACAGTTGTCGCAGACTTGGATTCTTCAAACCAAAACACACAGCTAGCACGCTCGGGACCAGTAAAGGCAGCCATCTTTGTTGCAACTGCCGCTAGCGTTTGCGGTGGCTTGTTTCTGAACTAGTGTACTACATGAGTGAAAACTTGATGTATTTTACTACAAAATGACACCTAAACCATGTCTGTAAGATAAATGAATAAATCAATACGAGTTTTCAAAATTGTAAAGTTTTTTTTTTTTTTCATACATACTGTATTTGTATTGTAGAATACTGGCTTTATGCATCATAGTACTATTTACTGTAACGTAAATTAAGAGGAAAATAGTAGCACTTTTATAATAATGAGATGACTATTCCGATCAACGAACGTAACATCCCAATAATATTCAAATTGACTATAAGAGAAATAATACTCTTAACAAATTGAAATTCTATATTACAAGCAGGAAAGTGATAGCATATTTAAGTAAATACCAATAACATTTTCAGATATATCGTTAGGTAGACTGAAAAAATAGAGTTGAATCATTTGTGTGTCAAAGCATAAAACAAAAGTTAAGCCATTGCTAAAGATTTAGCATACTCTGCGTGATATGTAGTGCTACTGAAAACTACATACTAGGGATGGCCAAAAATTATCCGGAATTCGGAAAAATTCCGGATTTTTCCAATTCCGAAATATTTCCGAAATCCGGAATTTTTCCGATTTTACTTTCCGGATTCCGAATTCTGGAATTGGCCATTTCTAGCTAGTAGCTGTTTAAATAAACACCATAATAAATATATACAGTAACTTGTATTAGTTTCTTGTAGTTGGATATGTCTTATCACTTAGGTAGAGAATTGCTACTGCAGTTTTTTACTGCTTTATGAGGAAGGTGTTATTTTCACACGCACAAAAAGGGCGTCAGTATGTCTGAAACAAGATCGCTTTCCCACCTGCAGCTGTTCCAAAGCACTGCAAACTACTATCTAACCAGACAAAAGACAGTGAAGGAAAGATTCAAAGCAAACCTTCCACAACCATTCTGATAACATTCGCTTATTGTCAGCATACCTACATACAGTAAATACAAATTTATATAATTTTTGAGTTTACGAAGTATACAATGTAATTGCTCAATAATTAACATAAGCAGGCATTTATTAATTTATATTAATATAATAATTAATAAAACTAATAAGCGGGTGATTGATGACTCAGTGGTATAGTTTTCATCTATGATATTCTAACCCAGGTCATGTGGGTCTTCGATGGCTAATATTATGTTTGCAAATTTTCCCGTGATTCTCTTGGTTCCCTTTCTTGCATTTCTTCCATCATTACTCATTAACGAATATAGTTATCAAAACTCTATAACCCTATAGTCATTCTGTCCGTCAGTGAAACAGTCAGTCTCAAGAATTATCTGATGGATTACCATCAATTTTGGCCACGATGTGCACTCATGTCCAGAATTTTTGTCGCATGTCTATAAATATGTTGTTGTAGGAATATAATTTGATAACGAATTCGCCCGGTATTTCTTATAATGTTAGTATGTGTATAATCGGCAAAGACATGTATGTGGCAAATTTCATGTCAAAAGAGTTGTAAATAAGAACAATAAGACGAAAATAAAACTTTCGTGTCCATTTAGCAACATTTTGTTTTACTCATTCTAATTTTCGTATTTATAATTCTTTTCCTATGAAATTTACCACAAATATACATTTCCCGATTATACACATAGTATCAGTATTAAAAGTCATCTGCAAAATCATTATCAAATTATATTCTTACAAGAAAACAGTTATAGATATGCGACAATCATTTTGGACATGAGTGTACATAGCCAATAGTTAAAATCGAGCTCCCTGATGAATGTAATATTCAAACCGGAAACGGTACAAATCAACCTTTCCGATTTTAACATTAATTACTATACAGAAAATATGGTAATAGATAGCGAGAAGCGGTTTCCTATAATTGACATATATAATGTTCAATGGTACCCAATTTGTGCATTTGCTGATAATAGTAGGCTTAGGTACTTAGGAAGCATTTTCCGCTTTAGAAAATGTGTGCTTGGTAAAGAAAATAGAGAATTACTGGGTCAAACGGGAAACAAAGGAGAACGTGTTAGAAATAGTATGAAAGAAAAGAACAATTTTAGGTGTAGTAGAAACGAGGAAGAGGAACTGGTTAAAACATTACCTTGAAAGAAACTGCGTCATGAAGAACGTGCTGGTACTTACGGTGGCAGGAGAAACAGAGAGCGGCGAAAGAGGCTACAGTTGATGGATGGTATTAAAACACGAATCAAGCAGTATAGGTTTGATTACTTCACCTTTTATGAGTCAAGTAGTGTATGCATTGTTTAAGCCTAGCTGTGACTTACTATACCTAGGTATTTATTGATATATGCTGAATTTTGACAACACCGACGTGAAGGTTGACTAGTCACATAACTTAAAACATGAATAGGAGATGTCGCGTACTGTACAATATTTAGTTTCCCTTGCCTTTGTGAATATGTTCGAAAAATGTATCGTTTTCGTCGCTCATAAGTAGCAGCAATGTAAAGCAGATGTAAATAATCGATTTCTTTGGTTTTTGATCAATTCAGTCATCTTTTCATCTTTTGTAGTTTCTCAAAATGCCATACTACAATCGAATGATCAACGCATAGTTTCTTTGCAACTTCTTGTGTTGTCGTTTTCCGCAGAACTGCTTCGGGTATCAGCTTCAATTCGTAGTGTCCAATAACCGAACGTGTTAGTTATCTTCCCTATCCTGCAAGAGCACAACAGAATTTTTAGAACCAACCTTCTATTGTATGTTCGCTTACATTACTATAATTTATATCTCACTTTCATTAATGTTTCAATTTGTTTTGGGTCCTCTGCGACCGAATTGAAATAGTTACGCCGCATTAGAGTTTGGAAAATTGTATAATAGTTTGGCTTCCTATCGTCTCAGGCATGAAAATAGATGAATACACATATATGTTTCCTATGACACATATTTCTACAAGCTGTTAAACATAAGCTTTCAGACGATATTAACAAGGGATACAACCAGTATATTTTATTAGGGATTAGATTTCTGAGCTGTCGGCGTCTATGGTCATTTACCCCGTCACGTATGAGAGTGACGTCTCTCGGCGAGCACACTATCCGGGGAAAGGGAAGGAAGGAAGCGGTCTGGGACCTGTATGTTAGGTACCATCCCGGCATTTCCCTAGTGTGAATGAAGGAAACTCAGGAAAAAACACACTCAAAATGTCTGGCCTGAAAAAGCTGTTACACTTTTTCGACCGAGTGTCCCCACCGGGAATCAAACCCAGGACCGCTTGCACCAAAGACGAGAATGTTAGCGACTAGGCCACGCGCGGCCAAAGCATATTTTATTATCACTGATATGTGTCAAAATAAAAGTTCCCGAATTCCTACATTTAATTTGGTTCAAACCAAGCGAATAGGACACGGGGATATCCTACAGTCCATCAGAATATTGCATCCAGACAGCTTCAAAGCAAATTGCTACTACATTTTGCGCATATCATGCTGGGTTCAGAAACGAGCCACCACTGGTTCTATTACTAAATTATTCCACAAAGACTACTGTTTGCGTTATTTCAAAAAGTCAAGTAGACTCTACATTATCTGTTTAGTTAACAGACAGAAAAAGAGAAAGAGAGAAAACTCCCTAATAAAATGATAAATATTTTGTAAACGATCTACTAAACTTGTAACGCTTTCATAATAACGCGACTGTGCGAAGAAGAAACAGTCATCGATCAAGGACATTTTCTAAAACTAGATACTATATATTTTGACTCTTTTAGGCCTAGTTAATTTTGATCGCGAGGCGCTAAGGGTGATCCATACTACTAACGGCAGTACGCCAGTGCAAAAGTTGAGAACTCCTCATTTACATTTTTTTTTTCGTGTTTTCTGCAACTACATAAGACATCATTATTAAATTTATTTTAAAATGTGTACACTACTTTTATTTTTTTTTTTTTTTGACTTCCTTTTCGTGTAATACCGTTTAAACGTATGTTACAATATTAACAAATATTTATGAATTATTTGTCTGTACTAAGTATTCATGTAATATTAATAAGACGGAATGTGAGGTAAAAAGTGTGTTTTTGATGGTATGTGTGGAGCAACAATCATGGTACTAATCATAGTACACCATTTTTGTGATCCGGCTTACTCTTCTGCAACATTAGACCGGATAGTCGGTAGTCTACTGTATATACATTTACGACACACGAAATGAGAAATTTTCGAAGGGAGACGAAAAAGGCTTGCCTAGAATCGATTTAAGACGAGAGAGAACCGTTTGGGAATCGAGGTGAGACTTTTACAAAAATGAGACGAGACAAACTTTTTCTCGTCTCGTCTCGTTTCGTTTCGTGGTAACATTAATAGGACATTTTAAGAAAGTAATTGTCATCCCTTTTCTTCTACTGCCCCGTCGAATCTCCAAAAATCCTTTCCTAGTGGTATCTATTGTATGTTTTGTCCAAATTTCAAGTTTCTAGCCTAAGCTGTTTGGCCTGAACGTTGATCAGTCAGTCAGACACTTACTCAGTCAGGACCTTTTTCAAATATAGAGATATATGAATACAGACGGCTACTAAGGGGGAAGGAACGTATCCCGGGCGTGTGGTTGGAGGGACACCTAAAAGGGCAATAGAAGGGTAGATGTACACTCATGTCCAAAATGATTGTCGCATATCTATAACTGTCTTCTTGTAAGAATATAATTAGATAATGATTTTTGCAGGGTACTTCTAATACTGATACTATGTGTATAATCGGGAAATGTATATTTGTGGTAAATTTCATAGGAAAAGAATTATAAATACGAACATTAGAGTGAGGAAAACAAAATGTTGCTAAATGGACAAGAAAGTTTTATTTTCGTTTTATTGTTCTTTACCGCTCTTTTGATATGAAATTTGCCACATACATGTCTTTGCTGATTATACACATACTAACATTATAAGAAATACCGGACGAATTCGTTATCAAATTATATTCTTACAACAACACATTTATAGATATGCGACAATAATTTTGGACATGAGTGTACATATAAATTAGGGGCTCCGAATTTTATGTTTGCCTCGGGTGACATAGATCATGTATGAATAAGGAAAATATAATGTCCGTGAAGTTCACAAGCCACTTACGTCAGACTCCAGTTTTGACTTTAAACGTCGCTAGTGCTACGTTAGTATTCGATAGTGACGCAAATCGTTATACTCCACAGATAACGTGTGCTTTTTAAATAATGAGTATGGGTCTTCTAACTACATGCCAACAGGCCCACGTCTAAGAATCATCTCAAAAATGAGGTTAACCGTTAGAGCAAGTAAGTGCTCATTAGTGTCATTAATATTAACGTTAGTACCTCCATCGTACAGCTCTTGGCGTAATGATATGACTTTAACAACTTTATACATCAGGCTTACCTTATTAAAATTAGCCAAACGAACATGATAACACCACACTTTTGGTTAGAGTCTCAATGCATCCCTATACTCTCGCGAACATAATGCGCGATGTGGACGTGCTGCCTGACGTGCCCAAGTTAGTTACTTTTTTGCAACTATTGTTTATCTGTTATTTACTGCTAGTCTGTAGAGTATTCCTTACATTAATATGCCGTTGTCCTTGATAATCATTGAGTATTTACAAGTAGTATGTGCATTACTGTTAGAAGATATCAAAAAACAATAGATAAAATCTACTACTTAACGGTTCATATTTTTATTTTATAGTACATAATAATAATAATAATAATAATAATAATAATAATAATAATAATAATAATAATAATAATAATAATAATAATAATAATAATATTCCAGCGTGAAAGTTATCAATTGCATCACACTGGCAACAAGCGACGCATATTTTAACTTCATAAAAATCGTTTCTCACGATTTTCTCGAAAACCACGCATGATAACTTATCTTCATTATGTCATTTTGTTTATCTCGGTGTGATATATGTTTTATCTCTGGACAATATCACAGTAAAACAAAAATTAAATATTAGGAGTACATCATACTTTTGGGCTACATCTCATTAACCATGGAAAGATTGAGTAGTGTATATTTCAGGATGTAACTTTTAGCTTATCTTGTATCATACATTCTTAGAATTACAAAAAGAAAAATATTTTTTCCGAAATCCGGAAATATTCCGATTTTACTTTCCGAATTCCGGAATTGGCCATCCCTACTACATACCAGTCTTTCAGTAAAGTTCTGTTTTCTCTCATAACTGAGAGAGAGATTATAGCAAATAACATTAAAAATATTAGCAAATAACAGTATTTCCTTTTAAACCAATTGTCCCTACATGCAGCCAGAGTGTTAGCGTCGAAACGGATCGATCTTAAGTACACACAACATCAAGTTTGTATACATACATATTTGGGAAACAACATAATTTTAAAATTTGTTGTACATCTGTTATTACATTTCGGAAATGCTGTTTTAAAAATTTATTTCTAAAGGAATCTTTATTAATTACCTTTTTGTTATGTATTTGAGTAATCTTTGTTGGTTTATCACGGTCTTTCATTGGGAACGAACTTTCTTTTTTTGTTTGATTGTATAAAAATCAATAACATTTTCATGTAGGCAAATTATTACATTTTTGTAATTATTCTGTATTTCTTTAGCCATATTTTTTATTCTTCCTTATATTGAAATGAAAATAAAATCTTAACACCTTGAGGCCCAGTGTTTATTCAGTAGTCGGGTCTAGAAATCCAGGATATTTAGGCGTATATTAAATTACTTTTCGCATGAATGTAATGATTACAAATACAAACACTTGTTATATTCTGAAAGTAATTTTTACAAGGATACCTTCACATATAAATCTGATCATCAATATTTTTAATTTAGAAATTTACTTCAAAAAGCATTAAATTATTATTTGAAAAAAAATCTGCATCAACATGTAAAATAATATTGTGGTACAATTTAAACATTCTGATAAGCATAGCATTTTACAATGTGAGCACTGCCAGCAAGTTCCCTTCTCAGATTATTTGTCAACAGAATGCTTTGATTTGTCAGATCACACTTAACAACTGCTAGTTGGAGTTTTTTTTTTTCTTTCTTCCGGAAAATGCCTCCCAAGAAGTTTATTTTGTAAGGCAATATTTGGTGAGGTTCTCTGGACTACCACAGCTACCATCGTAGCCAACTTCTTTAATGTATTTTGTACAAATGAATGACGAACGTTTCCATGGTAACTAAATCTGACTTACGGTCGTGCACCTGATATAAAACATTAAAAAACGAATCTTCGAATTATATTCGGGCATGGGACAGCGAACGTTTTACGCTTCCCTATTCTAGCTCGGGCATGGGTTTCAGTGTGTTAATAAAATACAAAATTCACTAAAAGTATATTACAATAGTTTCCATTGACTGAGAGTCAGAAACAGTTTAAACAACAAGGGAAAAATTAACCACAATCCAAGTGTATTTTAATTAATTGTATTAGAGTTTAGCGTTCCTTTCAGCACCGAGGCTATACGAGTCGGTGGACCTACAGTTTAAGGTGGATTCCGAGTTACCGTAATGCGTTCAAATTTGAAGGGCTTCCCACCGGAAATCGAATTCGGACCCTACGAACCAAAACTGCGCGCGCTAGCCACTAGACCAACGGGTAGGACGAATGCTGTTACGTGATAGTTTTTCGTTTATGTGGAAGATAAAAGCTATCAAGTAATTGAGAGTACTTGTCATCGTTGTTCTGTGCATATAAACTCTTTGAAAGTATATTGCAAGGATCCCCACATCACAACAGACGCACGTGTCAACTCAACACGTGCTATTATTTATAAACAACATAGCAGACAGCAAGCCAACGCGGAAGGACCCGAGGAGGACAAATAAAAGGAGGAACACCGAGGGACCCAGCATCAGTCGTCCAACTGATCAAATCACCTACACCGCCCTGAGGTCGCACTGGACTAGGGGTACACCCATCCTTCAGAGGTCGCACTGGACTAGGGATCCTCTCAACAACAAAACCTTGCGAAGCTGCCTTGAGCTAAGGGGTCTATCCTTCCAAACTCACCGAACCGGCAGGTGCCTTGGAAACTGCTTTGAGAGAAGGGGCACCATGCAAAACACCTATACTCCTCTACTTGGACATTAACGAGGGAACAGTATTATTCTCTTTGACATTTTGTATTTATCAAATTTTATAATAAAATTGGTGAAGGGATAAATCTCGGACCATTATTGACTCTACCAAAATCATTACAATATATATGGTTCAGATCCAATGTTAAGCGTAGTTGACTTAAATAGCGTTAGTGCTGAAAAGCATATTATATACAAGTACAGGGTGTCTATTGGTCACGAAAGTCATGATGGTCACGAAAGTCATGAAAAAGTCACGAAATGAGAAAACGGTCATTAAAGTCAAGAAAAAGTCACGAAATCAGAAAACGGTCATGAAAATCAAGAAAAAGCCACGAAATTTAGCTTTTGGGTCACGATTTTTTTTTATCTGTATAAATATAAGTACAGACTGGAAAATTTTATTATATAAAACGTCAAAATTCACCGCCAAAAATGTCTATGGGCGGCTGTAGACGCTACCAAATCGCAAGCAAAGCATGCTTCTATCGCATCCATGAAAATTCGGCCTAATTTGCACCCAAATTCGCTCTTGAGAATGTTACAAAATTTTATGGTTTTTAAAAGGAAAGGTCACGAAAAAGTCACGCAATTTCATTTTTAGATTTTAGTAGACACCCTGAAGTAGGAAATCGTAAAAGTCTAACATACAGTTTCTGAATAAGCACTGAAGTTTATTTTCAGGTAAACTTAATATTTTAAAACCTGCTGTATAATCCCAAAACTTGTGATGTTTTCTCCTGCATTAACTGATCATAGTCTCCTAAACAATTTTATTAAAAAAAAAAAAAAAAAGGTACACAAGATTACATGTATGCATGCTGCTGAAAGCACTACGTGATGAGATTAAATTTATAATAATTATTTACAACTTAATTTTATTGCGGTTGTAAATAAGTAATGCGTTATACTTACATCATTATATAATCCAGTGGTTTCCAACCGGTGTGTTGCGCAGTCTCATAAAGTGTGTCGTGAAATTTTAGAATTTAAATATAATAAAACATTTAATAATTAGTTAAAATCAATCCCCGCCTTCAGCGGCAGCAATAATGCTCAATTGTAGATAATCACTTCTTGATAGAAACTTACAGGCTTACACTATTATAATTTATATTATTATTAATGCGGTAATAAATCAAGTAAATGTGTCGTGATATCAAGAGTGTTCAGTATGGTGTATCGTCAGTCAAAAAGGGTGGAAACCTCCGACCTGAACCAGCAAACAAACCATGTACCGTATTTTGTAGTTTATAAGACACACCCCAAAATTTAACTTTTTTAAAGAAGAACAAAATTGAAAGTAAGACAGTGATAATAATTTTAAAATAATTTAACTAGATACTGTAGTAGCTTTTGAACAGTGCATTGACCTTTTAGACACTCAAATCCGTGTCACAGCGATTAAATCTTCTTCCGCACCCACGTTGTCGTCACCATCGTTTTTTTTTTTCTCTCTTCGTCATCGTTGATTTTATAAATTTATATACTCTCTCCCATCAAAGGCATTACTGAAGCCACACTTATTCGTTCACTTAAAACATAGATGTTTTAACCCACTCGCACACCTATGTGATTGTGGGGTGAAAAGAGGGCGCGCATTTTTTTTCTTCTTTGAAAAAAAGCACAGCAATCTGTATCTTTATGTTCTGTCATACAGTTTTGTAAGACCTTGTAATATTGCTCGTAATATCAAGAAACCTAAAATATTTAACTGATAGGGGCCGCGGTGGCTCAGTGGTAGAGCGTTCACCTCTGGTGCTTGGGGTCCCGGGTTCAATCCCAGCCCCCGCCAAGTGAACTTTGTGGTGGACAAGCACCGCGTGCGTGGGTTTTCTCGGGGTTCTCCCGTTTCCTCCCACTTTCTTCATTCCACCATTTCATTCATTACTCACCATCACCGTCTCCTTTAGCCTAACCGGCATAATCGTGGGACGTAAAACTCAAAGATTTCATTTCATTTCATTTCATTTAACTGATAAACGCGCCCAATGTTAGGGTTCGTATACGGTCCGTATTCTACATGATTGTGCCTTATTACGAGGCTGTGTTTCAGCGTCTCGAGAAAGATCTTTCAGACGCAGATTATCTCGTAATTTGTGCATTTGCGTTTAACGTTCTCATTCTGACATTTAAAACATGTAATTGCCAAGAAATCGGTAGCTGTTACTATAAAAATGTCATACCTCCTCCATGTAGCGGACCGTCATCGTCGGAAAGGAGTGGAGTTGAGAGGGTAGCTTCATTTTTTGATGCATACATCACCCTTCATCTGCATTCTCGTATGCCATCTCAGCTACAAATACCGCTACCGGATTCGCGGATGGTTAGTGGAAATCTTGAGAAGTCGCTGGTCTGTGGACGTCTTCCTCCATCTGAGGTGGACGTGCACCCAATCCCGGTCTGCTGTTGTATGCTTCAAATGTTTGTGTTGTCCAGTGTCCGAGTCTTTAAAAATATAGAAAAATCCCAACAAATATCGAAACAGAAAATTAAAAAGTAAATAAATAAATAAAATAAAAGCATAACAAATCCGCACCTTTTGTCGTCTCGCTTATTAATGGAGTCTATCTTTTTGGTTCAACAGGTTCTTTCTTTTAGTTCCAATTCTTTCTCTCTCTCTCTCTCTCTCTCTCTCTCTGGGGCCAGCGTTCCTGTCGACGGGAATGGCTTTCTTGCACCATCATTCGTCTTGACCGCGTCGGCCCCACGCTGATCCTACGGTAAGGGCGTGCTTATGGGATAGTCAGGGTAGTAGCGTAAGCTCTCGCAAACGTCTCGGTGAGAAGTTACGGCGTTGACACGCGTTTACTATTTATCAATGCATAGTTAAAATCAACTTTTCATGGGTACTAAAAATCTTTAAAATCGCGTCCAGACTTACTCTCTCGTAGAAAGCCCAAAACAAGCGAGAGCTAGATAAACTCTCAAGTTGTAACTGATGTGGAAAATACAACTGTCGCAACACATGTAGTACGATATCTTGTAATTAAAAATAAAGATGCTTGATAGTGCCAATGTTGAAACTAATTGTCCGAGTGCTATTAATAAAGTTATTACTTATAATGCCGGAGGTTAAAGATATCAAGAAATCATGGAATGGCACTTTATTGGTGGAAACAATCGATGAGAAGCAAACAGCGAAACTACTCAATTTGACTACCCTTGGACCAGTGAACGTATCAGTAGAACCCCACCATTTCCTGAACGTCTCTAGAGGAATCATATCGTGTTGGGACCTCCTAAATGCCACCGGCGAGGAGATTAAATCGAAGCTCGCTGACCAACATGTTGTAAAAGTAGGTCACCTCATAAGTAAAAGTCAGGTGAAGTAGTCGCTACTTAGTCACTGATTCTTACTTTCAGTTTGCCTACACTTCCGGACTATGTGAAGGCTGGGTATTATCGCCTTAAGATCCGTCCTTATATTTCCATTCCCTTGCGCTGTTTCAAATGTCAACACTTAAGGCACAACAGCACGTAATGTAATTCGAGTGCTGCCCTTTATGTGAATTGCGCCAGGGTAGTCAGTGGTACGGAATCTTGTAGAGCGACCAAGCTCTTTTGTGTCAACTGCAAGGGCGAGCATTCTGCTTGGTCTCAAGACTGTCCGCCTTTTCAACGTGCGAAACGTATCCGAGAGCTTATGGTTGTTGGTTGTTGAGAAGATCTTTGCTGCCGATTCTAAGCGCCCTTTAAAAGAAAGTACTTCTTTTTCGTTTTCTGTGTCCATTGCTAGTGTTTCGGCTATTTTTACAAGTCTGTGGCAACCCAGACGCCCGACGTTTCCACCCAAACAGATCTTGTTCCCGACAAAAGATCAGAAATTTAGACCTCATTCGCCTCGACTAGCGAACCTCCCGAAACCTCACATGTTTCTGTATTGTATTGATAGTATGCAAACTCCAGCTCTTCATCCCTCACCTTATATCGCCGGCCTAAAACTTAGCCAGCATATATGCCAATTGAATTATACGGTTCTTTCCCCAAAAAGAACAAAATTTCCAGCTTTTCGTAAGCCATTTGCAGTTTCTTTGAAACCTGACATTGTGGAAGATGAACTAATGGATACTAAGCGGAAAGTACTTGGCTCACGTGGAAAGGCTCACTTGAAACATTACTTTCTGGCTTTTTATTATTATTTTAACTCGTTATTGTTATTGTTATATATTTTCTCTATTGTTACTTTTAATTCTATTTATTGTTATTGATATATATTTCCTATTGTTATATATTTATTTATTTATTATTTTATCTCCTCTTTTTAGTTTTTATATATATTTAGCAACAGTTTCTTGATTTTAATGTTTGTTTATAAACATAATCCGTGTTGATCGTGACGGGAATAAATAGCTTGGATACTGACGTACCCATTAATCCTCAATTAATAAAATGTCATATCTGTTGGCAATACTGTTGTGTTGCGAGAATAGTGCCTGTAGCAGACGCAGTAATAATTAAGTACTAATTGCTTGGCATGACACTGATCTGTTGTGAATGGAAATTAGTTTTACTATTTCATGTGCCTTCAAAATGCCAAAGAAAATGTGTTTTGACAGAAAATCTAAGGATTGAATACCCTTTTATTGTACCATGTAGTTGTGATGGAAAATTGTCTCATATTATTCAAACCGGAAATGTGTTATTTGTTTATTATTATTATTATTATTATTATTATTATTATTATTATTTTACTATATGAACCCTACCCAATGTTCAACTTCTATATTAGGGAAGCTGGAACATTCCTTTCGATTTGCTCCAACAATTACTATTATCCCTGCAGCACGCAAATTTTCCGTCTATTTGTTCTAACATACAGTCCATCACGACTGTACATTTGACCACGCCTTCCGGGTAATTATTCTCAAAATCCTTCCTCCAGACTCTTCCACGTCCCTCGGAAAGATATAGGACGTCACTTACATTGTCGTCGTGTCTTCCTAATTTGATAATATAGGGTTTCTACAGATGTGAAAAATCAAGGAGAGTCAGGGAACGTGCTGAGGGAACCACATAAGTAGTCAGAAGAAGTTAGGGAAATTTACCAAATATATATCTAACAATTAAAGCAAATGAAAATAGGCTAAATCAGGTGCTAGTAGATACAAAATGCATATTGAAAAAATAATATTTTTGAATTACTAGATAAATTGAGATGGGTTAGCCTAAAGCTCACTCACTAGTGTCCGACTGCCAATACAGTTCCGGGTGGGGGTAGAAAGAGTTTTTTCCTAGGCTGTAAGTTTCGGAGATAGGCTCAGCTTCAGAAAACGAGTACAAACTCTGGGTCCAAACCCGAGAAAAAAAAAACAAAAAAACTTTGCGCTGATACCATTGCTAGGGAGACCCAGATCCGTGTAAGGCTGTTGCGCTAAGTAAGATTTTTACTATAGAAACTGATTATGCTTAGCAGGCTCAAAGAGATGACGTCTTTTGCCTTACTGGAGCTAACAGTTGTTTTATATATATACACGACTATTACATCATATGACTGTGCTTTTCACTAATTCAGTGTTTTCTTTCAGTTTCTAATAGAGATGGATTTGAAAGCTATATTACTATTACACAATTATTGTAACTATAAAGGTAACCAAAAAAGTTCTGTCGCTTTTTGTGGTGGTCTGTGTTCAGTTGGCCCTCACACCGTGAGTTGAATGCGAATGGAGATAAGGCGAAGGTCAGTTGTGGGTGTGTATATCCAACATACTACCTGGTTGTGGCAGTTCAGTTACACCTTGAACTTGCGTACGGACAGAGTGAACATGGATCCTCCACAGAGCGTCATAAGGACGTGTATGCTGTGCGAGTTCAAACTTGGGTCAAACACTGCTACCGGGGACGGAAGATATGCCAGGCTTTTGGCAAGGGTGTCGTAACTACGCAAACAGTGCAGCGGTGGTTTAACGAGTTAGAGACGGTGATGAAACATTCGAAGACGCACCGCGTGCCGGAAGACCAACACATGTTCAAAATGAAGATCTTCAGGCAGCAATTGAGGTGAACAGTGACCAGATATGTGAGGAACTGGGACTACAATTCAGTGTGAGTGGAGAAACTATTCGGCAGCACCTCCATCAACTTGGGAAGCACAACATGTTGGGTCGATGTGTCCCAGATGATTTGACTCCGGACCAAAAGGCAACGCGAGTAGACAACTGTGTTTCTTTGCTGTCTCGTCTGAGGAAGGAGCCATTTCTGGACAGGGTATTGACATGTGATGAGAAATGGGTCCTGTACGAAGCTCTACGGCGCCATCATAATTGGTTAGCATCCCATGAACTGGTTCCAAAACAACCGAAACCAGCACCACCAGAAGAAGGTCCTCCTGTGTGTTTAATGGACTGCTCGCGGCATCGAGCATCGGGAACTGCTACCAGTTGGTCAGAGTATCAATGCAACTGTGTACTGTCAGCAGTTGAGCCGTGTTCAAGAAAAACTCAAAACTCTGGATCGCAAAGGGGTGTTTCTGTTACAGGACAACGCTAAGCCCCACGTGGTTAGGATGACCCGGGACACCATTCTACGTCTTGGATGGGAAACACTATTGCTTCCGCAATACACCTCGGACATTACACATCCGATTACCACCCGTTCCATTCCTTGGGCAATCACCTTAGAGGACGCCAGTTCAAATCTGTAGTAGAGGTGCAACATACCTTCTTCGCTTCACTGCCCACCAAGTTCTAGCGCGATGGAATCCATGGCCTTCCAGAACGTTGGCAGGTCGTCGGTGCTAATGGGGATTATTTTTGATCTTCTAGGTACGTCTTAAATGACATATCGATTCGAAGATGGTGGGTGAAAAACCGACAGAACTTTTTTGGTTACCTTTATAATTAGTTCAAAGTTTTTGTTTCAGATGTCTGACGTTGGTGTGTATCATAATTTAATTGTATTGTAGTATTATTAAGGGTATTTGTATGACAAAAAAAATAATAATAATAATAAAATAAAAAAAATCAGGTGTTTTGCTGAACGGTAAACTGATAAATCATGGCAAATAAAACAACTTTGTTTAATCATCAGTAGTTATATAATACTGATTTTCCATCACAGTTAAGTGGCATTAAAAGTGGTGATTCCAAAGCATATTACGGAGTTTGTGACAAAACATTCAAAACTAGAAACATAAGAAAGAAGCAATAATTTCACACGCCAGAAGTCGAATTCACATAAAAAACTTAAAAATTCGAGTAAGTCAATTTTTGCTAAGTCAGGGAAAAAATCATATTAAAGCCAAGGAAAGTCAGGAAAATTGTAATATGATATCTTCACCATAATTAGCTAAGATTTTTAGATAAGCAGATATATAGATTATATTTAAGTCATTTCACTTACATGAAATCTGATTCCTAAAAATCTTTGCAGTTTAAACCTTTGACTCTGCATTAAATCCTTGTTCACGGAGGGTAAAACATATGAATAAAAGTAATAAAAACATCATGGAAATTGTGAAGGGCGGTCTCACCGGGATAGAGCAATGCAGAAACACCTTGTCGATTGCTGCCGGTCACACGATGTATTTTTATTACTTCAATTTTTATCCTCCATGGATGAGGGTCCAGGAGAGAACGAAAAGCGTGAAAGTATAAGGAATTTTCATTGGTCAGAAGTTCAACTAAGGAATGGTTGTTAAAATTCGCAAGCTTGTTAGCATTATTATTTTGTTTTTACTTATTTAACAATCACCGTTCAGAGGCTATTGCGTAGTGAATATCTAACAACAACAACAATGGAAAGGATTGGGGAAGGTATCGGCCAGCGCCTGTTTAGTAGGTACTATTCCGGCATTTGCCTGGTAGGACTGAGGAAAACCCCAGTCAGGATTGTCGCCAGCGGGAATCGAACCCACGACCTTTCGAATGCAAAGCCAACGCCCTAGCACTTGAGCTACTTCGCTCGGTCTAAAGTAATCTTACGTAACGCAAGTAATTGGTTCCGCGCTATGTAAAACAGCATTGTTCAGGGTCTATTTACAATTGTTTTAAGTTCAGTTTATCTACCACAAAACTGCAGGATAATAAGCAGCAATAAAAATTCTATTACTTTTAAAAATTTGAATTTGAAAACATATTGCTAATTCGTAAATATGTGCAATAATAAAAGCCGCATTAGAGTAAAACCTGTGTTGTTAAGATATTCGTGTATTTTGTTGATTAGTTATCTTTTTATCCTAAATAAATCGATAAGTATTATACACGACTGTAGAAAATTTCAGAGGAAAAGATTTATCGATATCAAATAATCTGTGTAATTTTTAGGTTTGAAAGTTCGTTCGTTCATCGGAGGGTTACCGGTGAAAGACGATGAGGAGAAGCTAAAAAATTGCCATGTAGCCGTTGGAGCTCCTGGAAGAATAAAGCATTTGATAGAGAAAGGACAACTTAAAACAGAACATATACGATTATTTGTCTTGGATGAGGCAGACAAGTTAATGGAAGATCCGTTTCAGAAAGATATCAAGTAAGTATTTATTCCAACGGTTAAGATATTATACCCACTTTAATTACATTGCTATTAAGAAGGAGTTGGCAATTCGTAGCTTATGTCATTATTTTATTAATTAAAATAGCTAATTGTTAGCTTTTATTAATTTAATGCGTCTAATATTCAGTGCACATAACTATTCTGTTACGATGTTCTCTGACACAGCGTATTTGGGCAACTCAGCTCTCAGTTAAAATTTTGTACTGCACTAACGTACACATTCTGACGAACTATTGAATTAGTTAATTGTGTTCTCAACCTTGCTGTAATAGGGCTTGCTCACCGCCCTCCACAGTTTTCAAGAGTTCAACGCCCAGAGCAAAAACTCACTGGGTACCAGTGAGATGTAAAGATATACCACATTGACTTGACACTTAGTCTTCTGTTTCAAACGCTGCTATCGGCTGAAGGAATTCCACTCTCTTTCGCTTAGGCTCTCTCGCATAGCAACAGTTGAACCCTTATTGGCTCAACACGTGGGTGTGTCGATGGTGTGAGCTTTAGTTCACATTTTTGCCACGGCTCAAGACATTTTGGCAGCACTATAGTAACGATCAAAAGTGGAAATTAAAGTGATCTTAAGGTGGATCACCACCCGGAAGTCAGTACTATTTTAGCTCATTCTCTTAACTACTGCACAATGAAACGTTACATATTATAAACATTGTACTATAAAATAGAGTATTGTTTCAGCTACAGCACAAGACATTGATTCATTTGGTTGTCTCTCCTGATATCGAAAAATATAATAGATAAAAGAAAAGGTTTGATTCGTTTTACAATGAACACACAAGATGGCACTTCTTGGTAGATCTTACTAGAAGTGCTCAATTTTATGAAATGTTTATTTGAATGTGTAAAGTACTTTAAAGTAACGATCTTATTACGAAATAGATACATTGTTTGACCGTTTTTCGTGTTAACTTTCACATTTTATTTAATTGTTTATTTACATTTAAGGAAATAGATTTTGAGAAGAAACTTGCGCAGAACGCCATAATGCCAAATTTATACGTTTAATTTCTGGATTCTAGCGTTGCAGTTCGAGAGGCGTAACTTAGCTGTGAATTTCGGTAAGGGTCGAAAACTAATTTCTCCAGTAAGTATCCAAGCAGAATTCCATGATTACTTCCTTTATTATCTGGCACCAGTAAACACTTGACACTACCTGGCAATGCCGTACTATTCAAACAGTGTTTAGCATAGCACCGAGAACATCTAGTGATCCACCTTAATAATTGGGATCGTTTTCGGTGTTTTATTCAGCGCGATGTGATTTCTATCGATTGATATATGTCGTATTCTTGGACAATGTTACAATTAAACAAAAATTAAAGTTTAAGAGCCAACCATAATTTTGGTCTGTTTTTCATTAAGCATATTCTATACTGTCGTCTCGTTAGTGTCATAGTACAATATGTGATGAGGAGATCGGTTTTCTCGTAATAAGTGGCGTAGATATCTTACAGCATCGAAAAATATTCTTATTAACTAACTCTTCCCAAAAGCTCTCCACTGACTTCTATCCTTAGCCAACTGGACCCAGTTTCTACTTTGTATTCCTATTTGTTGGAGATCCATCTTAATATTGTCCTCCTATCTGCGTCTAAGTCTTCCTAATGGTCATTTTCCAATTGGATTTCCAGTTAAAACTTTGAAAGCATTCCTACTTTTTTCATTCTGGCTATATGATCTGCCCACCTGAGCCTCCTAGACTCGATGACTTTAACAAGTTTTATAAACGGTATAAATTGTGCAGTTCCTCGTTATGAAGTTTCCGCCATTCCTTATTCCCATACCTGTTTGTCTTAGGATCTTGTTCTCAAATACTTTCAGGGTCTAAATAAAAAAAAAAAGCTCTGAAAAAAAACAAAGAAAAAAGAACAAAAGCAAAGTAAATACTTGACATTTTTTTCATAAGAAGAAGCGGAAAGTTCTTCTTTGGTGCGTTTTCGTTTTATTTTTTCTTTTTGATTTGAAACTTTTTTAAAAAACTTTTCTATTAAAATGGAACTTTTTCAATCTACATTCTTACCTCAGAGTAAGCGACCATGTTTCACAACCATACAGGACAACAAGTATGATTATCGTTTTAAACTTTTTAAGCATCAAATTCCTCGACAGAATTCACGAAGACAAAAGATTTTGAAAATGTTATTATTATTATTTCGTCAAACGTTAGTGCATTGAAAGAATTTGATTTTAAATTCATAGTTTTACGTTTCCAAAAATCACGGAACTGTTAAAACACGGGTATAGTACTTTAAGAGCTCTAAAGGATGAAAACAGTCATGCTTTTTCATTGCGTGTTTATCTCCGCGAAATCTATAGTGTGTGAAGTAAGTAAAGTGGATTTATTTATAAAAGTCGCTTATAGTAAGACAGGATAATACGCATTTTTTTTTTTTTTTTTCAGCTTCATCTTCAAGAGACTTCCTGAGAACAAACAAATGCTTGCATTAAGTGCTACATATCCAAATTCATTGGATGAATTTCTTTCAAAATATATGAGAAACCCAAGTACAGTTCGTGCATCCTCAGATGTTCCAGTTCTGTTGGGGCTGAGGCAATATGTAGTTCCAGTCTCCAGTCACAACAACGTCATGGTTCAGATGAAGAACAAAGTAATGGCTCTGGTCAAAATTCTATCTTCTGTTCCGTTTAGCCAGTGTTTGGTGTTCTCTAACTATCAGTCAAGGTAAGGATATTATTCTGTACGTATGTGCCTTCAGTGTTGCAGTATTTCTTCTGTGCTCCAGTAACTTATTTTTAAAATTTTAAGATAAAGAAATCATTTTACTGTAATTATACATTGTTATTTGAACGCATAGGGAATGCTGTAGAACGTAAGCATAAATCCCTTTCACTTCAATGTTCGTTAAAAGTACGAGTGTTATGCAGGGTAGACCATAAGTCGCATAACACTAGTGGTTATTCAGTCCTCAGTTGACCAGAATCGCACCGTCTAATTGACGAAAAATACATTTAAAAAAAAAATATAGAAAAACTTCATGTGACTCGTGATAGTGCGTAGTTCGTTGTAAGAAGTGATTGTTGGTTAATAATTCATTTCATTTGCATTTTTGTTAAGTGATTTATGGTCCACCCATTTTCGATATACCGTTTTAGAAATGAAATGAAATACAATCTAAGTGTTACGTCCTACGATTATGCCGGCTAGGCTAAAGGAGACGGTGATGATGAGATATGAATGCAATGATGGAATGAAGAAAGTAGGAGAGCCCAGAGAAAACCACGTACACAGTGTTTGTCCACAGCAAAGCTCACTTGGCGCGAGCTGGGATCGAACCAAGGGCCCCACGTACTAGAGGTGAACGCTCTATCACTGAGCTTCGCGGCCCACCTACCGTCTTAGAGTATATCAGGAGGTGAAGTTATAAAGACAGATTTATTTTAAAATTCTATAGGTTAGTAATTATTACATTCTTATGTAGGCTGTAGTCATTAACCTTTTCACAAAGAGAGAAAGAGTACGGTAGCTCAGTGGTAGAGCGCTCGCCGAGAGGTCATGTCTGTGGTTTTTCCCACCTTCTTTTTCCACCAGTTCGTTCATAATCATTTAAATCATTTAATTCCATTGATCATTTATCTCTTTAACATTCGTGGAGCACAAAACTAGTATTTTTTTTTATTTCATTGTACAAAGAAAAGATTGAAATAAATATTTCATGTAATGATTTTATATTTCAGTTCTTACATTCACGTTTTAATTTCAATTTTTATTTCGTGAACAAGACTGTAGCCGAAATATAGAATTGAAGAATAGGTAGTATTTAAAGATAAGCTTATCTTTACGGTGTTTCTGTTTTGTGAAATGGCCGCGAATAAGTACTTGATTACTTCATTATTTTGAATCGAAGTGTGCTATACTCAGTAGAAGTGACAAATACATGGTTGTAATGCAATTTAAGAAGTTTTATTGCACATGAAAATGTGTTGTTTTAATGTTAGCATATAAAATATTTAGAGGATATAAAATGGTAAGGTTTCATAAATGAACTAATATTATACACACTTCCAACCTTTACCGTTCGGAATAGCAGCTATCTAAATTTGAAATACTGCACCGATATCTTGTGGCTCTCGTACTTCATATTCACAATAATATGCAAGTGCTTTTCCATCATTTTCGTGAGTTCTGGGTTGGGCTTGCTACAGAAACAGCAACAATTTTCTATTGCGGATTTCATCACATTTGGTGGGCCGTAACGTTTTGTGGGTTCTTTAATCTGAAGATTCAGTAACCCTTTATTTATTGAATTAGCAATGATATGAAAGAATCTGATAGTCTTCTTTTCTGTCTTAAAATTCCCATAAAACAATTTATCTTCCAGTTTACGTAATTTTTGGGAACATTCTGATCCCAGACAGGGTTTATATATATATATATATATATATATATATATATATATATATATATATATATATATATATATATATATATATATATATATATATATATATGCATAAATGAATTTTTCTAACAGTGATTTGCATAACTCAGTTAAATCAAGTATTGCCTTTGTTGTTACACTCCACGTTAACTCAATATTTCTTTCCCCGACGATCAAATATAATCCTATCACATGTGTTAATCGTAGCAACAAAAAATGTACAGTAACATATAATATATTACCATAGCAAAAATATATTTGACATTTGATACAGCAGTCGCTAGACACAAACTCTTATATACTCAACAGTTTTCCTAAAGTAAACTATTAGAATTTGAATTTGTAAAGTTTTTGTATGTACTAACATGTATAATGTTGCATGTAAAAGTGAACTGATCAACTTTCGTGTTGTAAGCATGGCAGTATGTGCATGAATATTGAAAATGCCCATGAAATGCAGTAACATGTTAACAGAATTTTCGTCAACATGTGTGCTTACAAAAAGGTTGACAAATTTCCTGAAAAAATGCAAGAATCCAAAAGGGTTAACTGAATTCTATATAATAAAATTTGGAAGAACTGAAATGTTGGATTTTTTTTTATATGTGAAATATTATTATTAATCTTTTCAGTTACCAATTTGTTTTCTTACAATATATTTTACGATTAAAGGACGTAATCGTACCACACGTGACATATTCTATCAGAATTCATGAGTTTTCCGATCTCGTTTTAATGCACTATTTTTCGGTTTTGTGTGTGTAATCATCCAGGTGTAGTTTTGAAAAAATAAAGGTACATCTATCATTTCGATTTTTAAGTGAAGTACAGGGTGAGCACAAAAACAGTCCCTAATTTGAAAATTGAATAAATGTAATACCAAAAGTACTACTCTGGTCAAATGTTCGTAATAGTTACGTAAACTCAAAATGTTTTTGGTGGTGATTGGAATTACAAACACGTAATGTTGGCGTTATCTGTTACGTGGGAACCATCAAGACAATAACCCAGCTCTAGCCAAATCTTATGAAGTGTAACTGATGTAATGGAATTCATAGCTGCATTATTGAGTTCCTGAAGATTTCGTGAACCTAGTCTATGTACCTACATTACTCAGAACCCTGAGTGATCGCCAGGAATGCATCAGTGCAGCTATAAACTCCAATTAATCGGTAATGCTTCATAAGATTTGGTTGGAACTGGATTATCGTCTCGATATTCGTCGCGTAACAGATGATGCACACTTTGCGTGTTCGTAATTAACACCAACACAATTCAACACCAAAAGTTTTTGAGGTTATGCAACTAACGCGAATGTTTGAGCAAAATAGTAGTTTTGGTATTAAAGTTATATTCTCTTCAAATCAGGGACTGTTTTTGTGCTCACCCTGTATTTCTAGTGTCTGTGATTCAAACTACAGTATTTTTTTTTTTTTTTAAAAAGTGTGGTTTGTGCATTTGTAATTGTTGTAAGAGATGATTTTGTTTCCTTTTTAATGCAACCCTTCTCTTTTCTTTTCTTTCTTCGTTTGTATGTGTGTAATTATCCGAAAATGGTCTTGAAAAATCCTTTTTTAAGTAAAGCATTTTCAACTTCTACTTAACTGACACTTGGAGAGAAATATATTTTGTTATTTATTTGCACTAATATGCCCTATGGGAAGAAAGGAAACGTAGTCGTATTGCTTTTTGTCTTAAACTACAACTAGAGATGCAAGGGCTCGGAAAAAACCGGCTTTTTTTGGAAAAAAAACTCGGTTTTTTCTGCTTCGCTTTTTTGCTTGGGAAATTTTGGGCTTTTTTGAAAATTCTGCTTTAAATTGACAAATCAGATTTTGTTTCGCTTTTCTACAACACAAAAAGTCATTTAATTAGTGGTTGATGTCGATAATAATATAAAACCTCGAAAATAAACCATGAATTTCGAAAAGATATTTCAAACAGTTTTACTTCTCAACATATTTACATTAGGAATTACAAAGGATTAACCAATGTATATAATAAAATTTTTTTAACCTCCTACATACAAAAGTAAACAGGGTTGGCAAGAACCATGGTTGTTTTTGAAAATGCCAAAAGCCCGATTTTGGGGGGAAGTTTAAACTAGGCTTTTTTGGTTTAAACCAGGTTTTTTTGGGTTTAGATATTTTGCTTTATGTATTTATATTACATATTGACAGAAATAAGTTTGTTTTGCCTTGGTGTTATTATGCAACAACGGGGTTATGCTGGAAGAAGTCACATAAGCTTAAATAAGTCCGGTCAGTAAATTTCTTAAATTGAGAAACTCCCGCCCTAGCCATCGGGAAAATCCCGTTATTACTCTAAATGTAAAACAATAACGGAAAAATCCTGTTATTGCTTTGCATGTAAAATTTAAAGGTCAACGTATCATAATCAGAACGCTAAAACTGAAGTATTAAATTACAAATTTAGTACGTACATATCATTGAAAGTACAATCCAAGCTAATGTTGGAAGCTACGTAGGCAATCGATAAATTTTGTCAATTTATATCAGTCCCACCCCCCTAATGTCCATGACGCACTCCCCCTCAATTGTCTATTCGTAGGTGTTCTTCCATGAAAAAAATAAATTCGATTAATTTTTACACCCCCTCAAACATATTTATATAGATTTTTACCCCCCGCAAATATTTCAGTGACGCAGTTTGCGTCATAGCCCCCCCCCCCTTGTGGGCACCCCTGGTATATTTAAGCAACCTTGGCTTCTTTATAAAACAACAGGCATTCAGGCATGCAGAAATATACAATTTAGTTTCGTTTCGTATGTTCAGGCTTAACATCCTTACGTATTACCGAGGTTATCAAGGAGAAGACTTTCGCTTAAAGTTACATCCGAACCGCTACTTTGTTTACGCATGAAGGAAGGGTTGTGGTTCGACCGAGAATTGAACATGGGACACCTTGATTAAAAGGTGAAAAGGAAATAAAACTAATGCAGATGGTTTGATGTATGGAAACGTCACCATGAAATTCACACGATTTGCATTTTTCGTTTTTTTTTTTTTTTTTTTGGTTTAAACCAGTTGTTTATTTTTTAAAAAAAGAAGAAAAACAGCTGGTGTAAACCAGCCAACCCTAAAAGTAAATACTTCTTTAAAAAAAAATACTCAAATAAGTAGCAAAATTCTATGTAGTATTTCTACTTCAAAATATTCCATACCCTCTTTTTGGAACAAAACAAAATTAAAATAAAACATAAGAAAAATACGTAGATTTATATGATACACTTAAAGGCTGCACATCTAGAGCTTTTGGTTTTGTATATTCTTGAAATTCTAGTTTTATATAAGCACCATCACGGTTTACCCAGTCCTCAAGTTTTCTGTATTTTTAACAAGAGGGATTCAACATATGAAGGATGTGAGGTAAGAACATGGTAACCCACAATTTTACTATTTTAAGAAATTAGAAATTTTCTGCTGCACAATACATTTTGAAAGTCGGAAAGCTGATTTTTCACATAAGACTATACATGAGGGTTTAAAGAAAAAAAAGCGGTATGCGTTGCTGTCTATCTGGTGCTGCATAACTCAGGAATTGAAAATTTGTTAGTTACCATGTTCTTGGCTCACACCCTTCATATCATTATGGAACTCTCCCCACCCCACCAACACCAAAAAAAAAAAAAAAAAAAAAAAAAAAAGAAAAAGAAAAAAAAAGGGGGCTACGGAATATATTTAAGTTAAGATAAATGCAACTGCACATCAAACATGACTGAGTGGAGCTTTTGCGCTTCTTTCGAGAAGTCCGGAATTCAACTCAGCATTCGACCATTCTGACAAAACTTTTCTTCATTCCATCTATGAAGTAGAAATAGTGCGTGTACTGTGAGTTGGCCGACTTCATTTCTTATTGTTTTTAAATCATTATTATTACTAATTACCAGCAGTGACGGTTTTGCGAAGGTTAGGAGGGCGGTCTTTCGGACTGAAGTTTGTTCTCCAAAATTACGGAATGTCTAAAACAAACGAAATATCTATTAGTCATGCCTTTACTCATAAACTTTAAGCTGCCGTCAAATAAAAATTACGAATGTTTAGAAAAACTAAACATTAGTAAGAAAAAAACCCTCCCAAAATACATTTCTAAATCCGCCACTGATTCTCAGTATAAAATGTTCTTCAAGGTTGTATCCGGAAGATTATCGCTAAATATATAAACGAAACGAAATACAGTATTAATTATGCCTGTACTCATAAACTTCAAGCTCCTCCCAAATAAAATTAGGAGATTTTAGAAAATGAAACAATCAGAGAAACCCGTCCCAAAGTACGTTTCTAAATCCGCTACTGATTATTTGTATAAATTAGTATTCAAGGTTGTATCCGGAAAATTATTGCTAAATTGTTGCACAGCTACAGTATAACAGAAATGTGGAAGTACGATTAGACGGATATATTGAAAAACGTACGCTTTGACGGATATATAGAAAAACGTAAGTTTAACTTTTGCGCTAGAAGCTAGAGTACTAAGCTCTTAGAAATGAAACACAGACGACAAACTGAAATGATCCCGAGAACAAAAAAATGTCGATAACTCAAAAGTTAAAAATAAAGTTAAATAGCCTCTAAAATTGCCCTCAAATACTACATTCTTCATGTTAGTTTTAATTCGTAAAACATGTGCTCCATCCACCTTGATGGTGAATTTTAGAGCGAAATATGGCATTTAGGTCATGGAATTCTTATCAAACTATACAGTATACTATAAGAAAGCTATTTAGATAGAAAAATCATGAAAATGAAAAAAGCCAAAATTTCCAAAATTCTCGTTTTTTTCCCAAAAAAGCCGGCTTTTTTGCATCTCTAACTACAACTGAACACCCTTATAGCGAATGTGATTGAGGGCCAACTAAATTCGTTATGCATGAATCTCAAACACATCTATTTCAGTGGTATTCTGTTCTGGAGATCTCCTTTTGATACATACATATTTAAATCTAATTCTAAAACTAGGTATGTACTCAGAAACACTGTTGAAGAATCTAATTATGATCACATTAGGGTTATCATTTCAATCCACGTTTTGAAGTATACGAAGTTCGTTGGGAAAGTAAGTTCCGTTTGGTAATAAAAACGAAATCGAGCACAGCTAAAGAAAACAATGTATTGCACAAAAATCAATAACACTTACACTACTTTTCCACATAGCTCCTGTAATTTTCCAGGCATTTTTCATAGCATGGTATAAGTTTATGTATTCCTGCGTCATAGAATGTTGTCAACCATGTGGTAACATGTTCTTTTAACTCTTCATCGTTGTTGAAGCGCTTACCACCAAGGAGAGACTTCAGATGCAGAAAAAGATGGAAATCGCTAAGAGCGAGGTCGGGACTGAACGGAGAATGGCCAGAAACGTCCCAGCCAAAGCTTTCAAGGAGTTGTTTGGTCACATTCGCAGTGTGTGTGGTCGGGCATTGCCGTGAATGAAAACCACACCTTTGGAGAACATTCTTCTGCACTTGTTCTGTATTGCACGTCACTTTTCGGGGTGTGAAGAATTGCTTTAGGTGGGACGAAGTGTGCCTCCATTCCATGGATTGCCGTTTCGTTTCAGGGGTATCATAAGCAACCCAAGTTTCATTCCCCGTGACTATCTGCAATAAAAAGTTCTCGCCATCATCATGAAAACATGTCAGAAAATCAAGTGCGTTGCCCATCCGTTGTTTTTTTGTGTTCTTCAGTAAGAAGTTTAGGCACCCAACGTGCGCAAAGTGCACGAAAACCCAGTTTTACAGTAACAATCTCGTAAAGTACTGTTCGTAAAATTTGTGGAAATTCAAGACTAAGAACATTAACTGTAAACCTACGGTTGTTCTTAACCCTTTCTTCGATTGCACTCACCAGTTCATCAGAAACCACAGATGGACGCCCACGTCGTTCTTCGTCATGCACTTAATCACGTTCTTCGTTAAATTGTCGGACCATCTTCTAACCATTGAATCACTCATTGCATTTTCTCCGTAAACCTCGAAGATTTATCGATGAATGTCACTTGGTTTTATGTTCTTCTCATTCAGAACACGAATGACAGATCTAATTTCACAAGTGGTGTTTTTTTTTTTTTTTTTTTAATCAACGTTGCCATTATAAACAACCACTACGAACGACACACAACACAGAGGGACCTCAAAATGGCGCCATTTCGTTTTGCTTGGATCAGAGTAACTAGTGTGCATAAGCGAAACTGCGATCATAACGCTGCTAGGGAGAAAAATCGAAACACAACTTATTTTGACGAACTTCCTATCGTATTTTTAGAGGTGTTTCTTTTATTTTTTCTTTTCTTTTCTTTTTTTCTTTTCTTTTTCTTTCTTTTTTTTGAGGGGAAGGGTGTTATTGTGGATTTGTTATGTGGGTTTTACCCAATGAACACTGTTTTTCTGGGGAAATTTTTAACAACTCTGCTTCTTTCCTCTCACGTAAAAATTTTGAATGCTTCAATCGGTGATATCACTTTCCAGATCATGTTCCTTCTCTTCGAACTCTCTGCCACGGCGACCGAAGCACATCCGACGAAAGGTCTGTGTTCGTTGCTGTCAATCCCAGATGACACTTGTTTTTCAGCAAATAGGTTTTTGAAACTCTCCTGTTTTTTCAGTCATGAATTAATAATGGATTCGTGGTTATGTGAACAGTCTTGCATGCACTGCAATACATGAAATAGAGCAATCTAATTTTCAAGAGTGCACATAGTGTTTGATATGACATAAAGGGCGTTGAGTTTGGATCTGGATTTTAATTTTTAATTATATATTATGTACCAAATAGCTAAAAGCTGAATATTAATAAGTTATTCTTGCAGATACTCTCTGTTGTAGTCAGTACTTGTTCTCGTATTCGTAATTTCCTTACTTCACTTAGTGAAACGATAGATGCACCCAGTTAGGTTCGAATTCTAGTAAATTTTACTGCCGCTCATACTTCGTGTGCACGATGAAAGCGAAAGTTGCTATGTTTTTTCTGTAAGGCATTTATTTCAAATCAAAATTGATATAAATAGAAATCAGGTAAAATTTAAACACATTTCGTAATTTCCTGTTTACTCATAAGGTATATTTTAGTTTGATCGTTCACGTATTAAATTGGGTAGCATGTTTGTTAAATTGAATTTAGAAATAGTTGTTCGGTAATCTCATAATCGAAGTTTCAGTAAACCCTTTTTATTAATTTGCAGGGCACAGAGTATATGTAATCTTCTGAATGATTGTGGCTGGCCAGCAGTTCACATCGCAGGTGCTCAAGACCAGTATCAGAGACTAGAAGCAATGAGTAAACTAAAAGAATTCAAATGTCGTGTATTATTATCAACTGATCTTACTTCTCGAGGTATAGACGCAGAAAATGTTAACCTTGTAGTGAACTTGGATGTTCCATGGCATGGTTCTACTTACTTGCACCGAATAGGCAGAGCTGGTAGGTATGGCTCACACGGAATAGCGATTACAATTGCTGCTGAAGGCAAAGAGATGAGTGAGTTTAGAACAATAATGAAAGATATTTGTAATCAAGTGTACAAGTTACCTGAAGAGATTCCGCCTGATTTGTGGACATGTGATAATTCGAGTCTTGAAGTGGTTAACGGAGTAGGTGATGAAATAAGTCAGTCGTGTGATTCTGTAGAGGTGAATTCGTCAAGTATGCCAAATGGCTTAAATAAAATGGTAGAAACTACTCCTCAGGAAACCAATGCAATTAATCTTCCGTTATTAGGTACAGATAAGAACTCAGGTAGTACGAAAACATTAAATAGAAATTGTAATAACTCAAAGTTAGCCGAGTCTTCTGTTAGTGATAGTGATGATGCTTCCGTGATAATAGAAACTGTTTTTGAAACAGATGACAAAGAAATACAAGAGAAACTTTCATCTCTTAGTATAGAAGGTACAAAAAGTTCTGTTAATATACCAAGTGAAGTAACTGCTAAAGATTTGGAAATGTTTTATAGTGAATTTCAGAATACATTTATGAAAGGTAAAGATTTGCACTGTGAAGTTAAAAGATATGAAGATTTGTTACAATCTTTGACTGATTTTGTATCAAGTAAGGATAGTAAGGTAAATGATAAAAATGTGGAAGAATTTTTACATTTTGAACCTCCCGCATCAGTTCACGTTATCAGCAATACGGAAGGATTACTAGAATTTATCAAAAGTGATGCTCGCATTAGATTAAATAAGTTGAGAGAAAGGTGTGTGAGGTTATCTAGTAAGAAAATTTTGAAATACATGTGTGAAGGCCTGCCGTTACCATTTAAAGAAACTGTAGAATCTGTAAAGCCGAAAGAAAAATCTCTAGAAGCAAAGTGTGATATAATATTCAACGAAAGAAATGTTCATGAAGAACTGGTTGAAAAGTGCTTTAGCAAAAATAAACAAAGGAGAAAGATTCATCGTAGTTCAACAGAAGAAACCAGCAGCTCTGAAGAGAAAGCTACAAGGAAAGCGAAACCAGGTAAAGGATATCATAGTAATACAAATTTAAAGATAGTTCCTACAAAATGTGAAAACCATGAATCAGAATCGAGCAGTGACAGTTCTTCTGAAGTGACCAGTGAAAGTGACAGTGACACTTCAGACAGTTCTGAAAGTGAAGCTGGTGCCGTAGGTTACGAATCGACTTTAAACCAAGATTCAAATAATTATTATGGACAATATTACAAGGACTATTCATATCCTCAGCTTAATAATTATCATTATTATAATTCTCAGTATTTTCCCAGTTATAATGTAGAACAGACATTTCCATCTCAAGAACATAATACTTATCAACAATCAAATAGTACCGCTGCCGAATATGACTATAGCATGATGCCATGTAGCTCTTATAACAGTGCTTATTCTTGGTATGATATGTGGAATTTACAGTTAAGGCAGATAAGAGAGTTCATTCATTATAATGAGTATTGGAAAACTCTCTTTTCAAATTATCGATTTCGACGATTGTAGGACAGGGCAATCTTCTTACAAACTGTGGAATTCCGTAACTGTTTATTACAATGTTTCTGTGCTCACTTTAATGTAACTTCTGATAGTTAGTTTCTAAACATTAAATTTAGTCAAATTGAACTTGTTTAGTTTCTCACTGTATGATTAAAGATAGCAGTGGTCTAAGCTAGTGGAACAGTGGATCTCTAAAATAATGATTTTTTTTTTTTTTTTTTTTTTTTTTTTAGCTCATAGCACGAAGCATGTTACTATACAGTAATAGTTTATTTTTACTTGAAATGTTGATTAAAGACAACGTGCATAGTAACATTGATGTACTTTATTTTACCTATATTGAGAAGATTTTTTTGGTTCTTATATATTCGAACTCCAATTGCCGCTGATTCAGTTTCAAGTATTATACTTAATTTTCTTTTTATTATTCTCATATTTAGTTCAACTTTTTTTTTTCTTTTTAAGCAACTTTTAGTCACTAGGTCTAATAATACTGCTGAAATGGTAATTCGTCTGCAGAAAGTTGCCAGTAGGATGAATTTGTTGACTGCTTTTTTTTTTTTTTTTTTTTTGTTTGTGTTATCTTTGTCAATTTATTGTTAGCCAAAAAATAATTTACCTGTTAGACGGAAGGAAGCTCATCGTTGTTTTAGAAGCTTTGTACATTCTTTTAAAGCTGTTTGATAATAAGTGTATTATAAGAAGCTGCAAACTGATACAGGCAATAATACGTACTCGTTTCGCAATATTCTTGCATCAATAACTTTTAAATGCATAGGCTAATATGAATACTGTTTTCTTTCGTGTATAGCATATAATTTTAAAGTTATTTATAAAGGAAGTACTATGATATGAATATATATTTGTGTAGGGTCAAATCTTTAAATTTATTTTTGTTTATTAACCTGTTAACTTAAAAGCCCGAATATTTCGGGTTTTTAGTTTTTACGAAACGTGATAATATACGTTTGGTCATTTGGCACAACTAGTTACGCTTATAGCCGCAACATACCATATATTCTACTTCGTCGAAATCTTAAATTGATTTTTTTAAATTTATGATTAACAATAACGCCACTTTAAAAATAAACTTTTTTAAAAAAGCGTGTAAAGTACGAGGGCCATTTGGAAAGTAACTTCCGATTAGATAAGAAAGAAACACCAAAGTAAATAAGAAGAATTTATTATATATATCTGAAACATGCTTCTTTGCTCTACACCCTCCATTCCAAAAGAAATCGAACGTTTTAATAAAAACAAAAAAGCAATGTACATTTTGGAACAAATCATTTTTATTAATCAATGTATTCCCCTTCTGCATCGATACACATATTTGCACGCTCCAACAAGTTGTCAAACGATTTCTCCATGTCCTTTATTGGAATGGTCTTTAGGACGGCGGTCGTCGCCTTCTCAATGGCATCAATCGATGCGTGCCACTTTCCTTTCATCGCCAAATGCAGTTTCGGGAACAGATAGAAATCGCACGGAGCGAGATCTGGTGAATAGGGCGGATGATGCAACCGAATAATGTGATTTTTGACCAAAAATTCAGTTACAAGTCGCGAACGATGTGATGGTGCATTATCGTCCAAAAGAGTCCAACTGCCGATTTCGCGATATTCGGGCCGAATACGACGAATTCTTGCCAGCAAACGCTTCATGACGCCCAAGTAAAACTCTCCAGTGACTGTCTGGCCGGGCTGAACAAATTCTTTGTGGATAATTCCTTTTGAATCGTAAAAACAAATCAGCATCACCTTAACTTTTCACTTCACCAAGCGACTTTTTTTGGGTGTTCCTTCATCCGGCGCTCTCCATTCAGCACTTTGCCGCTTTGTTTCGGGCTCATATTCAAAACACCACGTCTCGTCACCAGTTATAATCGATTTCAAGAAGTTTCGATCCTGCCGAGCACTTTTAACAATGTCTTTGCAATGCGCAATTCGATCAACTTTTTGGTCTTCGGTGAGTTTGTGTGGTACAAACCGCGAATTAACCTTCTTAAGGCCCAAAACTTCGGTCAAAATGCGGTATGCGGTTGTTTGAGGAATGCCTAATTCCATTTCAATAACTTTCACCTACGATTTTTTGTTATGTTTGATGAATTCACGCACTTTTTCGATGTTTTCTTCCGATAATCCGGTTCTGGGACGGCCTGATCTTTCGTCATCATCCAGCGTCTCTCTACCCGATTTGAATCGCCTGTACCACTCGTAAACTTGTGTACGGGATAGACACTCATCACCATATGCATTTTGTAGCATTTGGTGCGTTTCACTAAAAGTTTTACCCAGTTTAACACAAAACTCAATTGCAGCTCGTTGTTTGAAACTCATTTTCCGACCGATGTACACAACACACTGACAGTTGAAACGCAATAACTTTGTTGCCGTGCATCCAAATGTCATGACATTTATACCAGTTGTCAATGAGGGACTACGCCATCTACCGGTAAAATATTACAACAGATGGCACTAGTGGTACTATTTGTTTTCAAAAGTTCGGTTTCTTTTGGAATGGAGGGTGTATTTTTCAACATAGTTTCCATAAACATTCAAGCACTTACTATATCTCTGCACTAGCTTAGAAATTGCATCAGCATAAAAATCTCCCGCCTGTGTCTTGAGCCAGCCTGTGACCGCATCTTTCAGCTCCACATTATCACCAAAGCGCTGAGATCCCAGCCACTTCTTCATATGCATGAAGAGATGGTAACATTATCACAATTTGTGGAAATTTATCTGAAAGCTCCGAGATTGTAAAACGTCGATTTTCGCGAACTTTTCCATAAATTTTCTGATGGGCTGCTACTCCTCTTTTCGTCATGAAGGTTTGTTCGTCCACTTTTAAATAAACGATCACATTCACGAACAACTCCTTCACTCTTTACACTTGGTCCATACACGGCACAAAGTTCCCGATGAATAGCCACACTTGGTGGGGTTTTCTACTGCAGCACACATTTTGAGGTGCTTCAAAAGTGGAACTAGTGATCAGACAGCTTTCACTCTACCACGGCTGGATGCAGACTGATCTACCGCGCACGTCTGTGCATAGATGGTAACGTTGCCTCCATTACTTCACGCACAGTGACCAATCGGAGGTTACTCTTCGAACGCACCTCGTAACTTTAAATTGAAGTTAATTCATAAATATTTGAAATAGGGTTAGGTATTACAGCTATTTAAGTCTCAACTGCAAGTAGAAGAAATTGGAAGTAAATTCATTGCATAAATCTGATAATTAAGGCTTTCGCTTGCATATCCGACCTTGTCGGATATGAATTGTGGCGTGTATCCGGCTTAAGTATGTATAAAATTTGTTTCTTTTTTTATGATATAGTATATCTATTGAATCTAGTGGACTCAATTTCCGTTGAAATGCATAAAATATTGGGTGCGAACAATTCTTGAATGATTAAAATTATAGTTTCAGAAACCCCCAAAAAAGGTAATTTGGACTTGGTCTTGGATGCGAAGGAAAAAAGAAATATGCCAGCTTCAACTGCAGGATCCCAGGCGGGGTCCAACTCAAAAGTTTCAAGTGCCAAGGGAGCTAAATAAGCACATCATGTAAAAGCTCGTGTTAAATGATACAGAATTGGACATTGGACAAGTCTCGACTGTCGTTAAGCATTGCAAAATGGCAGGAGTCATTTCCTTTGATACATTCTAGTTTTTGTTTTGTTTTTGCACCTGTCTCACCGCTTCAGATTTATAGGAGTGGCAATAGACATTTCATCAAAAGTCGAAACTTGTTTTCTCTTCTTTCACTTAACAAGCTTTCATACGATACTCAACTTGAACCCCTTTCCATTTCAACATTTTGAGTTGGACCCTGCGAGGGATCCTGGAACATTTTTTTTTTTTTTTTTTTTTTACTTTGAATCATCATACTTTTGAAATAATGACATATCCGTGTTTTTGTTTCTACACCTATTCCACCGTTTCAGATACATACGAGTGGCCATAGACTTTGCAATAAAGATTTTGTTGATATTTTGACCCATTGCTATTTTGCACAGGCTTATCGTACAGAGTCGCGACTTGATGTATCTTTTATTTAACACCAACTTTCATACGATATTCAAGTTGATCCCCCTTTCCATTTAAAAATTTTGAGTTGGACCCCGTCTGGGACCCTGCGGGGGAACCTGGGGCAATTTATTTTATTTTGATACGTTATACTTTTGAAATAATGAAAGACATGTTTTTCTGTTTTCATATTTGTCCCACCGTTTCAGATTTTCGGGGTTGCAACGGACTTTAAGACACGCTTAAAGGTGTTAATAACAATGAGTAACGTGCTGCCCTCAAGCGGAATGCTTGATACCTCCCCAATTTTGGTAACCGGTTTTGATCTTACCTTGACCCAAGCTTTCAGGAAATATATACTTCACCCCCACTTTGTGGGTTTAGGTTCAAGTACATTCTGTGTAAGAGGTATCAGAAAACTAAAAAGATTGGCTCTGGAAAACAGAAGTGCAACTTCTAATAGACTTAAGCACAAAAATGGCTCAGTATGGCGCAGACATTTGGCCTGAAAGTGTTCGGAGGATTCTTTGTGCTGAGGGAATAAAAGCACGCGGTCAAGAAAGAAAACAAATATTAGAGTCTACTCCAATCATGGCAAAGAAGCGCCACGAATGGGCATGAGGCCTGTAATATTGGACTGCTGACGATTGGAGAATAGTGTGTGTCAGTGATGAATCATGTGTCTTCGTGTGTGATGAATGTTCACAATATGTGCGACGTCGACCTGAGAGGAATTCAAGTTAGAATGTCTTTACTACCTACTTCAGTCATTGTCTGGGGTGTGATCTGTCTTCGGGCTTAGAAGACTGTATATAGTAGAGATAACAATGAAGTACGACCAATACCTACAAGTTCTTCAAGAAGAACTACTTTCCCATACTGCACTCTGGTTTGATAACGTACAATTCATCTTTATGCATGATGGAGCCCCATGCCACCAGCCAAAGCTGTGGCAAAATTCTTCGAGGACAACAAAATTAGTGTTTTTCCGTGGCCAGGTACTAATCCTGATAAGAACCGATTGAAAACCTTTGGAGCTTTGAAGGAAAAGCTAGAGACGAAGCACATTACAACCAAACATCAATTGATCGAGATCAACAATTTGTGGTATCGTGATGCTGAATTGAAGGCAAAATGTGCTAAACTCGTGCATAGCACGCCAGAAAGGATAAAAGACTTAATAAAGAATAAGGGATTTCATACGAAATATTAATCTTTGTGTGAGAGATAATTTTCTTGTAAGTATTCCATTTCATTTTTTTATTTCCAATTTGGATATACATACTTTATAGTAATTTTATTTGAATGTCAGGTACGCATTTGTTTTATTATATTGAAAAGCATATGCCACACCCACTAGAAATTTGGACAGGTACAAAGTAGTAATTTGGACTAAGTTCGAATGTATTTTCTAACGTAATATTGTAAGGACAGTAAAATATTCAAAAACTAAATGTTGAATCTAATAATTTGAACAGGTCTGTACACAGGAGAATGCAGGATTGTATGGTGCGAAGTGTCAGACAGAACAATGCGAAAGTGGTGTCGGCGTTTTCGTTGTGGCAGGGAGACACTGATTGATGATGACGAATCGTATTCCTGATGAGACAGTTGCTGCTATTGACAATTGCACTCAAACTGATAGACGGGTCTTCTTGGATACCATTAGTGCTCAAATACAGATGTCCCATGGCAGTGTGGATGACATTGTGCGCAATAAACTTGGTTATCGGAAGGTTTGTGCTCAATGGGTCCCCAAGTGTTTGTCCTAGGAACAGCTACACGACAGAATGGGAATATCATGAACCATTTGACGCGATATCAGAACGAGGGCGACGATTTCCTTGGAAAGATCATTGCCGGAGATGAGTCCATATGCCTACGTTTTCAACCGGAATCCAAACGTGAGAGTATGCAATGGAAGCATGCAGGGTCACCTAAACCAAAGAAAATCCGTTCCATAACATCAGCTGCTAAGGTCATGGTGACTGTGTTCTTCGAAGAGTAGGGAGTTCCTCCCCCAAAGGAGAAAAAAATAAGCGCCAACAAATTCTGTGACATTCTCCGTCGGCTGCGGCTAGCAATTAAGAATAAACGCCAGGGTAACCTCACAAAGGGCATCATTTTATTGCACGACAGTGCCCGGCCTCATGTTGCCAAACAAACACAGGATCTTTTGGCGTCGTAGAAGTTGGAAGTGCCGTGTATAGTCTTGACTTGAGTCCCTGTGATTTCCATGCTTTTGGGCCACTCAAGCAAGACCTCCAGAAGCACCATTATGGATCGGATGAACAACAGCAATGGTCATTATATATAGCTCTATCCAGTAATAAACTCTGTACATGGAAATTGACCTTTTCATTTGACTGCACCTATATATATAAGGTATTTGTGTTTTCAGAACTATGAGGAAAAAATGCAACTTAAGCATTGGATGAATTATAAATAATTAAATAAAAACAATTTGTGAAACTCTAGAATAATTCCACAATATTATTAGTGTTTAACGAAAGACAAATGTTCAAAGATAAGACGTATACCAATCGGTAGAATCTTATTGAGCAGAATAAAATGATATGCTTAAGTGTAAAACTTCATGCGTAGTCGAGAAAATTAATCTTTTTTGTAAACTGAAAAAAATCTTGTTCGAAAGCCATTTATTTAGTTATTAGGTTGAAACTGATATTGAAATATACTTTCATTAAGCTCTTCATTATGATACTAGCAAGATGACAATACATAAGGTATATGTGAATGAGATATAGACTAAAATTATCACTTAATTTCTTCAGGGTGGCGAGAAACCAGGAAAAGCGAGAAAAGTCAGGGATGAATTTCGAAGAATGAGATTATAATCATTTCTTGGCTCTAAATTACTTTTTATCACAAGTGTACAAGACATTTTAGTCAACATTTATTCTGTAATATAATTGTTCTTTGCTACAGAAGACTCAAACTACAAGAACGTTAAAAAAAAAAAGTGAATTTTCTTTTTACGAATTGCACAATTTCTCGTTTGGGAATGGTGTTTCGCCGTCTTATATCGCCAACCGGACTGATTAGGAAACCATCACACTTTTGATTATGTAAAGGGTATGAGAAAGTTAGACGACAACCACTTCTTCAGAATTGCCAAATGTGCTTTATGTTTGAACTGCAATTTGCGAATAATGCTTATGGCGCATGAGTTAATAAAATGTCATTTTTTCTCTCTTTTATCACTCCTTGAGCCAAATTTTTGCATGATATTTCAATGCCAATACGAAATGTTTAAAAATATAAAATAAGATTCTTTTAGATAAGACGTAAAAATATTTTACAACTGGAATACAGCTTTCGAGAGGAGGCACACACAAAATGTTCTGGGGTTGGAGGGGGATGTGTCATGGGTACACCCTGCCAGTACCCCGCTCCAAAAATATGTAACAAAACTGAATTTCTTTAATTAGCATTGCGTAGTGAAAGAAAGAAAAGGGGACGGTTAGAGTTTTCAATTCAATTTATCGTAAAATAATATTCGTTTGTTTCCATTACATTGTGAACATAACGAAGTTGCATAATGTGCAATTCCTGTTTTAATGTTATCGTCATACATTACTGTAGGGGAAAAATTCTTAAATGGAATGATGTTAATACGTGGCTGCTCTGTATCTTGTTCGCCAAAATCCTTGGGTTTTGGAACAGGGATGCAAACTTCTTTCTTGGTGACAGTTCATTATCACGTTACCAAGGGCGCCCATGTGGTTTCCAAGGAGGGCAAGTACAAGCGACGTTTCAAATATAGTTTCAAATTTTGCTGTAACTAATGTAAAAATTCTATTGTGTTTTCGATATTCCCAAGTACAGTTTCCTCCAAGGGGGGACGAGCGCCCCACCTTGACCCCCTGATGGGCGCCCTTGCGTCTTACATTGAAGGAAACTGATCGAAATGTTCGAGGATGTTATGCAGTCTGAAATATTTTACAAATTCGGTGGCGTAAGACCTTCACTTCTGGCGCGAAACTTTGAGGAGAATCACCCCCTAATACGTAGGCCTATCTGACATGACAAATAATTATTGATACTTCAAGGCAGCGTTGCCAACCTGATCAGAAGATATTATCGTATGTAGCACTTAAAATTATCGTTTTTGTCGTAAAATTGTCGTATCCTTTGTTTTCAGTCTCAATATCAAGCTTTATTATTATTATTATTATTAAGAGGAAATAACGCTACCATTTACAACTAAAGCTATGTTTAACAATCTCTATAGAAAACAAGATTGAAGTTTAATTCTCTACGAGTCTCTCGATAAGAATTCTGTGATTTTCCATCAACACTTTATATGTTTACTTCTGAAAACTTATCTACATCAAGTAGCTAGTAATTACCCTTTTTGATCGAGTAGATAACGTGGGTTTCACATGTACGTGTTCAGAATTATATTAAATTGCAGTGTTCCGATTAAACAATTACCTAGTGATAGGCCTAATAAACGTGAGTAAACAGGTGAATTGGTTTTATGATTTTAAGGTGCAATAAACGCAAAATTTAGCTAACAGTGTAACCTAAAAATAATAAATTACTACCCTATTTACGTTAATTTCGAGACGTTGGTCGAATTTGTAATGTTTCGAGTAATTTTGTCACATTTGTTGCATAATTCATTTTTCTTTTCACACAATAAATGAAATTTCCGAATTTCAAATACCTCTGGAACTCTCTTTGCGTTTTACCGTGAGCTATTAAATTATTGTATACTTTATTATCAATCATCTTACATTGTGCGGGAATTCGTTAATTATCGTACATGTTACCCACATTATTCCAAATTTCTGAAGTGATGAACATACATTACTCATTAACACTTCTTCAAAAATAATCTATAATCAACACAAGCTCTCATGTAACATTACCAAGCTTCCACTTTCTTGGTCAGATCTAAATTTGTTAAAGATCTGTAAATGGATGCTTTCAATATTTCTTTCCATATGTGGAAATGTAACAAATAAATATTAATTTACATCAAAAATTTAAGTGAAAATTTTACTTTTATTTAAATTTCTCTAATTGTTGCTTAAAGTAGCGTTATTCGTTAATATTTTTAAGGTCATGATCAATAAACAAAGTGCTTCCATCTATTATCCTTATTTATACTATGTTCAAAGTATAAATTAATCTAGTGGTTGGAATTGAAAAATTGCAATTAGAGATTTTGGTAATTGTTTTCCCCAATATTGAAGATGGATAGCAAATAAATAAGGAGATCAGACATATGATTACAATAGGACAAATCGTAGATAAGAAATTAATTAATTATGTACTATTAATGCTTATCTTGGTAGTCAGTTATGGACAAGGGCGCCCATGGGGGGAGGGCAAGGGGGCGCTCGTCCCCTAGAGAAAATTGTACTCTAGAATATCGAAAATCCAACAGATTTTTTACATTAGTTACAGCAAAATTTGAAACTATTTTTGAAACGTCACTTATACTTGCCCCCCCTTAGAAACCACATCATGGGCGCCCTTGGTTATGGATGTGACTATATTTCAAAATTGAGAGATTCAAACCATTATCTTTAACCCAACATGCATTTTAAGTAGACCTATTTTACTTTAAATGTATAAGGAGAGTCACCCGCAGTCCCCTAATGCAATGTATATACAAACATTCTAAAATAACACGACGTTTTATTTTATGTGGATAATATGAAGGAGGCATGGGCATCCACAGGGGGGTGTCGATTAACCCCAGTGGCGGAGCGAAGGGCCAGGCCCCCTTGCTCAAATTCTTGGCCCCCCACATAGAGTGATACTGCTATAGATCGACAAACGGTGAGTTAATAATAGCCACAAGTGAAACTACTACCGAAAGATCTCTCGACAACAGAGCTACCAACTGCAGAATACCATATGTTTCAATAGTCTGCGTACCGAGTAAAAAGCTCCAGGCTCGATTTTGGTTTGTAGTACAGCAAGATCTAATTCATCGAAATCTATAAGGCGCATGCATTGATCTCACCATTTGAACGTTCCTTTTAACGTCTGTCTCTTATCTGGTTATCTTCTTTGTTTTCGACAAAGAACCAGAAAAAAGAGCAAAATCAGTCGGCATTCTCATTCGCTTCGATGTTGAAAGTCATACTGAAATATGATATGCTTACTTACAAATAGCATACACTGAAGTAAAACTTTACACTTGTGTTGGACGAAAGAAGTCTTCGTACACTAAGTAGTTAGTCCATTGATTATGCCGACATAGAACAAATGCATAGCATTCATTAAATAATTTGGTATTATTATTATTATCAAATAATAACGAGCCGTCTGTTTGATATACAGTAAAAGAAGAGAGCAGAAGTTTTTATTATTTCTGTCATTCTCTCTGTTGTTCGTATCCCAATCGTTCGAGAAAATTAAGATAAACACTACCAACATCTACTATTTCCTACTGATACTGGTTCTCCTTCTCGACTACCTTCTGGCCTTGTCTCTAGTACTTCTAGTTTCCTAACGCTCTTGACCGTTGGAAACTCCGTAGAAATCTTCTGCTACGATGTTAACAAGCAATACTAGCGATCTCTAAGGAAAACGGAGTCAGCGCTTGGTGGACCTATACTACTAACTAATTGGGGAAATGAGGCTAACAAAAATCAATGATCCTTTATAAATAAATCTTTCAGAAGTATTTTCTTTTAAACGATTTTAACTAGCTTAATCCCAAAACTGCTACTACCAGGGGCGGATCCAGGGGGGTGATTGCCCCCTAGAAGAGGAAACTTTCTTATTTTATATATAAATAAAACCCATCCGAAAGCTCTTAAAAGTAGCTTTAAGTAGCAGTATTGCGACCTACCGCCCCCCAGAAGTCCGTCCTGGATCCGCCCCTGGCTATTACTAGAGAAATTCAGAAGTTTGTCTCATAGCCAGTGCTACAATCTCCTGATTACTAACCTTCAGGTAAGATGCCTAGATTATACAACTTGGTCGTGGCAGTAATGTTATTTTTGTAAGTGGTAGGCCTAGTTACTCCCGTGACCAGGTTGTGTCATCCCGTTATCTGATGTTTAGTAATCCGAGAGATATAAGGAGTTTGTGGGACTGGTCCACAGATATTCCATTCAGTAAGTTCAGTCAGTGAATACCCATTTTTATCATAGATTTATATTTGTTCTTCGTCAAAATATGCATTTCTGCGAAAATTAAGCACTAAGCATTTATGAGAAAATTACATTGTTGGAATTATGCAGAATAGTAAATCAGTAGTGACATGAATTTTCAACAGGATATAGTAACTAATGCCCCTCCTTCAAATCTAATCTCAAAACTAACAATATTAATTTAGCATCGACTACAGAATAGTAGCGTTAAGTTATTTCAACTACATTTGAATTTATTTTAAGGCTCTGAAACATCCACGATTCAGAGGATAGAAATGAGGGAAATGAGTCAATAGTGCCATAAAAATTTCCCTAGTGACACCGAGGAAGAATCTTGGTAAACTCCTCAGTCGAAATATTTACCCACGAGATATCGACCACACCATCTTCCGAATCTGAAGTCGATGTTCTACCGCTGAGCTTTGGCCATTCGGTGTGGGTGTGAAATGTTTGTATATTTGAATTCACGTCAAATTCTAAAAACTAATAAAGGTAAACAAACGAAAGAAAGAAAAAGGCCCCGCCTTACGAAGGTTCTTTTTCTGTAAGGAGTCCCGATTGAAATGTCTGTTCTAACACTGTTTGATATTAGGGATGGAAAAAACACATTTCCTCTTTTTGCTTCAAAGACTGTTCACTTCATCAATTTATGAAATAAAGGCAAATTCATTATTCAGTTTTAGAGCTCAAGGGTAAAAGTAACCAAAAATAATTTAACTACGGCCAGATCAAAAGAAGATGATACAACCGGGGCAGTTGCCCCGGGCGCCAGCAAACTAATCTGTGTGTTTATTGGTGTAGATGCAGATGAAGGGGATGCTAATCGTAAAATTTGCCCTGTCTAATTTCGTGACTGATTTGGCTACCATATTTTTTGAGTGTGAAATCGGGACATTTTTCTGAAATATTAAGAATACATGATAATTATTGGCAATTTACTTGTAAGTGAAACTTAAGTTTCAAGAGCAAGGCTTAAAATTTAAAGTGTTCTGGGACGGTAAATCAGTGTCCTGTTAGAGTTCAGTTCCTGTTTCTGTGCGACGTTTGTCTCTTAAGAACTAAGAAATAATTAAAAAAATATATGATTGATTGATTGAATGATTGCCATAGGGCAGGTAGTATAGAGTTAGAAACTTAGCTTCAAAGGCATGATATAAAGAAAACTAATTTATTATAATTATGTATAACAAAGTGAATATAAATTTAACCATCACGAAGGTGCCTATAAAATGAATAATAGCATCATGATTTCTTAAGAGGTTCACATTCTCGTTTTCACGTTAAGGCTGTCTTATGTGGATTTCACTAAGGTTACCAACAGAGTTCTTGTGAGCGTACTTACAATATTATAGTGTCCATTGCAACCAGAATCTGCACAGCACTTTTCCGAAGACACTGATCCCGTCTCGAGTAAGCGCGAGTAGTCACTAGGAGGCGTGTGGTTGATAGATCTTTGAACGACTTAACTAAATTGTCTAAGGTTTTTATAGTAGTTTCCTTGCACTTTCATCTCTACTTTTCGCGGAACTGAAAGTTGAAACTAGGATTGTTTGTGAAATGATTTTCGTTTTCATTTTTCTAAAAACATCCGTGTTACAAACAAAACATGTTGTCACTTCTATTTTAAAACGATTTCACTCTCCTATATTGTCTTTGATACTTGGAGATGATCTGTTTACTATATACTTTTATTTATTTATTTATTTATATTTTTTAAAATCTCAAAATGAGGAATGTCTTAGAACATTTGTCTTTGTCCGCTACTTTTTACTTTATTATTATTATTATTATTATTATTATTATTATTATTATTATTATTATTATTATTATTATTATTATTATTAAGGTGGATCACTAGGTGTTCCCAGTGCTATGCTAAACGCTGCTTAAATAGTGTGGCGTTGCCAGATAGTGTCGAGTGTTTACTGATGCCAGGTAATAAAGGAAGTAATCATGGAATTCTGCTTAGATACTTACTAGAGAAATTAGTTTTCGACCCTTACCGCAATTCCGCTTCTCGAACTGCAACGCTAGAATCCAGGGAGGTTTCTTATTGTGACTACTACAGTAAACGTACAAATTTGGCAACAACGCATTATGACGTTCTGCGCAAGTTTCGTCTCAAAATCTATTTCCTTAAATGTAAATTAATATTTAAATAAAATATGTAACATAACACGAAAAACGGTCAAACAATATATCTATTTCGTAATAAGATCGTTACTTTAAAATACTTTACCCATACAAATAAACATTTCATAAAACTGAGCACTTCTAGTAAGATCTAACAGCAAGGGCCATCTTGTGTGCTCATTGTAAAACGAATCAAATATATTCTTTTATTTGTTACATTTTTGGATATCAGGAAACACAACCAAATGAATCAGTGTCTTGTGCTGTAGCTGAAACATTACTCTATCTTATAGTACAATATTTATAATGTGTAACGTTTCATTGCGCAGTAGTTAAGACAATGAGCTAAAATATGTACTTACTTCCGGGTAGTGATCCACCTTAATACAGTATATCTACCAAGCAACTACTTATATTATTATGCGGTATTAAACCAAATATTGAACTTGTGATATTTATTTACTTCCATCATTCCATCCGGAAAATTAATGTGATCTGTAAGAGAGGGAATGTTTTCGGGCTGCTAAAATTTGAGGTGACTGCTGTATGCTATAATTTTGAGCTTCGCCCTGTCTCAAGTAGATGCAGACATGTCGGAAGATTTGATTCTCGTAGATTCACTAGTTCAACCGATGTCGAAGATGAGTCTGGAGAATATGACTCTCAACGAACAACATTCGATCAAATTTATCAAGAATATTTGGAGATATGCAAAGAAAATGGTCTTGAAATTCCAGAACCGGAAACAGATAGACTATGGGGTTCCTCGTGGAAACGAACTAGACTTCGCCATCGAAATATCACAAATTCATTTTGGATGAATTTCTTCCTTCATTGGAGGCAGGAATAAGAGACATTTTTCTCCTAGTATTGATAAGGCAATCACTGCGCCGGAAAAAACGCTTTGAATCATGTAGCAAAATCATTAGATCAATCACCACTCTACATCCAAAAAGTGAAAACTTTCTAAATTGTAACATTGTGGAGCCTATGGCCCAGCATTATGGAAATAATCTGGAAATATTCAAATGTGAGCTCAAAATCCACTTAAACACAATTAAGTTGTACGAAGACGAGAGAAAACCAAAAGTTTATTTCCTGATGAATTTCATTGATCTTTTTTGTCTACAAAAACGAATTCCTAGAAGCCTACAAGCTAGATATAATATCTGTGACTATATCAGTTTCTAGTGTTATGTAAAGGGCCACTCTCATGTTTGAAAAGATTAAGGACATATACGCAAATCAATGACTGATGATAGCTTGAAAAACTTAAGATTACTTTATATTGAAGAAAACTTTTAAATCGTTAGATCTTGAAGAAGTTATTGGTAAATTAGTTCTGTCCACAAGAATAGAAAGATTCTCTTTTAAGTAGAGGCATGAACCTATAAGTTATTTTCTTTACCTGTAAAAGTGCATTTCTCTGCTTCCACTTAAATCAACCAGCCGCACATAATTTAAACGCAGTGATTAAATAACTACTTACTTACATTAGAAATCAATTGTATCAATGTATTCTAGTTGTTTGAGGTAGTAAATTCTTACATTTTCACTGTAAAAGAGTAAAATCATGAACAGCAAAAATGCAAACATTTACCTTGAAAACAAACACAGACACACGCATATATATATATATATATATATATATATATATATATATATATATATATATATTTGGAAATGGGCCCCTCAAAATTTTCTTGGGCCCTTCATTGGCCCCTCCTGAAAAAATTCTTGCTACACTACTGATTTACCCCCCTGGAATCTAACCACTACAGACCAATTTCTCTAAAATAAAACGTAATTTTTTCAAAGTTAAAAAGTATGTATTTTGTTAAGAAAGATGGATATTTAGAAAACTGGAGCTTTATATTTTTCAAATACATTCCCTGTATTAAACTTTTTATACAGGGTGTTTCAAAACAACACCAACAACGTTTGAGAGGTGATTGCTGACACCAAGATAAGACAAAAAGCATAGACCAACCTGGGTGCACAAATGCTTCCTTTCGGTGTTATAGGCTGCCGAAAACATGAAGAAATGAACTTTAAAGGACCATAGCTCCAAAACTATAGGGCCTAGCTTAGTCGGGTCAAGACTTCACTTACAAGCAAGGTCCACAACGAGGCACACTCAGATCCGACTCAAACTTCGCCCAGAGGACACATAATGGAAAGGAAGAAAAAAATGCCAAATTGGAGCTGCCCAATGCCAGAAACACCGGAGTTATGTTCCCCAACATAACGCACCACGCGACAATATGATCTAAGGTAAACGTCGCAAGATACCCGTTTATGTCGAAAACGGAAAGGGCGAGAAGCACCGGGATGATATCAAAAAGATACCTGATATGTTATAACAATGTTTTGGCGGCCATCTTGAAAGCCACGATCTTGGATATAGCGTAAGGTATTGAAATGAGAAGTGGGATGTGTGATATATCAATGTAAGGTAAAATGCAAAATGAAAAGCAATGGTGAAATCGCGAAAAACGTATGTGTAATGGTGAGGACGTGATGAAGTGTAGAAGAAAAAATGAAATCGTTTAGTTTTACGTCCCGCGGTTATGCCGACCAGGCTAAAGGAAACGGTGATTATGAGAAATGAATGAAATGTTGGAATGATGAAAGTGTAGAAGACTCGGGTAAAACAAACGTGTATGCGAAGGACAGAAGACGCCACGGCATTGGGTAACATGCCACGGCAATGGTACGCGACAAGTAAACGTAACAGTGTCTGTACATGGAAGTGTCTCCGCATTGGCGCATTATGTCTTTCAAGGATATTGGGACCCGGCTTGGTACAGTAAAAACCACAGTTGCACCCGCGATACGAGCGTTCGTTTGAAGACTACAGGAACTACAAAGTGCTATCTATTGTGAAACAGCATGAAGGCAGCTCGATCGGGAGAGTAGGTAATATAATATTGGATTGGTTACCAAAAGCAGGACCTACCTGGGATCGAAACTCACTCCTGGACAACGTTTTGTACGTTTCTTATTCATTGTTCCTGCTGTATCGTGAGAACAAAGGACATTTCGGTCTACGTTTGTTTAAACAACAGTATTTAAAACAAAGTATGCATGGGTGATAAGGCCCAGCCATGTTCTAGCTGACATTTCTTTACGAATGTTTCTTTTCTTTTGCGCAATGTGCTACACTGTTTTTCGACGGGAGACGCGGTGACTCTGTGTTAGAGCGTCCACCTCTGGTGCTTGGGGTCCCTGGTTCGATCCTAGCTCGCGCCGTGTGGACTTTGTGGTGGACAAACACCGTGCTCGTGGGTTTTCTCTGGGTTCTCCCGTTTCCTCCCACTTTCTTCATTCCACCATTTCACTCATCTCTCATCATCACTGTCTCCTTTAGCCTACCCGGCATAACCGTGGAACGTAAAGCTCAAAGATTTCATTTCATTTTTTATTTTTCGACGGTTCCAAACAGAATCACAATATCAGTGAAAGGCAGCACTGCGGAGTCGAGTTCCATGAGTTGTTGCAATCTCCCACGAGAGGGCTAATTTACCACACAGTGAGGCCACTCGCATTGTGTTTACGGGTTTCACTGGCACAGATGGAACGAAGTGAGGTGATAGCAGGTGCTAGCCCGTGAGAAGTGATAGTGTGTTTGTGGCATACGCGAGTCAAAACGCGCAATATTCTGTATAGTGAATGTGTCCGCACTATTGTTCATCTAAAAACGCCAGTGTAGACCTGCATTATGAACCCTCTCAATGAGGTGTTAGTTATGCAAAGGGAGCTTTCAAAACAAGGGTACATTCAATCGACAGAACCGACAGTGGCGGAACGAAAAGCAGCTGCACACATGCTGGAGTTTTTGAACAACTACGATGTAACAGAAGTAAATGTGGATGAGACTCTCGACATTGATGAATACGAACCCGGTCCGGCCCAAACAGGTGAAGAGGATGCCGCGGATAGTGGTGACAGTACGCTGCCATGGAGTGATTCTTCGCCCGAACCACAGGCAACACCGTTCTCGTCCGACAGTGGCGAATGGCGAATGGAAACGAAGGTAATACAAAATATTATACGCTAGAGGACAAAGTTAACATGCTACACTACTCGCTTGACGTAAAAGGCAAAGGGCGTCAAACATTCGCACACCGTTCATATCGCTCGATGAAACACAGATTCCGCAACTGTCCCTCGGTGAGAACACTGTTTAAATGGAAAGAACAACGCGACAAAGGCTTATTGAAAACAAAACACGAAGTGTATCGCGAAATCACAGAACATGTGCTGCAACAATTTACAGCTGCGCGACGTGATAACCGCATTGTCCATGACAGTGATCTTAAATTATGGGCAAAGGAGCAGGCTCTGAAGTGTAGTTTCCGTACGTTCAATGCTAGTCACGGATGGATTGGGGCACTCAAACAACAAAACAATATCGTGAGCCGTAAAATCACGTCATATGTCACAATGGAGTATGTACGCGACAAGGAGGATATTGATTTGGTTATTGCTGGGTGGCGTGACGAAACCAAGACCATCATGGAGGGGTTTGAGAATGCAAATATATGGAATGCTGATGAATCCGGTTTTGCGAAAGAGTTGACAAGTGGGCGCACATTAGCCAGAAGAGGATCATCGCACATTCAGGGCTGTGTCCAGTCTGTGTATGCAACGACGCATACGTACACTGTGGTGCCGTTGTCGAAAGCAGGGGTGGTGGCGGATAAACTCTTTGTCATTCTCCAGGAACCCGTAGCTTTAAGTACTAGGGTTCAGGACAATATGTTCGCCGCACAAAATTTAGTGGTATTCTGGACGCCTTCTGGTAAAATGACAAGGGAAGCGTATTTGGTTTTCATCAAAGAATGCGTAATACCACAAGTAGCAGCAGATGCTCCCAACACACAAAGCCTTCTGTTGCTAGATTCATATGGACTTCACAAGGACAGAGACACATTTGCAAGGCTACTTCATGAAAGTGATTTCACCGCCGATCATATTCGCATCCATATTATACCTGAAAAAACTACTTCGCAGTGCCAACCGTTGGATCTGTATTACTTCAGTGTGTATAAACACATGGTACGACGGATTTCGGAGGCATTGCGTGACTATACCAAAGTGAACCTTCACCAACGAGACACCGTCCTTAAGCTGCATTCACTGGTACACAACCAATTTTGTTGTCCACGATTTCATATGACACATCAATGCGGGTGGAAACTAGTTGGATTAGCAGAGGACGTTGCTTTCCAGTACAACACAACTGACTTTTGTTTCAATCTACGACAGCGTGAATGGTGTAAAGAAGAGTGCCCAGAACTTTCTGTGATCAAATGTGCTTGGTGTTTGCGGGAGCTGTGTGTCACCCATTTCTTTACTCACTACCACTACTGCCGAGATTTTCAACAATAGGTACAATCTTATATATCTGTATCTATGTATATATATCTGTGAGTGTATGTAGCATTCCAACTCAAATGTATATGTTTCTCTCTATGTGTGTGCGTGTTTGTTTCTTTGTCGCATCATCCATGTGTTCTGGGTTTCTTTGGCCGTTTCTGTCTCATCGCGTTAGCAACATAACTTCAGCTGTTTTTCCATACTCTGCTCGCATGAATTCCTCTTTACGTTAATACCATGCTCGATACGTTATTAGTGTTTGGGCATTGGTTTCAGTTTCTAATTCTACCCGACATCGATCTTTCACAAGACATCCTTCACGTTTCAATACCTTACGATATATTCACGATAACGGCTTTCAAGATGGCGGCCAAGTCTGTGTTATACCATATCAGGTATCATCTCGGTGCTTCTCGTCCTTTCCGATTTCGACCTAAACGGGTATCTTGCGACGTTTAACTTATATCATATTGTTCGCGTGGTGCGTTATGTTGGGTAGCATAACTCCGATGTTTCTGGTATTGGGCAGCTCCAATTTGGCATTTTTTCTTCTTTTCCATTATGTGTTCTCTGGGCGAAGTTTGAGTCGGATCTGATTGTGCCTCGTTGTGGACCGTGCTTGTTAGGAACTAGTATGTGTCCTATCCAAATATCCAAATTTCAGAACCCTGAGGTACTTCCAAAACAATTTGCATAGAGGAAGTTGGTGAATACTTCAAATTATATGCCCGTAGCCAAACTCCCTCTATAAAACTTGTAAGGGAAATACCGCAGGATTCTATGTGCACAATAACAGTAACAGTCTATAGTAACAGTAACTGATCTACTATTCTGGATGGAACACGATGCCTCAGTGATCGAGAGCTTAACTCTGGAGTATGGGGTTCTAGTTGAATTCCCGCTCAAGCAAGTTTGTAGTGGAAATCATGGCCGTGGGTTTCCCAGGGGTGCTCCTGTTTCCTCCGATTTTCATTCCACCAGTTCTTCCACCATCATTAACTTGCCTTAATTATCCGTCTTCCTTAGCCTAAAAGGCAAAGATTTCATTTTCAATTTTCCTTTTTTTACTATTCTGAATCTATAAAACAGGATTGATTTCAATTTTAGACAAACTTGCATCTATGGCCCATGCTGTTGGGAAGAGATTGTGAAAGCTAGCGCCCATGTCCATTTTAATATATGAATTATCCTGTCATTCGTCTGGCGGTACTGAAGTCAAAATGGCAGGATCAGGATTTCAAGATGGACCTTCAGAACAGAAAGTAACGCTCTATCGATTGAGCTATGCCCGCTCGGTTGGATCGTAGAATGTTTTAATAAATCTTGAAGGATAAATGCTAAAATATAATAGATAAATTGCAGAAGAATTTCATCTCCTATGAAGAAAACCGAGCGGTAGTTGCACAGTTGGTAGAATGCTGGCTTCACATTCGGAAGTTCCTGTTTCAAATCTGGTCCGGACATCACCACTGGGGTATTTTAGAGTTTTCCTTAGTCCCACCAGTTGAATGTCGGTACCTGCAGTAAAATGGCCCTGGCCTTACCTCCCTCAATCCTTTCCCACGTCATAGACTATTGATGACAGTGTTTTAAATAAGAAATAAATTCAAAGCTCCTTCGTGGCTGAGCGATAAGCGTATGCGCCTTTGACGTGGGAGACCAGGGTTCGATTCCCGGCGAGAGCTTACGTGTTTCGGATTCCACGTTAATTAGTAGGTCCCATCTCATATAGCCTCGCTGCTGAAAGGACGTTAAACTCAAAAATAAATTCAATTCGTACAAACGAGCTTTGAATTATTTTAAAAATATATATATATAAGTTCTGGAGTGCTCACGAGCACTTTTTAGTACACATAATGACAGCACCAAGGTCAAAATTTGAGAACGTATGGGTTAGAATAATGAGTAGCAGTGTTGTACCAAAATCTTACCTTGTCTCGCTATGATTTTTTAGACACCATTATTCACCACAACCTGAAGACACTTTCATCGAAGGAGTCTACAAAAAAAAAAGCGAACTTGCAAATAGCCAAAGCCACCTCCATTTCTTAGCCATGATTGGGACAACAAAAGGACGGTGGTCATACAGTATCACGGTCATCTTGGGACCTCATAGGGATTAATCTTACGACTTACTAGTTTTACGCCCCGTATAATTTCTTTGGTAATTAAATTCGTCCCTTGTTTTGTTCTTGATAATTGCAGTGTCATTAATGTGAATGTCACTCTGAATACCGTAATTTGAGCATAGTGTACAACGAAATACAGATGGACACAATTAGTCACTCTGTACTCTGTTTCCCTCTAAATTAATATAATCTAATGCTTACGTAGAAAGGCTGATTATATCTACGTATATTATGACGACGTGCTGCCTGGTTATACAATGGGGAAAGAAATACAGTTTACACAAGTTGTAGCCTACTTCTCCTGACGACAGAAGATGAAAATGATTTACAGAAATTATAATGAATGTTGTGTACATGTGAATAATTACAATTGAGTTGCGTTCACTGATTTGAGAGTCTGGGCTACCTCTAATTTTAATATATAAGTGTTCTAAATCAAAAGAAAAATGCACAAACCATTCATTTTTTGTAGTTGCATTGATTTTATACATTTGGTTTCCCTTAAACTTTGATTCAACATTTGTATATATTAAGGACCTAGTCAAATCCTTAAATCATGTTCTTTCTTTATGAAGCGACAGTGTACAGAAACAAATAAGTGACAAAAAAGATTTATAATAGTACTAGCTGAAATAGCCGTTCTTCGCATGGGAAGAATAGGTTTATTGGAAATGTTTAATCCCTTTTCTGCTTGGAATACCGTATCTATTTCAATGAGAGTGTAATCATAAAGATAAAAAATATCTATGTTTGGCATACATTATGAAACATCCCAGTGGCGTATTTACGATTTTCTTTCGGGGGGGCTTTGCTAACTTTCGGGGAGGGCTTTGCCTGAAAATGTGAAAATTCTGAAAGATATTTCATATACTTTACTATAGTAAGTAAGATATCCTATCCTACAGATTATACCTTTAATCTAATTTATATTTTCAGGAAACCCACTTTGGTGAGCTCCTTCGTGGCTAAGCGGTTAGCGTACGCGCCTTTGGCGTGGGAGACCCGAGTTCGATTCCCGGTGGGAGCTCATGTGGTTCGGGTTCCACGTTAATCAGTAGGTCCACGTCTCATATAGCCTCGCTGCTGAACGGGACGTAAAACTCAAAATCAACTCAACTCAACTCAAAACCCACTTTGAAATTGGTACTAACTATTTTCCAAAATACTTTAAGTCTTTTAGGATTTCCACTTTTTGAGGTAAATTTTAGACTTTCACTTAAACAGCTACTGCTTCCTTATTGGTTATTGCAGGATCATGGTTCATACGTCGTTTTTTTTTTTTTTTTTTTTTTTTTCAGGATAGAGCATACTTTCCACCGGTCGCACTCGCACTTGTCCGTATTATACACCAGAAACATGAAAATAGGGTAAACCGGGAGATTTTTCGAAAAAGAAATTGTTTCGAAATATTTGTGCCCCTCTACCCCGGGCCTGGGTTCACGTAGGTATCTGAATTTTTTTAAAAAGAATACAATGTTATGTACACAATACGTGCCCAAAATTTCAATCTTGTATCTTGGAAACGGAGCTTGGGAGATATTTTTGAAAGTCTGAAGGTGATCCATTGTTTTTCATATATATGTATACACTTCCTTATATAAAAATACTTCAAAAATGTACTGCGTCAGTACTATTTGACCTATTCAAACGCCATTTTCTTCAGTATAACGAGGAATTTCCAACGGTACCACTCACGTGTCCGTATCATACACTTGAAGCGGAAAATTCGAAAAAAAAAAAACGGAATATTTTTTTGAAAATCCTACACAAAGTTTTGAAAACTAAAGGCGGGAAAAATTTTGAAATTTGCCTTGAGAAAAAGAAATAAAAAGTGACGTCCCTCCACCCTCATTTGGCGCCGCCAAGTTGACCATCCGGTTCCAAAACGCATCTAGGGTGTTCTTTGGTCCGTCTTTGACTTGACTAATAAAAAGCCCGGCTTAAATACATGCTATAGAACCTAAATAAGCGGTCAAAGACGATATTACACCATGGTAGCAAAAGTTACCAAAAATCCTAAGAGAGTTAAATGCGTCAACCCTTATCCGACCCCGAAAACTATACTTTTAAAAAAGTCTCAAGTCATTTTTCACATTTTATTTTTCGCCTGTTCTACCATTCTGTGCCGATAAAAATGATATTAGACTTAAATAGCATTGAGAGTGTCACTATTCATTTCAGCGACCCTGAAAACTATGGATTACAGTTTAATATCAGTCAGTTTGCATTATTTTTATGTCATTCCTTCGACCTTCCACCCCTTGAGTATCTTACACCATAGCATTTTGTCTATTGTTATTGAAAGTCATTTGTCTGCCAATTTTGGTTAAAATTGATTCAGACCAGGGGAGGATCCAGGGGGGCGATCGGGACGATTGTTCCCCCAGAAGAGCAAACTTTCTTATTTTATATATAAGTAAAACCCTTCCCAGAGTTTGGAGCTTTTAAAAGTAGCTTTAACACTAGAAGCACGGACAATTTGAACCCCCTAGAAGCACGAAGCAGTCAAATTGACTGCTTTCGATTTTTGACTAAAATAAAAAAGAATGGTGACCCAGGATGACTATTTTATTGACAATCTCAATGAGACCTATCTAGAAGTAAGCCTAGAAAGCATATTATTTATTTTATTGTTTTTATTTATAAACATTAAGGGCATTAATATGTAATTTAAAATATTTATTAATATATTTGATATCAGTATTTCTAAAATAATGAAAGAAATATAAGATTAGTGTCACTCTTAGGTTTTAAATTTGATTTTAAAATAATATTTGCTATGATATCTTTCGAAAATATCTTCTTAGGAGAAGACCATCACAAAGTCACCTACACTTGGAGCAGATAATTCGCTTTCGGATCTCTGCAGTACACACTTTCCACAAACATACTTTCTACATTTGTAGCATATGTCATCTGTTTTCTTTTATTTTTTTACACAATCGTTCTTAACATTTTTTCGCTTGCGTGTGGAAGCGCAGTCACATTACAACCAAATCTTCGGAAAAACGTTAGAGATATTGTCACCTACTGATTTTCTTTCCAGTAGCTTCTCTGTACATCTTCCAGGAGTCCATACGCACAACTCACATTGTGTTTCTTCACCATTTGATCCACGATGTCTACACTAAACTTCATCTGATTGTAATACGTTATAGTTTCGCTATTTTTTCTTATAGTGTGCTGGAATTGACACTGACTCACGCATGGAACTCAGCACACAGATACTTTTGTTGCTTTTACATTTGTAGACAGCTAATTCATTACCACTCTGATTGCGGTATACATCACAGTGATACAGGTCTTTCAGATAGTTTTCTTGTTGTGAAGAATTTATTATATTCCTCACATTTATTCCTTTTCCAGCAAAATAATTTATCAAACTAGACACTAGAATTTCACCTAACTCTGTCCCAGCATGACGTTACAAATAATTGCCCAGATATGGAAAGCCATTGAGGATAGACTGATTGTATATCGGCTAGTAACCAGATTTTGATGCCAAATTTATCGGGTTTATTTGGCATATATTGCAGAAATCGAACTCTGACTTTCGTAGGATAAAGTTGCCCGTCAAGTTCCCGTTGTCATGTGGTTTATAACATTTTATACCGTTCTCAATAAACTCATCCCACAGTTCCGACTCGAGTTTGTTCCCTTAATGTCATGCAGATCTTGTGCCTTTTCATCAAGTATCATGTACCGTTTTGTTTCACAGAACCTATCCCTACTCATTATTTTCCTATAAATTGTAGTTCCCTTGATCTTTCCCACAAGACCCCACTGGGCAATGCTGAAACACCTCCGTAAATAATAAGGCCCAAATAAGACTGTAGTTTTGAAAGAGATAAAACTCCATGTTGCTGACTGCAGTTGCGTATATGATTCAAAATGGCACACTTTAGGATATGCCTCATCATAAATTTATCAAATAGTAAACGAAAAGCACTACCACATTTTTCCTCAGACACTTGCCACTTGGCAACATTTGTCAGTCCTGGAACTTCGCGAACAAAATTATGCTTAGATGTACAGCCAACGTTACCTTGTCCCAAATTCAATTTTTTCTACAATGTTCCACCTGGAGCAATAAAACCGTCACCACTACTGGCGTTGTCATAACCATCGCTGTCTTCCCCTCCTTCATGACTTGAATATAAAATGTTCTCTTCAGGTTCAAAATCATTCTAGTTTCCATACCCTTCACTCGAATCCGCAGACTCATCTTCCAAGAGATTATGTAAAACGAAGTATTTCTTGAGTTCTCATCGTAAAATGTTAATATACACGGTTCAGCTCAAACAACTCCAAGTGCACACTAGCATGTAGATATTGGCCGCATGTATCTAAACTAATTTGTTTTTCGACCATACAAGACTGAGGTATCTCATAACACAAAAAAATGAAGTTATAGTTGGAACTATGTATCGCAATATACCTAATAAAACAATAAGTTATCCTAATTTTTTTTCTCTCAAATTACAATGAATAAAGGTGTCAATTTTTCTTTTGTCTAGAAATAAGAAATATTTAAAACTGCCATATGTAACTTACAAACAGAAACACTAATTTCCTATACTCTTTATAAGGCAGTCAAAATGACTGCTTCGTGCTTCTAGGTATAACTGACAATAGCGCCCCTGCAAAACGAAGCATAAACTTATTATTAATGCCATCAATAAGTGGTCACAAAAATATTAAAAGTCAATGAATTTCAGAGCCTTAGCGAAAATATTACAGAAGTGATACGAAATTATGTTTCTTAAAGCAGTCAAAATGACTGCTTCGTGCTTCTAGTGTTAAGTAACATTATTACAACCCACCGCCCCCTGAAGTCCGGCCTGGATACGCCCCTGCTCCAGACGTTTCAGGGTCTTGCTAGAATATATATTTATACACCATTTCCGAACTTATATGTGCGAGCAACGCTTTCGGCACTTCCGTTGTGAATTCCTAATGCAGCTGAAATGCTCATTCATGCCTAAACTTGGGATTAAATGTCATCACATTGCAACCTAATAGCTTGATGAACCACTCTAATCTGTCATTTGAGACATTTTATTTTTCACCCATTGTCACCTTGTACTTAAACGCTTTGAGGATTGTAATTATCAATTTTAGCAACATCGAGAATAATGGATTCGACATTAAGATAAGTCATTTTCGATTATATTTACATATTAATTCCTGCCATCCCAGGGTATTAATTGGGGTAAAATATAGACTTAAATGGTATAGGGAGTGTCGGCAATTTAGAGCTTCGGAAACTATGGATTTGATACTAATACGAGTCGTTTATTGTTATTTCTCCTCATCATATCCCCGACGGGTACTATTCCCGCTGAACTTGGACTTAAACGGCATCGGAAATGTTACTATTCATCTCTATTACAGTCCGGAAACTTGGACTATAAACTAATATTCGTCATTTTTGACCATTTTATCTGTTACTTTTTTCGATTCTCCCTAGGCGGGACAGGGGTCTTACTCCTACTGGTGGCTGAATTCAAAGGTCATCAGAATTTCTACCTATCAATTTTGAAAGGAATGGGTTCGACATTAACATCGGTTATTTTAAATTATTTTTCCATTCACAATTTCACCCTTCCTCCAGGGTGCTAATAATGGCTAAATGTGAACTTCTTAACTGATTTGAACTTCTTAACTAAATTTGAACTTCTAAACTTGAACTGAATAATAGCTTCTTGAGCGTCACTCTTTATCTAAGTGACCCAGAAACTGTGGATTCAATATTAATATCGGTCGTTTTCTAAACCATTTTTGTCTCATTGACTCCACCTAGAAGGACTAAGTGGGTCATGCCATCCCTATAGTGGACTTAAACGGCATTACAACTGCAACAAATCGTAGCAACGCTGAAAACTAATGATGCGACACTGATACCGGTCAATATCGATCATTTTTATGTCTCCTCTTCCCCTAGGAGTGATAGAGTGTGTCCTATTCTAACTGACAGCAGAACTTGGAATTAGAGAGCACCAAAACTGTCAGCATTCAATTTAGTAATGCAGGAAACAATGGATTCGACACCAATATCATTTATTTTCAATTGTGTTTACGTGTCCCAAGCCCTTTCCTCCACTAAGGAATACTAATCGGAAATGAATTTGGATTTGGACGGCACCGTACGTGTTACGTTTCATCTCAACGACTCCGAAAAGTATGGATTCGACACTAATATCGACAGTTTTCGGTCGTTTTTATGTCACCCATGCTACTGAAATTGGACTTCCATTTAAATTGGAAGCTCAATTGTAAAATGACCATTAGGAAGACCTAGACGCAGATGGGAGGACAATATTAAGATGGACCCCGCAGAAATAGTAATATAAAGTAGAAACTGGATCCAGTTCGCTTAGGATAGAAGTCAATGGGAAGCTTTTGTGTGTATTGAATCTTCGAATTCCATAGGCTATAGAGTTAGTTTACTCCTCCTACTCTTTTTATGTGTGCTAGGGGGTATTACCGTCACTGGAAGATGTACTTGGACATTAGATTCATGGGACCTGTCACCAATGGACTCCCCAAAATAATGAATTTATCACTAATATCGGTCCTAACTCGAGAGTAATTTTCTCTATACTGTAGGTACTATGTACCAAGTTTGCTTAAAACTGCTCTAGGCGTTCCAGAATTATGCTGGAGTTACACACACAAACAGACACCCCACAAAACATACGTATATATATATATATATATATATATATATATATATATATATATATATATATATATATATATATATATATATATATATATATATATAATGATAAATCATGAAAACGCAAAGAAAATGTTTCTTTTTCTGCGCCATCAATGTGATTGTGTACTAGCGCATATTGAAGTCGACTTCCTTCTAGAAAACTGAGTGCCAAAATTGGAAAACGTATAGGATGTCAAAATAGTGGTTTTCGTATCAAGTACTTGTATATTAGCACTGGACGCCGAATGACCGTGTATATTCACTGGAAGTAAAATTGTAGAAGTTTCAAAAAGAAGTCAAAATGATAGAATTTTGTATATATATATATATAAAGGGCCGGATCCAGGATTGTCTGAGGGGGATGCACCAGTAACTACCAAAATAACCAATCTCACTGAAACTCTTCAAAGTGACATGTGACCAATATTCTTTACACCTGACAACGCTGATACATAGAACGGAGGGAAGGGGAGTATTTTAAATAGGGCCACAAGTGTTATGCAAGAAAAAAGTTCTCTCCTCCTTGTTTCTGTTTTCTTCCCTATTTGACAAATGCTATATTGTTTTGCTTGGTGAATCCTTTTCCTTCAAACTTTTAAAAATCGACTTAAACTATTGCTTTTGCAAAGCTCTGCTGTCTTTTAAGCCTCAAAGGGAAATATGATGGCAGAAAGTTTCGGAAAGTGTGGCTATTTTCACTGTTAGCTTCTCATTTTAGATAGTGTATATTTACAACGAAGGGGGGGGGGTGAACATGCACCTTTTCACCCTCCTAAATCCAGCCCTCTCCATCTCTCTCTCTCTCTCTCTCTCTCTCTCTCTCTATATATATATATATATATATATATATATATATATATATATATATATATATATATATATATATGGGGTAACTTCGGCAAATAACGCCACCAATTCAACATATTGTTTTGGTGTTCAAGTGTTTTTATATCTAGAACCGTGCAAATTACATGGAAGATGGAGTGAACCCTCCGCTATAATGCAATGAGAAAACAAAGATCGTACACATACAATGTCGACCACAATGTACTGAGACTCGGAGTGAGTATGAGATGGCGTTATTACCAGACGTGTCGGCAAATAACGCCACTTGTTTTACAACAACGGAAGGGTGTTGGAATCGTAACGAAATACGTTTTGTACGCAACTAAACAATGTTCTTGGCAAAGTGCTTCCTGCTTTGCTGGTACACAAAACTCATAGTCATCATACATGTCGTTAACCGGTAAATCTTGTGATGACTGCGAAACTCTTAACATAACAGCTGAAGTCATATGGAACACTACTCGTCGGAGCTAGACAACAATGCACAACTAGCATCACAAAATGTTCAGAACCCACATTTAATAATGCTGTCAGAATCACATAAATTGTGAAACCAAATTTTGCATTCAATACATTGTATCTATGTTTAAAGACCCCTGAGATCATAGTAATACCCTCCACAGTCCCCGCGGAGCATATTTCCATCCTTCATCTTTCCAGAGGATGCTTGTTTCTTCGTGCCGGAGGAAGGGAAAGGGCCAGCTCTTGCGAATAGGTCTAGTGTTACCAATACTCCTCTGGCAGTAAGAGAAATCCCCCTGGGATGAGATTTGCTCCTAGTATTTTAACTGTAGGCAGAAGCTCGTGGATGCAGTGGGCACTCGGTGATGTTGAAGGAGAGATGGAGGCTGGTCATGTGCTTGGAGGTGTTGGTGGAGGTTGCTGTTGCTCTGAGACATCATTTGAGGGAAAAGCGACATCGGGTGTAGCATTTTTGTTAAAAGGATGCCCTGTAGCGCTGAAGCCTGAAATTGTGTTCTGATATGTTGCTGAACGGAACCATGCCTGTAAAAACAGTTTTGGAAACTGTGGCTTCCTAAGTGTTAATCCGGGATGCGTTCGTCGATAACTGTCAACCGCTTCAGAGCACTACAATTTTAACGATTTGAAGAAGCTCTTGTCGAGCGGTTGAAGTTCATGGGTGTAATGTGCAGGCAAGCACAGCAGTTTAATATGCATAGTCTCAGCAGCATTTAAAATAGTAATATCAAGATGACTGCGATGGCAATATACAATAAGCAGTGCTCGGCCAGGGATCCGATGTCTGTTGAAATGTTCCAGAAATATACGGATTTCTCCCTTTGTAACATAGCCTTTAGGTGTCATTGCATAGGTGGTACCTGGAGGAAGATCATCACCAAACTATTTTTTAAATACTTTTTCTTGTATAACACCATCGAAGGGATCTAATTTGAACCTCATACATTAGTGCACGCAATAACACTCACAGTTTCACCTTTTTCGCCATGTGTGGCATTAAGTACTCGCTTGCTCCCTTTCTTTACCAAAATTTTTAGGCTACTGTTGTACGTTAGTTATAGTCTTGCATTTAATCTGCATTGTAAATAAGTTCAGGATTGTCTCAAAAGGTTCATAGCATCAAGTGTATTTCCCAATAGCGTATACAATTCGTTCATATAGTTCTGTTGAAACGCATGAGTTTACCATAGCTCAAATTGTCCGTCTTTCTGCACACGATATTCGAGCGTCTTGCCATGAAAGCATAAAACTAGACTTTTTCGGCTCTACCATTACGACAAAGAAAAACAAACTTTCAACACCAGTATTAGTTTCGATTAGCGATTAGATGGAGTGGCGTTATTTCCCGACGCGATAGTGGCGTTATTATCAGAAACAATAGATTTTGTTTTGGCCTGTTACCTTATACATCGTATAAGGTAACATGGCCCGGAAGTTTTGGGCAACCAGTGTATATATGAATTTAATATTTATTAAAATTTTATTTTTAATATATAATTAAATCAATGACTCGATTTGAAGTAGGTCACAAAATTTGCGTTAACTTCCTTGAACTAATGATTTTAGTATATTTAGAGGGAAATATATGGTAATATATTTACATTGAACAATTATTTGTATATTTAGCTAAAATATAATATTATTTTGGGAAATAAGGTAATATCTGGTCGTATTTAATCCTTTCCAATCAATTTTCATTCATATTTTTGGCTTAGGGGATCTTCAAAAGAATTCAAAATTTTTATTTCAAAAATCTTCTTTAAAATTTTTCATTTGTAAAGTCAGCCATAGTAGCTTCTTGAAGCATCCCTTTGTTTAATCTAAATTATCTGTGATTGGATCTTCCGCAATCACAGGTGTGGTTGAGATTTTTCGGCTTCTTTGATCTTGAGAGATACACGTATCATCGTATAGTTACGTCACAATGAACCTCCAATTAGGGATCTTCTTCCCATTGTCATTGTCTTTTCCAGAAGCGGTGTTTAGTGATGGACGTACGATAATCTCCGTCCATAAAAAAAAACGTGAAAGAGAAGTAGTTAAAGGTTTCGACACAAAATAATTGATACCTTTGATATCTGTGGACATAATATGGAAGGCAGTGAGTAGGTTGCTGTGCTCAACGGACATAGGATTTTCTGCAGTGAGAGCAAATCTTTCACGTCAAGCCGAAAGTGGTTTGGGGGAAAAGCCATCTTCACTGTCGACTCATGGATGTCAGATCCGATGATTTTATTTTTTGTGCACTGAGGTAGGCTCTCCATCCTCGAGAGCTGGTGTAAAATAACAACAACCATCAAACGTGGGAGAGAAGTATTCTATATTTTTCCCATGGAATCCAAGTAAGTTATAGAAGATAGCATCAAAATTTTCTGTTGTTTTGGCCACGTGAGAACCTCTAAATTCTAACCTCTTCCGGATTGGAAAAATGTGTTATGTTATTGGTGTTGTGATGCCTTATAAAATGTGCTAAACGCTGCGTAGTTTTCCCTAAGTTATACAATATGCAAACTTAGTAATGTGACATAAATCAGTCGTTCAATGGGGGGAAAATTGTTCTTTGGAGTTTCAGTGTGGACGTTTGTTACCAACAGTCCATGAAATGTGTATACTTTCGAGTACATACATTTCACCCCAAAATTATATTTTGAATATGTAATCTCATATATATATATATATTTTTTTATTTATTATTTTTTTCGTACTGCTATATTACAAAATTAATCCATTCTCTGGTTTGTGCTTACCTTCACTGTAGTTTGAATACGATGAGACAAAATGTATACAAAGTTTCGGCTCACATTGATAACAAAGGTGCTTGTACCACTATCGGCAATGGGAGATGCTCGTCAACGATGACACGTTCGTTGTGTATTTTAAATTCCTTTCACCTGAGACCAGAAATTCGAATTTTAAGCACATAGTTTAAGATTTTTTTTTATTTTAACAATATACAAAAGTAGAGCTGAATGGTCGACGTCCCATACGTCCTCGGTAAGAAGCAGGGTGTGTGCTATATTATTAATCTGTTGAATAAAGTGATTTTATATGTTTTAGGTTAAGTTAGATAGTTAGGCTAGGGACTAGGTTAAGTGTACTTTCTTTTCATGTAGATTTATTTAGTGTATGTATTGTCTCAAAGAAAATGTTTTGTTGTGGAATCAAAGTGGATGAGGTCTGAGCTCATACAAGGGAGGTCACCTTGTTGGTATAAATCCTCCGCGCTGACCCTACTTTCACAACGGTATCTAAAAGAGAAAATACTAAGAAAAGAAAGTATAGTATGTAGCACACAGCCGTAATAAGTGGTACCTGTGTAGTACAAGGCTCATGTGGTTATAGTAGTAAATGTCTTTATTTTCAAATTGTTTTTGACTAAACTAAACGTATGTAGAATTGTTCATGATATGTGAAGAGAGTATGTAATGCAATGATGGACTTACCCATTCAGCTATGTCAAGAATTTTCCTCAATTTCCAACCTTTGCGATTTTTTTTTTTTTAAATGTATTCTCCTGTTATTTCTTATCATACAGGAAGTTAGTGTAATAAAGTGTGCGAGTCGAAACAAAATCTTTCATTGTCCAGTGCAAAGCTAATTATTTTAAAACTATGTAGTAAAGTAACTTCAATAGTATTGTTGGTACTCAGAAAGTAAAGTGTTTAAAGCAGTACGTAACGAAAGTAAATATAGCGTCTTGAAAACTCACAGAATCGATTTCACTTAGTGTGACCGGGGTTGGAATCACAGACCTGCCAGGAAATTTCACTTCGTTAATAAGATCAACTAAATTCACTTTGGCATTCAGTTTTTTTTTTCGAAATTCCATCCCGTTGCGCGATTTAGATTTGATTCGAGAATTTTTTTTATCTGGGTTAGTAAACACAAACATTTAGATTTTGGAAGCATTCACCGTCAGTTTCACTCTTGGGTCAGTGTCTTGTTCTGTCGGGTTGTGGTTTGTAACCTTATCTCTTGATGGGATGCAGGCTATGACCTGCGGATCGGGATGCTGGACTGCGAGTGAGAATGAGGGAGGCTTAGAAATCTTCACATTTTGGGACGATTTGAGTTCTACTTGCCGGAGATGATTGGTGTAGTGGATGGGTCAGTGAGTGTTGACAGCTTGCCCGTCTGGGCCCGATGGGTTCGCGTTCAGCAATCAGTGACACATTCACGCAACCATAGTCTTAAGGAAAGTGAACGTCATACAGAAACACATTATCAGTATCATCATCATTATTTTATTTTATTTATTTACATTTTATTTTATTTATTTATTTTATATGACTTTTTTTTTTTTTTTTGTAAAATTGGCGTTCCACAGCCAGGATCTGTTATTCCAACCTTTCGCGAGTGCTAAGTGAATCATATTGAAAGAGCAGTGTAATGTAATGGGGACTGTTGTGACAAACGACTCCTTGAACGATGTGTAGTCACTCTTAAGTTTGTATATGTGTAACTTGGGGAAAACAATTTATATGAAATGGAGATGTCTGCTGGTAGCAGGTCGAGTACTGAATCCCGTAGTCCGGATGAATATGTATGTTGTAGTGAAGAAATACAGGGCTTTAGTGTTTATTGTGACGGTTGCTCTGGATGGGTGCATGCACAGTGCTATGGTATAACCGACGAGCAGGTAGAAGAATTGAATAAGTGTAGTGAGCCCTGGTTTTGTAAAACGTGTGTGGCCAAACAGCTGACTGTGCAATCGCTTTCCAAGTCACAGGAAAGTGGAAGTGAACGGAACACCGCGACGCACGACACGGGAGAGAAACTCTTACACAACGGTGGAGAGAGTGTCGGAACTGCAGGTTCACCTGCATCCGTGACAGACCTTGCAAAAGTGTTAGAACGTTTTAGTCAAACTTTAACTTTAACTTTGGACCAAAAATTTGAAAAGGTTGACAGTATTATCAACCAAAGGTTTGAGAAAGTAGATAATAATTTGTACGCGATGAATCAAAAATTTGATTTGTTAAAGTCGGAAATGGTGCAAATTGTAAATGAAAAGGTGGAAAATGTAAACAAGGACGTATCGGACCTCCGTAACGAAGTTCGCGATTTGTACACTTCGGTGGGGGAATTTCAGGATACGATAACAGCGCGGGTAGACACCGTTGAGGAGAATCTCCGGTTGTCAGTAGAAAAGCAAAATCGCAGATGTGATCAGCTCGCTAAAGAACTATCGCATCTCGAGTCGAGCACCCAGAAATCTTATGACGTACTCGAGGCTAAGGTCCAAACTTTGGTGAAGGATCAGGAGCAAAGTAAACCAGGTCGTGTCGGTCGCAAGCGGTCACGTGACTTTGTTGGTTGTGAGGGGGTTGACTCTGACGGAACAGACTCTGACACCCGAGTGGATGTACCAGTCTCTTCGGTTGGGGAGACTCGTACTGTCCCAACGGTGACAGTCTCTGTCTGTCAGCCGACCAACGTTCACACTAAGAATGTCTGGCCGCTTGACTTAAATTCACATTCGTTGGTCACGAACAATTCCAGTCCCACCTGTGGGGATATCATTAGTGGTCAGGTTGCCTCTAGGACTTTAAACCCATTATTGACGTGGTCTCAGGCTTCGGTCTCGACTTCCAATGTATGTAGCTTAAGTCATGTAGTGTCCAGTAGTGCCGCAGACAGGACTCCTTCGTTTGTTGGAATTCCGGAGGGAGTATGTAGTCACACAGTGGTATCGATGCCAGGCAACTTACCTTTTGGCCCAAATTATACCTCTTATTCGAATTTTGGACAAAATTATAATAATGCAAAGAGCCCTGTGATTGGCTGCAACTCTCCCCTGAATCCCGGCAGATATGAGGGATGTTCTGGAAATAGAGCGTTAAATTTAAGGCTGTCGGAACTAAATCACTTACCAAACTTCACTGGAGAATATGGTTTGGCCAGGTCTTTTCTTGAAAGTTTAGAACAGGCGTTTAAGATAATCTCTGCGTCGGAATACGAACGCATGGTTTTGGTACCGTGTTGTTTGTCGGCTGGGGCCAAGACTTGGTACCAAACGGTCTGCAAAGACATCAGCAGTTATGCGGACTTTGTGCGTCTATTTAAGGAGCACTATTTCTCGGCCAGGATAAAACTGAAAAAAGGGGGGCCGTTGCCATAGAAACTACCGTTTCCATTACAACGAATCCTGTCACTGCTTGTCAGTCTAAAACTGTTTGAAGAAAAAGAATAAGTCGTAAGTGGGAACCCTTCACCCCTGGTGGGGATGTTCATGAAGCTATCAGCTTATGTCTAATTATGTTGGAATATATTAGCCGTTTCTTAATTTTGAACATACTAGATTCGATCGAAACGAGAAAACTTTTTATCGGACTTCTAAAGAGAATGAAATAAAATAACTAAATACATGACCGTGTTTATTACATCTAGGATTTCCAGTCACGACCCCCTTTTCAGTTTTATTAAAAAATAGAAGAAGAAGATGAAGAAAGGAAAAGGAAAATAGAAGAGGAAAGAGGTAAAGTAAGAAGGTGATAAAGAGGAAGCTGTTACTGAATATTTTGAAAAATATGGTAAAGAAAAGTGAATAATTATCGAATTCCAATAGCTATTGGGTTAATATTTGGTATTAAGGTGATCAAGGGTAGACACATGTTAACCCATACATCCCCGATCTAGATCCATTTAACCCTAACTACCAAATTATCCCGATCTAGATCTGAGATAGATGAGAAAGTTTAATTTTACAGTTTATTCAATATTTCCACTAATATCCAATATTTGAAAAATAAAGGACGAAGTTGATGGCATGTTAGAATCGACCACAAAGAAAAAAAAAATCAGAGTATTACATATTCGTAGAAGATTTTGACTCTCACAGTTCTCCCATGCTGATCATTCGTTCAGGCTACTTCAGTCCTTTTTACTTCCTTCATAGAGCCAACTTAAGTTAGTATTAACATTCAATGAGTTTAATTGATAACTACCATTAATTATAATAAATCACACATATATGTCAAAATAATGGATGCACTTAATACTAAACCTACATTTCACTCACACACACATTCATACAGGACAATGTATACTTCGGGTTGTATTTAGTTAAATTAAACTAACCTAACTACATTACTATATACATTTATTACATTTCAATAGAAGAAAAATTAGTTGGACATAACATGGAAAAATTTAATACATGGAAAGAATGTTTCATTAACATGCATAGAAATTCGCTAATTTTATCAAGACCAAATAACACATTTCTCTTCCTATATATATATATTAAAAGTTGAATTACATAAGAGAGAATTTGACCAAAAAAAAAAAAATGAAAGACAAAAATAAAAAATTCAAAGATCAATACATTTAGGGTTCAATGTAATGAATATATATATATCGTTGCGGAAAAGAAAGAAAAAAAAATATAATTGGTTAATCATCCTTAAAAAAAAAACACTTTAGTAACATTTTATTAGGTCTCTGTCCCAAGAGGAGACATTTCGACGATTTTATGAGTCTTTGTTCTCACATCGATAATAGCTCCCTTTTCCAACTCTCTTTTCGCACTGTGGTTTGTGTCCATGAGAGTATTTAATTATTTTTGTTTTAACTATAGACAAATAGTTGCTTCATATCATATATATATTTATATTTCTCATTTCGTCACTCGACGCACTCAATATAAAATTTCAAAGTTTATCAAGGTTAAAAAAATTTTGAATCCAGTCACAGACATTGAGAACATATTTCCATATTCCGGTATTCACATTAAGTTATCAACTAAATTTCTCTTCATTAAATTTAAGACCAGTAATTTTCTTTATAGTATAGATCTTGTAGTCAAAAGATTCTAGTCACTGAATAGTTAAATTTCTGATCGTAGGGGAAGGATTTGTTTCAGAGTCTACTGATAGAAGATTCGTTGGTGGGGCACACTGTTTCGTAGGTTATTAATTTCACTTTGAACTTGCGAATAAATTTTGATGAGGATTAGGGTTATTTTACTTATCTTACGACCTGCTACTCGTTTTACTTACATGCGGTATTTAACATTATATTCAACTTTAATAGTTACAGACATCAATAACCACTCAACAAAATGTAATTTATTACAATATACGCGGTAACGCTATATATCACAAATAGTTGGTAAAGGTCGGGTGTCAAAAACCTTTGGCAACCTAAATAAAACCAGGGTAAATACCGAGCCCATTACATACATACTCGTATATATATATTCATATTACTCAATACAATAAATTTTACTTTAATATCCATCGTAGTATTTCGTCAACGTTTAAATTCTACATAACCGTTCATATTCGACAAGTATTCATATTTTATAAATATTTATATTTTATTGGCTCAAAGACAAAACAAAAACCCTGACTATCAAAAATTCACCCTTTTCCTTCATAAGGTTGCAACATTGTATTTTATATGTATAAACCCGATAATCAATAATCATTTTCAATTTACTAAAGATCCGCGTATATAAAAAAAAAAAGTTGGTGTTATTTAATGAGTTGACATAAGAGGTGGAAAATGCAACAAATAGAGCAGGCACGTAACTTTTAAAACTATGTAAGTACATATATAGATGTATATAAAAAAAAATCAATGTTATTCGAAACTAGTGGGCCCAGACTACTAATACATACACACTATATGACCAATCAATAGAAATAAAAACCAGAAATCAGTAGTCAATTGATATAAGTTGTATGATCAATGAATAACGAAGGTTTCTAGGAATCTGAAAGCATAGTGTACCTTCCCGTCAATTTCTCCCGTGGTGGATTGAATATCGCGAAAATGGTCCTGAGTTGTGCTGCAATACCTCCACGAATTGCATCCCTCGATGTCTCAGTTAGTACATACGATCGAAATAAGTGAAATGAATATTGTATGTTTTATGAGTTTCAGAAACCGGGGGGGGGGGAGGTTGAAATTTTAAAAAAAAAAATCTCGAAGTAATGAAGACAGAGAGAGATAGAGAAGAAGGAAGACGAAGAAATAGTGGCGCCAAAGACTTAAGTGGGAAATAACTAACGCTACAAAGACAGAAATCGAATTTCGCTCTCAACAAAATCCATAGCCAAAATATTCTTAACATGCCAAAAGGGTGGTCTACTCAAATACGTAGACTCAAGGAACGCCCTGCTGCCAAGGATGCAAGTTCTGTGTCCATCAGATCCCAATCCCACAAGAGTTTGGTTGTAAGATTGAAATCCGATCCCCGTATCCGGCCCAAACCAGCAGGTTCCCGGAAATCGTCCGGAAGGTTAGAGAAGGCGCTAATTTAGAATTTCAAGAAAAGAAAAAAAAATCATCCGACCTCTTGGAAACTAGAAGATTCCAGAATAGGGATGAAATTAGAGTAATAGTTAAGGTATCCCTAATTAGTAATTCGCCAAAAATAAAAAAAATTAAATAAATAAACTGAATTTTGGATCGGTGATTTCAATTACCGAAACATCACCGATGGCTACCCAGCGCAGACATGCCACCGTCTGGGACGTCGTTAATTTCCCTCATCTAATTAAACTAAGAAAAGACATGAAAAATACTTAAGGGGACTAGGGGTCGACGTCCGGGTACGCGAAATTTAGTAGCAGTTAATTTAATCGGATAGTCCGAACTGAGTTATATGAACACTGCACAATAAATAAATAAGGTAAGCAACAAAAAAAAAAATCTCGGAGAGGCAATGAATGCTAAAGGTACAAATGACCGAAACCTGTACTTTTCGATGATCACAGGATATAGCAGTTGGTTTTCTTAATTATCATTTCTGTCAACCTTTAGAAGTAATTCCCACATGATGCTACTCTATCTATTGAAAGGCTTAAGATCTGGGGCTGTTGTTAGGAGGTACATAAATGCAAAGTAACACACAATTCCCAACTATAATTTACTATCCAAGTAGCAAACTCGGTTGGATGAATGCACTGGTGTGGAAGTCAAAACGCGAGAGATTTTTTTTTTCTCTTTCTTTCTTCGTAAACATATTCATATTTTCACTATATAAAATTCACTAGGCCTATCCATTTAAATATAGGGGTCATCATTTCATTCATATTATATATCATATTATTAACATATCATTACATTCATTCATTATCTACTAATTTTCGCACGAAGTAATATTTTATAAACACCCTATTTCGTACATTTTACACGCAGGCCATACACATATTTACATTACGCAGTAATAAATATATATATATAACTATCACAATCTATCACGCTCAAACCACCACACGATCACATTCATCGAACCACGTACTCTTTATTTCGAAGCACCCAAATTGTATTTACCTTGCAGGTTTTTAAAAAAAAAAAAATCATACATGGATTTACGGAAAGTTAAATTGTCAACGATTAATCTATTTCTGATTTGTTGATAAAACTGAAGCAACAATGGAATTTTCTACAGCTACGGGAAAAGAGAATTTAATACTACATTTTTAAACAAACAGTAACAGCATATGGGCTTTACTTCTATTAAGAAAATAGGTGTTCTTTATTTCAGCGGATTATTCATTAACTACTGGACCTAGCAAGCTGAAATTTTCAGTACAGTAAGATCTCATGCTATTTTATACGAAGGTATACTCATCCGAACCGAAAACCATGTCCACGGGAAGTAATTTGAGAATAACTGTCCAAAATCAAACAATCTAAATCACTAAGTCATGCGATGTCGTACTGTCAACAAACAATTGACTACCGAAAACTGACGCTATAGCGCTGTAGTGGAGGCATAATTTACCGTGTACTGAAATGTATACTTGTACTCATTAATCAGAAATTTAATATTTACTCTGGTTTATTTATGTTAGAAAAATGGTACTAAATTAAAGCATATTTATACACTGTCCAAATCGAAAATTCACACACTCACACAAAATTACTAACTACATACACCACTGTTAGTACTATACATAAAGACAACTAACTAAACTAAACATGCACCATTTAGTTACATGCATGTTGACGAAAATAACCTAACACATTAAATTTAAAATACATTACTCCCTCGTCGATATATACAGTCGGCTCTATTTAATTTAAAAGGGGTCAAAAATGAGAAAAGTAACACTAGGTCTAATTGACCTGACCAATTGTTTACATAATGATTGCCAAAAATTGATGCCCTGGGGGCACCTTAATGAGGTTTATGGAGGGACCCTTCCCCTGAAAGGGGAAAAGGCCCTAAAACGAACAATAACTAACCCATTCCCCCGCTAGAACCGGTTCAATTTGGAAAAGGGGATAGGAGCCCTTTTGAACTAACTTAAGCTGCCATTATGATTATTTACAGTACTATCAAACCTACTACATACATGCAATTACGAAATAAATAATGATAAATCACATTTACTGTATACACGACCAACATGCACTAATCAGGTCGTAATTTCCCTAATCCCTAATTGAATTTGGAATAACAAAAAAAAATAAAGTCACTCTTTCACTTCTGCTGTTATAGCTGGGCAGCAAACATGGCTTCCTAGAAAACAGAACTCCGGAATTTGTTATTTCACTGAATTGCAGCTTCTTTACCAAAATTTGTGGATTTTCCGGGCTCCTATTCCGTTGTAAAACTTTAACTATTGAATTACATTATATGTTACCTTAGTTTTCCTTGGAAATCCGAATCCTTCCCGAAAAATATGTGGCACAAAAATCACAAGCTGCTCCGGCTAGTGTGTCTTCGATTATTCTAATAACATTGCGCCGAAAAAGCCAGAGGTAGGAGAATTCCTCCAATCAGAACGAAAAACTTTAGCCGCGGAAATTACAAAGCGAATGGAAATTTGGTAAATCCAGATATAACCGGATCTGAAAGTGACTATGGACTACTGAGAGGGGGTGAGGGAAAAGGTTAGGTACCTGACTAAATTCTACATTGGTCTGAAATTAAGAAAATTTATATCCAATGACAGAACTATGTTTCGGTATGACGTCAGAATGGTAAACCTGGAAACTTTTCAACTTATATATCAGAAAATGGGATTTACACTTAATCAAAATGTAAATAAATATATTATACAGTGGGAATATGGTTACTAACGAAACCTTTGGGTTCATTATATTTAATTCGAAGTAGAGAGAGTAAATAAATTGTGTAGCTAAACCGAAATTGAATAAAAAAAAAATTACTAGGTACAGGGTGCGTAAAAAAAAATTGCCATTACTTTCAACTGTAATGGTACATTACAGTTTTCCCCGGCCCATTAACAAAAATTTTGTTAGAATAACAAAATTTTGCTAATTGGGAATACTAACTACTGATGCTTGTTAAATTAACACACTCATTCATCTCATTCAAACATTACCAGTCACACTAGGACAGTATATTATATCTACTTGGGGTATTGCGCGAGTAATTAATTACGTTTATCTTCTGTACAATTGAAAATCTTTAAATTTCGAAAATTGTGAGTTCCGATACTCTTTTTTTTTTTTTTTTTTCAGTAGTGTTCATATAGCAATAGAACGGACAGAAGTTATAACTGAGAAATCGATAGAAACAATTCGTAAGGCTTCAGCCGTCGACTAGTATATCTGATGACATTAGGCCGCAGTTTCCCGTCTATCACTGCCATTCAATATTGTTCTAGGCTCACCGTTACCACGCACTTGCGAAGGGACTGAATTCTGGGGTCGATTTACATTATTGTTACTATTATTGTTATTATTATTGCCCTGACTATTACCGTTCTCCCTTCTTCCGTACGTCCTGTTAAAATTCCTCCTGGTGTTATCGCCCCTATCCGGGTTCGATTCCATGTTGGTACGGTCATAGGGACGATAACTCCGGCGATTGTTGAACATGGGCCGATTCCTAAATAGTCGCCGGCCATTATTGTTGTTTTCTGAGCCATACCCACTAGGATAACGAGATCCAGCTTGGGTATAACTCAGGAAATCTGTCTGGCAACTTGCCGTTACCTTCGTCTTCGTCGGTTTTAGAATCTTTGCCTGTCGGGCGAAGTATCGTTTTGGTGGACCACCAACTTCCTTACCGCACAAGGCAGCTAAACGTGAGGTGACTTCTCGCACCGTTTGGCACAAGTGGGACGCTATGGCCCGGGACTCATCGGGTGGAAGAGCGTTAACTATAATATCTACCAGTTCGGCCTGAGAGGGATGTTCAGCTATCTGATAATATAGTTCGATAATTTTCCAAGCATAGTCCAAGAGGGATCCATACTTGGAGCGATCATACCGGAGTGATTGTAAGTTTCTTTTTTGGAGCCGTTCGATGTGCTCATTACAATATTCTTCTTTGAAAAGAATCAAAAAATCACCGAACGTCTGGATTTGGTATTTAACCGAGGCAAACCATGCGCCCGAAGCGGCGATCAAACATTTTTCAACTATTTGTAGGCGTTCCCCATCAGTAAGTTTGTACATGTCTAGATATTGCTGCAATCTTCGCAGGAAAACTCGAGGTAACCCGTTAGTAATGTTCCCATCGAAAGTGGGAAAACGTTCAATATCCCGGAGGGAAACTTTAGAGCTCATACTATACGGGGCAGGAAAAGAATCTAGTGGAATCAACGCGTTATCCTGAGCGGTTGGGGTTGTCACCGGATTTGCCACCGACGGAGTGGTCACTGAACTGAACGCTCCCATATGACCAAGAGAGGTTTTATAATTAGTATTGACCATGTAAGGTTCGAACTTAGGACCCACCACGGCAGTAACCGACGGTCCGGCACATCTCCTTTCCCCTCCTGGCAGCACGCTGTAAGATTGTACCATTCCAAAGGTAGAGTGAGCATTTACGCTAGTGACTGTTGTAGTCACAACACTCGACTGCATCGGTACATCGAAATTACTCAACCATGATTTCGAGGTTGGCTGATGCGGGGGACAATACATGGTTGTGTCCCGTGCATCAGGCAACACTTGACTCTTTCCCGGGAGGACGTTACTCGTTTCTGGGAAATTTTTCCCTGAAGAATCGCTATCAGGAAAAGGATAGGAGATATCAGACTTGACGATTTCCAGTTTAGTAATATTCCCCTTAAGACTATCTACCTCGGTTTGAATTCGACTAATTCTTTGATCAACCGACTCTAGTTTAGTTTCTATTGATAGGTCGGATATTACAACATTCAATTTACTTATTTCAACCTGCTGCTGTTCAACCTTTCGTTCGATGTCACCAAATCTTTTGTTTGTACCCTCAAACCTTACATCTATTTCGTTTAGTTTCTCATTTGTTTCGTCTCTGAGCTGCTCGGTAGACTGTTGGGCCCGGTATCTAACCTGCTCCAATTCAGTAGACGTTTGCTCTTTCAGATTACTAATCGAAGAGGCAAAGTCTAAACAAATCTGGTCAAACTTATTGTTTAATACCTCGAATCGAGCGTCGGTCTCTCGTTTCGAGGTATCAAACTTCTCATTTATCTCACGCCTTAAGTTTTCACTATTCTGATCTATTTTCTGATTTATCTCACGCCTCATTTCTGTATTATTTTGTTCCATGTTAGAAAATTTTTCATGCATCATTTCCATCATCTGGCGAATTAATGCAGACGTGTCAGACCCTCCAGATGACATTCCTTCCTTCGGGTTTGCCGTCTGATCCCGAGAATCACTGTGATTTTCATTTTTTTCTTCATCGTCGAGGTCAGATATCTCCGCTGGAGATATTTGGCCTCGGTCCTTTTCACAGTCCTCACAATATTTTTCTATTTCGCCGGTTTGCACCTTTTCTGCATTTTCAGCAGTGTCATCTAAATTGGAACAAGCAAAGTGGATCCATTTTTGTCCACAACCGGTGCATCTAATTAATCTTCGCGGGGCGCGAGATCTTTTCTCTTTTTCATTTAATGTGCATTGAGTGCACGTGATTTCACACTCGCCCTGTGACACCACAACCTTTTTTGTTGCCATAGTTTCGAGACACTTTACACTTTACAAAAGACAAGATATATATAGCAAAAATACACATATACTATAAAATACTTATTTGCTATCCAGACAAGTATTATTCATGACTTAAAGGACTCCCATTCTCTTTCCTTCCTTGAAACCCTTCTAGCGTTTAATTCTAATTTTAGAAAAATTTGGACACTCCTTCTCTTTCTCCCCCTTTGAAAAGGAAACAAAAATGACAAAGTAGCCAACGACTTTACTTATTTCATTTGACTATAAAATTTCTCTTATTAATTTCAATGTTGTAATCAATTCAACATGCCTTCAATCTCACTCTTTGACATTCTTAAAAAAAATTTCAAATCTATCGGTCGCCATTTAAACTGAGATCCGTTGCCATGGAAACAAACGTTGCCATGACAACCATTCTTATCGCGATTCACCAATTCAAACTGATTGGCATGATAACTGGTATTATTCAATAAGCATTTTCAGATCCGTTACCACAGTAAACATGCGTTACCATGGCAACAGTCTTGTCACGTGTCGCCATTCTAAAACTGGAAAAGGGGGGCGGGGCCGTTGCCACAGCCAACCACCGTTTCCATTACAACGAATCCTGTCACTGCTTGTCAGTCTAAAACTGTTTGAAGAAAAAGAATAAGTCGTAAGTGGGAACCCTTCACCCCTGGTGGGGATGTTCATGAAGCTATCAGCTTATGTCTAATTATGTTGGAATATATTAGCCGTTTCTTAATTTTGAACATACTAGATTCGATCGAAACGAGAAAACTTTTTATCGGACTTCTAAAGAGAATGAAATAAAATAACTAAATACATGACCGTGTTTATTACATCTAGGATTTCCAGTCACGACCCCCTTTTCAGTTTTATTAAAAAATAGAAGAAGAAGATGAAGAAAGGAAAAGGAAAATAGAAGAGGAAAGAGGTAAAGTAAGAAGGTGATAAAGAGGAAGCTGTTACTGAATATTTTGAAAAATATGGTAAAGAAAAGTGAATAATTATCGAATTCCAATAGCTATTGGGTTAATATTTGGTATTAAGGTGATCAAGGGTAGACACATGTTAACCCATACATCCCCGATCTAGATCCATTTAACCCTAACTACCAAATTATCCCGATCTAGATCTGAGATAGATGAGAAAGTTTAATTTTACAGTTTATTCAATATTTCCACTAATATCCAATATTTGAAAAATAAAGGACGAAGTTGATGGCATGTTAGAATCGACCACAAAGAAAAAAAAAAATCAGAGTATTACATATTCGTAGAAGATTTTGACTCTCACAGTTCTCCCATGCTGATCATTCGTTCAGGCTACTTCAGTCCTTTTTACTTCCTTCATAGAGCCAACTTAAGTTAGTATTAACATTCAATGAGTTTAATTGATAACTACCATTAATTATAATAAATCACACATATATGTCAAAATAATGGATGCACTTAATACTAAACCTACATTTCACTCACACACACATTCATACAGGACAATGTATACTTCGGGTTGTATTTAGTTAAATTAAACTAACCTAACTACATTACTATATACATTTATTACATTTCAATAGAAGAAAAATTAGTTGGACATAACATGGAAAAATTTAATACATGGAAAGAATGTTTCATTAACATGCATAGAAATTCGCTAATTTTATCAAGACCAAATAACACATTTCTCTTCCTATATATATATATTAAAAGTTGAATTACATAAGAGAGAATTTGACAAAAAAAAAAAAATGAAAGACAAAAATAAAAAATTCAAAGATCAATACATTTAGGGTTCAATGTAATGAATATATATATATCGTTGCGGAAAAGAAAGAAAAAAAAATATAATTGGTTAATCATCCTTAAAAAAAAAACACTTTAGTAACATTTTATTAGGTCTCTGTCCCAAGAGGAGACATTTCGACGATTTTATGAGTCTTTGTTCTCACATCGATAATAGCTCCCTTTTCCAACTCTCTTTTCGCACTGTGGTTTGTGTCCATGAGAGTATTTAATTATTTTTGTTTTAACTATAGACAAATAGTTGCTTCATATCATATATATATTTATATTTCTCATTTCGTCACTCGACGCACTCAATATAAAATTTCAAAGTTTATCAAGGTTAAAAAAATTTTGAATCCAGTCACAGACATTGAGAACATATTTCCATATTCCGGTATTCACATTAAGTTATCAACTAAATTTCTCTTCATTAAATTTAAGACCAGTAATTTTCTTTATAGTATAGATCTTGTAGTCAAAAGATTCTAGTCACTGAATAGTTAAATTTCTGATCGTAGGGGAAGGATTTGTTTCAGAGTCTACTGATAGAAGATTCGTTGGTGGGGCACACTGTTTCGTAGGTTATTAATTTCACTTTGAACTTGCGAATAAATTTTGATGAGGATTAGGGTTATTTTACTTATCTTACGACCTGCTACTCGTTTTACTTACATGCGGTATTTAACATTATATTCAACTTTAATAGTTACAGACATCAATAACCACTCAACAAAATGTAATTTATTACAATATACGCGGTAACGCTATATATCACAAATAGTTGGTAAAGGTCGGGTGTCAAAAACCTTTGGCAACCTAAATAAAACCAGGGTAAATACCGAGCCCATTACATACATACTCGTATATATATATTCATATTACTCAATACAATAAATTTTACTTTAATATCCATCGTAGTATTTCGTCAACGTTTAAATTCTACATAACCGTTCATATTCGACAAGTATTCATATTTTATAAATATTTATATTTTATTGGCTCAAAGACAAAACAAAAACCCTGACTATCAAAAATTCACCCTTTTCCTTCATAAGGTTGCAACATTGTATTTTATATGTATAAACCCGATAATCAATAATCATTTTCAATTTACTAAAGATCCGCGTATATAAAAAAAAAAAAAAGTTGGTGTTATTTAATGAGTTGACATAAGAGGTGGAAAATGCAACAAATAGAGCAGGCACGTAACTTTTAAAACTATGTAAGTACATATATAGATGTATATAAAAAAAAATCAATGTTATTCGAAACTAGTGGGCCCAGACTACTAATACATACACACTATATGACCAATCAATAGAAATAAAAACCAGAAATCAGTAGTCAATTGATATAAGTTGTATGATCAATGAATAACGAAGGTTTCTAGGAATCTGAAAGCATAGTGTACCTTCCCGTCAATTTCTCCCGTGGTGGATTGAATATCGCGAAAATGGTCCTGAGTTGTGCTGCAATACCTCCACGAATTGCATCCCTCGATGTCTCAGTTAGTACATACGATCGAAATAAGTGAAATGAATATTGTATGTTTTATGAGTTTCAGAAACCGGGGGGGGGGGAGGTTGAAATTTTAAAAAAAAAAATCTCGAAGTAATGAAGACAGAGAGAGATAGAGAAGAAGGAAGACGAAGAAATAGTGGCGCCAAAGACTTAAGTGGGAAATAACTAACGCTACAAAGACAGAAATCGAATTTCGCTCTCAACAAAATCCATAGCCAAAATATTCTTAACATGCCAAAAGGGTGGTCTACTCAAATACGTAGACTCAAGGAACGCCCTGCTGCCAAGGATGCAAGTTCTGTGTCCATCAGATCCCAATCCCACAAGAGTTTGGTTGTAAGATTGAAATCCGATCCCCGTATCCGGCCCAAACCAGCAGGTTCCCGGAAATCGTCCGGAAGGTTAGAGAAGGCGCTAATTTAGAATTTCAAGAAAAGAAAAAAAAATCATCCGACCTCTTGGAAACTAGAAGATTCCAGAATAGGGATGAAATTAGAGTAATAGTTAAGGTATCCCTAATTAGTAATTCGCCAAAAATAAAAAAAATTAAATAAATAAACTGAATTTTGGATCGGTGATTTCAATTACCGAAACATCACCGATGGCTACCCAGCGCAGACATGCCACCGTCTGGGACGTCGTTAATTTCCCTCATCTAATTAAACTAAGAAAAGACATGAAAAATACTTAAGGGGACTAGGGGTCGACGTCCGGGTACGCGAAATTTAGTAGCAGTTAATTTAATCGGATAGTCCGAACTGAGTTATATGAACACTGCACAATAAATAAATAAGGTAAGCAACAAAAAAAAAATCTCGGAGAGGCAATGAATGCTAAAGGTACAAATGACCGAAACCTGTACTTTTCGATGATCACAGGATATAGCAGTTGGTTTTCTTAATTATCATTTCTGTCAACCTTTAGAAGTAATTCCCACATGATGCTACTCTATCTATTGAAAGGCTTAAGATCTGGGGCTGTTGTTAGGAGGTACATAAATGCAAAGTAACACACAATTCCCAACTATAATTTACTATCCAAGTAGCAAACTCGGTTGGATGAATGCACTGGTGTGGAAGTCAAAACGCGAGAGATTTTTTTTTCTCTTTCTTTCTTCGTAAACATATTCATATTTTCACTATATAAAATTCACTAGGCCTATCCATTTAAATATAGGGGTCATCATTTCATTCATATTATATATCATATTATTAACATATCATTACATTCATTCATTATCTACTAATTTTCGCACGAAGTAATATTTTATAAACACCCTATTTCGTACATTTTACACGCAGGCCATACACATATTTACATTACGCAGTAATAAATATATATATATAACTATCACAATCTATCACGCTCAAACCACCACACGATCACATTCATCGAACCACGTACTCTTTATTTCGAAGCACCCAAATTGTATTTACCTTGCAGGTTTTTAAAAAAAAAAAAATCATACATGGATTTACGGAAAGTTAAATTGTCAACGATTAATCTATTTCTGATTTGTTGATAAAACTGAAGCAACAATGGAATTTTCTACAGCTACGGGAAAAGAGAATTTAATACTACATTTTTAAACAAACAGTAACAGCATATGGGCTTTACTTCTATTAAGAAAATAGGTGTTCTTTATTTCAGCGGATTATTCATTAACTACTGGACCTAGCAAGCTGAAATTTTCAGTACAGTAAGATCTCATGCTATTTTATACGAAGGTATACTCATCCGAACCGAAAACCATGTCCACGGGAAGTAATTTGAGAATAACTGTCCAAAATCAAACAATCTAAATCACTAAGTCATGCGATGTCGTACTGTCAACAAACAATTGACTACCGAAAACTGACGCTATAGCGCTGTAGTGGAGGCATAATTTACCGTGTACTGAAATGTATACTTGTACTCATTAATCAGAAATTTAATATTTACTCTGGTTTATTTATGTTAGAAAAATGGTACTAAATTAAAGCATATTTATACACTGTCCAAATCGAAAATTCACACACTCACACAAAATTACTAACTACATACACCACTGTTAGTACTATACATAAAGACAACTAACTAAACTAAACATGCACCATTTAGTTACATGCATGTTGACGAAAATAACCTAACACATTAAATTTAAAATACATTACTCCCTCGTCGATATATACAGTCGGCTCTATTTAATTTAAAAGGGGTCAAAAATGAGAAAAGTAACACTAGGTCTAATTGACCTGACCAATTGTTTACATAATGATTGCCAAAAATTGATGCCCTGGGGGCACCTTAATGAGGTTTATGGAGGGACCCTTCCCCTGAAAGGGGAAAAGGCCCTAAAACGAACAATAACTAACCCATTCCCCCGCTAGAACCGGTTCAATTTGGAAAAGGGGATAGGAGCCCTTTTGAACTAACTTAAGCTGCCATTATGATTATTTACAGTACTATCAAACCTACTACATACATGCAATTACGAAATAAATAATGATAAATCACATTTACTGTATACACGACCAACATGCACTAATCAGGTCGTAATTTCCCTAATCCCTAATTGAATTTGGAATAACAAAAAAAAAATAAAGTCACTCTTTCACTTCTGCTGTTATAGCTGGGCAGCAAACATGGCTTCCTAGAAAACAGAACTCCGGAATTTGTTATTTCACTGAATTGCAGCTTCTTTACCAAAATTTGTGGATTTTCCGGGCTCCTATTCCGTTGTAAAACTTTAACTATTGAATTACATTATATGTTACCTTAGTTTTCCTTGGAAATCCGAATCCTTCCCGAAAAATATGTGGCACAAAAATCACAAGCTGCTCCGGCTAGTGTGTCTTCGATTATTCTAATAACATTGCGCCGAAAAAGCCAGAGGTAGGAGAATTCCTCCAATCAGAACGAAAAACTTTAGCCGCGGAAATTACAAAGCGAATGGAAATTTGGTAAATCCAGATATAACCGGATCTGAAAGTGACTATGGACTACTGAGAGGGGGTGAGGGAAAAGGTTAGGTACCTGACTAAATTCTACATTGGTCTGAAATTAAGAAAATTTATATCCAATGACAGAACTATGTTTCGGTATGACGTCAGAATGGTAAACCTGGAAACTTTTCAACTTATATATCAGAAAATGGGATTTACACTTAATCAAAATGTAAATAAATATATTATACAGTGGGAATATGGTTACTAACGAAACCTTTGGGTTCATTATATTTAATTCGAAGTAGAGAGAGTAAATAAATTGTGTAGCTAAACCGAAATTGAATAAAAAAAAAATTACTAGGTACAGGGTGCGTAAAAAAAAATTGCCATTACTTTCAACTGTAATGGTACATTACAAGGATGGAACGCCTGCAGAAGAAATTTATCCAAGGAATGAAATTTGACCGGTCCAAGTATAACCGGCTAACTGACATTGCCTGGAAGGTCATAGCCGAATACTATGCTGTGGCACAACATCCAGATGAGACAGAACTCATTGAAATAGTCCTAGATTGTCTGCCAGCTGGAGATGCAAAATTGTTGCGAGCCGTGGAGCCCAAGAATATTCAGCATCTGATTGTTAAGATAGCCGAAATAGAAGGTCATCCGGAACCTGTGGAACCTGTGACAGATAAGAAATTAAAGCGTCTGCACATTCGGCAGGCGAAGATAGGAAAAAAGACCGAAAAGAACGGGAAGGCGCAACAGACTAAAGACACTTCGTCGCAGACGGAGGAGGACGAAGTAAAGAAGAATGGTGATGCCAAGAAAAATGGAAATGGCAATCAATTCTTGGGGAACCGAGGTCGAAGAAGAAATTTTCAGGCCAGAAGACCCTGGTTCAACAACCGAAGGCAAAACTGGGGGAACGGAAACCAGAATGCTCAATATGTTTCCAACCCTAACTACCAATCGGGAGCAATGAACTTTGGATGTCATCGAGGTGCATCCCAACAGTGCGCGCCGAATTCGAACCATATACCGGGAGCGCAAGCCTATCCGGGATACATGCCGAATTTGCCTCCTGGAGGAGGAGTGGCAACTCCCACATCCACTCCTTCCCCAGCGGTGAACATGGCTATGTCCACTGGTTGGCCTCCGCCGTATACGATGTTCATGCCGCCGATGACGCAGCCACCGGAAGTGAATAGGAATAGTTCAGAGAATGCATGTCGCTGCTCTCACTAAGGGAGATTGAGGACTGCGATATGGATTCCTTGAGCAGAAACAAAGCATAGTCGAGAAAGAAAAAAAAATAAAGAGAATCGTAGGTTAAATTTAGATTAAGGTAATTCTTGTTTGTTTTGTGTCTATTTTTGTCCAATTTTCTTTTCTTTCACATAGTGTAGTTATAAAATTCTTTGTTAGGATTAAGGTCTTTGAAAAATTTTCAAAACATTTCTTATATTGATTGCATTGCATTAGAGTATTTTATGACTAAAATGTTAGATTAGAGAAAAAAAAAGGAGCTTAACTTAGAACTTCTAAGTTAGATTTTTTTTTCCGAAGCTCCCGGAGGATGTTACCTTATACATCGTATAAGGTAACATGGCCCGGAAGTTTTGGGCAACCAGTGTATATATGAATTTAATATTTATTAAAATTTTATTTTTAATATATAATTAAATCAATGACTCGATTTGAAGTAGGTCACAAAATTTGCGTTAACTTCCTTGAACTAATGATTTTAGTATATTTAGAGGGAAATATATGGTAATATATTTACATTGAACAATTATTTGTATATTTAGCTAAAATATAATATTATTTTGGGAAATAAGGTAATATCTGGTCGTATTTAATCCTTTCCAATCAATTTTCATTCATATTTTTGGCTTAGGGGATCTTCAAAAGAATTCAAAATTTTTATTTCAAAAATCTTCTTTAAAATTTTTCATTTGTAAAGTCAGCCATAGTAGCTTCTTGAAGCATCCCTTTGTTTAATCTAAATTATCTGTGATTGGATCTTCCGCAATCACAGGTGTGGTTGAGATTTTTCGGCTTCTTTGATCTTGAGAGATACACGTATCATCGTATAGTTACGTCACAATGAACCTCCAATTAGGGATCTTCTTCCCATTGTCATTGTCTTTTCCAGAAGCGGTGTTTAGTGATGGACGTACGATAATCTCCGTCCATAAAAAAAAAACGTGAAAGAGAAGTAGTTAAAGGTTTCGACACAAAATAATTGATACCTTTGATATCTGTGGACATAATATGGAAGGCAGTGAGTAGGTTGCTGTGCTCAACGGACATAGGATTTTCTGCAGTGAGAGCAAATCTTTCACGTCAGGCCGAAAGTGGTTTGGGGGAAAAGCCATCTTCACTGTCGACTCATGGATGTCAGATCCGATGATTTTATTTTTTGTGCACTGAGGTAGGCTCTCCATCCTCGAGAGCTGGTGTAAAATAACAACAACCATCAAACGTGGGAGAGAAGTATTCTATATTTTTCCCATGGAATCCAAGTAAGTTATAGAGGATAGCATCAAAATTTTCTGTTGTTTTGGCCACGTGAGAACCTCTAAATTCTAACCTCTTCCGGATTGGAAAAATGTGTTATGTTATTGGTGTTGTGATGCCTTATAAAATGTGCTAAACGCTGCGTAGTTTTCCCTAAGTTATACAATATGCAAACTTAGTAATGTGACATAAATCAGTCGTTCAATGGGGGGAAAATTGTTCTTTGGAGTTTCAGTGTGGACGTTTGTTACCAACAGTCCATGAAATGTGTATACTTTCGAGTACATACATTTCACCCCAAAATTATATTTTGAATATGTAATCTCATATATATATATATATATATTTATTTATTATTTTTTTCGTACTGCTATATTACAAAATTAATCCATTCTCTGGTTTGTGCTTACCTTCACTGTAGTTTGAATACGATGAGACAAAATGTATACAAAGTTTCGGCTCACATTGATAACAAGGGTGCTTGTACCACTATCGGCAATGGGAGATGCTCGTCAACGATGACACGTTCGTTGTCTATTTTAAATTCCTTTCACCTGAGACCAGAAATTCGAATTTTAAGCACATAGTTTAAGATTTTTTTTTTATTTTAACAATATACAAAAGTAGAGCTGAATGGTCGACGTCCCATACGTCCTCGGTAAGAAGCAGGGTGTGTGCTATATTATTAATCTGTTGAATAAAGTGATTTTATATGTTTTAGGTTAAGTTAGATAGTTAGGCTAGGGACTAGGTTAAGTGTACTTTCTTTTCATGTAGATTTATTTAGTGTATGTATTGTCTCAAAGAAAATGTTTTGTTGTGGAATCAAAGTGGATGAGGTCTGAGCTTATACAAGGGAGGTCACCTTGTTGGTATAAATCCTCCGCGCTGACCCTACTTTCACAACGGTATCTAAAAGAGAAAATACTAAGAAAAGAAAGTATAGTATGTAGCACACAGCCGTAATAAGTGGTACCTGTGTAGTACAAGGCTCATGTGGTTATAGTAGTAAATGTCTTTATTTTCAAATTGTTTTTGACTAAACTAAACGTATGTAGAATTGTTCATGATATGTGAAGAGAGTATGTAATGCAATGATGGACTTACCCATTCAGCTATGTCAAGAATTTTCCTCAATTTCCAACCTTTGCGATTTTTTTTTTTTTAAATGTATTCTCCTGTTATTTCTTATCATACAGGAAGTTAGTGTAATAAAGTGTGCGAAACGAAACAAAATCTTTCATTGTCCAGTGCAAAGCTAATTATTTTAAAACTATGTAGTAAAGTAACTTCAATAGTATTGTTGGTACTCAGAAAGTAAAGTGTTTAAAGCAGTACGTAACGAAAGTAAATATAGCGTCTTGAAAACTCACAGAATCGATTTCACTTAGTGTGACCGGGGTTGGAATCACAGACCTGCCAGGAAATTTCACTTCGTTAATAAGATCAACTAAATTCACTTTGGCATTCAGTTTTTTTTTCGAAATTCCATCCCGTTGCGCGATTTAGATTTGATTCGAGAATTTTTTTTATCTGGGTTAGTAAACACAAACATTTAGATTTTGGAAGCATTCACCGTCAGTTTCACTCTTGGGTCAGTGTCTTGTTCTGTCGGGTTGTGGTTTGTAACCTTATCTCTTGATGGGATGCAGGCTATGATCTGCGGATCGGGATGCTGGACTGCGAGTGAGAATGAGGGAGGCTTAGAAATCTTCACATTTTGGGACGATTTGAGTTCTACTTTCCGGAGATGATTGGTGTAGTGGATGGGTCAGTGAGTGTTGACAGCTTGCCCGTCTGGGCCCGATGGGTTCGCGTTCAGCAATCAGTGACACATTCACGCAACCATAGTCTTAAGGAAAGTGAACGTCATACAGAAACACAATATCAGTATCATCATCATTATTTTATTTTATTTATTTACATTTTATTTTATTTATTTATTTTATATGACTTTTTTTTTTTTTTTTTTTTTGTAAAATTGGCGTTCCACAGCCAGGATCTGTTATTCCAACCTTTCGCGAGTGCTAAGTGAATCATATTGAAAGAGCAGTGTAATGTAATGGGGACTGTTGTGACAAACGACTCCTTGAACGATGTGTAGTCACTCTTAAGTTTGTATATGTGTAACTTGGGGAAAACAATTTATATGAAATGGAGATGTCTGCTGGTAGCAGGTCGAGTACTGAATCCCGTAGTCCGGATGAATATGTATGTTGTAGTGAAGAAATACAGGGCTTTAGTGTTTATTGTGACGGTTGCTCTGGATGGGTGCATGCACAGTGCTATGGTATAACCGACGAGCAGGTAGAAGAATTGAATAAGTGTAGTGAGCCCTGGTTTTGTAAAACGTGTGTGGCCAAACAGCTGACTGTGCAATCGCTTTCCAAGTCACAGGAAAGTGGAAGTGAACGGAACACCGCGACGCACGACACGGGAGAGAAACTCTTACACAACGGTGGAGAGAGTGTCGGAACTGCAGGTTCACCTGCATCCGTGACAGACCTTGCAAAAGTGTTAGAACGTTTTAGTCAAACTTTAACTTTAACTTTGGACCAAAAATTTGAAAAGGTTGACAGTATTATCAACCAAAGGTTTGAGAAAGTAGATAATAATTTGTACGCGATGAATCAAAAATTTGATTTGTTAAAGTCGGAAATGGTGCAAATTGTAAATGAAAAGGTGGAAAATGTAAACAAGGACGTATCGGACCTCCGTAACGAAGTTCGCGATTTGTACACTTCGGTGGGGGAATTTCAGGATACGATAACAGCGCGGGTAGACACCGTTGAGGAGAATCTCCGGTTGTCAGTAGAAAAGCAAAATCGCAGATGTGATCAGCTCGCTAAAGAACTATCGCATCTCGAGTCGAGCACCCAGAAATCTTATGACGTACTCGAGGCTAAGGTCCAAACTTTGGTGAAGGATCAGGAGCAAAGTAAACCAGGTCGTGTCGGTCGCAAGCGGTCACGTGACTTTGTTGGTTGTGAGGGGGTTGACTCTGACGGAACAGACTCTGACACCCGAGTGGATGTACCAGTCTCTTCGGTTGGGGAGACTCGTACTGTCCCAACGGTGACAGTCTCTGTCTGTCAGCCGACCAACGTTCACACTAAGAATGTCTGGCCGCTTGACTTAAATTCACATTCGTTGGTCACGAACAATTCCAGTCCCACCTGTGGGGATATCATTAGTGGTCAGGTTGCCTCTAGGACTTTAAACCCATTATTGACGTGGTCTCAGGCTTCGGTCTCGACTTCCAATGTATGTAGCTTAAGTCATGTAGTGTCCAGTAGTGCCGCAGACAGGACTCCTTCGTTTGTTGGAATTCCGGAGGGAGTATGTAGTCACACAGTGGTATCGATGCCAGGCAACTTACCTTTTGGCCCAAATTATACCTCTTATTCGAATTTTGGACAAAATTATAATAATGCAAAGAGCCCTGTGATTGGCTGCAACTCTCCCCTGAATCCCGGCAGATATGAGGGATGTTCTGGAAATAGAGCGTTAAATTTAAGGCTGTCGGAACTAAATCACTTACCAAACTTCACTGGAGAATATGGTTTGGCCAGGTCTTTTCTTGAAAGTTTAGAACAGGCGTTTAAGATAATCTCTGCGTCGGAATACGAACGCAAGGTTTTGGTACCGTGTTGTTTGTCGGCTGGGGCCAAGACTTGGTACCAAACGGTCTGCAAAGACATCAGCAGTTATGCGGACTTTGTGCGTCTATTTAAGGAGCACTATTTCTCGGCCAGGATGGAACGCCTGCAGAAGAAATTTATCCAAGGAATGAAATTTGACCGGTCCAAGTATAACCGGCTAACTGACATTGCCTGGAAGGTCATAGCCGAATACTATGCTGTGGCACAACATCCAGATGAGACAGAACTCATTGAAATAGTCCTAGATTGTCTGCCAGCTGGAGATGCAAAATTGTTGCGAGCCGTGGAGCCCAAGAATATTCAGCATCTGATTGTTAAGATAGCCGAAATAGAAGGTCATCCGGAACCTGTGGAACCTGTGACAGATAAGAAATTAAAGCGTCTGCACATTCGGCAGGCGAAGATAGGAAAAAAGACCGAAAAGAACGGGAAGGCGCAACAGACTAAAGACACTTCGTCGCAGACGGAGGAGGACGAAGTAAAGAAGAATGGTGATGCCAAGAAAAATGGAAATGGCAATCAATTCTTGGGGAACCGAGGTCGAAGAAGAAATTTTCAGGCCAGAAGACCCTGGTTCAACAACCGAAGGCAAAACTGGGGGAACGGAAACCAGAATGCTCAATATGTTTCCAACCCTAACTACCAATCGGGAGCAATGAACTTTGGATGTCATCGAGGTGCATCCCAACAGTGCGCGCCGAATTCGAACCATATACCGGGAGCGCAAGCCTATCCGGGATACATGCCGAATTTGCCTCCTGGAGGAGGAGTGGCAACTCCCACATCCACTCCTTTCCCAGCGGTGAACATGGCTATGTCCACTGGTTGGCCTCCGCCGTATACGATGTTCATGCCGCCGATGACGCAGCCACCGGAAGTGAATAGGAATAGTTCAGAGAATGCATGTCGCTGCTCTCACTAAGGGAGATTGAGGACTGCGATATGGATTCCTTGAGCAGAAACAAAGCATAGTCGAGAAAGAAAAAAAAATAAAGAGAATCGTAGGTTAAATTTAGATTAAGGTAATTCTTGTTTGTTTTGTGTCTATTTTTGTCCAATTTTCTTTTCTTTCACATAGTGTAGTTATAAAATTCTTTGTTAGGATTAAGGTCTTTGAAAAATTTTCAAAACATTTCTTATATTGATTGCATTGCATTAGAGTATTTTATGACTAAAATGTTAGATTAGAGAAAAAAAAAGGAGCTTAACTTAGAACTTCTAAGTTAGATTTTTTTTCCGAAGCTCCCGGAGGATGTTACCTTATACATCGTATAAGGTAACATGGCCCGGAAGTTTTGGGCAACCAGTGTATATATGAATTTAATATTTATTAAAATTTTATTTTTAATATATAATTAAATCAATGACTCGATTTGAAGTAGGTCACAAAATTTGCGTTAACTTCCTTGAACTAATGATTTTAGTATATTTAGAGGGAAATATATGGTAATATATTTACATTGAACAATTATTTGTATATTTAGCTAAAATATAATATTATTTTGGGAAATAAGGTAATATCTGGTCGTATTTAATCCTTTCCAATCAATTTTCATTCATATTTTTGGCTTAGGGGATCTTCAAAAGAATTCAAAATTTTTATTTCAAAAATCTTCTTTAAAATTTTTCATTTGTAAAGTCAGCCATAGTAGCTTCTTGAAGCATCCCTTTGTTTAATCTAAATTATCTGTGATTGGATCTTCCGCAATCACAGGTGTGGTTGAGATTTTTCGGCTTCTTTGATCTTGAGAGATACACGTATCATCGTATAGTTACGTCACAATGAACCTCCAATTAGGGATCTTCTTCCCATTGTCATTGTCTTTTCCAGAAGCGGTGTTTAGTGATGGATGTACGATAATCTCCGTCCATAAAAAAAAACGTGAAAGAGAAGTAGTTAAAGGTTTCGACACAAAATAATTGATACCTTTGATATCTGTGGACATAATATGGAAGGCAGTGAGTAGGTTGCTGTGCTCAACGGACATAGGATTTTCTGCAGTGAGAGCAAATCTTTCACGTCAGGCCGAAAGTGGTTTGGGGGAAAAGCCATCTTCACTGTCGACTCATGGATGTCAGATCCGATGATTTTATTTTTTGTGCACTGAGGTAGGCTCTCCATCCTCGAGAGCTGGTGTAAAATAACAACAACCATCAGACGTGGGAGAGAAGTATTCTATATTTTTCCCATGGAATCCAAGTAAGTTATAGAAGATAGCATCAAAATTTTCTGTTGTTTTGGCCACGTGAGAACCTCTAAATTCTAACCTCTTCCGGATTGGAAAAATGTGTTATGTTATTGGTGTTGTGATGCCTTATAAAATGTGCTAAACGCTGCGTAGTTTTCCCTAAGTTATACAATATGCAAACTTAGTAATGTGACATAAATCAGTCGTTCAATGGGGGGAAAATTGTTCTTTGGAGTTTCAGTGTGGACGTTTGTTACCAACAGTCCGTGAAATGTGTATACTTTCGAGTACATACATTTCACCCCAAAATTATATTTTGAATATGTAATCTCATATATATATATTTTTTTTATTTATTATTTTTTTCGTACTGCTATATTACAAAATTAATCCATTCTCTGGTTTGTGCTTACCTTCACTGTAGTTTGAATACGATGAGACAAAATGTATACAAAGTTTCGGCTCATATTGATAACAAGGGTGCTTGTACCACTATCGGCAATGGGAGATGCTCGTCAACGATGACACGTTCGTTGTGTATTTTAAATTCCTTTCACCTGAGACCAGAAATTCGAATTTTAAGCACATAGTTTAAGATTTTTTTTTATTTTAACAATATACAAAAGTAGAGCTGAATGGTCGACGTCCCATAGGTCCTCGGTAAGAAGCAGGGTGTGTGCTATATTATTAATCTGTTGAATAAAGTGATTTTATATGTTTTAGGTTAAGTTAGATAGTTAGGCTAGGGACTAGGTTAAGTGTACTTTCTTTTCATGTAGATTTATTTAGTGTATGTATTGTCTCAAAGAAAATGTTTTGTTGTGGAATCAAAGTGGATGAGGTCTGAGCTCATACAAGGGAGGTCACCTTGTTGGTATAAATCCTCCGCGCTGACCCTACTTTCACAACAGTATCTAAAAGAGAAAATACTAAGAAAAGAAAGTATAGTATGTAGCACACAGCCGTAATAAGTGGTACCTGTGTAGTACAAGGCTCATGTGGTTATAGTAGTAAATGTCTTTATTTTCAAATTGTTTTTGACTAAACTAAACGTATGTAGAATTGTTCATGATATGTGAAGAGAGTATGTAATGCAATGATGGACTTACCCATTCAGCTATGTCAAGAATTTTCCTCAATTTCCAACCTTTGCGATTTTTTTTTTTTAAATGTATTCTCCTGTTATTTCTTATCATATAGGAAGTTAGTGTAATAAAGTGTGCGAGTCGAAACAAAATCTTTCATTGTCCAGTGCAAAGCTAATTATTTTAAAACTATGTAGTAAAGTAACTTCAATAGTATTGTTGGTACTCAGAAAGTAAAGTGTTTAAAGCAGTACGTAACGAAAGTAAATATAGCGTCTTGAAAACTCACAGAATCGATTTCACTTAGTGTGACCGGGGTTGGAATCACAGACCTGCCAGGAAATTTCACTTCGTTAATAAGATCAACTAAATTCACTTTGGCATTCAGTTTTTTTTTTCGAAATTCCATCCCGTTGCGCGATTTAGATTTGATTCGAGAATTTTTTTTATCTGGGTTAGTAAACACAAACATTTAGATTTTGGAAGCATTCACCGTCAGTTTCACTCTTGGGTCAGTGTCTTGTTCTGTCGGGTTGTGGTTTGTAACCTTATCTCTTGATGGGATGCAGGCTATGACCTGCGGATCGGGATGCTGGACTGCGAGTGAGAATGAGGGAGGCTTAGAAATCTTCACATTTTGGGACGATTTGAGTTCTACTTTCCGGAGATGATTGGTGTAGTGGATGGGTCAGTGAGTGTTGACAGCTTGCCCGTCTGGGCCCGATGGGTTCGCGTTCAGCAATCAGTGACACATTCACGCAACCATAGTCTTAAGGAAAGTGAACGTCATACAGAAACACAATATCAGTATCATCATCATTATTTTATTTTATTTATTTACATTTTATTTTATTTATTTATTTTATATGACTTTTTTTTTTTTTTTTGTAAAAGGCCATTATTTCTATACCAAGAATAGCGGTCCTGCATATTTTATCTATATCATAATATTATGGAAGTACGGCCCTACCAACACGTACCTTTAGTAATAGTAAAATTTCACATTTACCCAAACAATTCGCCTACCTCATTTGACACACTAAAAATTTTCGAGCTGTTTCCTCTGCTCCGCGGCTGTCACGTCAACATTTGTTCACCGGTTTCTCTTTACTGATGCCTAGCTGACCTCTAGTGTTTGTGTCTACAAAGACAACAGGCATCACTGTTTATCACATACCTTACGAACCACGCTTTTATGCTAGCACTGTGGGAAGCTTTAAATGGCGTTATTACCCGACTGGCGTTATTTGCCGAAGTTACCCTATATATATTTTATGTTTATTTAGTATATTTTAAAAAGGATGTAATTTTATATGATACCGGTAGATATTGTTTCCTATACTTTAGAGTACACCAGATTAACGGTGTTGCAGACCCAACATAAAGTTATATATATATATATATATATATATATATATATATATATATATATATATATATATATATATATATTCAAATTACACTTCTTCCGATTACTACATAGTGTTTCAAATCTACGTGCTTTATAGACGAGTAAATACAGAACTAAGAGGAAGGCTCATCGAATATTTCGTGTAGTGGTGTATTGTATGAAGCAGAAACTTGGACATTACAAACAAGATAATATTTGAATAAATAAATAAAACAGTTACGGGCTTTCGAAATGTGTATGTGGATAAGAATTGAGAAAATTACCAACTTATCAATTCAATGAACTTCCATGCAAAATGTGACGAATTGTATAAGGATATTAAGGAAGACATGAAGACAGCATATAATTCATTTATTCAAAATTCGGAAGAAAGTATTGAATAAAATCCTTAAGAACTTGGGAACTACTTGAAAAATATGACTAAAAATCTCCCCAGGCCACATTGAAGTTTGAAGAGCGAGACCTTCATCATAATGACGAAATACCTAATACCATTGCTCATTACTTCTCCTCCGTATTTGTGCCCAATTCATCAGATCCAAGTGTGACTATGACAAACATCAAATTAACGGAAGTGAAATCCTAGAAACGCTGTGTTTTAATGAAATTTATTTACATGAAGTTGAAATAGCAATAAAAAAAACTGACTGTAGGGCCTGATAAGATACCTTCGTATATAATCAAAGGCTGCATTGATATTTAAATATCCCCTATGTATTGCTTTCAATCTCTCCATTAAAACTTGAACCTTCCATGACACATGGAAATCCTCGTTAGTCTGTCCAATACCTAAATATGATAATAAATGTGACATTATTACTTTAAGCTCATATCAATTTTATGTATTTTTGAGAAAGTTTTTGAACAGGTATTGTATAAACGAATTATTGATCACGTTAAAGCAGCAATTTTAATCTATCAACATAGTTTTGTTACTCGTAAATCTACAACAATTAATCAAACAATAGTTACCGACTTTATAGCTAGCTCGTTAGATTAAGGACGCGAAGTTGAGATATTGACTTTGAGAAGGCATTCGACAAAGTCAGTCATGGAATATTGTTAAACAAACTAAATCATTATCATTTTTCTTCAGCTCTCACCAAATTCTTTTCATCATAGGCTATCTAAGTGAGCGTAAGCATATATTTGTCTATAAGGAATTTAAATCAGACAAGTATTTTGCGTTATCAGTTCCACAGGGCTCCTAGGCTCTTTTATATTTCTATTATTTATCAGTGGCTTCCAGATCATATACCCAACAGTGAAAAATTATTGTTCGCTGATGATTTCAAAATATACGCCAAGATAAAAATCTGTGCATGATTGACTTGATTTACAGCACGACTTATAGAGTATATCAAACCGGTATTCAGTCACTAAACTTGGAGTAAACATAAACAAATATAACGTATTATCGTTCAGTAGAAAAAAATGCCCTTAAATATGATCATAAGCTTAGTAATACTTCTATATCAGACCTTATACAGTTAAAGATCTAAGTATTATATTTGACCCGAAATTAACGTTCATTAAACACATCGAAAATGTTACTTATTATGAAGTTAAATTATTGGGATTCATATTTAGAAGTGTCAAGGACTTCAGTAATATTAAAACACTTTTGAAAATGTATTACTCATATGTACGCTCCAAGTTGGAATATGCTGTTGTAATTTGGAACCCATCGCAACAAAAATATCGCCAACAAATTGAAAAAGTTCGATCAACATATCTTAGGTGTTTGATATACAAAGTAACTGGAATTTATTTCTCACTTGAAAACCATAGCACACTAGTAGACAATTTTAAATTTGCAAGGATCTGTACACCCACAGTATATATACGAGTTTTTACGATCTGCAAACAAATAGTGGCAGACGAGAGACGACAGATGGAAATTACAATATCAGGAAGAGACGAAGTGGACACGGAGAACCACGAAGAAATCCGACAACCCTTCCGCACGTTCTACTTTCAAAGGATGGCTATAAAAGAGGACGACGGGACTGAGAAATTATCAATGTCTTGTATATTAACCTACAATATCTTCTCCTGAGGACGCTTGGGCTACGGAGTATAAACCGTTAATACCTGATCCTAAGGGCCACAGAGTTACCTATTCCGTCTGAGGCTGCTTTGGGCAAAGACAACATTCTATCTACCCGAGACAACATTGTATGCCGAAGGGAATTAACATATACTGAAAACATTTATTTAGAGTATTTAAAGACTTAGAGAAAACCTTATAGAAACTTTGTATAACAAATTTGTAAGGCAATTTTAATAATAAAAGAGTGAAGGGTTACAACTCCCGTGGAAGTTATTGACTCTACCTATAGAATATTACAATATTTACTTATTAGAGCAAAGGCGTAATATTGCCGATCTGGTATTCCTCCAAAAACTAGTTCAAAATGAATTCGATTGTTCAAACTATATATCTTCATTATACATCCATGTTCCTTCAGTTAGAACTAGAACTATTGATACAGATCTCTTCTATTGCAAAAAGTCTAGGACCAACATTATGCTGAAGGCACTAATCTCGATAATATGTCGTTTACAACAAATTACGTCAAAAACGATAAAATTTATACATGGACGTCTTTTCTATAAGGCACTAAAAATACTGTTGCGCAATTTTACCCCTTTCAGCGTATTGTAATATTTCAACACTCTAATTGGGCATCTGCCTGTTGTGTTGATAAATAAATAAATTACACTTTGTCGAATGTCATATCAATGAGGAAATATTACGACTAATTTGAGAACAAGAACTAATGTTGAATGTGGATTTGAAGTTAATAGAATCTGGTCAGAACATTATTTGAAAAAAAAATAGATCCTAAAGTACGTGATAGAAAATGAAGAAAGGTTAAGAAGGAGGAGAGAAAACACCAATTGATGAGCACTTTAATAAACAAAGAAAACTCCTAAGTCAAGATGAAACGTTTAGCTGAGCACTAGTTTGGTTTATTGAAGCTTTATAATTTGCAAGAAGTGACTTGCCAAAGATGGCAGAATACAGGCACATACGTAGGAATTTATTTCGGGAGGAGTTCTATTTCAATTTGAGGATAAATTACGTTAAATTTTTATGAAATTACTCCTAAAATTAGAGTAGATTTACGGAAGGTCTGGATTTCGAGGAGTGGTCCGAATCCCCTGGACCTAGCCCTTGCGTACCTTCCTGCAGACTACGTATGATGATAATAGTTATTGTTACGCATGCTTTTTTCATATTTTGCAAAAGTGGTCGTAGTAATCTAATTTGTTTCCATGAGCACATCAATGGTAGGTCGAGTTATTGCAAGATGGATTCTTACCCTCTTTTAAAACAGGAAGACTGTCGAAGGAAGACACACAATTTATTAATGACAGGGCATTATATCATAGGGCAAAGCTTCAATTCGCTGAAAAGGGCAAACTGTGTTCCGGATATGAATCTATAAAATATTTGGTATCTCCTACAACTGAAATTGAACAAACCATCATACACAATCACAGAAAAGAAAGATCTATTTCAGGCACTTTTCTGTGCCGAATACTATCACTTTTGATAGAATGGCATCGATAACTTACTGAATTCCATACCACATAAGGTCGGAGTTTTACGTTATGTCAAACAAGCCTCCATCAAATATTGATTCCAGAATCCAAATAGTGCCTATTGTGCACAGGTGCGTATCAACGGACACAGGTTCATTTTTCGGATGTTTATTACTTATAACAGGGTGAAGTGTGTATATAAAATAGTTGATTTCTTACGTTTCTTAACTCTTTTATCACTGTTGCACTTATCTCTTTTACATAGAAACACAAGCATGGACTTATAAAGGTAACCACGAAAGTTCTGTCGCTTTTGTAGAGATTTGTGTTCCATTGCCCCTCACACCGTGAGTTGAATGCGAATGGAGATACGGCGAAGGTCAGTTCTTGGTGTGGGTATATCCAACGTACTACCTGGATGTGGAAGTTCAATTACCGTGAACTTGCGTAAGGACAGTGTGAACATGGGACCTCTACAGAGCGTCATAAGGGCATGTATGCTATACGATTTCAAACTGGGGTCAAACGCCGCTGCAGCGGGGCGGAAGAGGCCTTTGGTGAGGGTGTCGTGACTACGCGGACAGTGCAGCTTAGTTGATCACGTGGACGGTGGACGGTGACGAAACACTCGAAGACGCACCACATGCCGGAAGACCAACTTGTAAAAAATGAAGATCTTCAGGCAGCAATTGAGACGAACAGTGGCGAGACATGTGAGAAACTGGTACTACAATTCAGTGTGATGATTTGATTCCAGGCCAGAAGGCAACGCGAGCAGACACCTGTGTTCCTTTGCTGTCTCGTCTGAGGAAGGAGCCATTTCTGGACAGGGTGTTGACATGTCATGAGAATTGGGTCCTGTACGAAGCTCCACGGTGCCGTCATCGGTTAGCATCCCATGAACCGGTTCCAAAACAGCCGAAACCAGAACTGCACAAGAAGGTCCTCCTGTGTTTAGTGGACTGCTCGCCTCATCGTACATCGAGAGCTGCTACCAGCTGATCAGAACTTCAATGCAATTGTGTAATGTCAGCAGTTGAGCCATGTTCAAGAAAAACTCAAAACTCTGGAGCCAGCACTTCTGAATCGCAAAGGGGTCCTCCTGTTACATGACAACGCTAAGACCCACGTGGCTAGAATGATCTCGGACACCATTCTACGCCTTGGATGGGAAACATTATTGCATCCGCAATACTCCCCGGACATTTCGCTGTTCGATTATCACCTGTTCCATTCCGTGGACAATCACCTTAGAGGACAAATCCCTAGTAGAGGTTCAAAATGCACTTGATACCTTCTTCGCTTCACGGCCCACCAAGTTCTACCGCGATGGAATTCATGGCCTTCCAGAACGTTGGCAGAAGGTCGTCGATGCTGATGGGGAGTAGTTTTGACCTTCCAAGTACGTCTTAGGTGACATATCGATGTTCGAAGATGGTGGGTGAATAAGCGACAGAACTTTCTTGATTACCTTTATAAATTATTTCCAAATGTAGTAACATTGGAAATTATAAATTCAAAATATAACTATAATTAAAGCTACCACATGTCCTGATTTTCTTTCTTTTTTTTTTGGTTCTAAATCTGACTTTTCCAACTGAAGTGAAGATGCGAAAATGTTCCTATTTTCTTAATCTGTGAAGTGTTTTATTTTACGGAGAAATTATTTTTACTTTCCAGTGACGATAGGAAAGAAAATAATATGATGATCGCAAAAAAAAAAAAAGAGATTTCAAGGGATTTACACGTTTCATGACACTAAATACCGAAAATTTGTTTTTTTTTTTATATAAATGTCTGTTTGTCCGTCCGCCCGTATTGGCACTAAATTCTAAACTTAAGGTTTATATATGATTCGCCTGAGGCGTTTTTTTTTTTTTTTACTTTTCTTTCTACCCCAAACATTAAAGATAATTTACTGAAGGGTAAAAAATTGAAAATTACGATTTTCTCAAAAACAGCTCTAATGATTTTGTTTAAATTTCATAAATGAATATTTCATTAACAATCCTATACTCTGATTTAAGTCATTCTGTGAAAAAAGTGCAGAAGTGGTAGTTTACTCTTAGAGTTGAGTTGTTTTAGAATGATTTTCTTAGAAACCACTCAGGCGATTCTGTTCATAATCCATAAGTACATTTTCCTTTTTTAACCTGACAATATGGCAAAATCGATTTGTTTTGAAAATGTTCTCAAGAGGTAGTTCATTGTTGTGGGTAAGTAATTTCCGGGCCATTTCTGAAAAGAAACTCAGGCGATTTAGTTCATATTTCATAAGTAAATACGTCATTTATAAATTGACAATATGTCGTAAATTTTTTATTATGAAAATACACATAAGGGATAGTTTACTCTTAGTGGTGAGATTTTCAGGCATTTTTTTTAAAATAAGAAGAACGACTTTTGCGATTTTGTTCGTATGGCATAAATACATGTTGCATTAATAACCCTATGGCGTAATTCGTTTCTGCTGGAAAAGTACTCAAGGGGTAGTTAACTCTTGAGCATGAGTTTTTTTTTTGGGGGGGGAGGCAATTTTCTCAATATCATCTGAGTCAATTATGTTCTGATTTCTTAAATAAATGTTTAATTAATAACTTCACAATACATGATATGTTATTTCTCATTAAGCAATCAGCAAGGGGTAGTGCACTCTTGTGGGTAAATTCCTTTTTGAATATTTTTTCCAAGAACGACTGAAATGATTTTATTCATATTTCATAAATAATCCATAATGTTGCGGAAATTATTTCTTAAGAAAATATTACATGGGGTAGTTTACTTTCGAGAATTAGTTTTCTTCGGTGGAGGTTTCCTCCGAAAACGCCTATAATTTTGTCCTATTTCGCAAATAATGTAAATGTTTCAGTTATAGCTGCAGCATAACGTAATTTAGTTTAAGAAATTGAAGTGATAATGTTTAGTACGGTTGCCCGTACCTTTTATTGAATATGGTAACACATCCGTCTGCGACTCGTTTCTACAGCTCATCAACTGTAGTTGAAAGAAGGTCTCTGGTGTGTAAGGCGTCGTATAATCATGAATCAGACGTGTTTAATCGATTAAAGTCAGACGAGCAAAGTGTCCATCCGGGAAGTGTAGGCCTTTCATATCAAATGCGGTTGCGCGTTGTCCTGTTGCTACTTGCCTTAATGTGGCCAACTCACTAATTAAACGAAAATAGGTTCCGACACCTCATCGATGTTCTACTGGCTAGCCAAGACCTGCAAATGAATATTAGAAGGCAACGGGCATGGAATCGAATTGCGCCCTGTACCATAACGCCTGTTGGTGGACCGATGTATTAATACAGAATGTTGGCACCACTCAACCTGTTGCCATGAGTATGGACAGACATAAGCGTGGTTACCATGATACTTCAGGCAGAAGTGACACTCGTCCAAGAAGAAGTTGTACTTGCACATGCACCAACGTGTGCTAATACTTAGTCAGAATTCTGTTGCAACCAAAGGTGGAAACTTAATAGAATTACCGCAGTCTACGATGAGATGTTGTTCTATTGCTCAGCCACATTCATGTTACTCGAACTCTTAGAGATGCAGACTGCCCCTGTACGAGAAACCGACTACAATCATGAACTTTTTTGGGAAATGACATGAACCCTAGCTGCTTGCGTGGGTATGGTGGATCAGGACTATGTGCCGCATATTTCCGCATAATACGATTCACATTTGCCTGATCTACACGAAAATTAAATAGTTGAAATATTTCTACGGTGCACGACGCCGTGAACTAGCGTCTAAAAAGCTCATGTAAACCATGAACCCTTCCAAGAATATGTTCAGTTTCGGCGGCATCAGACGACGCTCTAATACGTTGCTCTACTACGTGACTAGCAAAATGCTGTTGCTTGCCTTGTGGAAATCTCACGGTGATGCGTTGTTCACATGCAGTACAGTTACACATTGAATTTGACTTACTTTAAATGAACTAATCTCTATATTGTTGGCAGTGACATGTGCAGAATTTCATCAAGAGATGTTCAAGCATTCAATCCATATCCTTTAAAAATTTGCTTGATTTCTTTACAGGAGGAAGTTGGTTATATCGCACCGGTTCCTAAGTCGCACCAATGCCCCAAAAATCCATTGTATGATGGTGCGATCTAGCGGCTGAATTTGGAACGTCTTGTATCTTCAAGCGTGCTTCAGTTTAGTTGTTGTCGTCGGTTAACTGAGAAACGTATCGTGTTCATTTAAAAAAAAGTAACTCTCTTGCTAGTTTTTGTGGACATTCACAAGAATATACAAAACAGGTATGTGTAATTTATTCTCATTTAATTACTGGACATGTTTGTGTAATGCATTATGTTGTATTTTGCACTGTTAAAACTGCGGTATATTTACATTTAAGCTGAGAAAACTATTTTCTTGAAAATAGCAAAATCTCTAAAAATCGCACCTCTTTCCAGTTGCTCAAATTGCACTGGTGCGATTTGGGTTCCATATGTGTAAATTGTTGTTTCCTTCTGTTTTTCAGAGTCGAGAGGAAATGGAGGAAAAGAAAGGAAGCGAGAAGATGAAAAGGGTGAACGATGTCTGAACCCTAGAGAATATGCAATCTGCTTTACAAGAATACAAAGAGGTGAAAGTTAGGTTAAACATACTGTAAAAAATATGGAATAGCAAAGAAGACATTTCTGCGACACATTCGGGTAAAAAAGTTGCTCGAAATGTAGATTGTGGTGTGAATGTTGCGGTCAATGAAATGGAGACTGCATTATCAAAAAAGCATAAGAAGAATTAGTTCAAGTTATTTTGCTATTTTAGGCGTCTTTGTTTGAACTGACACCAAGAGATGTAAGGAAACTACCGTTTGATGTTCTTGAAGCTAACTCCTATCTATGCGACCCTTTTAACAAAGAGAAGATTATAGCTGGCAAAGATCGGTATTATGTTTTTTCTTTTTTTAAAACGAAACCCAAAAATTAGTCTTAGGCAACCGGAGAACATATCTGTATACAAAATCAAGGGGTTCAACAAAAATAGTGTCTACGACGTGATTAAGAAGATTATTGATTAAAACAAGCTGAATGGATTCAGAATTTTTAATGTGGATGAAATAAACTTTCAAACTGTCCAAAAGAAAGCTCCTTAGGTTTTGGCAGAGAAGAGAAAGTGTCAGGTTGGAGCAACTTCAATTGCAGAAAGAGGTGTAAACACGACTGTTGTCTGTTGCACAATTGCCAATGGGTTTTACGCACCTCCAACAATTATTTTTAAACGACTCAGAATGAATTGCTTTTGTTAGTGGCGCTTCTTCAGGGAGTTTGGTGAAAGTTTCAGAATCTGGTTACATCAATTCTGAACTTTTCTTCAACTTGCTAAAGCATTTTATCTTGTAATGCAAGCCCTCAACAGAAGAAAAATGTTTCTTCTTTTAGATAGACATAGTACAAATTCCAAGAATTTAGAAACTGTGAAGATTACGAGAGAAAATGTTGTTTTATTGTTACAATTTCCTGGTTATACAACACATCATCTTCAGCAGTTCGACGTGGCAGTTTTCAAACCTTTTCAACTCTACTGAGATGGGGCGGTTACCAAATGGCACAGAGATAATGTACCTCCTCTACGTCAGTGTCACGTGTCCATTATCATTGCTGAGGCTAACCACCGATCTGCAACAATGAGCAACACGATCGCCAGAATTTCAAAGCCAGTGATGTGTGGCCAACTGATAGATGTCTCCACAGATGCAGATTTCATTGCAGTTGAAAAATACACTCTGCAAAACCAAGGGGAACCGAAACAAATACTTTTGACGATCCGAGTCAGAAAAATGACCTTGCTGGAAAATCATCTGAAGACCACACTAAGATGTCCCCAGAGTGTAGAACTGGAAACAAACATTCTCCGAGGATCTTGTGAAGAAAACATCTTCTGTAAGTCCTTTGTCGAAGTTGAAGACAGGTCCAAACGAAACTAGAAGCAGAGGATGAGGCCCCCAAAGAGCAGAACTACTAACTTCCAGCCACTACAAGAGAGAGCTAAAAGAAATGAGGAAGTTGAGCGCTGAGCAACAGTTAAAAGGCTGCAAAGTTTTGAGTTTTACGCAGAAGGGAGCCTTCAACATCATATCAGACAAGGGACGGAACAAACGACAATTTACCAAAGAGAGAAAAACCAATGAGCTCTACGGCTAAGAAAATGAAATTTTGTGATCAGCTTAATAACGAAGCCATAACTGACACTGATAGTTTTATTATATATGTGAAGAAACTGTGAAGGAAGATATGATACAGTGCATCGTGTGCGAAAAATGGGTTCATAAATTGTGTTCCGGATTTCCAGCTGAGGAACTTGTTTCCTATACTTGTGATCTGTTCAAATAGTAATCTGTGCATAATGAACACTACAGACACTAAGCTATTAATTATTTAGTATCATTAAAAACTTAATAAAGAGTGGAAATGATCATTTGATTTGTTTGAAAGTACACATAATTGCTCCTCATTTTACATGACATTCTTTATTTCCAGGCAAACATAAATACTTCTTCAATTTTATTATTTTGTGTCAGTAACGTGAGCTTATACATATATTATAAATTTTTAGTTTCACAGAATGTATGCTACAATATGTTGTTTCGGTTTATACATGTCAATGCTATATATTTTAAAATGCGGTGCGATTTGAATCAGTTGCCTAAATGACAGCTTTTGTAAAAGTTTTAAATTTATTAATTTTTTGTAGTGTAAATTGCAATATAATTTTGCACTTTTTGTGGTGAAAGATGAAATATCCCTTTACACAAGAGAACAATAAAAGATTGGATTATATCATTTGTTTTTTAAGGAGTATTCATATTTTGGAAACTGGTGCGATTTAGGCAACTCTCCCCTATATACTGTATATCTCAATATGGTAAATATTCATTTTTCCATATCTTGGTTAAAAAGGAGGTTAAATCCTGAAACCCCTCTTGTGTACGCCACTGATTGTTGATATATTAGATGTTATATACACGAACTTCAAAAAGGAACTCTAAATTTTTAACCTTACTAAACAATTAAAATCAGTATCAAAATTAATAATAAAAAGTATATGCCACAGTACTAGTTTTTCTCGCTCGAATTTCTTAAAATTAATTACGTTATGCTGCAGTAATAACTAAAACATTTACATTATTAGTAAAATACGAACAAAATTATTGGCATAAGAATTGAAGCTTTTCTGGTGTCGTGATGAATGTAGTTGCTATCGAGCACGTGGCTGATTGCCCGAGAACAACTATATTCAAAACTATTGACGTTTCCTAAGTAAACTGCCACTGAAGGAAAATCATTCTCAAAAGTGAACTATCCTTTGTAAACATTTTCATAAGAAAATTTGCGAAACATTGAAGGTTATTAATGAAATGTTTATTTATGAAATATATAAAGAAAAGCCTGAGTCGTTTTTGAAAAAAGTTCGCAGAAGAACTTAACCTCAAGAGTAAACAACTGCTTATTAATTGTTTCATGAGAAATGACATATGTATTGTGAGGTCACTAACTAAATATTTATTTAAGAAATGTGAACATAATTGACTGAGGTGATTTTGAGAAGATCGCCTGATAAAACTCACCCTCAAGAGTCAACTACCCCTTGTGGACCTTTTCAGGAGCAATAAGTTATACACATTATGAGGTTATTAACAAAATATTTATTTATGAGTTATGAACAAAATCGCCTTAGTCGTTTTTGTGAAAAACGCCTGAAAAACTCACCTTCAAGAGTTAGTAACTACGCCTTTTGGACTTTATCAGGAGAAATGAGTTATGCCACAGTATATCGCTGTTAATGGAATATTGATTTATGAAATTTAAACAAAATTGTTAGAGAAGATAGACATTTTCAATTTTTACCTCTCAGTAAACTATCCTTAATTTTGAGAATAGAAATAAAATTAGAAAACGTCCCATGCAAAATTTGAGAAAGATAATAATAAAGTGGCGGCATGTGAAAGTACCGCCCAGGGCGGCAAATCTTCTAACGCCGGCCCTGACTCGCAGTGAAATATCTATTACATCAACACTGTTAATTGGAAAGTTATGGTTTGTAGTTCATTCTCTTCAGCATGAGACAAGCTTTCCAGGTGCTATGTATTGGCGTCCGTAACGTACTTGAACAGGGAAAATTGGGGAAAATGTCGCAAAAACTCCAACCAGAAATCCCTCCCACCAACTTTGGACCGCTCTGGAGTGTCCCCGGGTAAAAGAACACAATTCAATGTATGTCGAAAAATATTATAGGGGATAAGAAATGTGTGTACCAAGTTTTGTATTGATAGACAGAATAGGTATGAGCTGAAAGCGTGTATTGGTATACAAGTTTTTCCCTCATATCTATTCCTAATTTTTTGTGCATAAACATACAAAATTGCATCTTTGTTATGTTTATCGAATGGACTAGGTTTGATTCGGATGTCCGGATGACAAGTTGATGTCTCTTCCTTGTCAGTTACTCCGCTTTTTAGAAAGTGACACACTTTAACCCTTGGTAAAGCAAAAATTATAGGAATTCACATACACGTCGAGAAATCACTACTCTGGGACTCAAATCAACCAGAAAAATATTGACCATTCTATTTAATATCCTGCATTGCAACATGGTAAGGATAATTAAGCCAACAGGTAATAATTTCTTTGACTTGGTATGTAGTAGGAATATTAAAAATGTATTCAAATATTTACCAGCCTATAAACTTCCGTACCTTTGTTATCGATCACAATCAATTCTTAATGAATTTGTTTCTTTCAGTATTAGATGTTTACGTTTATAAGACAACCTGTATTGTATTATAGACTAATTTTAACATCTTGCAACCCGAAATCTGGCATCCTTTCGATAGGCTGGTGGCCTTGGAAAGGATAAGTTCAAATAATATGCATATTTCACTATTTACATATTTACATTTTAATGTATATACATATGTACATCATGTTTACAGTAGATTATATTACATTTATGTACAATATTTACAATGTGACACATAATATTAAGGTATTTTACAATTATTTACATTATATACACCTTATAGAATATAACTTTTTTTGGTATTTTTGAAGTTTTTCAATTTTTTTAGATTTTTGTAATGTTATGATTTTTTTTACAAAATTGTACATATTTACAAAACTACACATATTTACAAATCTCTACATACTTACAAAACTGTACATATTTACAAAACTGTACATTCTGTATAACAATATATATATACACACATGCACAAACGCTGCTAAAGTTAAAGAAGAGCGAAAGCTAGAATCATCATCTACTGCAACAGACGAACATTCTCTAAATCCTAGATATCTGGCCTAAACTAATTTTTGGTTTTCCAAGACTTTGCTTTTCAAATGTTAATTAATTTGGCGACGAAATTGTGAACTTCCAATATTTGATTTTTCATCTTCTTGTACTTTTTGAAATAGAAGGTACAAAAGGAAGTTCTTTTACAACTGTGGTGACCCTTTCTGTAAATCAATTATTCACCAATCGATTGTAACCTTTTGACTTTGTTCCTTGTTTTTCAAGTTGTTTGGTGCTTGGGTTGCTCGAAGTTTCCTTTGAAGCTCGGTCACATGTTCCTGTCGTTGTCCTACGTTCTATATCGTGGATGATACAGCATTCATCTCAGCTGATAGGTGTTATAAGTAATGGTTGTTTGCATGTCCTCAAAAGCGCTTTGATTATACAATGAGATTCATGTACTACAAAGTAATCAGTCCCAAGATGCAATACCTGTCATTTCCACAACCTACATACGTCATTTTGGATTTTATTATCTTCCTCATACAGTGCTTTGGTCCATGGGTGTCCGGTCAACCTTATTTGAACAGTTGTTGTTACCTGAGAGAGGACACAACTTCTGGTTCTATTCGCAGACCTATTTTTCCTTTGTTGGTGTTGGAAATAAAAGGATAATTCTGCACAGACGGTGGTAAATGCCTCGGCTGTTGAAAAAAATCTCATGGTTGCCTGCTTGAGATCATATTTACAAGAAGTTCCAGGAATCTCATTATTTCAAAGATGCCCTAATGAAGAACAACAGAGTGCCCTAAGATAATACAACGAACGAAATGTTACCAATGAAGCAGAAGCTGGCATTTTTAAAAAACATGTCCTCCAATTCTCAAACCAGTCTCTGTGGCTGCTGTACAGAGCTTCCTGATTCATGTCAACTATAATTGAATTGCATGTGGTAATTGAAAAAGCGAAGAATTGGCAAGTCAGAAGTGGATTTTGAAGATGACTGTGTGATAATTCTTTATGAATGGAGCTTCTCGTAGTTTTCTGGCATAGGAACAGTCTTAGATTATTGTTTGAGAAGTGATCTAGTGAGGTCTCTGGCGATAATATCAAAAACTCAGACCGAGGAGAACTTGGGCCACTTCCAGGAAGATTCTCTGAAGTAGGCTTGGCGCTTACAGCTATGTGAGACGTATGTAAGGTTTCGGCGTCTTTTTAGAAGTGTTGCTACCTCAGTAGAGAATCTTCATGCGTTTGGGTCTTGATTTTTTGTTCCCGGAAGGCATAATGAACTCTTCCATGCCTTTTTCTTCAGTAATTCACAACCTCTATCATATAAGTATTAATATTATTTATAGAACCTAATTTACGCTTTCCTACAGAAGTTTTCAAAATATACAAATAAGTTTTCATAGTAACATTAGGAGCTTCATTGTTGACAAATTAATAGAAATTAAACAAAAGAATATTAAACTTTTTCACAGCTATATTCTTAAAGGAATTAAGTGAAACCTTTGTTAAGTACTAAGCAGGCTACTCTCATTTAAATTTTGATTTTCGTAACATGTATAAAATTAAATCATTTTCTAAATAACATACTTTCCAGAACATACTTTTTTCCTGCTCCACATCCTCGGCTTTTTTTCCGTATTATCCCGTGGCGTACTGTTTCGTCAGACTGATCTAGCCGCCGGTACAACAAGTTTGGCAAGAGAACTGCTGTACTTTGACTATTAACCGAGCGGGTAGTCAGACCTTCTCATATATCATTACACTACACCACATCACATTCGCCAATACTGCCGTATAACCATCATCGGGCAATGGCCCACGCACGGATTTTTTTATGGCATACCCAGGCTCAATCAGTGGTCGTAAGATTAAGGGAAATCACCAAGGCCTTCCACAAGTCGTTAACTGACCATCTGAGAGCTCTACCAAGGCGAGACCATGCAAGGACCAATCTTCTGCTCGTCCTCAGAAGTCAACTAAGAACCAACATCAACGGACAGATTCCATTGGATTCATCGAATCGACAGCAGCTATATTATCCCATGCCTCCATCCGATCACGATCACTGCAACCAGGCAAGAGTGTCAGCTACGCCGACCGTCTGCAATGATCTCCTCCGGAGAAGCACCACCCAGATTCATCCAGAGAATCAGATTCTGACCGAATGGACATCGGAGGCTCAGCATCCGGCACCGACAACCAGCAACCGGCTCCTGCTTATTCCATGCTATTTACAAACTTCGATTCGAAATTAAGCACTCCAAAGATGGTTGCAGTTCAACTTCCGAAGTGTCTACCAGGGGCATCCATTGCTCACATCATCCATACCAGAAATGGCATTATTCTGAAGACAACGAATCCAGTATTGTACAGCACGATCAAGAACAAAGTGCTGATCGACATTTTTGGCAAACATACGAAGTTGTAAGCAGTCAACACACCTCGACAAAAGCAACCTTTGCCTCCGAGAAGACCAATACTACTTGCAGACATATGTGGAGTAGATCCATCATATATCAATGAAGAGATACAAGAAGAACTGACGCTTGAAGGACACACGATTAACAAAATAATTAGGATTCGAAATGACCGCGGCCCTACTTATATGGTCTGTATGCTCACTTCACATCAAGACACGATTGATGAACTGTTAGAATCCGGAGCCTTCATCTATAATCACAAACATCGTGTACAGCCTTCTCGGTCTGCCACTCTTATGCGCTGCGAGGGTTGCCAGTTATATAACTCACACCACACCACAGATTGCAAGAATAACAGTAAATGTGGTTTCACAATACACGCGCCTGTAATAATCTTACACAACCTCCAATGTGTTACATGTAATGAGCAACACTCAACTTACAGCTACAGATGTAAAGGAAACCAGAACCTGCTCAGGAACGTCTTGAGTTGATCGTTCCATTGAGGCCTCCGGCCCAACCGGACAACACACCACATCTGCTCAATTCTCCTGTTAATCTGGATCAGCTTCTTACTTTCTTAACACTGGCATTACAAAACATCAATCCATTTATTGGACCTCACATCATTTGCTTGCAAAAGATATATTTTTTTCTTTGCTTGCAAAAAATAGGGCTTTGTTTCAACTTGAAGACTTGCAGATTGTTTCGCTTTATGACATTATGTATGGATTTGTTGAGTTCGGTAAGTCTTTCCCTTACACATGTATCATACTACTGTTTAACCACTGCTGCTGCCTGACGAACAGATACCTCTGCTTCAGTTGACATAATCACTTTGATAATAGCTGTCATAATACTATCTTCTTCAAATTGGTTTCCTTGTTCACTAAATCGCTTTAGCACATCTGACAAATGTCTTCGGTACAGCAAATCTAACACATGTGTATGTTCTCTGTGCTCTGTATCCACCCTGTCTTATCAATTAACCAACCTCCTGTTCGTAGTCATAAATAATACTTGCGATTGCTGGGCCAGTCACCATCCATTTCAGAAGGTAAAAAGGTTTATCCAATATATATACTTCACCATCGGTTTTCACGATTTTATATTTTTGCTCATATTTATATTTTTGATATATGTGAAAAAGCCCTTTCACTTTTTCTACTTCAGAAATGACCTCTCTAATACTCAGAGCACGTTTGGGGATATCTAGTTGGCAATTGAAGAAGATTCTATATGAATACTGGAAGCATAGTGAACATGGTTAAAGGCAAAGAACCACGGACAAACCTGAAGAAGAGTGTCAATGAATAGACTGAAATTTACCAGCCGTACAGTCTTTACAAACTGAAGTAGCAAGATTTCAAGTTCAAGTGTTGTATTTCAGAACGCAAACTGTGACGATTCGCCTAATCTCTTATTACGCCATTTATTAAATGCAATATATTGATCACTAGAGGTTTCACAGTAACAACTATGGTCTTCTCACTGAAGAATATACAGAGCAGCTGCTGAGCATATCTAGTTCTTTTAACATGAGAGGTTTTCAGGAGAGATTTGTCCTTCTCTGATGTAGTGAGATCAGCCTTGACTAATATCTGTTCCCATTCCGATCCTTCTAACCAAGTCCCAATCGTACTCATGATAGCCATGTCACTATGAAACCCTCTCATCATTACCAATATTTTGTCTTCTCCATACTTCTTAGGGGCCGCGGTGGCTCAGTGGTAGAGCGTTCACCTCTGGTGCTTGGGGTCCCGGGTTCAAACCCTGCCCCCGCCAAGTGAACTTTGTGATGGACAAACACCGTTTGCGTGGGTTTTCTCGGGGTTCTCCCGTTTTCTCCCACTTTCTTCATTCCACCATTTCATTCATCTCTCATCATCACCGTCTCCTTTAGCCTAACCGGCATAACCGTGGGACGTAAAACTCAAAAATTGCATTTCAGTTTTCCATACTTCTTAGGATATTTCCATTGTTTTATCAGGGCATACAATGATTGATCACCTGTAATAACTGGTGTGTGGTGAGAGTTAAGATGTGAAACTACTTATGAAACAATATCCATGGATATCGAACGATCGCTGGAGGATGAACGGCTTCCTCTAGTAAAGGTAATAATACATGTTGGGATTTTGGAATACTATTATTCACATCCTTTACAGTGGTAGGCTGCCCATGATATCGTCTTATCAGAGGATTCGGCTTCACTTGCAATTGCTGTGTACACAGAATCAATCCAGTCTATTGCTGCTTTTATAGGATTTGAAGAAACTGGGTGAATATGGTTAACTGTTGACATATGTGTATCACGTATGACAGTAGGATATGCAGGAACTGTGGTGTACCAGTCTTTATTTTCCTGTCCATCTTCTCTGCACAAATACTGGAAAATCTCTAGTATGAGGATAGTAGTTTAGAATGTAGCACGGAAGGATATTGAATATGAAATGCTGATATCGTGGAAACTATCTGTTGCTGATGAAGATGAAGGGTTGTGGTCAACATTCTCTGTAGCTGCAGTGGTGAATACATCAGTGAGGAGGTTTGGAGGACACACAACTTCATAGTTTTCAAATAATTCAAACAAACTATTAGTTACTGTTGCAGAAACCTGCTGTACTCTGTCGTAGGAGACACAAATTCCATATTCAGAAAGCAAATCTATAATGTCACGTTTTCTAGTTCTGGCATGGAGTATAAGATCTATGAACAAATGGGGTGCTCTTTATAGTTCAATAGAGTGCTGCTGTGATTTTTAAGATGGTGCCGTTTACGTTTAATGCTGTCAAACAGAATCAACTGTGTTCGATTCCCGGCGGGAGCTCATGTGGTTCGGATTCCACTTTAATCAGTAGGTCCACGTCTCATATAGCCTCGCTGCTGAACGGAACGTTAAACTCAAAATCAATTCAACTCAAAATTATGTTGCACTTCGAATGAATTATGCAAGATAGGTGGTTGTCAAAAGACCTTCATCCAGCAATGGATCAGCAATTGTTAATAATGGTATGTATGAGTTTCAAATGTAAATAACCCTCACTACTTCCCTCATATGATCCTATTTCTCATTCTTGAAATCTGAGCATTTAAGATTAAGGAATAAACGTCTATACCTTCTTCTGAGAAATCGTACGTTTAACCTTGTAGCTGTAAGAATTTCTAAAAAAGAAGACACTTAAAATTAAATTTACCAATACCCCCGTCCTCCATTAATCTTCTCGTATGTACAGAGCAAAGTAATGTTTTTCAAATAGGTCAATTGTTTTGGCTGCGAAAAATTTGTATTCTACAAGCTCTCCCTTCCAGCTGAAATTTGCAATGTACACACTTGCCACGCTAATAGAAATACAAAAGATATAGAAATCCTATCTGCATGGTTTATTTTTGATTGCCGAAAATGGGATCTGCTACGTAAAGTTGCCACTGCCTTTTTTTTGGGGGGGGGGGAGGGTATTAATTATTTATAAATCCTGAACAAAAGAAAATTTTATGAGAACAATCGTGAACAAACGATCTGCATGGTTTAATTTTCAAATTCTGAAAATGGGTTCTGCCAGGTTTAAACGTATACTTTGTTTGGCTTCTTTCTTCCACGCTTGGCTTGGTGATTGTGTGTGTATGTGTGTTTGTATGTAGGTTTATCTCGGTATAACAAACGGTTCTGCGAACTCGAAGCATATTAACAACCGCAGCTGAATAGTACCACTGGAATTTTCGAGAAAACCAAAAACGGTTTCGGTGAAAAAAACGAACCGGTCTTGGAGAAAACCGAAATGTCGGTTTTTCGGATTGGCTTTTCTAGAAACCAGTTTCCGGTTTTTAAAACCAGTTTTGCCCATCCCTAGATGCACATGTTTGCACAGTTTTCATAAAAGCAACGCAAAGATTGAGAGAGAGCCCAGTCTGACCACACAAGTTATTCTTGAATGTCAATTAGAAAAACAATCGCAAGATGGTGTCAAAATAAGCATGCATCAGGTCGACATATAGAGTAAGCGGGAACAAAAAGCCGCAGTTTGATGTTTGAATTGCGCTGGAGCAGAGAGATATAATAGCAAAATAACGAATTTCGCACAGAAGTATCTTCTATCTTTTGAAGGTAACAGAAAGCCTACCAATTTATTACTTAATAAGAATAAGATATAGCAATTTAAAAAAGGATGGACAGATTCGTACTGAAGTAGGAAATCGACATACAGGCATTTTTATTGAATTATTATGCTTTCTACAAAAATCTTAAGATAAACAAAGAGCATACGAAGCATGAAGTGATTCTTCGCATTAAAAAGAAGGTAGCCTAAGCAAAAAGATAAGTTTATCTCACTTGAGAAAAACTCAATAAACATACAAAGTATGAAGTTATTCCTCGTATTGATCCATAAGTCTTTGTACAGTGGATTATTTTGAAAACAAACATGAGTAAAGCAAATTTGACTAGTGGAGGACGGACTTGGGTAAAAGAACTACCGACTGATGTATGCGTGGTGAATGGCGGCCATCTTGGATCCAATTTTTTTTTTCTCACATGGGAAAGAGGGCATGGAACACATCAATCAACACTGTTTGTTGCAGGGGAATGCAGTCCCACAAGCAGAAATGCGTTATCATGTACCGTTTCAAAGTTATGACGCCATAAAGTTCCACCTACAGGATGTGCTCCACATGTTTCTCGTCCATTGCAGCACATACCGGAGTCTCTTAATCCAGTCCTCCTGAACCTGTAACAACACAGCTGGGGTGATGCTATCACAATCGTCATGAATACGTCCCTGTAGGTGTGCAACATCCCGAATCTTCTCCTGATACAGCAGGTGTTTTAAGTGTCCCCATAAAAAAAAAACTCCAAGAGAGTGAGGTCCGGCGACCGGGCTGGCCACTCCACAGGGCCTCGGCGACTGATCCAACGTCCAGGAAAATGCAGATCCAAGTATTCCCGCACAGACAGTGCTTAGTGCGGTGGGGCACCATCTTGCTGAAAATATCGCGGCAAGGTGGCACCAGGGCGGAGAAGCAACGGAAACACCAACTCCTGTAACATGTCCAGATATCGGACACCATTTAGGGTACCAGGAATGAATAAGGGTCCTATGATCGACGTGTTCCATATGTCACACCACACCATGATATGAACAGGGGTAACCCTCTTGCAAGGATTGATCGCATGTGAGTTTGCATGCGACCAATATCGCATGTTCTGCAGATTCACTTTCCCATCCAAATAAAAGTTTGCATCGCGTGTGAAGAGATTGCTGGGTGGGAAATGCGGATCTCGGTCATATTGTAACAAAGCCCAATTCGCGAATTCCATGCGTCGGTCTGCATCATCCTCTGAAAGGTTGTGGACAAGCTGCAGCTTGAAGAGATGCCACTTTTTCGTATGGAGAATCCTCATCACGGAAGCACGTGGTACGCCTGTTATTGCCTTGTTCTGTGCTTCGGACTTTTCACACTCGCAGCAAGTACCATAACTTTGGAAAGGGACATGATAACGCATTTCTGCTTGCGGGACTGCATTTCCCTGCAAAAAGCAGTGTTAATTGATGTGTCACATGCCTACCTTCCCATTAAAAATAATAACTTGGATCCAAGATGGTGGCCATCAAGATGGCCGCCATTCACCACGCATACATCAATCGGTAACTCCTTTACCCAAAGAGCTCCTTCGTGGCTAAGCGGTTCGCATGCGCGCCTTTGGCGCGGGAGACCCGGGTTCGATTCCCGGCGGGAGCTCATGTGGTTCGGATTCCACGTTAATCAGTAGGTCCACGTCTCATATAGCCTCGCTGCTGAACGGGACGTAAAACTCAAAAATCAATCAATCAATCCTTTACCCAAGTCCGCTCTCCGCTTGTCAGATTTGCTTTAATCATGTTTTTTTTTTTTTAAAAAAAGTAAATAATCCACCGTACTAACACTGAGAAAAAAGGTTCGTTGTTGACAAGAATCAGAAAACAAACTACCACCGCTCCCAGAAAAAAACACGTGTATAGTAAGTTTAGAGCCAACCATGGCACATTCGTCCAACCAAAGCGACAACGCATTTTTTTCTTTTCTTTTCTTGACCTTCCGAAAAAGATGTGGTATCCGTTTAAATTTAAACCATATTTTTTCGTAGTGTTTCTAATAGCAAAGGACAAATCTCTCTCAGCACCGATGAACCAAATGACATCAAGAGCACTTTTCACACCTTAACAGATGAATTCAGCAATACAAACGGGTATCTGTTAGCACTACTGACTATTAATCCTAGGCTCTGTTTATACCGCTGAAATATGAGTAGTACCCTTGGTGCCATCGGTATACTAATCAGTGTTGAGTGTGGCTTGCCCAAATTCAAAGATAAACCTCCATGCAGGCCTACATAACTTTAGTTAAGCTAAAGAAAGCCTACGTAGCAAACGAATTTAAATAGATCTACTGCTAGAAACTGGAATTTAAATTTAAGAATAAAATTATTTACAAATTCGAGAGCTGGAGTAAAAGTCCGCATTCGGATTCTTGCCCCAGAAAAAAATCGGACTTTTGCCCCATTCGCACAGGTTTTAATTACAATAAAATGCTGACTTCATAACTGATACCGGGGAAAGGGGAGGTAGTGTATATTGTTCTTGAATAAGTGTTTTCATATGAAACAGCAAAAAAATAAGTCGTAACTTCTCTCACAGACTGTCCCATAAAACAAAATATTACTTCAAAGTAAGACAAAATAAAACTTATTTCATTGTATTAACAAATTTCACCTCACACCTTTACGAACATGAACAGTACACTGCCGCCATTTAATCTTTCTGCAGCATAATCAATGTTGCACAACTCCAATAAAAAGTACCCCCAAACCCCAAAAAGGACTTTTGCCCTCTGCGGACTTTTGCCCCCGGACACTCTAAGATAGAAAGAAACACCCGTCTGGCACACACAAGTGGAAATTCCTATATAAAAAGTTTAACGTATTTAAAAAATATAACAGTTTTGTAAACATTAATCTTTCTTAACAAAATACATACATTTTAAATTTGAAACAATTACTTTTTATATTAGAAATATTGGCCTCTATAACTAATCGAATCATCACCCGCTGCGGACGTCCACGCCTGTGTCGTATTCTCTACCCAGAAGAAAGAGCAATGTGTTATTTTAGAATGTTTTTACATTGGATTAGGTCACTGCGGGTAACTCTCTTGTATATACCTAAATTCAAAGTAAAATAGGTCTACTTAAAATGCATGTTATACCTATATTAAAGGTGATACGAAAAAGGGTTTGAAGAACTATATCAGGGACCAAAATAAACGACACATGTAGACCAGTGTTTAAGGAACTTAAAATATTGCATTTACCCTCACTTTACATATTTCGAATGTTGCTCTTTGTTAAAACCAACATTTACTTATTTAACACACCATCAATCCATAAATATGATACCAGAAGTAAGGATAGAATTCCCAGCCAACAGTGTTGCACAGTTATACGAAAGAAATCCAATGTTTATAGGTACCACCAGTCGTTCTTTCAGAAAAAGTGTTCCAGGGGGGCAGACGTAGTATTCCGGGGAGGACACTACTGGTAGGCCTACTAATTTATTTATTTATATATTTTAAACGTATTATTTTGGTCTCGTCCGGGGGGACGCGCTCTGAGAGCTCCGGGGGATAGCCTATTCGAAGGACAGAACAAAAAGGAGAATTCCAGAGGTTAATAAAACATATCTGTGGCAGCATTGCTTTTATTCCGTGAATGAATTTGTAGATGTGTGACTGAATTTGCCTATTGATAGTAGCCTATTGAAAACCTTACAACGACTCACCAAAGGTAGTCGTCAACCCTGGTTCGGCTAATAATATAAGTAAATCTTTAGTGGCAGTAATCGTTTACACCTTAAAATATTTTCCGTAATTACATTCACTAGTATTATCACCTTTTCTATTGAAATTACAAGTCCATGATAAGTATTAGGTAATTTATTCGTTGATTCTCTTTTAACGTATATTCACATAAACTGTCTTGCAATCATACATGTTAATTGAGTATCTATAAACAACTACATAGCAACCAACTATACAATAATAATGTATGTTTCTTATATCTTAAAAACATTCTTCTTTTGTTATTTTTAAGTAACATTATATCAGGTATAGTGCTTGTGTAGAAGCACTTTCTGCCCAAGATACAGGTAATTATCGACCGATACAAAGTATCTCGTTGTATAAAATGTCGCCCGATGATGGGACTGAATATAAAAGTTACAAGGTAGCTTGACTTTTATATTTAAGAACCACTGGTCCGTTTTTAATGATGGCATAAGAATAGTGCTATTCTTTACATTTTGATCGCACCTCATATATCATTTTGTTCAATTATTTTATATAGATACATTTATATTAAAACATTCATCATTCCATTGTCATTTACCTTTGACAATAAAGTTTCAACACAAATCAATATAATAAAAATAGCCTTTGTGTTTAATCAATTATGAATCGACTTATAATTCTTCACATCAACAAGACAGAATTAAAAAAAATCATTTGGAAATTATCATTGGTTAATGAGAATCAAAGAAAATTAAATTAAGTAAAAATCAAAAATTAAATGTAGCCTACGTTCGGACGAGCAAAAAGAAGAAAATAAACTTATTTTTACACAAACAGAAGTCCCCTTTTTTTCTTTTTTTTAGTCTCCTTCATTCTTATTAATTTGAGCAAGGATGTCAGGTGTAACTAATCTTTTCACTAGACACATCCATTTTTTTCTTGTATACTGGGTAGGTCTCCAAACCTTTAACTCATCTATATTACGAAGTCCAATTGACGTACCCGTTTTAGCGTTCAACAATTCAAAAACTTTAGGGTTTATTTCCTTGAAACATAAATAAGGACCTGAGAAAATGTCACAAAATTTATAAATCTTCTTTAACAACGCATTACTTTGTGGATGTTGTTTAACAAAAACTAAGTCATTGATCTTGATCTGATATTTTCCTTCTTGTAAAGACTCCAATTGAGAATTACGTTTCAAAAATTTGTTATGTCTTCGAATTTTTACCATATTCACTAAACTCGAAGAATCTGCGATTGCCGAATCTTCTAACTTGACATTAAAATGTTGTTCCACAGGGAAAATCAAATCAGAACCGTTATGTACATTAGCAGGAGACACGCCCAAAGTGTCTGATATCGAATGATTCAAAAGATACGTGATTTGATTGACATGCTTAATCCATTCGGCATGCTTATCTTTGCAAAAGTGTCGAAACAACATACCAAAATTACGATGCACATTTTCTACAACAGAGCTGCTAGGATGGTACGGAGTTACGAAATGAATTTTAATGTTAGCCTTGTTCATTGCTTTAATAAACACATCACTTTTGAACTGTGAACCATTATCACATAATATGTGTTCGATAGGACCACAATGTGGAATGTATACGTTCAAGATTTTATTTATGATAGCAGTGGACGTTGCTCTACGCAGAGGATAAGCTACTACATAGCGCGAAAAGATATCCATAGTAGTAAGTAGATAAGTTTCTCCGGTAGCTGCTCGTGGTAACGGTCCATATAGATCGATAGATAAGAACGAATGTGGTCTCTCTGGCGTTATTGAGAGCATAGGTTTTTGTACAGCCTGGTAGTTATGTTTGATTCGCATACATTCAATATAGTCCTTGATATGATTTTTGATTTGAGCTCTCATTCCTCTCCAATAAAAAGATTTATTAATCAAGGCACATACTTTTACATAACCAAAATGACCGAAATCGTCATGATAAGCTTTTAATATGCGGGTTGTCAACGTAGGTGGAATGCAAATTTTGTTTCTAAACTTGAATTTAAAATCTTTAATAAGTAGAATTCCGTTGGATAATTTAAATCTGGAATTCCATTGCTTGGGACAATTACACTCCACACTGCATGAAGACAAATGTTTCATGATTCGGTTATATTCATGATGGTTCAGTTGATGTTCTCTTAGATCTTCCATTGAAATGGTGGCTATTTCATCCTGTAAGACCTTAAATTCGTTGATGGACAAGATATGTTGTTCTTCTCCAGGAAACAGACGTGATAAGGTATCTACGGGTCCATTATCTACCCCTTTAATGTGTTGTACTTCAAAGTCATAAGATTGAAGATCTAACGACCAACGAAGTAGTCTGTTATTATATCCCTGTATGCTGTTAAGGTATCGTAATGAATTATGGTCGGTAAGTACTATGAAATGGCATCCACTGAGATATGGAGCAAATTTTTGTATCGCAAAACGTACGGCCAAAAGTTCGATTTCTGTCGTTGTGTATCCTTTCTCAGCTTTCTTTAAAGTACGGCTAGCGCAATGGATAACGGCCGGTTCCTTAATGGTTGGATTTGGTTGCCAGAGTACTGCAGAGATTCCAAGTTGAGAACCGTCACACTGGACATAGAAAGGAATATCATATCGAGGGTGATTCAAATGGATGTTTCGCTTTACGCTCTCCTTCAACTTATTAAAACTATGCTCTTGAATCGGACCCCATTGCCATGGTACTCCTATCTTTATAATCATAAATAAAGGTTGGGCTATCTCAGCAAATCGCGGGATGGCTTTGCGAAACCAATTGAAGAGCCCTAATACTTGCCGTGTCTGTTTCACATTTAACGGCGCAGGCAGATCTTCTATTGCTTGTACTTTAGATTGACTGAACTGTAAACCAGATGCATCAATTTGGTAGCCGAGGAATTCTATAGAATTTTGTAGAAATTTGGATTTCTGTAGGTTGATAGTAAGACCCGAACTTTCCAATCTATCTAAAACTATATCTAAGTACTTCAAGTATTCATGCGGATTTTTTCCCATTATCAAGATGTCATCAGCGTAGGTTATCACGTTGCTGCGTAAGTCTTGACCTAAGACTTTATTTAAGCAGGAAGCTAACGCCGCACTACCATTGATAAGCCCAAAGACTACACGGTTGTACTCATATAAGTGACCTTCAAAACTAAATGCCGTGTACGGTTTCGAATCCTCATGCAATTCGACCTGATTATAAGCCAGTACTAGATCTAAATTTCCGAATACTGCATTCCCTTGTAAAGAGGCTAATATTTCTTCCACTGGAGGATACCTCACTTGTTCCAAATCAATATGACAATTCGTGCGTCTCAAATCCAAAACCACACGTAGAGAACCATTTTTCTTAGGAACTACATGTAATGGATTAAGGTGAATGCTTCGTGAAGGCCTAATGATCCCATTTCTTAACATGTCTGTAATTTGCTGACGTACATTTTCCCTGTATCGGTAGAGAATTATATAGGGCTTAGTCACAATAGGTTTGTCTGTTTTAACCTTAAAAGAATAAACAAAATCCTTACAACATCCAGGACGTTCTGAAAAGACATTTTTATGTTTATATAATATATCCTTAAAGTGAGTTTTTACTGTATCATCTATAAAATCAAGACTACTTTCAAGTGACTTAACACCAGGGTGAAAAAAGATCATGATTTTTTTTTCAAAAAAATCATTTTTGTTGATTTTTTTGATTTAAATCGATTTTTTTGATTTAAATCAAATCTTTTTCTTCGTATGATACAATTCGCGAACTGAAGAAAAAACATTAGGAATTAGTATTAAATGTTAATTATGTCATTTAAGTGAAAGTATTGGGTTTTAATTTTGAATTAAACCCCAATCGTTAACCTATTTCAATCCCAAACAATGTTTCTTAAGCATTAAGGAAAAAGTACAGCAATGTATATCAACATGACACTTTTCTTTTCACGAAAGTTACTGACATTTGGCAGGTTCATATTTTTAAACAATTGGAACTAGCTAGCGGCAGAAATACATATAAAGTACATAAATTTCGCCTAAAATTAACTAACTCACTCTATGACCTATGGAACCCGGAGGTTCAATGCCATGTTCACAAAAGTTCTCCTGACTTCTATCCTTAGTCAACTGAATCCAGTTTCTATTTTGTATTCTTATTTCTGCGAGATCCATCTTAATATTGCCCTCCCATGTGCGACTAGGTCTTCCTAATGGTCGTTTTCCGATTGGACTTCCAGTTAAAACTTTGAAAGCGTTCCTACTTTCTTCCATTCTCGCTACAGTCCTACCCACCTGAACCTCCAAGATTTGATGACCTTAACAATGTTTGGTGAATGGAATAAATTATGCAGTTTCTCATCATGAAGTTTTCGCCATTTCTCATTTCCGTTCCTTTTGGTTCCGAATATTCGTTTCAGGATTTTATTCTCAAATACTTTCAGTCTGCGTTCTTCCCTCAGCGTAAGCGACCATGTTTCACAACCATACAGCACAACAGGCATAATTATCGTTTTATATATTTTAAAGCTTCAAATTCCTCGACACAATTCGCGATGATAAGATATTTTGAACTGAATAATAACACGAATTCCCTGCAGGAATTCCAAAATAAAAAAATCAAGGTGATCAGTTCCAGAAGAAGAAACACTAGTGATTGTTAAAAATATGCTTTATTTGACGTGAAAAACAGTTCAAATGCGAGTTGTCTGTGCATTTAAAACACCTATACATAGCAGGGACGTTTTTATACTTTTCTGTTGGCTATTTTATTTCCTCTTACAATTTTTCCTGCACAGGCGCGGCAAATTTTCTGCGATCACATCGCAGATCGCGGTATGTTCTGCAATGTGGTCAAGTATCCACTTTATCAAAAGTATTATTCGATATTTTAACGCATCCAAAATTTGTCGTATTACGATCCCGAGGAACTTCTATGTATTTAGTACATAAATTTCGCCCAAAATTTTAAAATCTATTTTTTTTGTTTCGGAGAGGGGATCGAACCCTCTAAATACGCCCCTATTATCTGGAAACAAACAAATAGACAAGAACACAAAAGAGCTTTCATCTTAAATGTCCATGGTGATTTCCCCGTTGGAACAGAAATTTTAAAACCCTGTGTTACAAAGAGAAGAAAGCAGGGTTCACCCGTAACCCGTTCAAACGGGATTTTCCCTGATAGTTCCCACATGATACTCGTTTCATGCTGTGCTTACATACATTTGAGTCTCACTGTATTATGATTATTATTTTCCATAATCGGAATAAGAGAAGAGAAACGGGATTTTACTTACTTTCACTTTAAATTAATTCATTTCGGAATTTGATTTAAATCAACGATTTTTATTTAAAAAATCAAGTGATTTAAATCTTGATTAAAATCGTGATTTAAATCAGACATTTAAATCAATCCACCCTGCTTAACACACTCAGAAAACAATACATCATCTTTTGAATTCATCAAATTTTGTGTGACTCGCGTTAGTTGATCATTTAATTTATCACTTTCTGAACTTACAGAAACATTATTCAATACATTAGGAACATTATTATATTGACAAGCAATATCATCAGATTTAGGAAGAAGTTTCTGAACGATTTCCTGAGGTATGCCGGGTATAGTTAACGTTTGATTTCTGAAATCGAGCATGACACGTAACTGAGACAGTAAATCTAAACCAATAATTAATTTTTCATTCAGTTCCTTTATCACTAGGATAGGAATTGACATTTCAAAATCTTGAATAGCTATTGTCACACGAGTAATTCCGGCTACTCTCTTTTTATGTTTACCAGTAAAATCGACTATAATGAGATTCTCAGCTTTTTGCAATTTAGTATTCGAATAATCACTAGTAATTACTTTCCATGACGAATATGATAATAAAGAGGCATTTGCGCCTGTATCCAATAAAGCTTCTGTGCTTAACCCATTTATTTTGACGGGTATTCTAGCAGTACTATATGATTTTAAAAATACAAAGTTTTCTTCAACACCAAAACCATCATTGACATTATCATCTTTGAACCAACAACGATTTACTACAGGCATAAATTGGTACTGACATCTATTGACTGCTATTTCCGAATCATTATTTACAGATACGTTATGTAAAAGGTCGTTCTCATCATTAACATGAACATGTAAATTTGAAGATAAATGTTCATAAGAATCAATAGCTGATATGGGTTTGACATTATCGCATAAATTTGAAGATAAATGTTCATGAGAATCTATAGCTGATATGGGTTTAACCCCTACCACATCAGCTGCAGTTAGTTTAAATTCATACTCGTATATGATTCCAATAAAGTACATTGCACCGCACAATCATGATTATGTCCCGCATTGTTATTCTGTACAGGAATTGTGTCAATATCTTGATTTTGATACCAAGTGCCATCTCTTGAATTACGATTACGTCTATCCATGTAGTTTACTGTATTTCTGGAATTTCGCCATGTATTTCGTCTATTTTTGAATCTACTTTGGTTATATGGTCTGACATAAGGATTGTCACGATTAATTAGGTTAGGTGGATTCCCAACATATCTTTGTCTATTTTGATCGTTCTGATTGTTTAAATTTGCTCGATTTAGGTTATGTTCCGTATTGTTCACATTACGGATATTTAGATTACGAACAGGTACAAGGTGATCTGAATTGTTTTTAATTTTACCTACTCCCGCTTGATGATTGAGTGCCTGGTATTGAGTTTCATAACATTGGACAAGCATTAATAAGTGATTAAAACTCATGCACTGCGTAGAAAACAGGATCTGTTGTAATTTAAACGGTAGTAGATTTCGAATAGATGCAATCACTCTAGATTCCGATTGCAACGGATTTACGACTTTTAATTCGTTATACGTATTTACAACAAAATCAACAACAGATTTGTGCAAACGAGGATTAAAAGGTTGGTTTCTAATCGTGGCATCTCTGTTTGCAAGTAAAAAGTCGTTTTCGTAATTTGCAATCAGCGCGGCTTTGAATTCCTCATATGTATTGACATGATCCCGTACTGCTTTAAACCATAAAGAACATGGTGGGAGTAATAAATGAGGGATTAGTTTCATATATTGAGATTTATCTATACACATTATACTGCACTCATCCTGAAATTTTTCTAGGAAAGAAGTAGCATTTTCATTACATTTACCACTAAACTTACTCATAGCACGTATTTCGCTCATCTTTACACTTAACTTTACATTCCTTTCACCATTTCGTGTACGTGTTGAGTGAAAATTTCTACCTACTGCGTTATGTGTGGTTCCACCATCTCTTTTCCGCCCATCTGTATTCCTTGGATGAATTCTTTCCAAAATAATGTCCTCATCGGATGGATTACTTGAAGAAGAGATAACGTAAGGTCCACGTTGATCTGCTGCAGGTGAATGCGAGGTCATCTCTTGTGAGCAAGGGAACTCCAAACGATCATTAACCATGTTGTTGTGGTATGCGTTGTCCTTAATCTGTAACGTCCTAATTTCCTCTTGTAAGGTAGATATCAATTGAGTATTTGCACGTATTTGGTTAGAATTATCTGTGACCTGAATCTTTTGCTGACGAACAGAAGATTCTATTACTTCCAAATCCTTTTTTACACAATTGACTTCTTGGATTACATGGTTGTAATTATCCTGGCAATCCTCAGATAATCTTTTTAGCTTTTCATCAAACTGTAATGTGATGTCTCTCACCGCCTGGATAACAGATTGTTTCGTCTCTTCTGATTTTTGATCTATTTGCTCTAATCCTCTACTCAATTCTTCTGACTTTTGATCTATGTGCTCCAATCGTCTACTTAATTCTTCATATTGTCTACTTGATTCTTCGGATTTCTGCTGTACCGTCTGTTTTAATTCGTTGGACATCTGAGCCAAATTTTGCTTCATGGCTTGTTCCTGTCGCTGTAATGCCATTAAAATTTTGTCTTCTAATGTTAACATTTCGGGTGTAATAGGAGCTATATCTTGCTCGTTGTTAGCACTGTCAACAGTTTCATTTTCTACTATCTCACCGATCATAATTTTTCTTGTGATTACTCTGCCACTTCTGAGAATAGTTGAGTTCGTATTCATGAACCTTCTTACTGAGGTAAATTCACCCTTACTTTAGACTTCGGGATATGAATTTGCAAAATCCCGGGTGAGGTAAACCAAAAATTTTACAACGACTCACCAAAGGTAGTCGTCAACCCTGGTTCGGCTAATAATATAAGTAAATCTTTAGTGGCAGTAATCGTTTACACCTTAAAATATCTTCCGTAATTACATTCACTAGTATTATCACCTTTTCTATTGAAATTACAAGTCCATGATAAGTATTAGGTAATTTATTCGTTGATTCTCTTTTAACGTATATTCACATAAACTGTCTTGCAATCATACATGTTAATTGAGTATCTATAAACAACTACATAGCAACCAACTATACAATAATAATGTATGTTTCTTATATCTTAAAAACATTCTTCTTTTGTTATTTTTAAGTAACATTATATCAGGTATAGTCAGGCACGTAGCCAAGGGGAGGGTCCGGGGGGTCCGGACCCCCCCTTCGAGACCAAGAATGAAAAAATTAAGGAAGGATAAAACAAAATGAAATGACAAAAAGAAGGATCAGCGTTAAAAATTAAAAAGAAAACTACAGGAAGCTTTTGCTTACTCTTTCTTATGAGGAGATTTGTATTACTTGCAATATGGTGGCGAGGTAAGCGAGGTATTCTGGAAGGGTCAGGGAATTTGAAATTTCAACAAAAGTTATGGAATTCTCAGAATTCCTGCTAATAGTCAGGGAGATTTCAAGCTTTCGAAAGCATAAGTGCCGTTGTGTAACAGCGTGGACATTTTTAATCATAACTTTTCGTCATCGCATCCTTGCAGTATCAAACATGTTATTTCAAGGACAATTTTCTGTTGCTCCTACACTTAAAGACCCATGGACAACTATAGTTGCCCTCTTGTTACGAGGCGTTCAGTCCCGGAGACAACTTTAGTTGCCGTGCACCCATCAAGGCCAGCTCCCGCACTTCAGCACGCAGTTGACGAAAGAAGCCAACAGCTTCATACAGCTAGTCCCTTCTGTTTACTTTTCACTAATATTTATCACCTTCATGCCTACAGGTCACGTACTGCGTAGATTTATATGAAATGCTGTGTCAAATGTATATACCCCAAAAAGATATGAGTACTCAGAAGGAAAAAAAACATGTAGTTATTTTTTTCTCCTGTTTTATAAGCCAGTGGAAGTGTGTGTGGTTGTTTCGACATCCTTCTTGTAATTTGCTTAGGCTTCACTTCCTCTTTTTAGTTGAGCTTCTGGCGATGAATACCACCGCAACAAGTCGTGGTTCTTATGATAGTGGCGTATTTTCGCCCGGAGAAATTACGGAAATAATAGATGATAGCGACTCCGATGCTTTTGAAACGGACGATGAATCTAATGTTTAGACATTGCTACAATATTAGAATAACTAGAATCTTCCGACAGTGACACGAAAACAACACTCGATGCTGTTCTTAGCACTAGTTCTCAACCATCGCGCCGCGCTTCTAAACGTCCTCGCACCTAACATGTCACCAAAAGGGACAGGAGGGGGCAGAGTGACATATTGTGATATGTAGTGTATATTTAAACTTATTTATATTTAGTTGTATGGTCGTTTGCAATTTACACGAAATTATCGGACAATATATCTTTCGATTGGATTTCCAACATGCAAAAAATATTCCTTAAAGTTTGCAACACTGTGTATTCAACGGTAATAATGCTAAGTGCATTAGTGTTTTTCTGTTATATTAGTACATTTTTATTCGATTGAATCTGAAAGTTTCATTCACTTTAAAAGGGTAGTTTCTGAGTAACAAAATTTTAAAAATACATTTAAAATGGCCGGGATCCAAGCGTTTCTACATTTAAATCCCCTCCGGGTCTTTAAGTGTTAACCTGTCATTTGGAACCAACAGTAGTTGACGGAATAATAAAAACAAAAAAAAAAAAATTATGTTGAAAGAAAGTTCTGTTAGCATTTGATTCAACAGAGAAAGAAACGCATATATTGTAAAACTAGTTGAATATACACATGCTTCGCACAGGGGCTGTATTTGGAAGTCAACGCCTGTAGGAGTATCACCATTGATCTCAGCGACCGCGAAAACTATGGATTTGATACTAATATCAGTCATTTTGGGCTATTGTTTTTTACATGTCTCGGTATCCCCCCCCCCCCGCTGACTCCCGGCCCTCATGTTTGCAAGCCATCGCTAATTGAAGTGTCACCATTGATTTCAGCGACCGCGAAAACTATGGATTTGACACTAATATCGGTCATTTTGGATTACTTTTATATGTCTTGGTATCTCACCTCCGGCCCGGAACCAAATAGCGTGAATTTGGAAGTTAATGCAACTGGAGTTTCACCATTGATTTCAGCGACCGCGAATATATGAATTCGATACTAATAGCTCAAGTGGTAGAGCGTTGGCTTCGCATTCGGGAGGTCGTGGCTTCGAATCCCGCTGCCTACCATCCTGACAGAGGTTTTACAGGGTTTCCCTCAGTCCTACCAGGCAAATGCCGGGATGGCACCTACTAAACAGGCCCTGGTCGATACCTTTCCAAATCCTTTCCATTGTTAATGTTGTTGGATATTCAATGTAAAATGGCCTCTGAGCTGCATCTGGTGATTGTTAAATAAATAAATAAATAAATATCGGTCATTTTCTACTAGTTTTACATGTCCTGGTAAACTCTCCCCTGAGACCCCCCCCCCTGGTTCGAATTTCGACAGAAACGTTTAACTCTGGTCTGGAGCCTGGACCAAGGTATTCGTGACTAAAATTTGGTAACTCTCGGTCAATTTGTCTGGTTCCCAAGCCGGTTCCGGCAAAGTCCCCTGAGACCCCACTGTTTCGAAATTTGAAAGAAACGCTTTGTCTTGATCTGAGGCCTGGGCCAAGGCACCCCTGACCAAACTTTGGTAACTCTCGGTCCGCTCGTCTGGTCCCCAGGCCGCACACAGACAGACGGACAGACAAACACACAAATAAACTCTTTATTTTATTTATATTAGAAGATAGTTTACAAGACAGTATTCAGTATGTACTTTTTATAATAATTGAGGTCATAACGAAAGAACAATTGCTATTTTGAATAAACAGAAGGACGTAAATATTGCAAAATCTTTTTCAATACTTTTTTTTTTATTATTTTGATCAAAATTTCTTCACAGTTTGTTATTAAAATACTTGCCAACATATCCTCATTTTATTGTCCTAAGAAACCAATATACATATGTTGATAGTAAAGTAGTTTAGATTGATCGAGCTCCCGGGCCTTCAGAATTTCATGTCACTCGCTTCCCTCCCCCCCCCCCCCGTTACGAAATCCTGGCTAAACGAATCAATATATGTTCCAGTAAAATAGTTTAGAGTGATCGAGCCCCTTTTGTGATGACCACAGTATTTCATGTCACGGACCCCCCCCTTCACGAAATCCTGGCTACGTGCCTGGTATAGTGTTTGTGTAGAAGCACTTTCTGCCCAAGATACAGGTAATTATCGACCGATACAAAGTATCTCGTTGTAACCTACTGCTTTTATATCGTAGATGTAGCCTAGTAGTTTAACTCAAAAAGTAGGTATTTGTCATTACTATATATGATATATTTCATATCTTTGTACGTACCTGTGACTAGTCATTCGAGCGTAATCGTGCAATATGTATGATATAAAGACGAAATGAATGATGGTTTCAATCTCTCAATTTTGAAATAGGCCTAACCTGTAACTGACTACCAAGGTAAACAATAGTCTAATAATATAAAACTTACTTGGATTTCATTTCTACAATGTGTTCTTTTGTAATCAAATGTTTGATTTCCTTACTTTTTCGCTATCCATCCTTAATATTGGATGGAGAATGTATCACTGCGTATCTCTAACTGGAATTTTTTAATCCCAACTATTAGATGAATTTACACTTTTAAAATAATACAAATAAGGATCATAGATGGCAGCATGTGCTTGGTTGATCAAGACATTAAAGAAATGCAATAGTGAATGAGGTCACTTTAAACGACGGTTAGAGTAATTTAAACAGAAATAAGTGTCACCTAAAATTTTGATCGAAGTTATCATTTATCGTTATTATTTCACATACGGAAAGAAATATTGAAAGCACCACTTCAAAGATCATAAACATACTAAGATTTACACGGCAAAGGGGGTTTTGGTTCCAAAAATTCAGCATCATAATTTCGTAATTTTTGAAGAAGTGTTAATGAGTAATTTATGCTCGCACTTCAACTGATTGTCAACTTGTGAGGAAAGTTCCAGTTTATGAGATTTTTTAAAAAATGTTTTTTTTGAATTCTCTATGATCAGAAAGTAGGCTAATGACGCTTGAACAAACGTAAAATCAATGCAAATTGTCAAACTCTGTTATTGTGCAGCGTAATGGAACGGATTTTTGCATTAACTTGTCCATTTCCAGAAACAAGCACCAAGAAGTATAAATTGTACTCTGAAATTATATAATAATAATGAAAGGAAGAAAGTAAATGACTAAACAAAAAACAAAGTTTGTAAACCGTCCCACACTAAGTGACTGGAGAATGCTCGTGTAGTTTCATTGCATTCAGTTGAATATTATGGCACAAAAGTATAATGAAAATACTGAATTCTGACAACAAAATATACTTTAAAAAACAAATAGTCTCTTTTGACTAAGAGAAATACTCATTCGTCAAATATTTGATAAATGATCGGATGTCGATGAATGTCGATGATCGGAATTTACAAATAATTCAATTAAATATTGAAGAAAGTAAATGACGTAGGGGAGAGGTGGGCAATGGCGATCACCTAAGAAAAATGGGTTATTACGCAGTTTCATTTGCAAAATATATTGAAACAAATTTGTAAATACATACTCCGATGGAAAATACTCAAATTGCTACTTTTTTTTTTTTTTTTGCTAAAATGTGCCTTTGAAAGGCTGAGAAACGTAAACTGAATGTTTTATTGACGTTTTTTCAAAGATACATCACAGATATATCCACTTGGTGAGTCAACAGCAGTACAGTCAGCATGCACCCACAATCCACAAAGGTTACACCGATATCAAAGTTTCAGTGTTTGACTAAAGTAGGCGTATTACCTATCTTAGGTCTAGCCTCTTTTATAATTTTTGGCTGGAGAAGTATTCCAAAAGTTTGTTGGGAATGGTGATCACCATGGCAGTAAACCGATCACGTTGATCGACATTCCCAACATTGCGCCAGTTTGAAAATTGAGCTGGTTATACTGTAAAACGGAGTTTATTTGAAATATAACTATGTGTCGTGCATTAGACATAAATATAACTTTTTATGAATTTAAGTAACTTCAAGATCTTACAACCTAAAGTGTACCTATCGTGAGTTGAAATATGTAGAAAATAAATATATATAAGAAAATCAACAAAAACAAGTTTCAGTACGCTCTAGACTTCAATCTACTCTGACAACTTCCTCAACAACACACATGAAACCTTGCTACATGAGGCAGATGGCAGCTCTAGTTTGACTTCTCGTCGGGTTGCGCAAGAGGGCAAAGTGAGCTGATCGCCATTCCCAACTGATCGCCATTCCCTTCTCTCCCCTACAGTAGTTTTAATTCTCACATTTTATAAATTTTGAAAATTTTGTAATTAGTACAGAACGTGGGAAAATTAAGAGCAAAATGGAAGTTTCTTTCTTTCGAGATGGGATTTTATAAAGTTCCGGATTGGCAAAATTGATTATCAATAATTACCCGTCGTTCAGCGTTGCCTTTTCTAGCGTAATAGTGTTAGATAAGCACATTTTTGGACATACTAGTACCCACCTAGTATCATGGTGTTTGCATTATCGTGATATCGAGCATATTTTTTTTACATCCATAATGTTTTCTTCCGTGAGTTTGAGCATGGATAGTTAAATGACCCAAGGGGAATAAGCCTCAAAGCTTCTTTTTAAAAAAAAATAAAAAAGAAGGCAAAGCAATAAAAAATACACACGTTTTTCTTATGTCAACTTGAAGTGTTCCAACCGCACTCCGAAAATGTCAAGGGTCTTCGGTCACTTCTCTGGCACCTCCAAATTGTACTTTTTCAAAAGGGATTGTATTCTATTGTTTTCATTTGTCATTTACAAGAAACTCAAAATACGTGCTTACAGCCGTATAGTTGGGTAACATTCAATCAGAAAATATTTTTAATATCCCTGTTGGAATGAATAGAGTTGTAAGAAATACACTCATTTTGTATTTTGAGTGTTACATTTCAGTCCACAGTTCGAATAATTATAATCTAGTCTACTACCTTTTTCTGAAATTCACTTAAACACACCACCTTGATATTACCTTTTTATTACAATACGTAAAGAATTAACCGTTTACACCTTTTTAATATTGTACATGTTGATTATACAAGATGGATCTTCTATTATATATCATGTTTCTCGTTTCTATGACGACCAATAATACATATCGTTAGATTACTATGTTAACAAAATATCAATAATAAAATCAGAAAATAATTAATTTTATTTCTTTTCATATTTTCTTCTAACTAGCTTGTGCATATTTCAATAGCACATATTGCCCCTAAATACAAGAAATAATATTTGAAATTACATGTAAAATACACAATATCATTATAAAGTCTTCGTTTGTTTCCATCTCTTTTTATTGTCATTTAAAAGGTGAAGCAGGCAGATATTTAATTTCACATTGCTTGTGTAGTCCCTCGAAGAAATCTTTGAGTTTTACGTCCCACGATTATACCGGTTACGCTAAAGGAGACGATGATGATGAGAAATGAATGAAATAGTGGAATGAAGAAAGTGAAAGGAAACGGGAGAACCCCGACAAAAGCCACGCACACAATGTTTGTCCACCGCCCCTGCGAGTAGAAGAGATTCGTGTGTATCTGAGCATAGAAATTGGATATCCAATTTGCATTCCTTTCCGAAGGTTCGTTCCGCTTATTCTTAATTTCATATTTTGTGCACTGACATTTAAGGTTATTGTAAAGGGGCAAGTTTTGCCGTTAGATGTCACTACAGTCTTCGTATCCCTCCCATGTATTTTTTACCTTTCACGAAAATTCATGATTTCTCTTACAAATTTCAACCTAGAAACTCCAAATTTTTAGAGAAGGAACTTCACAACATATCGAAGGCAAGAATCCGTGCCGATTTTTTATTTAGAATTTTCCTCATTGTTGAAATGGCTCTTTTTTTTCTTTTTTTTTTTTTGTTTTACAAGAGTTTCATTCCAACCCAATGGATGGGCGAGCCGTAGAAGGCAACCCCTTCTCTGTGGCCAGAGATATTTTCACTTTTTGATTTATGTGACATGGACAATGATTTCAGGCTATATAACAATGTGGATTGAAATAGGGAACTAATAGCATAATCAAGTTGACGAGAATGTGTCTGAGTTGGCTATTGTGTTAAAATGCTTCTTGAGTACATGTATGGAGGTTATGGGCAATAGATACATCGGTAGATACGGCGGTCAGGATTATACTGATCTATGACTTCGGTGCATTCGTATATTGCTAAGAAATGGTCCAGTGGTGGGTAGACATAGCGTAGTACACCAGAAACAGCTCATGGACGATGGGTTGTGCCAATTGGATTCGTGTGGCTATGTAGCGTTGGCGTAGATGGTAGAGGTGTGGCAAAATGGTTGGAAATTCCGTATGACGATATATTTCAGCAGTGGGAGTATCGAAAGCGAGAGAGTAGGCCAGACGTCAGGCATGTCTTTCGAGAACTTTCAGACGCTCATACACTGAGAAAAATCCATTATCCGGACAGCGGTATATTGTACAAATACAAGGATTCGTTATGTTTACTAAGGAAATCTGTACGGAGCGTACTTTATCCATACACTACATAGGTACTGCCTTTTACCCGCTTAGATATTACATCATGTCGCTGCAGGATGTCTGACATCTAACAATCTTCCGTATTTTACATACGTATACGTATGTTAAATACTTCAGCTATATGTTAAATACGTCCATCTGTGTGTGAGATCCAGGCCGCCTATAGACACCTCTTTCTTTCGCCATGGCTGACGTCATTGAACTACCGTCTTTTGCTTGCGAAACGAGGTTGTTTACAAACGGAAAAGAAGAGAGGAAGGAAACAAATGCTTGGGTAAGTACACTAGTTAACTATTACTTTAGTTAAATATTCCATTAATTATATATTCTTTTAGTGTAACTTGCTTTAATATAGTACTAAGTAAGTAATGTAGTTTATGAATACAATTCTTACTATTGTAAAACTCGTTAATGATTGAGGACAATGGAATGGGTGAATCTGAATTTTGAGAAATCTTTGAATATTAATGTTTTGAAACATTTTACATTTCAAGGTAGCAAAATGAATGTTATGTGTTTATTCATTCCGTTTTATATGTGACGATTTATTACTTGGTGCAGATTTACTACAGGGCTGCTTAACATAATTGCTAATAAACCGTTTCCAGCGCGAAAATTCCCTTGTGTAGTGAAGATTTAGGATTTAGATTTCTGGTCTTTCGGCATCAATGGCCTTGTTAGCCCGTCGCATATGAGGGATGACTTCCCTCGGTGATCACACTATCCGGGGAAAGGAAGGGAAGAATGGATTGGGGAAAAATGGGGCCGCGGTGGCTCAGTGGTAGAGCGTTCACCTCTGGTGCTTGGGGTCCCGGGTTCGATCCCAGCTCCCGCCAAGTGAACTTTGTGGTGGACAAACACCGTGTGCGTGGGTTTTCTCGGGGTTCTCCCGTTTCCTCCCACTTTCTTCATTCCACCATTTCATACATTACTCATCATCACCGTCTCCTTTAGCCTAACCGGCATAACCGTGAGACGTAAAACTCAAAGATTTCATTTTCATTTTTGGATTTGGGAAGGAAGAAAACGGCCTGGGACCTATATGTTAGGTACCACTCCGGCATTTGCCTGCTGTGAATGAGGAAAAGCCAAGGAAACCTCATTCAGGATGGCTGGACTTAAAATCTTTTGATACTTTTTCGACCGAGTTCCCCCACCGGGATCGAACCCGGGACCGTTCGCACCGAAGGCGAGAGCGTTAGCGAATACGCTACGCGGGGCCACTAGTGTAGTTTAGAAAACTCATTTTTACTAGGATATTTGCAAGATTTTTTTTCTTTTAGTTTAACGCCCCATGATTGTACATCAATGTAAGAGAGAAGGTGAGGGGGAGATGAGATACATGATAATGGTGGAATCAAGAAAATGTAAGGAAACTGGAAAGTCTTAAGAATAACCACACCTACAGTGTTCACCAAAAGCCTATTTGTCGGGAGCAGGAATCGAACCAGGGACCTACCGCGTCAGAGGTAAGCGCTCTCAGAGCTTTCTTTTGTTTAAAGAACTTGTTTACAATGAAATATATATATATATATATTTATTACGAAGATATTGACATATTTTACAGCCTCACTGAAATTTAAAAAAAAAAGTAGTCAGGGAGAGCTTACTTGTCAGGTTTTTATTTTTTAATTTAATTTATTTTTATTTATTTATTTTTGCTTTGTTATGTTCCCTAGTTAATTAATGTTTGGGTTACTGAAAATTAAAACCTTTTTAGTATTATTGTTATGTCATCACTTTGGAACCAAAACGTTAGATTTTTTTCTTGTGTTTTCATATAGGAAGTTGGTGAGTTTGTGCCTTAGCACTGGTTTGGTTTCTAGAACGTAATTGAAGGTCATGTTGAGTTGAGTCTTGGTGGGTTTGAGTTCGTGAAGTGTCAGGCACTGCTTGTGCTTCTGTCTTCTGTTTGTGATGTTTCCTGGCTTTGGGCTGTGACGTATTTATGTTGAGGATTACCAACGCAGGCCGCGTGATATACAGGTAGCTACAACACAGCTTCAACAGTTACGAGTGCCAGGTCTTTGAATTTCAGCTTTCGTTACGGCGTGACTAATGCAGTATAGTGCTAGGTTGAAATTCTATGGGTGGTAAAAACGGTATGGTAAGAAATACAACGTAATTGTTATTAGTTTAATTAGTGTTTCTTCATAGTATTGTTTCACTATTTCTAGAAGGAATTAAGTATTAACGAAGTAATGAATAAGCAAAAGCACACATTGATTGATGTTTACTATTTCTCATACTCCATTGAGAATGTTTTGATCCTCAGTTGCGCAAACATCCAGTGTGCGTTTATTTTCTTTCTTTTTTGGGGGGTTTACACTGCCTCACAGATGAGCTCCCTCGTGGCTAAGTGGTTAGTGAACACGCCTTTGGCGTGGGACACCCGGGTTCGATTCCCGGCCGGGGGCCGCGGTGGCTCAGTGGTAGAGCGTTCACCTCTGGTGCTTGGGGTCCCGGATTCGATCCTAGCCCCGCCAAGTGAACCTTGTGGTGGACAAACACCGTGTGCGTGGGTTTTCTCGGGGTTCTCCCATTTCCTCCCACTTACTTCATTCCACCATTTAATTCATTGCTCATCATCAGCGTCTCCCTTAGCCTAACCGGCATAACTGTGGGACGTAAAACTCAAAGGTTTCATTTCATTTTTTCTTAATCTCTTGCACCGACCGACCGATCTCGATCAAATTTCCAACGTAGATGCGGTTCTGGCCTGGGAGTGTTTTTAGCTATTTACTTTGACAGTAGAACTTAGGGGAGGGGGAGGAGGGGGACAGAAAAAATAAATGACTTAATTTACTTTGAAGTGTAAAAGTGCGAGCGTTTTCTTCTCTCTCTCTCTCTCTCTCTCTCTCTCTCTGTCTCTCTCTCTCTCTCTTCACTCCTCCAGTCTCCCCTCACTTTTAGGGCCGCGGTGGCTCAGTGGTAGAGCGTTCACCTCTGGTGCTTGGGGTCACGGATTCGATCCTAGCCCCGCCAAGTGAACCTTGTGGTGGACAAACACCGTGTGCGTGGGTTTTCTCGGGGTTCTCCCATTTCCTCCCACTTACTTCATTCCACCATTTCATTCATTTCTCATAATCACCGTCTCCTTTAGCCTAACCGGCATAACCGTGGGACGTAAAACTCAAAGATTTCATTTCATTTTTTCCTCTCACTTTGATTTCATGATTTCGCACTCTGATGAAAAGTATTAAATACCGCCAGGAAAAGTACTAATATATAACCTCTCTTTTAGGCGCCCCTCCAACCACGCGCCCGGGACACGTGCTTTGCTTGCTCGCCCATAGCTGCGGCTCTGTGAGCTACATAAGTAACATACAATGCTTACGTAATACTTTGGGTCATAAGTACTATTAAGAAAGGAAGAATTGCATTTTTTTAACTTTGGGAAAGGAGCTACTATGGGATTAAAGATAAGGTAGGAAAGGCAACACATTCCAGTCTATGCTTTCACCCAGCAGACATATTGTTTGGAACCAAAAAAATGTGACTTTTGGAATCTTGTACTTAGGTTCACAGCGGAAGCGACGAAATAACTTGAATCATCCATTGTAGCTCTCCCCGCAACCAGTTTCTAAAATGTTGGCAATAAGTTTGCGAAACGAGAGGTGACGACTCCAATTTTGGGTGAAAAGTCGCTATAAGAAATAATCGAGAAATTCATTGTCTATAAGCATTGTAAAAGTTGTAGATGTAAACTAAACAATATGTTCTACTCACTGGCGCAAATCCCGGGGGGGGGGGGGGATGACGGATACATGTCCCCTCCAATCTTGGAACTGAGGGGGACTTCTCCCCAATAATCCGATTTGAAATGTGTTTTTTGGGAGAAATTTGATTATTTTTGTCCGATTGCTACAAAGGAACGTGAGATAAAATAGATGTCCCCCAGAATAAGCCTCAAATCTGCAGCAAAAGACAACTCTGATCCTCCACAACATTGTTTTTCAACTTCATAAGTATTTTGGACATCGCCAAAAAAGTATGGTAACGGTCTTACCCTCCCCTCCCCCCCCCAATGTTGAAGACAGATTTGCGCCGCTGGTTCTATTCACATCTTTGTAAACAGGGCGCAACCAATCCTTTAATTCAGGGATCATTTCAGGTTGTTTCGGGTACTTTTGTTCATGTTGTGGTCAAAATAGTTCCGAAATAATTAACACTACAGTACTTACGTTAAGCAATTTTTTGTAAAAGAAAAAGTGCAGAATAATTAAAAGACCCCAGGGGACAAATATAACAAACACCTTCTTCGCCTTTTTTCACGCATCTATAGCTAATCTTGTTGCTATCGGTAATGATGTATTACGTGTGTCTCTCAACGGAAACTCTGCGAACTAAAGGACATCAAGTTTGTAGTTATTCTTCGTTAGAGGGCAAGGGTAACATAACAATGCAGGATTGTGGAGTAGTGAGTACGCTGTATTTCCAAATTCTTCATCACTTGCGCTGATTAAAACAAACAAACAGAAAAAAAGAACGTAAAAACTGTTTTGAACTAATAATGCTTCTCTACAGATGAACATTTTGTTTGCAGCAAAAAGTCGCTAAATGTGTAAGTAGGTAAATCGTCATTTAAAAATCACCCAAAAAAGTCTCCAATCGGAATTTTTTTTTGTCGTTATCGTAGGGCGACCATACGTCCCGTTTTGACCGGGACAGTCCCGTTTTAAGGGCGTGTCGCGGCCGTCCCGTCAGTAGATGGAAAAAAGTAGTATTCGTCCCGTTTTATGTAAATGAAAGAAGTAAATAACAAACCCAGTACCTTTACTCCTTTTAAAAGTATTAATAATAACAAAGCGGCAAAAATTGAACTGAAAATCCCTATATTAAACATACTCTATAGTTCGCAGTACTGCTCGAAAGGCAGCAGAGGTTTTAGCAGTTGGTTGTGTGTTAAACAAACTTCAACGTGTCTTTCCTTTTTCATAAGTACCCGCTCTGTAACGAAGAGAGAGAGAGGGGGAACTCTGATATCAAGGCACTGATAAGAACAAAGGTAGATCTAAAAGTCTAGTGTTGCAAGAACCTGTCCCGTTTTTAACTGAAAATTTTATGGTCACCCTACGCTATCGTTGAGGTCGAATTCCCCTTATTTAGCGACTTTACCCAAAATTGGCAACATTGACCCCCACCGAACAACACCCCGTCATCTTGAGCCTAGCCAGCATAATAGTGGGACGTAAAACTTAAAGATTTCATTTCGAACAACACTCCCAGAAACCTACTGTTATACTATTCTCAAACTACCCTTTCGTACAGTTCTCCCTATTCGAAAAAAAAAAAATTGTAAATAGCAGTGTTCATACATAAATATGGAACTCAATTTCCCTGAATTTTGCAGGTTTTCCAGGTATTAATTTTGCAATTTCCAGGTCTAGTGGAAGAAACTAATAGTACGAGAACACATAAATTTAAGAATACTATATTTATATATTTGAGAATGGCCACCCTTCTCCCCAATGAACGATTGCAATTAAATATTGAGTCACAAGAAAATAAATAATTAAAATAAATAAAATTTAAGTTGAAAAATATTAAGTTGAGAAGCCTACTAAGGGAATTATATAATACTTTTGTTCCATACTTGAATACATTCAAAATATACAAAAAAATATTGGCTTGGGGAAGAAAAAAGGGCCCGTGAGATTTTAACTGATTCTTGTAGTACTCGACGACAGAAATAGATTACTGAAAGAATTTTCAAAATCGGCACAGGCAAACATGAAGAAAATCGCATTTTCAGGTACCGGTTCAAAATGAGAAGAAAAAAGGACCGCGAGATTTTAACTGATTCTTGTAGTACTCGACGAGAGAAATCGATTAGTGAAGGAATGTTCAAAATCGGCGCAGGCAAGCATGAAAAAAAATCCCACTTTCATGTACCGGTTCAAAATGGGGAAGAAAAAAGGGCCCGCGAGATTTTAACTGATTCTTGTAGTACTCCACGACAGAAATAGATTACTGAAAGAATTTTCAAAATCGGCACAGGCAAACATGAAGAAAATCGCATTTTCAGGTACCGGTTCAAAATGGGAAGAAAAAAGGGCCCGCGAGATTTTAACTGATTCTTGTAGTACTCGTCGAGAGAAATCGACTAGTGAAGGAATTTTCAAAATCGGCGCAGGCAAGCATGAAGAAAATTGCATTTTCATGTACCGGTTCAAAATGGGAAGAAAAAAGGACCACGAGATTTTAACTGATTCTTGTAGTACTCGACGAGAGAAATCGATTAGTGAAGGAATGTTCAAAATCGTCGCAGGCAAGCATGAAGAAAATCGCATTTTCATGTACCGGTTCAAAATGGGGAAGAAAAAAGGGCCCGCGAGATTTCAACTGATTCTTGTAGTACTCGACGACAGAAATAGATTACTGAAAGAATTTTCAAAATCGGCACAGGCAAACATGAAGAAAATCGCATTTTCAGGTACCGGTTCAAAATGGGAAGAAAAAAGGACCGCGAGATTTTAACTGATTCTTGTAGTACTCAACGGGAGAAATCGATTAGTGAAGGAATTTTCAAAATCGGCGCAGGCAAACATGGAGTAAATGTCATTTTCATGTACCGGTTCAAAATGGGGAAGGAACAAGGTCCCGCGAGTTTGAACCGCTACGATGTATGTTCACGAATGTGCCCGTCTTCTCAAATTTAGTTAATTACTGTGACACTGAAACATGTGACACAGAGTCACATTGTGGATGACTCTGCAATCGGCAACCACTGCACATATACTCCTCCCGCCCCACCGTTTGATTATTTCGATCCATTCCTCACGTGCTAACGGCATGGTTCAACATCTGCAAGAAAGAGGTAAATGTAACGTTCAATTGGCAATAGCTTTTCACCAAATTAAGCTGCATGAAATCTGATTGCATATTTGACATACTGAGAAAATTCTAGCCCGTGGCCATATGTATCACATATCCCACCAGTTCATAAAAATTTTGAACACAAAATTACGGTCGTCCGTGTGACGTACTCCCAAAAGGCCTAATGTGTATCACCCACCTCACATTCAATGAAACCACATCCGTGTAGAATTAAGAAAGGAACCTCTTATGATGTATACAGGATGTCTCAAACGTTCCCTGACATAGGGTAACTCTGTTATTATCAGAGTTACGACAAAATGTAAGAGGAAAAACATCTCGAAATAAGACGTTTTCAATCTAAAGTGAACACTTTTTTAAAAAATCGGACAAGATGAATGTGCTGTATACTCTTTATGCACCCAATTTTAAATGAAAATGCAACGTTGTCATTTACCTGGACCCACGACATAAGTGAATGAAGTTACTGTTTGAAACGGGGGCTGGCCATCGACATGTTAGCGTAAAAGACAGTAACTTCACTCACTTCTGTTGTGGGTCCAGGTAAATGGCAACGTTGCATTTTCATTTCACATTGGGCGCATAGAGAGTGTACAGCGCAAACGGGTCATCCGATTTTAAAAATTCCTTCACTTTAGATTGAAAACATCATAATTGGATATGCTTTTCCCTCCTACATTCTGTTGTAACTCTGATAATAACAGAGTTACCCTATGTCAGGGGACTTTTGAGACACCCTGTATACCTTATTTAATGTATGTTTGATGTCACTATAACTGTAGTATAATTTAGTTTGTTTAAATTTACAATTTAATACAAGTAGATTCGGATTTACATGCGTAGGATTTTGTATGCATCTAACTAATGAATTCTTTTATATTTATGCTTAACTTAGTGACTTGGCTTTGGACTGCAACTGATTATTGTAACCCATTATTGCTTGAGAAGAAACAAGATATCCGAATCTTCATTTGGAGAAATCAAAGGTCTATTGGAAAGCTGGGGATTACAATCATTAATTTCTACATTTCAAGGTGCGTAGTAAATTATATTTTGTGTTTATTGTTAAATTACTATTATTGGGTTTAGAATCAATGAAGCACTTTATGATATTTTATGGGGATCAAGATGGGTGCCGGATAGATAAGTATTTGAGCGTCAGGCTCTTATTTCTTTTCAATTTAATATTTAATCAATGATTATTTGTCTCCCTCATTATTCCACCAAATCGTATTCCAAGATCATATATCCATTTTTGTTCGATATATCCATATTTTTGATCTCTTTCATATTTCTATATTTTCGATTTTTGATATTGTTTATATTTCGATATTGCTGTATTTTTCGATATTTCGAACAAGTTTCGATAGTTTGTCGACATCGATTATCTATATCTAAATTCGGATATCCCAAAGCCCTATCGAGCACCCTCCGAAATGAAGTTTTTGGCTATGGACCTGATTAGGGATGCGCACGAGACAAGACGAGACAATTTTTGTTACGAAATTCGAGACAAGATAGAGCTTTTCCAATAGAAACGGATCCAGTTTTCGAGACGAGACAACTTTCGCGGCACCTTTTCGAGAGGAGACAACCTCAAATCTTTTCTCTTGCGCATCCCTAGACTTGATCATGAGTTATCAAAAAAAAATGTTAATGAGAAATAACATGTAAATACAATATAGGTAGCTAAAACATTTTTGTTTTCATTCTTCAGTAATGCATTGTTATTAATCTCAGGGGGGGCGGTGGCTCAGTGGTAGAGCGTTCACCTCCGGTGCTTGGGGTCCCTGGTTCGATCCCAACTCGCGCCGTGTGGACTTTGTGGTGGACAAACACCTTGCTCGTGGGTTTTCTCGGGGTTCTCCCGTTTCCTCCCACTTTCTTCATTCCACCATTTCACTCATTTTTCATTATCATCGTCTCCTTATCCTAACCGGCATAACCGTGGGACGTTAAACTTAAAGATTTCATTTTTTATTAATCTCAGCATTTTATAGTGTATTCTTAAGCTTAAGGTGATGTATAATTAAATTTTGAATTCAGTTAACTTATTTTGTTTCTCAGATTGTTTTTAAAATGTATGTACAAACGTTTATGTTCATTCTCGAGAGTTTAAAGTGACGTATAGTTATTAAACATAGTATTTAATATTGTACTCTTAACGTGGAAGTGATATACAGTTAACTTTTGAATTCAGTTAACATTTTTCTTTCTGAAATTGCTTTAAAAAGTATGTAAAAACGTTTTTATTTTCTTTCTTGAGTGCTAAAAGTGATGCAAAGTTATTAAGCTTACTACTTTATATTGTATTCTCAACCTTAAACTGATACACAGTGCGTTTTTGAATAAATTGTCAAGTTATTTGAGTGATGAACACTGGTAGAAAATCCTGACTACTACTGGAACATTTTGATTTTAAGGTGACGACTACTGGTGCAAGGATTTTAAAACATTGTTTTTCCTTCAAGGGCTACTCCTTTTTGAATTCTGACTACATGGTCACTATAGGAAGGATCAGAGAGTCTTTCCAACTATGGTACAGCTCCGACAGATTCACGATGCTCAGAGAAGAGACAAAATAGTATGTTTTCAAACTTAAAGTGAGAACCACTGGCGTTTTTACCTTGCTATGCAAAAGTAAGTGAGTACTCCAATGGGGTTCAAATGCGGTACCTAATTTCTGCATTTTAGATATATGGAAATACATGTCTCTAAAATGTAAAGAACTGATTTTTTTTTGGGGGGGGATAAACTATAGGTATGTGGGGCTTGCATACTTGACGCTACAATTCGGAAATTGAATTAAAATATGACTAACGGCTATCAAGATGTTGTCAAATAAAGGGAGGACCAACACAGTTAAGGGGTTTTCGTGTTAGATGCTAAAATTTCCGAAATCGGTCATGGAAAGTTAATAAACACCAGTAGCAATTTCATCTTAAAGTAATTAGATATCTTCATGGGGTGTTAGAACATCATGGAGTCTACCAAAATTAAATTTTAAAAGCTTTTGAAAATATAATCTGACATTTGTAAACAGTATTTGAAATATGTATTTACCCAAAACTTCCAGCTAGTACATCTAACATCTGGAGAAACACTGTGAAATAAAAGCTTGAAATTTCGGAAACAATTATTGGTCGCAACAAAATTAAATAAGATGGTACTTCTATGGGTTAAATCAGTACCTCAGTACAATTTCGATCGAAAGATTAGTTCAGTCCTAGGTTTTCTTCAGGCAATTCCAAGGGTTCATCGAGCTGTGCAAAAGAATGAAAATTCGCTGTCAATATCTAAGATAGTAACTAAGATATAAGGAGTTATATATTTTATGACGTGAAAATAGAGATCTTTATGGATTTGTACTTTTGGGTCTTTCCTATAAGAAAAAAATTCAGAAAACTACTGTATATACCTTAATAGACAATTCAGTGGGCGGGGACACAGTAGCTTAGTGGTAGGGTATTTAACTAATCTTTTTTTTTTTCAGAAACTATTGGAGTATTCACTTAACCCATAGAAATACGATCATACTTAACTCCCTATTTAATTTTAAAATTAAATAAAAGGAAATATTTCAGTGTAGCGACCCACGATTATGCATTTTAGTCTCAGGGAGATTATGATTAAAGCGAGTGAATGTTGTTGACAGAATTGATGGAATGCAAAGGTGGGAGGAAAGAGAGTACCCCGAGAAAACCCACGAATACGATGTCCACTACAAACTGACTTGGCCGTGGATCGAACCAAGAACCCAATACACCAGAGGTAAGCACTCTACCACTAAGCCACTGTGCCCCCGCCCATTTAATTGTCTATTAAGGTATATACGGTTGTTTTCTGAAATTTCTTCTTCTTACAGCAAATACTCAAAAGTACAAATCCATGTGGGTCTCTATTTTTACGACGTCATAAAATACATAATTCCTTATATCTCGCTTGCTATATTAGATATTGACAAAAAATGTTCATTTTATTTCAGAGCCCGATGAACGCTTGGAATTGTTCAAAGAAAATTTAGAGCTGAATTAATCTTTCGATCGAAATTGTACTGACGAGTCTGAGGTACTCACTTAACCCATATAAGTACCATCTTATTTAACTTTTGTTAGGATCAATAATTGTTTTCTGAAATTTCAAGATTGTGTTTGGTGTCTCTCTAGCTGCTAGATGTACTAGCTGGAAGTTTTAGGTAAATACATATTTCTAATACTCTTTACAAATGGCAAAATATATTTTCCAAAACTTTTAAAATTTAATCTTGGTAGACCCCATGATGTTCTTAAACTCCATGGAAATACCTAATTATTTTAAGATGAAATTGATACTGATGCTTATTAACTTTCCATGACCGGTTTCGGAAATTTTACCACCTAACACGAAAACCCCATAACTGTATGGATCCTCTCTTTATTAGACAATATCTTGATAGTCATATTTTAATTAATTTTCTAAATTGTACTGTCTAATATGCAAGCTCCACGTACCTATGGTGTCGCTTTTTATTTCACCATATTTCGGTAACTGTTAGGCGTACCGACTTGCGGTTTCGGTAAACACACGCCTCTAACGTTATGTAAAACGTTATTAAGACATATTTTAGAATATTTAGAAATGAGAGTTCTGCGAATATCATGACACCCGAAAACCCCCATCAGGGCGTGTGTGTAGTGTATTTAATTGAAACTACTTTTGAGGTTGTTGTAAGCCCTCGTAATTACGTTTCCGAAACTGCACCACCTAGTACGCAAACCCCACACTTCTATGGTGTCGCTCTTTATTTTCCCATATCTCAATATCCCTAAGGCTTACCGAGTTGAGGTTTTCGGTAAACAAATGTCAGTTCCTTACATTTTAGAGACATACATTTCCACATATCTAAAAAATACAGACATTAGATACCCCATGGTACCTCGAACACCATTGGGGTACCCACTTACTTTTGAATAGTAATACATTTTGAGTTGTTGTTCAGCATCAATAAACACTTCATAGTTTTTCTACGTGCAACCCAAAAGTCCATACCTGACCGAACAGATTTTGTCCATTTAATCTCAAAAATGTTAAGATACTTTGTATTGTTAAGTACACTGAATTTAATATTTTAAATATTTTCTGATTTTTGTTTCAGGTATTTCGTGCATCAAAACAAAACCATGATTCTGCTTGGAAGACAGTGAAAAGAAGCAGTGTAGGTTGTGGCTAAAAGTACGTCCTTTCTGAAGACAGACCCAATTGTATTTACATTCTTTTGTACGAATATATAACCCTAATAAAAATACTGTACTACAAATTATTATTTCTTTCTTCCATAAATTAGAATAAAATATTATCTCTGTTTAAAGAAAATGTTTGTTAGTGTTAAGTCATTTCAACTCTTTTTCTCTGTAATAAGAATATTATCCCTCGCAGTATTTTTTATCTTTCTGCTATTATGATTGGATGAAGTAAAATTCTATACGAAGCACTATTATTTCAGACATGCATTAAGAACTAATGTATTGTTCTGTATGTAAGGCAATGTGTATACTGAACATGTCTAGCGAAGGTGTTGTTTTAATATAGAATCTATAACTCAGCTTTTCAGTAGTCAACTTTATTGGGAATCCGAAGAAAGAAGTATAAAAAAAAAAGTTGGACTTACCAACGTATGTGTGTTCGAATTCTGGACTAATCCAAATTATCCAGAGAAACCATTATATATTTCTTTGTTGCTATTTTCAGATGTATATTTTATCCAAGTCGTATGAAACGGAGACTTCATACATCGCTATACTTTGTATAAACTATGTTCCGTATTTACTTAATCACTTTGTAACTTTCTCTAGGGTTGAGAAGGCCGCAGGTGTCAATCGAATAGTTTAGTATTTCACTCATGTCACCTTGTGACTAAGGTACGTCCTGTCGGTATATATATGGTACTGGGTTCAATTAGCGATAAAATACATTTTAGCATTAAACAAATGTAAAAATCTATACGAAATGAGATACCATGATCTCTGACTTACGGATAACACCAAGCAACTAATGGTACTGAGTGTGATTGAGTTTACTATCTGGCTAAAATCAGTGTTCCTTTAGCTATACTTCTTTTCGTGCTCTGAATTGCAAAGATTGAAATAACCGTTTTAAATTATTGCATATATATCTTCTGAGTAATTCTGAGAATCATTGCTCTTTCTTTAAGCAATGTATGAGACTGTTAAACTGCTCGTTGCTTAAAATGTTGCACTAAGAAGGATGCATCCCGGAAAGTCCAAATTTGCAGAATGTCTAGAGCAGGGAAGGATAAATATGTTTAGTCGATGGCTGCACAACGCCTCCGCTGTCACCACGTTGTCACAGCGAATACAGCGGACGTTTAAGAATATTCTGCACTTACTATTAGGTATCTGCCTGGGAGCTTTGGTGAAGCTATCCAGTCTCCTTCTTGGTGTCGCATTTTTAATGGCGAGCACTGAGTAGGAATCATTTTGTGAGCGAACACGTTTTCGGCTGTCAGCATACTTTCAATTATTGCGATATTAAAAAAAATACATACCTGTTAATTAAAATGTACAGAGAAGTTATTTCTGGAAAATTCTATTCAGGCCTCTTGTGGTAACAACTGCACTTTAGAAGAAGATACTATTAAGGAAAAGAATGAGGTAAAATAATCTTTATATTGTACAAGCAATGGATGATAACAACTTAATAAATGATTGTACGTAAATCTTGTTTGAGTTTGAATATAGGATTGTATATGGCTGTGCATTTTGCATTATTATTGAAGTGCTGCAACTAACTAACTGCAAACCATATGATAAATTCTTACAGTAATATATCACATATTGATTTACTCTGTATGAAAACGAAAATAGTTTAACATATGGTTAACCTTCTTTGTGCCCATACTTTTAAAATTAACACTTGTGTCACTTTTCAACAGTTGGCTTTGCAGTAGCTTTCCAACGAATTAGCAGGAAGCCCAAACTTACAGGACACCCTGCAGGTAAATACATTTCTTTTGACAGTTTCACTGCTCCAAACTAAGATTTGAAAAGTGTAGTATTGTTAATTTTATTATTATTGGCACAAAGGAGATCAACCATATTTTAAACTATTTTTGTTTCCATACAGAGAAAAACAATATGCGACAACATTACAGTAAGAATGTATCATGCATTTTGCAGTATGTTGTAGCACTTCAATAATGGTGCACTATACGTACAATCTAGATCCTGAATATGTCCAATCCATATATTACAACAAGGCAATACGTATGCGATACAGGTAAAATCCGTATATTTCATATGGACAATCTATAAGCTACATACATCCAATCCATACATTACATATGGCCAACCTGTACGCGACGTACGTATAATCTATATGCTGCATGCAGACAGTCTATAAGCTACATATGTGCACTCTGTATGGTGCATACGGATATTCTGTATGCTGTATCGGGACAAGCTGTGTGCGACATAAGGAAAATCTGTATAATACATACGTACAATACGTATACTGTATCTAGTCGTACGTACGGGGCACAAGTACATTATAGATGCTGTCTCGGGATTGAACGCAAGAAACATACGTACAGAACGTATATTGCATACTTCTTGAAATTATGCTCCGTCCTGATAGTCAGTGAGTGTCGTCATTATTAACCGACATGCTACATACGATCCTGACGTCACAAAGCTAGATATCACCTCCGTATATACTTGTTACTGCAGATGACGTCACACGAATGATGTCATTGCACTTATGCAGACAGTGCGTATAATACATACTTTTTCAGTTATACGTTTGCTGCAGGATGTTATATACGGTTGTACGTTAAGTCCAGAAACTACAGGAATTACGAATGTAACCTACGTTTTTAAGTATGCCACCTACATTTTTTTTCTCAGTGTAGAAAGTTGGTGCTGCTGATAACCAGGCAAGATGTCCATACGTGATTGCTGGGCGTACAAAGATTTTATATGTCAGCAGTAGAAGTTTTGTATTTAGACCCCACGTCGTACCTTTAAGGTTTCGTAAAAGGTTCAAATGGAGCCGGATATTAGCTTCCAATTGTTTCAGATGGGGCTTCCAAGTAAGATGTTTGTCGAATATTACTCCCAGATATTTGACACTGTTTTAAATTGGGAATGGAGAGTCAAAAAGAGTTAAATGTAGACGTTCCGGATTGCGACTGTTACAGTATTTATTGCGTTTGAGCCCAAAGAGAGTCATTTGAGTCTTGGTTGAAATCAGCTTGAGCTTCCATTTCAAGCACCATCTAACTAGTTTGTCCAAAGCTGGTTGTAGGAGTTGATTAATGCGGTCAACAGAAGATCCCAATGCTATATAAGCGGTATCATCAGTAAAATTGTAAGGCATATAGTGGGGGCTGAGGTTGAGGCATGTCGGTTACATAAAGAATATATAATCAAGGAGATAAAACAAATCCTTGGGGCACACCGGCGCGGAGTTGAAAGATGTTTGACTTTGCAATGTTGAACTGAACGATAGCCTGGCGTTGATGTAGAAAATTGGCTATTAATTGGACATAGCTGTGAGAAGCAGACGTTTGAGTTTATAAATTAACCCTCATGCCAAACAGTATCGAACGCTCGTTCAATATCAAAGGAGATCGAAACAGATGGTAGGTAAACGCTTATTAAAATGGTTGACAAGTAGTGTAGAAAGTTTGAGTAATTGGTCAGCAGTGCTATAGAGTGGACAGAATCCAGCTTGAATAGTTGGTAGTTTGTTCGTGATTTGTAATGGATACTCCTCCTTTGACTCGTAGTGCCGGAACAGTGTTTTCCACATGGATCACTGTATAATGTGGTAATCGGCAGGATTGGGACGAAGTAAGAAAAGTTTCATTTAGTGGCCAACTCCCGCGATACAATATGAAAATTCTATTAGGGGATTTCAATGCGAAGGTAGGACAAGAGGATATTTTCAAACCGATTATAGGGAACGAAAGTCTGCATAAGGAAAGTAATGACAACGGTGTTAGACTCGTGAACTTTGCAACATCCAAAAACCTAATCGTGAAGAGTACAAAATTCCCACATCGCGACATTCGTAAATACACTTGGAGATCACCAGACGGGAAAACACATAATCAAAATTGATCACGTTTTAGTAGATAGAAGAAGGCAATCTAGCATAATTGATGTCTGGTCGTTTAGACGGGTTGATTGTAACACTGACCACTACCTGGTAGCAGCGATAATACGAGAGAGATTATCGTTCAATAAAAGTAATATTCATTGTCCGAAAACGGAGAGATTCAATTTAAAGAAATTAGAAGAGAGCCAGGTGAGAGAGAAATACCAGATTGAAGTTTCGAATAGATTCTCGGCTTTAGCAGATTCGGAGTGCATTAGTGTTGAGGATACCTGGATTGAAATTAGAGATAGCATTAAAATTTCAGCAAAAGAAAACTTGGAACACGCGGAAATACGTAGGAACAAACCATCGTTCGACCAGGAATGCATAAAACTAGCAGAAAAGAGAAAACAAGCAAAATTACGCTGGCTACAAAATCCGAATGAAATAACTACACAAAATTTCGCAGATATCAGGCGGGAAACTTCCAAAACATTTAGCACAAAGAAACGCGATTTTCTGAAAGCCAAAATTAAGGAACTTGAAGATAATAGTAAAAATAAAAACATACGGGACATGTATCAGGGAATCAACGAATTTAAGAAAGGCTATCAACCTCGTGCTTATATATTAAAGAAATCTGACGGTACAGTTCTCACTGACACGGATAGAATCTTAAATAGATGGAAATATTTCTTTGACGAATTGCTTAACACGCAACCAAAAACTAGTGTTAGTGCAGAAAAGGAGATACACACCGCAGAACCGTATATTCAAGAACCCAACCTAGTAGAAATAGAAACCGCTATAAAGAAATTAAAGAAACACAAATCTCCGGGTGTAGATTAAATTCCGGCTGAGTTAATTTTAGCTGGAGGCGAAATATTGTGGAACAAGATCACAAATTAATTCTCCTTATCTGGAACAAGGAAGAATTGCCACAAGAGTGGAAAGAATCAATCATTGTTCCAATTCGCAAGAAAGGCGACAAAACTGACTGTAATAATTATCGAGGCATCTCTCTTCTGTCAACATCCTATAAAATCCTTTCAAATATTCTATTAGCAAGACTGACCCCATACGCAGATGAAATTATTGGAGATTATCAGTGCGGATTTAGACGAAATCGATCAACTATCGACCAAATATTTACCATTCGACAAATACTCGAAAAAAGTGGGAATACAATACCCCGGTACATCAACTATTTATTGATTTTAGAAAAGCCGTACGACTCGGTTAGGAGAGAAACATTATACAACGTTCTTACAGAACTTGGAATACCGAGAAAGCTAATTAGATTAATTAAGATATGTTTAGATGAATCCCAAAGTAAAGTCCGGGTAAGAAAATTTTAGTCCACGAACTTTCACGTCGAAAATGGCCTAAAACAAGGAGATGCGTTGTCGCCATTATTATTTAACTTCGTTCTGCTATACGCTATAAGGAAAATCAAAGATAGCAACCAGGGCCTAGAGTTGAACGTTATTCACCAGGTTATGGCATATGCTGATGATGTAAATTTAATAGGTGATGATAGGAGAACAATAGAAGGAAATGCAGAGATCTTATTAAACGCTTGCAGGGACATGGGCTTAGAAGTAAATGCAGAGAAAACTAAATACATGGAAGTGCGTCGGGACCGGAATACAGCAAATTATGGATGCGTTAAAATATTGAATAATACTCTTGATAAAGTGGATAGTTTCAAATATCTAGGAATAATATTAACATAAGAAAATCATATTCACGGAGAAATTAAATGTCGACTAAAAGCAGGCAATTCGTGTTACTATTTGGTTTCAAAATCTCTTATCGTCACGAATTCTGTCGAGGAATTTGAAAGCTTAAAATATACAAAACGATAATCATGCCTGTTGTTTTGTATGGCTGCGAAACATGGTCACTTACTCTGAAGGAAGAACATAGACTGAAAGTATTTGAGAACAAGATCCTGAGACGAATATTCGGACCCAAGGGGAACGGCAATGGAGAATGGCGGAAACTTCATAACGAGGAACTGCAAAATTTATATGGTTTATCCAACATTGTAAGAGTCGTCAAGTCTAGGAGGCTTAGGTGGGCGGTCATGTAGCTAGAATGGAAGAAAGTAGAAACACTTTCAAAGTCTTGAAAGGAAGACCAATCGGAAAACGACCATTAGGAAGACCTAGGCGCAGATGGGGGGACAATATTAAGATGGATCTCGCTGAGATTGGAATACAAAGTAGAAACTGGATGCAGTTAGCTAAGGATAGAAGTCAGTGGAGAGCTTTTGTGAACGCGGCATTGAACCTCCGGGTTCCATAGGCCATAGAGTTAGTTAGTTAGTTAGTTAAGAATGCCGTGACGTGCTGTTCAAGAATAAGATGTTCTAATAGAAGTTTGTTTTTTTTAGAAGGGAACGTATATTGAGAAACAAAAGGACTAGAGCCATAACAGGAAGGAATTTAATCGATGGATGAAACATGGGATTTATGAAAATGCGCAGTATTTCCTGAATAAGAAGCAGTGAAAGAAACATGGAAGGGAGTTTTGGCTTTAAGTACAATTTGTTGAAATATATGAGGACTGAGAAATAGGTGGATATTTTATAACGCCAGTATTAAGAAAGTAAGAAGTTGATCGAGATTAACGGGAGAGTTGAGCGGATGCGGAGTGTTATGTGGTTGGACCGGAGGTTTCAGTGGGACAATCAACTCAGGACGTTCCTGAGCAGGTTCTGGCTTTGTTTTACACCTGTAGTTGTATGTTGGATGTTGCTCATTACAGATAGCACATTTGGAAGGTTGATGAAGATTATTCCAAGCGCGCGTATTGTGAGGTCGGCGAAGTACCCACATTTACTTGTATTTTTGCAATCTATCGTTTGGTGTGAATTATACAACTGGCAGCGTTCGGACCGTACTGGCATAGAAGGAGTAGTCCGTGAAGGTTCTACTCGGTGCGTGTGGTTATAAATTGATGATCCGGATGCCAGCTGTTCATCAATCGTCTCTTGATGTGAAGTGAGCACACGAACCATATACGTTCGGCCTCGGTCATTGCGAATCCTAAGTACATTGGTGATCGTGTGTCCGTCGAGGTTAAGTTCTTCTTGGGTCTCCTCATCTCCATATGATGTATCTACTCCGCGTATGACAACTGAAAGAAGGATTGGGCGTCGTGGGGGCGGAGGTTGTTTCCGTCGAGGTGTGTTGAGTGCTTCCAACTTCGCGTTTTTGCGAAAAGTGTCGATCGGTACCTTGTTCCTGATCGTCCTATACAGTGATGGATCTGTTGTCTTAAAAATAATACCATTTCTGATGTAGATGATGTGTGCAATGGATGCCCGTGGCAGGTATTTTCGAAGTTGGACCACAACCATCTTTGGAGTGTTGGCTTTGGATCGAAGCTGGTAATGAGCATCGAGTAAGTTGAAGCTGCCTGCTGATTCTCTTGGATATGGTGGCTCCTATATCCAGTGGTCCTGAGTATAATTCTGTTAAAGAATCCACGTGGTGCTTCTTCGCAGGAGGAGAATGTTGAAGACGGGTGGCGTAGCTATCATTCTTGTCTTATGTTTGCGGTGACCGATCGGATCGATGAATGAAAGACTACAGATGCTGCTGATTCAATCGATCCTACTGAGTCGGTCCGTTTGACATGATGCTTGATTGTGTTCTTAGCACGAGCTGAAGATTGGTCCTTGCGTGGGTTCACCTTGGTAGTGCTCGTGTAGGGTCCGCTAACAAGTTGTGGTAACTATATTTTCCCTTGTTCTTACGACCTCCAATTGAGCCTGAGTCTGCCATGATCTTCTCAGGGTCACGGTCACGGTTATGGCTATTTGTCAGGTTTTGATTCGAGTATCGGGCCGTGGCTCTAGACTCGATGAGTTTTGTTTTAATATATGGGTTGGAATGATTGATGGGTTGTTTTTATTACATCATTTGCTCTCTACCACTGATGTCTGAGCCAACAACTGTCGCTGGACAGGTAATATCAATCTTAATTAGTTTGATCACGGACGGAGTGTACGATGTACATTGCGATGCAAGTGGGCTGCTCCTATAGTAGCGAATGCTGCATTGATTCGTCTGGGTATCTTTCTCCGGATATGTTGATATGTAGATGTGTGAGGACCTCACGTATACTGTGTAGTTCTAGATCTTCTAATATTTGGTTGGTTTTGGTATATTTATCATGACCAGTGATTATGCGACCTGCTTTGGTTTGTACGCTTTCTAAGGTTTTGATATGACTTGGAGCTGCGTGCTGTCAGGCCGGAGAAGCATAGGTTAAGGTGGATAGTATTATTGCTTTAAGGATATGTACTCTTGTCTTATAGCTGAGAGATGCACAGCATAACATTACGTACAAGGCGAATAATTTGCGGATTACACGTTGTTTACTTTCTGAGATATGGGTGGAAAAGATGAGGCCTTGGTACAAACGGATTCCTAAATATTTTGCATGCGGGGATTCAGGTATGTGTCTCCCTTTAAAATATAATGTAGGATGATCTTGATGTCTTCGTTTAGTGTACACAACAGCCACACTTTTTTTCGCACTTACTTGCAATCTCCAGCTCCTTGCGCAGTTTTGGAATGCGTTGAGTTGTTCCTGCATGAATCGGTAGCAGAAATTTAATTTATGGCTGAGAGTGAAAAACTCAGTATCGTCTGCGTAGGTTGTGGGGAAGCAGCGATGGTATACAGGTGCATCTGCTGTATATAGTGTAGAGTAACGGGGAAAGTACTGCTCCTTATTGTACCCCATCTCTAATTGGTCTCGCAGAAGGAAGACTGTCCATAGGACCTCTAAAATAACGGTTTTGAGGTAGGAATTTAGCAGTAGGACCTCTAAAATAACGGTTTTGAGGTAGGAATTTAGTAGTTTGATATATGGATCAGCAATACCTTGTTATAGTAGTTTGTACAATAGTCTTGAGAACCATACCCGATCAAAAGCCTTTGATATATCGAAGTACACTTCCAGTACATATTGCCATCGTAGGAAACCGTGGTTAGGTAGTCTACTATTCTCACTAATTGTGCTGTCTTACTGTGTTGTAGGCGAAAACCAAATTGATTTGTGGGTATCAGAGAATATACTTCAGCATAATGTTTCAGCCTAGTGAGCAGCACACGCTCAAATAGTCCCTGATTGTCTTTCCTTTCGTTTCTGCCTATCTTGCCTTTATTATTCGTCTAAGAGCAAGTTCTCTAATATATTTCCTTTAGTCTGTTATCATAGTCAAGAACAAGTTTTCTGGATGGGCAAAAAATGCGTTTCTCTCAATTACAGGCTCTACCATTTGCCGAAGAGTTTCAGGGAGGTATCTTGTTGTAGCAATTGCTTCAAAAAGATGTTTCTTACTATCTGAAAATGAATGGTTTGTTTTAATTTTAAACAACAAAGGCACGTACGAACGCAATATAAAAAGTGCCACTTCTTTAAGACCTTCTGAGGGATTTTCGGTACTCATATACAACCTAAGAATTCTGTTTGCGGTTGTCATCCATCTTGAGTGCGACATAGGGCCAGGGTCTCGATAGGACAAGTCTTTCGGACATTCCCCTCCATTTACTGATCTTGAAATATCCAAAAGGTACTGCTGGTCTTTGATGAGAATTTAACGGTCTACTTCAGGGATTATGCAGTCAACTCTTTCAAATTCAACTACAGGTAATCTTCCACAGCCATTAAGCAGTTGACCGATCGGCCCACTAAAGGCTTTAGGACCTGTTGTTTCCCCATCAACGTGTTGAAATAAGTGGCGGAGAGGCAACTCATTAAAATGGAGAAGACATACAGCCCACTGCAACGGTCTACCTATATGAAGTTCAACTTGCCGAATTACACCATTCCTCCATCCTGTATTGGTAACAGTACCATCACAGCCAACAACATTTAATTCGTCCAAAGAAATGTCAACTTTAGTCAAGTAGGAAATTATGCTGGAAGCGATACCAGTACAAGCTCCCGCAAGAGTGATTACTAGATTTTCTGGGAGGTTATGAATTGCTGGAGTGTGGATACGATATGGGATGTGAGGTGAAAACCCAACAGCTACCTTGCCATTTATCCGACGTGCTGGTAAGGTACTATCTTTGTGAATGATCATATACCCTGGTATTTTGCATTTCATTTTAGGAGTCAGATGTGTTTCGTTAAGGAGAAAAGCATTGAGTTTCCCCTCGAGTAACAGTTGTTCAAATAGTATTTTGTGGGACTCAGAGAGAATGTATGTTAACAAACAGAAAAACAGTACCCATAATGTCCATACTGTGATGATATTTAGAAGGTTTGTGAAGATGGGAATGTATGAAAGTAGGCAGTTGGACCATTCTAAGTCGCTTGAAACTGAATATGGATGACTGATAGAGCAGCATACTGGATGTGTTGTAGAACTAATGGACGTGCAAACGAATGGATGTTTTGTAGAGAAAGAGAAATGAAAGCAAGAAGCTGTTTAATAGTTAGTGGTTGATCAGATGTGTTGGGTTCGGAAGTTTGATTCTGTGCGTCATGCATTCTAAGTGGAACTACTAGTTGTAACGCCCCGCTTGTATAGCGTTACACTATTTGTTTATTTTCGTTACAGAAATAATTAATCTGTTTTTGTTTCATTTTCGTTCAAGTATTAATTTTATAATTATTTTAAATAGTTTAAATTTCTCTGGGATCAGCGATTTATTTAATGAGCACAATTATATACTACAGAAAAGAAGAAGAAGAAGTTTATTTTATTACATTTAATTTTAAATTTCGATTATCTGATGTTAGTTGACTGAATAAGAAAGTTTCCAGATTACTGTTTAGCAAGAAGAGTTTGATGAATTTTTAACATACAAAATAAACAGAAACAAGATATATTTAATCTTCAAAACTAAAAATATAAAATAATTATTTACAAAACCTTTAGTGAAGCTAAGTTTAGACCTGGTAATTTTTTTTTAAAAAAAAGTGCATAATAAGTGTGGAAAGCAAACAGGTAAATCTTAAACTTTAAATAGCCAAAATTTTTGAATATTTGTGTGTTAAAGTCGTGAATAGAAAATAATGATGCAGCAGTGATAACATTATATGGGAAGGTCCATTCTTCCCATAATATAATGCCACTAATTATGAATGTCGTGAAGATCTAAGACATACTACTGCCTTCTAAATTCTAGTTAAAATGACCTCAGAATTTCGATAATCTCACAGATCTTTTCTGGATGCAGCATGGTTAGTAAGTAATGAGTGATCGAATCAGAGAATATGCATGAACAACTTACCAATAATTTTGTATATTGATAGCTTGATGAATTCCATAACTGCATATTATTGTAACATACCTTCATTTTAAGAAATATAATACAATGCTGTTGACATCCCTCCTATTCCATATCAAACTTGTAATTTTAATAAATATGTATATTATGAAGAATATGTTAGCTTGCGATTGCAGCTAAAATTATGAAGAGTATGTGGCGATTATAAATAATATTTAAGTGTGGTGCCACAATGTTTATGTAATGTATCGTGATGAAAACGATTACTATATTAGTAACATATTTGGAACATGTTGGATGGAGAGGAATCAGCTGCAATTCGTTCGGAATCTGTAAAGAAAATTAAAATACATTATTTAACATGTTTTAAAAGAATCAATATACAAATAAAAAAATAAGTGTTAGTATAGTCAGTACTGATTTATAGAAGTTATCAAGCATATCTTCCTTTTTGCTGAAACCTAACCTAACTTCCAAAGAAAACTTCAAACTCTACTTACTAACTAAACTACTTTTTAAAATACAGTCCATCACAAGAATTTGTATCAACTAAGTACTAGTGTTATATATGGAACAGTATTACAATATAAATAAATACAAAACCCTAACGTCTGGAAAAGAAAAATAACGTAACCTAAACCTACTTTAAAGTTACTATTACATCGAAAATTCTATGATTAAACTAACTTAATCTAATAAATATTTTCTGCTAAAACTGTTTAAGAAAATACTTACCTGTCTTGAATACCTTGGAATACGTACCTAAAATTGATGGACCGCTGTACTGGAATCCTGCCTTGCATATCTTCTATAGAGCTGTAAAGAAAAATGAATGTATATGATTAATTTGTTTATCACTTCACTATTTCCAAATTGTGTTCTTTTAAAAAAATATATATTCAGATATAATAAACTAACAATATTTAATTTCTTGTTAAATAGTAAATTATTTATGCCAATTACTGAGGTAAGTCATAGACTATAAGCTACATATATTATGATGAATTGCTACTTACCGGAACAACTTTTGTCGTTTGCTTTACGTAAGGGTCGACATCAAAAGAACCTGCTGTTATTATCGTTTTCGCGAACGTCATCGCGAATGGCGACACTGGGCCTTACTTTGTTTCAGAGCTGACATTGTAATTATTAATCTTTGAACAAAATAATATCTGCTGTATCCTGAAGCACAGGTGCATTTACAGAAAATGGCGACAACCATCTCTACGGATTTATTGATGTCGTCTAAACTTTCGTCATAAAGACGTCAATAGCTTATTACAGGATTTAAACAATGACACAATCCATGAACTTTTGATTGTACTGTAGAATAGAAAGAAAAATGGAAAACAGTTGCAAGTGAAATATTAACTTGGAAAATTTCGTCTGGTAAGAGAAGCGAATTCTAAATCACATTTGTTGAATGGAACATTTGAGATTATAACTAGATTGTTTGTTTGTCTATATGTGAAATGATACAATATTTTCCTTAATGTTTTATGTGTTGTGTAACAATATGAAAGTAAATAAAGTGGCAAATGGGAGATGGTGGAACTTCCGTGTAATAATGAAAATTTTGAAATGTTGAAGAAGGATAATAAAGTTATTGTCTATATGTGCTGTCGAAAAACAGATTTTGCGGGTGAAAAGGGTGCCCGAAAAAGGAGACTACGCACCGCGAAGGCTATCGAGTGTTGTGAGGTGCTAGGTAGCCAGAGCCGAAACTACTGTTTACCTAAGGACACCAACACAAAATAAAAAAAAATTAATGAAGGAGAGTGGCTGGGAATATTTTAATTAACTGAAATATTTGCATAGAATACAAATACAAAAATTATGAAAAGATCTATTCCCCTCTTGGAGATAAGATTCTCTCCTGTAAGGGCCACCACTCCCTTATGAAGTCGGTAGAGCAATATTATTAATGTTTTGTGGAACAGCAGATCTCAGGGCCTTCTGCATAACAGCCATGCTCAAAGATGCTACAATAGTGAGTCAGATATTTCAAATAAGGTTAAAAAAAAATTTTTAATCTGACATTAAAAGTTACAGGGCTGGCAGTTTTATTTTCCACAATGGAATCAGGAACATAAAATAGGATGAATGTGTTGATATTCACACTTTGATACACTAATACTTATCACCTTTTCGTAGTGCACTACACACACACACTTTTTAGATATATAGATATGCTTGATAATTTTACCACACTGTTTCATTATTATAAAAATAACAAAAAGGAGAAGGTATGATAAACCTGAAGTTATAAAGGTCTGTTTGACCTTTCAAAAAGAAAGAAAAAAATATATATAGAGATATTTACAACATTCTTTTTATCTCCTCATAATTTTGAGTTTCTTGTCTCTAACAGTTTTTGAGGAGAGAGGTATTCCACTGAAACATATTTCAATATCTGTGATATAAATACACAGATTGAAGATAAAAATAAACACAATTTAATATACTGGTTCACTGTTCCGCTATTCACTCGCTGTTCACAAGTTCTATGTTGTATGACACAGTGTCCTCCTAGATTCCCATTCCACTGAAATGTAAAATGTTCTGTAGGAGATACGGTAAGCTGGATTTCACACGTTCAATGAAGGAACTTTAGTAGCTCCTATAACCAAGCAAAATAATTGCTGGAAGCCTTGTGCTAAAAGTCCAAGGACAGGCACAGCTTAAAGGCGTTACCGGCCTAGGTTTTATATCTCTAACTGAGATATCGTAAAGTATGTATTTCTTCCATGTTTGAAAAACTGGGTTTTCCCATATTAAAATTGGGAGGTGCGACGAGATTCAAATTATGTTGTCTCTATTGAGCGTCCATAGCACTCAGAGAATGCATGATTATAAACTGATGATTTCAAATTTAATCTTCCATTGTCCCTATATGTAATAAGCACCACTGATGACAAACTGCAGATATGTGTAGGTCTTACACATTTTTGTAATATGATTATAGCTTCATATGAAAAACTGAGTTCTACACACTCGCGTATTCAGTTGTTCACAGGACAAATCCAGGGGAGCCGGGAACAAATTGCTCACACCTTGTCCCGGGTATCGAACACTCTCTAAGAGAAGTCAGGTGACTTCCTTCGAACCGAAAAACTATATCTTGTCGCTCCACGAATAAGACTTCAACTACCCCGTTCTCTCAGGAAAACGAGTATATGTTTCTGGCAAAAACAAGGAAACGAAGAAACTCGCTTCCTCAAGCAACCTTTGACAAAAGGTTCTCTGCCCTGAGGCGATTTGCGTGTGGTCCGACCTGCACAATGCACTTGTTCAGTCACTATCCGTAGCCCTTTCTTGGCTGACACGTGCTGCCCCTACACCGAGGAACGGCCAACACTGAACTTTTTGCTCGCAGCAGAAACTATGAAAGTTTTTCGCACACTTTTGTTTTTCTTCACTTGTTAAATACAAATAAAATAGAGAAACATATGATATTATACATCAAAATAAAGGTAAAGATACAAAGAATACATATTTATACAATTTATGAGCTGTCATCTCTCTCAGAAGCAGCAGTACACCCAATTTCTGTGGCTGTCGTTCAAAACTGTCTGCTACTAATGCAGCCATGTTTGCTTGGAGAGAGATTGAAGGAAACATCTATGTTAATTATTTATTTTTCACAAATACAAGATCTAAGTGTCTTGTTCGATAAGGGAAACACGCTGATAAAATAAATCAGAATTTTGTGCGGTATTTCCAAGAACGTGTTTAGCTTAGTACGTAAATATTAATATTAAACCCAGAAAATAAGTCAAATCAGAGTATACATTTTCAAATTGGTGTTGCATTTCGGGAACTAACTAAAAGGCTCGCTGGCCAGGTTACTGGTCTCTGGTGAGAAGGGGGGGAGGAAATGACGCTTGAACTCGGTGCATTGGAAATCACACCTATAGAAAGCTAAAATTTCGCATGTAGAAGCGAAAAAGTTTATGGCTTTTGAAACAATACAAACGCTCTGCTTCAACACACTGTATCAAACTCAGTGTAGATTCACCAAGGAAGTTCGTAGGCTACTTCCTGTGTATAGATACTTATTTAGTTCCTTATTCTGGTAATTCTTTCCATGTTGAGTTGTGAGAGACCTCACATCTAGAAGTCTGGGCGACAGCAAGTCGGGAAAGAAAAAAAAAACTTCTCTCAGTGCAAGCTCTCTTCCAAGCGTTCTGAAAACTCATGTATGATTCTTATAGAATCTTCTCATTTCCTATTTAATTAATCCTTCATCTCTGCTTGTAATATCATTCCTTCCATCATCCCCTGTAAGCTATACATTATGCAACGACGCAGTAATTTTATGTAACCCATTTATACACTATATAATACCTATAAAAGAAATAAACACAAATGAAATAAATACAACATAATACAATATTGTATTAATATTTACGTACTATGCTGGGTGTTTTACACTTCAGTACTAATAAATCAAATTATATGCATAGAATATGCTAATGTTAAGCAAATAATTATACCACAAAAATCATCATATTTACATGTTCATATGCAAATGTGCCCCTCATCTGCATTTCGATATGCAGATGATGGAGAAGGGCATCGGCCTTCTACAGTAATTTCCCCCCTATGATTCTAGGTGCTGTGCTCTCTAGTACAGGACATAGATCATATGGAGGGCACATTTTCGTTCCTGAAATATTATAGGTACACAATACATCCAAGGATAAAAAAAAATCAAAGCTAAACACACAGTAAACATAATAAATGAAAATCAAACACAAAAGCTAAATATAGAGAATTCAGTGTTCCCTGAGTTACATAAACATAAATGACATAAGTTCCCAATACATACACTTACACTAATACACTAGATCACTGAAATATACACTAACACTATATACACATTTTGTCACATCCGGTTAAGTGATGCTTATATGTGTGATCTGTGTCTTCTCTATTTACCAGTACCACTGTGATCCTTCTCTTCTCTAGAAACGTATGGTTTCAACAGAAAAGCATTTCTTGTCATCTTGACTTCTTTAGTCGCTGGATCCCCTAGTGTGTACATGTTACGACCAATGGCGGCGACAATCTGCCATGGTCCCGAGTACAAGAGCAAGAGCTTCTTCGACACACCTGCTAGAGCATCCGACTTGGGGAAAACTCTAGTTAGCACAAGATCACCCACTTTGTACTCTACAGTACGGTGTGACTTGTCGAAGTTGCGTTTTCGTGCAGCAGCATTCCTTTTATGGTTCTTTCTTGCAATTTCTACATAGTACTGCACGTCATGGCGCTGATCCACTTCTGGGATTTCAAACAGCCTGGCTATGTCTCTTGACATAGACTGCCCAAAGTGACACTCAAAGGCTGACACGCCAGTGGTCAGGTGTTTGGCCGAATTTAAGCACTTCTCTATTTTCTCCAAGTATTTGGGCCACAATCTCTGGTTATCATGGCACAATTTACGTAGCAAACGTACTGTCGCCTTGACAGCTACCTCTGCCATTTCACCTTGCGGATAATATGGCGTCGACGTGATGTGCCTGATACCAAGATCTGCTAACTCGGTTTTCCAGCGGTTAGAGTGGAAAGGTGACCCTCTGTCTGTCAAGACTAGTTCCACACTAGGGTTAACTTTCAGATACTCCTTCAGTTTCCTTATTGCAGTGGTAGTGTTTGCCTTTCTACATGCGTACAAGCCAATTAGCTTGGAAAATGCATCATAAAATACTAATATGTAATGGACTCCCCCAATTCCCTTGGTTAGAGGCCCTAACCAGTCAGCGCAGACCAAGTAGCCTGGCTTCTCAACTACGACGGGATTCAGTGGTCCCGGACGATAACATTGGGGGGGTTGCTTTTCTGGCATAATTCGCAGGAAGCGCAAAAACGCCTCACACTTGCCCTCATCTTTGGCCATACGAAAAATTCTGATAGAAGTGGAAGTAGTTTGCTAGCCGACATGTGCCCTCGATCTGAATGGTAATAATCGAGCAGTGGAACTACTAACACTTCTGGGATGCAAATTCGGACTCCTTCCCGGTCACGCTTGCATAAGCGCCCGTTCAAAACTTCAAAACGGTGACAAGCACCATTCACCTTTGGTGAGTCCGTCTTCTCTTCGACATCTTTCTTGATCTTCCCGTAGACAGGATCTGAAGACTGCATCTCCGGTAGTATGGCTATCATCTTCCTCAACTCACAGGGGATTTCCGTCAGGATGGACATCAGCGACTCCTGGAGGATAGGCTTCCGTGCAACACTGAGGTCTTCTTCTGTGTGAGGAGGGTACCTAGAGTGATAATCACTCAGATTCTCATTGGACTTGACAAACTGAAATTCGAAATTGAAATTTGAGAGCAACATCGCCCACCGGGTGATGCGCTGGTTTGTAAGTCTACAATAGAGAATAAACTTAAGTGCAAGGTGGTCACTGCGTACTATGAATTTAGTACCAACTAAGTACTGTTTAAACTTAACAACGCCATCTATGAGTCCATAAAATTCCTTCTCCGTTATTGAATAATTTCGTTGTGCGGCATTGAACACACGTGATGTAAAAGCAATGACACGGATGTCATCATTGTCATCACGCTGGTACAACAGAGAAGAACACGCAATATCACACGCATCACATTCAAGAATCAATTGCTTGTCAGGCAGGACGGTTTTCAGTACTACTTCCTCCTGGAAGATCTGCTTGATCCTGTCCATCGCTGCCTGATGTACTGGTTCCCATTTGAACCTAACATTCTTCTTCAGAAGTTGGAACAACGGATGGAGAACTTCCGAGTACTTCCTACTAAAGCAACGATAGTACTGGCAGTAGCCAATGAAGGAACGCAGTTCCTTTACGTTCCGTGGTGTCCTAAAATCTAACACCGCCCTCACTTTCGCCGGATCTTTGCCGATACCGGATTGCGAAAGATGGAAACCAAGTATGTTCAGTGATTTTCTCGCAAAATTGCACTTTTTCAGCCTGAGAGTTAGGCCGCCCGCAGTGAGTAAACCCAACACTCTGTCGAGGTGTACTAAGTGATCTTCGAAGCTCCTGTCGGCTAGAATTAAATCATCAACATAAGCGCCGCAGTACTCTCTAGCTTCTGATCCAATCAGCATATCTAATGCTCTTACGCAAGAAGCAAGACTCTGTTTTGTTCCAAACGGAAGTTTTTGAAAAACATACGAAATGCCTTCATGTAGGAACCCAAGATATTTCTGGTCACTTTCTTTCACTTTAATCTGTAAAAACATCTCGGTTGCATCTACGCAACTGAACCAAGAGTTGTCGCAAATATCTTGGAGAACAGATAGGGGTGGCATAGGTCTGTCGGAGAGATCCCCTGAAATTTTGGCCAGAGCTCTTCCATCTATACAAACTCGAATGCGTCCGTCACTCTTCGGCGTCACTACCATTTACAAATACAAACCGGGATTACAAAGTTTTCTTCCCCCCAAAGTTCTAAACAAACTGAATTCTCTAAAACACAGTACTGGTTGTCAAAATATTCAAGACACAATTAAATTTCAAACACAAGACACCTACGTTCTTGGAAATTTTCCGGGAAGAGAAAACAAACGTATACCGAAATTTTAACACAAACTGTATGTTGACCAGCTAGTATATAAAATATACTTCATGCCCTTTACGCTGATGGCGCCAAATTAATGTTTGGCGCAAAAGCGTGAAGTATCGTGCCCCACGCTGGGCGCCAAATTATTGTGAGGTGCTAGGTAGCCAGAGCCGAAACTACTGTTTACCTAAGGACACCAACACAAAATAAAAAAAAATTAATGAAGGAGAGTGGCTGGGAATATTTTAATTAACTGAAATATTTGCATAGAATACAAATACAAAAATTATGAAAAGATCTATTCCCCTCTTGGAGATAAGATTCTCTCCTGTAAGGGCCGCCACTCCCTTATGAAGTCGGTAGAGCAAAATTATTTATGTTTTGTGGAACAGCAGATCTCAGGGCATCTGCATAACAGCCATGCTCAAAGATGCTACAATAGTGAGTTAGTTATATATTTCAAATAAGGTTAAAAAAAAAGAAAAAAAAATTTTAATCTGACATTAAAATTTACAGGTAGCAGCCTGTATGTAATCTCACTATTTCATGACTGTTACTTGGTTCCTTGGGCCGAATTCTCTCTGAGCCCCATACAGAGAGGTGGTCAAACATACACCATCAAGGGGAGAATGCCTCCTTGAATCACACTCCTGAAAACAAACATATCATTAGCACAGGTACTCACCATACAGCAAATTGAATAGACAGATGTTCTGGTAAGAGCTAGCAGTTTTATTTTCCACAACGGAATCAGGAACATAAAATAGGATGAATGTGTTGATATCCAAACTTCGATACACTAATAATTATCACCATTTTGTAGTGCACTACACACACACACTTTTTAGATATATAGATATGCTTGATATTTTTTTTAAACACTATTTCATCATTATAAAAATAACAAAAAGGAGAAGGTAGGATGAACCTGAAGTTAAAAAGGTCTGTCTGACCTTTCAAAAAAAATATATATATATATAGAGATATTTACAACATTCTTTTATCTCCTCATAATTTTGAGTTTCTTGTCTCTAACAGTTTTTAGAGGAGAGAGGTATTCCACTGAAACATATTTCAATATCTGTGATATAAATACACAAATTAAAGATAAAAATAATCACAATTTTAATATACTGGTTCACTGTTCCGATATTCACTCGCTGTTCACAAGTTCTATGTTGTATGACACGGTGTCCTCCTAGATTCCCATTCCACTGAAATGTAAAATGTTCTGTAGGAGATATCGTAAGCTGGATTTCACACGTTCAATGAAGGAACTTTAGTAGCTCCTATAACCAAGCAAAATAATTGCTGGAAGCCTTGTGCTAAAAGTCCAAGGACAGGCACAGCTTAAAGGCGTTACCGGCCTAGGTTTTATATCTCTAACTGAGATATCGTAAAGTATGTATTTCTTCCATGTTTGAAAAACTGGGTTTTCCCATATTAAAATTGGGAGGTGCGACGAGATTCAAATTATGTTGTCTCTATTGAGCGTCCATAGCACTCAGAGAATGCATGATTATAAACTGATGATTTCAAATTTAATCTTCCATTGTCCCTATATGTAATAAGCACCACTGATGACAAACTGCAGATATGTGTAGGTCTTACACATTTTTGTAATATGATTATAGCTTCATATGAAAAACTGAGTTCTACACACTCGCGTATTCAGTTGTTCACAGGACAAATCCAGGGGAGCCGGGAACAAATTGCTCACACCTTGTCCCGGGTATCGAACACTCTCTAAGAGAAGTCAGGTGACTTCCTTCGAACCGAAAAACTATATCTTGTCGCTCCACGAATAAGACTTCAACTACCCCGTTCTCTCAGGAAAACGAGTATATGTTTCTGGCAAAAACAAGGAAACGAAGAAACTCGCTTCCTCAAGCAACCTTTGACAAAAGGTTCTCTGCCCTGAGGCGATTTGCGTGTGGTCCGACCTGCACAATGCACTTGTTCAGTCACTATCCGTAGCCCTTTCTTGGCTGACACGTGCTGCCCCTACACCGAGGAACGGCCAACACTGAACTTTTTGCTCGCAGCAGAAACTATGAAAGTTTTTCGCACACTTTTGTTTTTCTTCACTTGTTAAATACAAATAAAATAGAGAAACATATGATATTATACATCAAAATAAAGGTAAAGATACAAAGAATACATATTTATACAATTTATGAGCTGTCATCTCTCTCAGAAGCAGCAGTACACCCAATTTCTGTGGCTGTCGTTCAAAACTGTCTGCTACTAATGCAGCCATGTTTGCTTGGAGAGAGATTGAAGGAAACATCTTTGTTAATTATTTATTTTTCACAAATACAAGATCTAAGTGTCTTGTTCGATAAGGGAAACACGCTGATAAAATAAATCAGAATTTTGTGCGGTATTTCCAAGAACGTGTTTAGCTTAGTACGTAAATATTAATATTAAACCCAGAAAATAAGTCAAATCAGAGTATACATTTTCAAATTGGTGTTGCATTTCGGGAACTAACTAAAAGGCTCGCTGGCCAGGTTACTGGTCTCTGGTGAGAAAGGGGGGGAGGAAATGACGCTTGAACTCGGTGCATTGGAAATCACACCTATAGAAAGCTAAAATTTCGCATGTAGAAGCGAAAAAGTTTATGGCTTTTGAAACAATACAAACGCTCTGCTTCAACACACTGTATCAAACTCAGTGTAGATTCACCAAGGAAGTTCGTAGGCTACTTCCTGTGTATAGATACTTATTTAGTTCCTTATTCTGGTAATTCTTTCCATGTTGAGTTGTGAGAGACCTCACATCTAGAAGTCTGGGCGACAGCAAGTCGGGAAAGAAAAAAAAAACTTCTCTCAGTGCAAGCTCTCTTCCAAGCGTTCTGAAAACTCATGTATGATTCTTATAGAATCTTCTCATTTCCTATTTAATTAATCCTTCATCTCTGCTTGTAATATCATTCCTTCCATCATCCCCTGTAAGCTATACATTATGCAACGACGCAGTAATTTTATGTAACCCATTTATACACTATATAATACCTATAAAAGAAATAAACACAAATGAAATAAATACAACATAATACAATATTGTATTAATATTTACGTACTATGCTGGGTGTTTTACACTTCAGTACTAATAAATCAAATTATATGCATAGAATATGCTAATGTTAAGCAAATAATTTTACCACAAAAATCATCATATTTACATGTTCATATGCAAATGTGCCCCTCATCTGCATTTCGATATGCAGATGATGGAGAAGGGCATCGGCCTTCTACAGTAATTTCCCCCCTATGATTCTAGGTGCTGTACTCTCTAGTACAGGACATAGATCATATGGAGGGCACATTTTCGTTCCTGAAATATTATAGGTACACAATACATCCAAGGATAAAAAAAATCAAAGCTAAACACACAGTAAACATAATAAATGAAAATCAAACACAAAAGCTAAATATAGAGAATTCAGTGTTCCCTGAGTTACATAAACATAAATGACATAAGTTCCCAATACATACACTTACACTAATACACTAGATCACTGAAATATACACTAACACTATATACACATTTTGTCACATCCGGTTAAGTGATGCTTATATGTGTGATCTGTGTCTTCTCTATTTACCAGTACCACTGTGATCCTTCTCTTCTCTAGAAACGTATGGTTTCAACAGAAAAGCATTTCTTGTCATCTTGACTTCTTTAGTCGCTGGATCCCCTAGTGTGTACATGTTACGACCAATGGCGGCGACAATCTGCCATGGTCCCGAGTACAAGAGCAAGAGCTTCTTCGACACACCTGCTAGAGCATCCGACTTGGGGAAAACTCTAGTTAGCACAAGATCACCCACTTTGTACTCTACAGTACGGTGTGACTTGTCGAAGTTGCGTTTTCGTGCAGCAGCATTCCTTTTATGGTTCTTTCTTGCAATTTCTACATAGTACTGCACGTCATGGCGCTGATCCACTTCTGGGATTTCAAACAGCCTGGCTATGTCTCTTGACATAGACTGCCCAAAGTGACACTCAAAGGCTGACACGCCAGTGGTCAGGTGTTTGGCCGAATTTAAGCACTTCTCTATTTTCTCCAAGTATTTGGGCCACAATCTCTGGTTATCATGGCACAATTTACGTAGCAAACGTACTGTCGCCTTGACAGCTACCTCTGCCATTTCACCTTGCGGATAATATGGCGTCGACGTGATGTGCCTGATACCAAGATCTGCTAACTCGGTTTTCCAGCGGTTAGACTGGAAAGGTGACCCTCTGTCTGTCAAGACTAGTTCCACACTAGGGTTAACTTTCAGATACTCCTTCAGTTTCCTTATTGCAGTGGTAGTGTTTGCCTTTCTACATGCGTACAAGCCAATTAGCTTGGAAAATGCATCATAAAATACCAATATGTAATGGACTCCCCCAATTCCCTTGGTTAGAGGCCCTAACCAGTCAGCGCAGACCAAGTAGCCTGGCTTCTCAACTACGACGGGATTCAGTGGTCCCGGACGATAACATTGGGGGGGGTTGCTTTTCTGGCATAATTCGCAGGAAGCGCAAAAACGCCTCACACTTGCCCTCATCTTTGGCCATACGAAAAATTCTGATAGAAGTGGAAGTAGTTTGCTAGCCGACATGTGCCCTCGATCTGAATGGTAATAATCGAGCAGTGGAACTACTAACACTTCTGGGATGCAAATTCGGACTCCTTCCCGGTCACGCTTGCATAAGCGCCCGTTCAAAACTTCAAAACGGTGACAAGCACCATTCACCTTTGGTGAGTCCGTCTTCTCTTCGACGTCTTTCTTGATCTTGCCGTAGACAGGATCTGAAGACTGCATCTCCGGTAGTATGGCTATCATCTTCCTCAACTCACATGGGATTTCCGTCAGGATGGACATCAGCGACTCCTGGAGGATAGGCTTCCGTGCAACACTGAGGTCTTCTTCTGTGTGAGGAGGGTACCTAGAGTGATAATCACTCAGATTCTCATTGGACTTGACAAACTGGAATTCGAAATTGAAATTGGAGAGCAACATCGCCCACCGGGTGATGCGCTGGTTTGTAAGTCTACAATAGAGAATAAACTTAAGTGCAAGGTGGTCACTGCGTACTATGAATTTAGTACCAACTAAGTACTGTTTAAACTTAACAACGCCATCTATGAGTCCATAAAATTACTTCTCCGTTATTGAATAATTTCGTTGTGCGGCATTGAACACACGTGATGTAAAAGCAATGACACGGATGTCATCATTGTCATCACGCTGGTACAACAGAGAAGAACACGCAATATCACACGCATCACATTCAAGAATCAATTGCTTGTCAGGCAGGACGGTTTTCAATACTACTTCCTCCTGGAAGATCTGCTTGATCCTGTCCATCGCTGCCTGATGTACTGGTTCCCATTTGAACCTAACATTCTTCTTTAGCAGTTGGAACAACGGATGGAGAACTTCCGAGTACTTCCTACTAAAGCAACGATAGTACTGGCAGTAGCCAATGAAGGAACGCAGTTCCTTTACGTTCCGTGGTGTCCTAAAATCTAACACCGCCTTCACTTTCGCCGGATCTTTGCCGATACCGGATTGCGAAAGATGGAAACCAAGTATGTTCAGTGATTTTCTCGCAAAATTGCACTTTTTCAGCCTGAGAGTTAGGCCGCCCGCAGTGAGTAAACCCAACACTCTGTCGAGGTGTACTAAGTGATCTTCGAAGCTCCTGTCGGCTAGAATTAAATCATCAACATAAGCGCCGCAGTACTCTCTAGCTTCTGATCCAATCAGCATATCTAATGCTCTTACGCAAGAAGCAAGACTCTGTTTTGTTCCAAACGGAAGTTTTTGAAAAACATACGAAATGCCTTCATGTAGGAACCCAAGATATTTCTGGTCACTTTCTTTCACTTTAATCTGTAAAAACATCTCGGTTGCATCTACGCAACTGAACCAAGAGTTGTCGCAAATATCTTGGAGAACAGATAGGGGTGGCATAGGTCTGTCGGAGAGATCCCCTGAAAGTTTGGCCAGAGCTCTTCCATCTATACAAACTCGAATACGTCCGTCACTCTTCGGCGTCACTACCAGAGGGTTTATATAAGCTGTAGGCATCTTCTTAATCACACCCCAGGCTTCCCAACGCGAAATTTCATTCGATACTAAATTCCTGAATTTCTTTGGGTAAGGATACAATTTAGTTTTTATGGGACGTTCGTCCGTTACTCCAACCTCGTGCTCGTAGTTAGCTATGCAACCTGGCTTGATATCAAAAAGCGCCTGGTGCTTTAAAAGAACAGCTTTCAAACTCTCTCTATGTGAGGCTGAGAGATCTGAGTAGTTCGAGACAAACTCCTCTATATCTGAATGGGAGGCACGTGTGTTCACTTTCAACCACTCTTCTGGTGGGAATACATGAACTGCCATTTCTTGGGCACTTGGGAATCTACCATCATCCAAGTTCGGGGCACGAGCAGCCTTTTCTCTGCAGGTCTTATGCTCATTCTGTGCGCTAACCCGTATGGCCTTCCGTCCTTCATCTGACGGGGAAAAATTACACTCAACAGTATCTAACTCCTCTATGAAACTATATGGTTTCTCGCACTCTCCATTCAATTCTAAACAACGAACTACTAGATCCTCAGTCTCGCAATCTACTGATCTAAACTTGACTTCTACATCATGAGGATGTTTGAGATGTAGAAGGCCGGTGTCATAGTCTAACACGGCACGAGATTCTGTAAAGAAGTTGGAACCTAAAATCAAAGATCTGTTCAGGCCTGAAATAATGATGCCTAACGTATGAAATTCCTTCCCATGTATCTGAATGACTAACAGCGTCTGGCCTATGATCGTCGCTGATTTACTTCCGAAAGCAGACGTAACCCGTATATTCTTAGCACTCAAGAATGCGGGTGTGGGGTGGCTATTTGAGACGGAGTCCCAAATTTCTTTAGAAATGGCGGAGCAAGTAGCCCCTGTATCTAATAAAGAATTAACTTCCTTTCCAAACAAAAGTACATTAATCTCTGGCAGTGAGATGACGTTATTACTTGGTAGTTCTTCATTACTTGAATCAAATAAATTCTTAAAGATGCCATTGGTCTCTTCATATACAGCCCTATCTAAATCGATGTGTTCTCCAGTCCTACTTAACAAGGTTAACTTATTTTTGAACATGCCTTCCCTAAAGTGCTTCTTTGCCTTAATTTCTATACAAATTTTACAATTTTCTTCTTTCTTTTCTTCTACCTTTTCAAAAATTTCTTTAACTGCGGTTTCACATGTATTTTCGTATAAATGTCTATTTTCTACATTTCCTTCTAAATGTCGCACATACTTGGAATTTACATTTGTCAACTCAGATGTACTCGTATTCTCCATAGCCATCTTACCGTTGTCCCAAGCACATGCGGACAATCCTCATTCTCTGGAAGCAGAAGAAGAGGATTGGTTACTCCTGGTAATGTTTTGGTTCTGGCTGGTAGGAGGAGGCGCCCGGTCATAACGTTCCAACAGCTGAATTTCCTGGTCCTCGTGACGGAAGGAATTTCCCTGTGGTCTATCCGTTTGGCGCATCCCTCCGCTCCTACCGCGGGCTCCACGAACGTTGTTGTTGTGAGAGGAGTGGGAGTTCCCCCCACGTGACCAGCCAGACGACCCACTTCCGCTGCTATGATGGCGAGGCGGGGATCGCTGGTGGTTGTTTTGATTCGTGTTTTGTTGTCTCTTTCTCTGGTAAGGACGCTGGTTTTCTCTCGTTCTATTCTTTTTACGAGCAGCGTGCTTACCACTGTGGCCAGAGGGGTTATTGTCCTCGTTTTCCATGCTCACTTGGAGCATGTTGACCCCTTTCCTCTGGTTACTCTGGGAAAACTGGTCGCGATTCGTCATCGACGACTGCAGTTCCTGTACTAGATTTAAAAGTTCTGCTATTGTCTTTGGGCGAGAAGAGACTATCGCCCTAAATAGCCAGTTCGGGAAATGACGCGGAAGTACCTTCAGTAAAGTAGCATCAGACATTCTTGGCTCTAAGATGCTATTCTTGTGTAACAAATCCAGCAGATTCTCTGCAGGGGATTTGTGTACACGATTGTCAAAGTGGGAGGTGAGAAAAGTTGCCCTTAGGTTTGCCAGCCGCTCTTCGCTAAGGTAACACTGTTTGAAGTTTTGCACAAAATCTTCGTAGGTGTGGATTTTGTTCCGGTTTACTTGAAACCACTGGTAACAAGTATTCCGAATTGCTCGCGGTATGAAACTGAGTCTCATCTCGTCCGGTACTCCAGTGACCTCAAAGTACCGGTCGAGATCTTGGAGAAAGTTATAGGTTTCGGTCTCAGATTCATTTCCAGCATACACAGGTAAGGTAACGTCCCTGTGTATGAGACCAAAAGCTGTTGCGAGATGCTGTCTCGTCTCATGATTACATGAGCGAGACGTCGACGGGACAGGTTCTGTCTCGTGGGAAGTAGCGAGGTTCCCAGGTTGAGAACCAGGCAGATCGCGACTCGAGATGTCGTTCGGAGATGGCGGTCTTTCTTGTGTGCCGGAGACAGAGATGTTAGCGAGTCTCCCCTCTATCACCTCACTCGTCTCCTTCTGAATGGAGCTCTTCCACTCCTCCATTTTCTTCTCGAGTTGTGCACACACGTCATGAACGGTCTCTTGCATCTGTTGGATGCTACCGTTACATTCCGACCTGATCTCATCGAGTGGCGTTTCCTGCTCTAGTTCCCCCCGGATCCTGGCTAGTTGGGAAGCGAAATTCACTTCCACTCGCCTGACCTGATTATTCAGAGTAAGTGTGGTCTGTTCTACACGAGACGAGACCTGTCTAACACTCTCAGAAAGCTCTGAGTAATTCTCTTCTAATCTCTTAGTGGTTTCCGTGACACGAGAATTTAGATCTTCCCGAGCGCCTTCGATCTCCCCCCTCAGCTCTACAGTGGTGATCTCCAGTCGCTCTGTCAATTCCCGTTCACTTTGCTCAAGTCTTGACGTCATGGATTCTAACCGCATTTCAAGACGAGCATTGACCGACTCTATCGCCTTTTCTACACCCTGTGAGTTTTCCTCTAATTTCTTTTCTAACTTTCTTTCTAAACTTTGTGCGTTTTCTACTAATTTACTTTCTAAAGTTTTCACATTCTCCTCTTGTCTCCTACTATTTTCTTCTAGTTTCGATTCTAACTTTTTCTCTAGCTTCTTTGCGTTCTCTTCTTGTTTTAACAATATCTCCCTGAGCATAGCTGCAATATTCAAATTATTCGTATTATCTATGGTGCTACTCATATTACTGGCTGGGCTAACACCTTGTTCTGTAGTTACTATGGTTGCCTCCCTTTCCTCCCGCAATGGTACTTCCTGTTCCCTACTGGGGATTGGCGGAACGATATCCACCGCAACAGCGTCTCCCACAACGCTGACCGGACGCTCGCTAGCGCTCTGCGCGTCACCAACACTATTCTCCTCTGAGAGCTCCCCAGCTCTCTGAGCGAACTCTTCAAATACAAACTCTGTGTCCATATTTCCTACTCTTCGAGCCTGTGCTCGCGTTACAACCATTTACAAATACAAACCGGGATTACAAAGTTTTCTTCCCCCCAAAGTTCTAAACAAACTGAATTCTCTAAAACACAGTACTGGTTGTCAAAATATTCAAGACACAATTAAATTTCAAACACAAGACACCTACGTTCTTGGAAATTTTCCGGGAAGAGAAAACAAACATATACCGAAATTTTAACACAAACTGTATGTTGACCAGCTAGTATATAAAATATACTTCATGCCCTTTACGCTGATGGCGCCAAATTATTGTGAGGTGCTAGGTAGCCAGAGCCGAAACTACTGTTTACCTAAGGACACCAACACAAAATAAAAAAAAATTAATGAAGGAGAGTGGCTGGGAATATTTTAATTAACTGAAATATTTGCATAGAATACAAATACAAAAATTATGAAAAGATCTATTCCCCTCTTGGAGATAAGATTCTCTCCTGTAAGGGCCACCACTCCCTTATGAAGTCGGTAGAGCAATATTATTAATGTTTTGTGGAACAGCAGATCTCAGGGCCTTCTGCATAACAGCCATGCTCAAAGATGCTACAATAGTGAGTCAGATATTTCAAATAAGGTTAAAAAAAATTTAATCTGACATTAAAATTTACAGGTAGCAGCCTGTATGTGATCTCACTATTTCATGACTGTTATTTGGTTCCTTGGGCAGAATTCTCTCTGAGCCCCATACAGAGAGGTGGTCAAACATACACAGTCAAGGGGAAATTGCCTCCTTGAATCACACTCCTGAAAACAAACATATCATTAGCACAGGTACTCACCATACAGCAAATTGAATAGACAGTTGTTCTGGTAAGAGCTGGCAGTTTTATTTTCCACAATGGAATCAGGAACATAAAATAGGATGAATGTGTTGATATTCACACTTTGATACACTAATACTTATCACCTTTTCGTAGTGCACTACACACACACACTTTTTAGATATATAGATATGCTTGATAATTTTACCACACTGTTTCATTATTATAAAAATAACAAAAAGGAGAAGGTATGATAAACCTGAAGTTATAAAGGTCTGTTTGACCTTTCAAAAAGAAAGAAAAAAAATATATATAGAGATATTTACAACATTCTTTTTATCTCCTCATAATTTTGAGTTTCTTGTCTCTAACAGTTTTTGAGGAGAGAGGTATTCCACTGAAACATATTTCAATATCTGTGATATAAATACACAGATTGAAGATAAAAATAAACACAATTTAATATACTGGTTCACTGTTCCGCTATTCACTCGCTGTTCACAAGTTCTATGTTGTATGACACAGTGTCCTCCTAGATTCCCATTCCACTGAAATGTAAAATGTTCTGTAGGAGATACGGTAAGCTGGATTTCACACGTTCAATGAAGGAACTTTAGTAGCTCCTATAACCAAGCAAAATAATTGCTGGAAGCCTTGTGCTAAAAGTCCAAGGACAGGCACGGCTTAAAGGCGTTACCGGCCTAGGTTTTATATCTCTAACTGAGATATCGTAAAGTATGTATTTCTTCCATGTTTGAAAAACTGGGTTTTCCCATATTAAAATTGGGAGGTGCGACGAGATTCAAATTATGTTGTCTCTATTGAGCGTCCATAGCACTCAGAGAATGCATGATTATAAACTGATGATTTCAAATTTAATCTTCCATTGTCCCTATATGTAATAAGCACCACTGATGACAAACTGCAGATATGTGTAGGTCTTACACATTTTTGTAATATGATTATAGCTTCATATGAAAAACTGAGTTCTACACACTCGCGTATTCAGTTGTTCACAGGACAAATCCAGGGGAGCCGGGAACAAATTGCTCACACCTTGTCCCGGGTATCGAACACTCTCTAAGAGAAGTCAGGTGACTTCCTTCGAACCGAAAAACTATATCTTGTCGCTCCACGAATAAGACTTCAACTACCCCGTTCTCTCAGGAAAACGAGTATATGTTTCTGGCAAAAACAAGGAAACGAAGAAACTCGCTTCCTCAAGCAACCTTTGACAAAAGGTTCTCTGCCCTGAGGCGATTTGCGTGTGGTCCGACCTGCACAATGCACTTGTTCAGTCACTATCCGTAGCCCTTTCTTGGCTGACACGTGCTGCCCCTACACCGAGGAACGGCCAACACTGAACTTTTTGCTCGCAGCAGAAACTATGAAAGTTTTTCGCACACTTTTGTTTTTCTTCACTTGTTAAATACAAATAAAATAGAGAAACATATGATATTATACATCAAAATAAAGGTAAAGATACAAAGAATACATATTTATACAATTTATGAGCTGTCATCTCTCTCAGAAGCAGCAGTACACCCAATTTCTGTGGCTGTCGTTCAAAACTGTCTGCTACTAATGCAGCCATGTTTGCTTGGAGAGAGATTGAAGGAAACATCTTTGTTAATTATTTATTTTTCACAAATACAAGATCTAAGTGTCTTGTTCGATAAGGGAAACACGCTGATAAAATAAATCAGAATTTTGTGCGGTATTTCCAAGAACGTGTTTAGCTTAGTACGTAAATATTAATATTAAACCCAGAAAATAAGTCAAATCAGAGTATACATTTTCAAATTGGTGTTGCATTTCGGGAACTAACTAAAAGGCTCGCTGGCCAGGTTACTGGTCTCTGGTGAGAAGGGGGGAGGAAATGACGCTTGAACTCGGTGCATTGGAAATCACACCTATAGAAAGCTAAAATTTCGCATGTAGAAGCGAAAAAGTTTATGGCTTTTGAAACAATACAAACGCTCTGCTTCAACACACTGTATCAAACTCAGTGTAGATTCACCAAGGAAGTTCGTAGGCTACTTCCTGTGTATAGATACTTATTTAGTTCCTTATTCTGGTAATTCTTTCCATGTTGAGTTGTGAGAGACCTCACATCTAGAAGTCTGGGCGACAGCAAGTCGGGAAAGAAAAAAAAAACTTCTCTCAGTGCAAGCTCTCTTCCAAGCGTTCTGAAAACTCATGTATGATTCTTATAGAATCTTCTCATTTCCTATTTAATTAATCCTTCATCTCTGCTTGTAATATCATTCCTTCCATCATCCCCTGTAAGCTATACATTATGCAACGACGCAGTAATTTTATGTAACCCATTTATACACTATATAATACCTATAAAAGAAATAAACACAAATGAAATAAATACAACATAATACAATATTGTATTAATATTTACGTACTATGCTGGGTGTTTTACACTTCAGTACTAATAAATCAAATTATATGCATAGAATATGCTAATGTTAAGCAAATAATTATACCACAAAAATCATCATATTTACATGTTCATATGCAAATGTGCCCCTCATCTGCATTTCGATATGCAGATGATGGAGAAGGGCATCGGCCTTCTACAGTGTGCAAGATGCAAGAACTCTTTTCATCTAAAGTGTTTACAAATGCCTGAAGAAAAATATGAGAAATTGATGGACACAAACATGAAATGGACTTGTGATGAATGTGAATTGCTGGAAGATAAGAATGAAGAATCTGTAGAAACTTTAATGGAGTCATCTGAAGAAGAAAATGATGAAACACGAGTAAAGAAATCTGAAGAAGAGAAGAAAGACGAGAAAGAGATTGAAGAAGAAAAGGAAAAAGAAAGTGAAGTTGTGACATTTGAAGATGAAAATGAAAGAATTGCTGAACCGAAGGATGTAGGAAGTGGAGACACTGAAAAGAATGATGAACAGAAGGCAAGTGGAAAAAGTTATGAAAAAGAGATGGTGCTAAAAATGATTGAAGTCTTACAGACGGATCAGCAAACACAGCCTGAAGAACCTTTGTTACTCGATGACATGACTCCCAAGGATATAATGCTCATGATGATGAAGCAGATGAGTATGTATCAGGAACAAATAACAAGAAATATAAAAGAACTAAGAACAGATATGAGCGCCTTTCGTGAGGAAATGCGAAAAGAGAAAAAAGGCATGATGGAAGCTCTCAATGCTGATATAAAGGAATTGAAGCTAAAAGAAGAGACTACAGAAAGAAAACTGATCGAAGTAGAAACTATCGTCGGCAACTTAAAAGAAATCCAAGCAAAGATTGAAACTGATGTAGAAGATGTTAAAGCGAAACAGAACAACCACAATCAGAAGTTAGACGACCACGATAAGAAGATTCATGATTTGGAAGACATTACAGTTGAATTAGCTGACAACGTTAATAGGAGAATTCATTCATTGGAAATGGAAGTTAAAAATCTGAAGCTGAGCAATGATGACAAAAGGAACAGAGTCGAGGATGAAGATATTGTAGAAGTTGTTCCGAATATTCCCACAGTTTTAGGTTCAGATTCTGTTACAAGTACAACAGTAACCACTGTTTCCAGCAGTTTAAGAAATGTTGGAGGATCTAACAATATTTTCATAATCCACCTGTTACTACGACTACTTGTGGAATGCATCTACCAGCACTTAATTTAACAAATCCATCTCGAACACCTGGTTATACCACGATACACAACCCTGTTACTGTATCGAGATGTATATTGGAAGAACCGTTGTCTCAACGTGAGGAAGCTAGTGAAGAAAACAAACCAGAAGTGACGTCGAACACAGTAGGAAATATCATCAAATTTAGAGATCTACGAGACTTCCCAAAATTCAGTGGACAGTTGAATGGACACGCGAAGAACTTCCTCGAGGAACTTACTCAGACATTAGAATTATTTAAATTAACAGACAAAGAGAAACTAGTGATCGCCCAAAGATGTCTCACCAGAGGAGCAGGAGCCTGGTTTCGGAATGTTCAAAAGGGTATACATACATATGAGGATTTCGTAAGAAGTTTTAAAAGACATTATCTATCAGCGAGGTTGGAGCAAGCACACAAGCGACAATTACAATATATGAGATATGACCGCACTAAATATGCAACTCTATCTGATTTTGTGTGGGATCTCGTTGAGAAGTACCAAAGTATCTCGACGAATGTATATGAGGATGAACTTATGGACCTAATACTAAGAAGCATTCCATCCGAGGATGCTAAAATACTAAGATCAACCCCGAGCAAAAATGTGGATGATTTGCTCCTACGCCTTGCAGATATACAAGATTATAGCAGTAACATATTTCAACAGAATAAATTTGATTCTCGAGATGGAAAGAAGATATTCCCTAGACCTAGAGTTAACTTCGTGAAAAGATTCAAGATCGACTCATCTTCGCAAACTGATACTTTGAACAATCAAGGTACGACTGCGGTATCACAAAGTACCGATATGGCTGAACCCAGACAGAGATTCGACAATCAACCCTCGTATAAGAGAAATTATCAACCAGGAACTAGACGTCGAAGATGGGACTGCAATTGGATGAATTATGCACAACAGACGCCTCCATGGTTACAAAATTATTCTATGCCACCGCCATGGTTTAAAGGTAGAGGGCCAAGAAACCGAATAAATGGTAACACGTCTATTGCAGCGCAGGAGGTGATGAGTAAACCATCAACTTCGAACTTAACTAACATTCAAAATAATGAAGGAAAAACGCCGACTCGCCAAAATGGCCCCGAGTCGGAAAACTAAGCACGCAGCCTGGATATGTAGGGGTCGGAGGTTGCATTCTCGAAAATTTTTCTACTACTAGCGATGTTTCTCAAAATCAGGATATAGAGTTACGTTTTCAGATTTATTTTGTGATAGATGAAGACCATGATAAATCTGAAATAGATGTTGAAAATTATTGTTATCCGTCACCCACTGTCAAAGGTAGTATAGGAGACGTGCCGCTAAATGGCGTTATAGATTCTGGAGCAGAGGTGAATATTCTAAGTGAACGAATATGGAATCAGATTCTTTAAAAAATTCCATCTGCTAAATTACACCCGTACTCAAATATTACCCTTGGTACATTTGCAGGTATGGAGAGAGTTAAAGTAAAAGGATTTCAAATTGTCAATCTTAATTTACAAAACCACTTGTTTGAAACGCCTCTATTTATTCTTAAAAATATGAAACCAGATCTGCTATTAGGTAGTCCTTTTATTAATAAATATAAAGGTATCATAGATAGCGTTAAACAAAATTTAACCCTAGTTGACAACAACGGTTGCATGATAGAAATTGATATATCGAATCCTCAATTTTTGCAACTGTCGCTTCCGGAAGTTAAGAAAACTCATATAAATTATGAATTGAACCACACATATATTCTTAAAGATCCAGAACCAAATGTCACTGAAGAAGACCTACAGAAGATGCTGGATACCCGTCCCGACTTGAAAGATGGAGTAAAGACAGAATTATTAGTTACTGATGGATTACCGTCATATGTTCACGGAATACCCTCGACGTATTAAAACGGAGCCTTATCGTATCCAACTCACGGACCAGGAACCTGTGGTAGGAAAATTATACAGTGTACCACAAGCCATGCGAGAAGAGTTTGAACAGGAACTTGCTAAGTGGGTAAAATATGGTATTGCTGAGGATATGACGTCGCCATATCGCAATCCTATGCATTGTGTGCGGAAGTCATCAGGTGAAGTACGTCCGGTATTAGATTTACGTGGTCTCAATAAGAAAGTAATCGCTCCCAAAGTATAAGTAGAGCCGATTTCGATATTTTAGCTCGACTAACCGGTGCAAAATGGTTTTCATCTTTAGATTGCACTGCAGGATATTACGGATTGGCCCTTCATCCGGATTCATATAAGTATACTAGCTTTATATACCTTGGCCGACAGTATTGTATGAAGGTTTTACCTATGGGCGTACGATCTTCTTCTGCCATATTTCAAAGTACCATGAACAAATTTTTTGGAATGGATACCAGATCTTTTGTTACAGTATACCTAGATGATGTATTATGCTTTTCACCGAACCTAGAGACACATATTAACCATATACGAAAGTTTCTACAAATTTTTGATAATGTACATTTCTCGTTGAACTTCAGGAAATGTAAGTTCTTCTGTAAAAAGATAAAATTTCTTGGCCATGTGGTGAATGGTGACGAAATTAAGATAGATCGTAAGACAATCGAAGCAATTAGACGCTTCCCTGTTCCTAAGAACAGGAAACATTTGAAGTCATTTTTAGGTATTTTGGGATGGATCCATAGACATATACCTCAGTACGCTGAGTTAACTGCGCCGTTTTATCAACTTCTAAAGAAAGATGTTCCATTTAAGTTCACTCCTGAGTTGATGGAAAAATTCGACAAGTTACGACAGCTTGCTAATTCTCCGCCAGCATTAAGTCAGCCAAATTTCACATTAGCATTCCACTTGTTCACTGATGCGGGTTCCGAGAATCTAGCAGGATACTTAGGACAATTTCCTTCAGACGATCATCAAATCAACGTGATTGCTTACGCTAGTAGGCGACTTAAACTCCATGAGTTGTCAATGTCTACATTCCAACTGGAGTTACTTGCTGTCTTATTCCTGTGTGAGAGATTTTCAAACTATATATTAGGCCGACGCACAATTGTACACTGTGATAATCATGCTGTGACTTACGCCTTTTCACTACAAAATCTAGACGCCCGTACAACTAGAATAATTCTTAAATTACAAAGATACGATCTGGTTTTCGAACATGTAACAGGAAAAGATAATTATGTAGCAGGTGCTCTTAGCCGATATTCTCCGGAGGTTGATGAAACGAAAGCACAGATACTGATTGGAGATATGAGGACATTCACTTCCAGCAAAAGTATGGATATTATGTGCCCTTCTAAAGATGTTTTTAATTATTATGGGGATTTTATTTTTAAGGAAGACCCGCAGCTTTTTAATTTTACTGATCTGCAGCGTGCTCAGAAGACCGAAAAGTATTGTAAGACGCTGTTAGCAAAATTGACGGAGAATCCGAATAATGAATTCAATACAATTAGAAATGGTGTCGTCTTTGTAAAGAATTTGAAGAGAAGGAGCTGGTCGCTTGTAATACATAAGGTAATAGCTAATGAAATAGTGAAACGTATACATTGTAAAGGCCATTTAGGACAGAAAAAATGTCTAGCCTTTTGTCGTTCGGTATTCTTTTGGAAAAGTCTAAAGACAGACATGACAAACTGCATCAGAAATTGTCTGGAATGTGCAATGGCAAAACACACCAACCGGGCTATAAAACGTGAGAACTATCATCTGACTGCGACAAATCGGCATGAGAAAATTTGTTTGGACATAGAGGGTAAGCTACCTAAAAGCTCGAGCTTCCAATATATTTTATCTGTTGTGGATATATTATCCCGTTTTGTGTGTTTCTATCCTTTAAGAACCGCAACAACGGTTGAGATTATACGTACACTGGAGAAATTTTATTTCTATATATTACCATACCCATCAGTCATCATCACGGACCAAGGTTCACAATTTCTTTCCAAAAAATGGAAGAACTACTGTCTATCACGAAAAATTAAACATTGCCCTACGACACCATATAATCCGAGAGGAAATGGTATCGTTGAACGAAAGCATCGTGACTTAAATAGGATAATAAGAACTTACTGTTCAGAACAACAACATCAATGGAGTACAAAATTAAAATTTGTTCAGGATTTGCTTAACAATTCTGTTAATGATAATACACAGCAAACCCCGGCTGAAATATTTCTTTCTCAATCTGCCGCTGATAACTTCAAGAAATGTTACAATTGGCCAGAAGAACTTTATCTGTTAGATTTTCACAAACGAATGATTAATATAAACAATCCTATATTGCCAGTAAAAAGAGTTATTAAACCAGACAAGAACCATTCGGTTGTTCTTAAAGCTGGAGACCTTGTCATGAAGAGAACGCATTATTCATCATCGATAGCAAAAAGTGAGGCTGCCAAATACTTAAAACGCTATGTTGGACCGTATATAGTTCAAAAGATATTGAGAAACTGCGCTCTGTTAACAACTTTAGAAGGAAAATCTGTAGGAGCTCATAACTTCAGAAATCTGAAACGTTACAACTGTACGGCAGAAGAGAAAGCTAAATTATTGGGAAAAGATTCCTCGCAAGAAGAGTGCTTCGATGAAGAGAAAGGATCCAGGACTTAAACCTTCGAAAATTTTACTTATCGTAAAATTTTCTTTTACACGGAGGGGAAAACTGTAACGCCCCGCTTGTATAGCGTTACACTATTTGTTTATTTTCGTTCCAGAAATAATTAATGTTTTTGTTTAATTTTCGTTCAAGTATTAATTTTATAATTATTTTAAATAGTTTAAAGTTCTCTGAGATCAGCGATTTATTTAATGAGCACAATTATGTACTACAGAAAAGAAGAAGAAGAAGTTTATTTTATTACATTTAATTTTAAATTTCGATTATCTGATGTTAGTTGACTGAATAAGAAAGTTTCCAGATTACTGTTTAGCAAGAAGAGTTTGATGAATTTTTAACATACAAAATAAACAGAAACAAGATATATTTAATCTTCAAAACTAAAAATATAAAATAATTATTTACAAAACCTTTAGTGAAGCTAAGTTTAGACCTGGTATTTTTTTTTTAAAAAAAGTGCATAATAAGTGTGGAAAGCAAACAGGTAAATCTTAAACTTTAAATAGCCAAAATTTTTGAATATTTGTGTGTTAAAGTCGTGAATAGAAAATAATGATGCAGCAGTGATAACATTATATGGGAAGGTCCATTCTTCCCATAATATAATGCCACTAATTATGAATGTCGTGAAGATCTAAGACATACTACTGCCTTCTAAATTCTAGTTAAAATGACCTCAGAATTTCGATAATCTCACAGATCTTTTCTGGATGCAGCATGGTTAGTAAGTAATGAGTGATCGAATCAGAGAATATGCATGAACAACTTACCAATAATTTTGTATATTGATAGCTTGATGAATTCCATAACTGCATATTATTGTAACATACCTTCATTTTAAGAAATATAATACAATGCTGTTGACATCCCTCCTATTCCATATCAAACTTGTAATTTTAATAAATATGTATATTATGAAGAATATGTTAGCTTGCGATTGCAGCTAAAATTATGAAGAGTATGTGGCGATTATAAATAATATTTAAGTGTGGTGCCACAATGTTTATGTAATGTATCGTGATGAAAACGATTACTATATTAGTAACATATTTGGAACATGTTGGATGGAGAGGAATCAGCTGCAATTCGTTCGGAATCTGTAAAGAAAATTAAAATACATTATTTAACATGTTTTAAAAGAATCAATATACAAATAAAAAAATAAGTGTTAGTATAGTCAGTACTGATTTATAGAAGTTATCAAGCATATCTTCCTTTTTGCTGAAACCTAACCTAACTTCCAAAGAAAACTTCGAACTCTACTTACTAACTAAACTACTTTTTAAAATACAGTCCATCACAAGAATTTGTATCAACTAAGTACTAGTGTTATATATGGAACAGTATTACAATATAAATAAATACAAAACCCTAACGTCTGGAAAAGAAAAATAACGTAACCTAAACCTACTTTAAAGTTACTATTACATCGAAAATTCTATGATTAAACTAACTTAATCTAATAAATATTTTCTGCTAAAACTGTTTAAGAAAATACTTACCTGTCTTGAATACCTTGGAATACGTACCTAAAATTGATGGACCGCTGTACTGGAATCCTGCCTTGCATATCTTCTATAGAGCTGTAAAGAAAAATGAATGTATATGATTAATTTGTTTATTACTTCACTATTTCCAAATTGTGTTCTTTTTAAAAAAATATATTCAGATATAATAAACTAACAATATTTAATTTCTTGTTAAATAGTAAATTATTTATGCCAATTACTGAGGTAAGTCATAGACTATAAGCTACATATATTATGATGAATTGCTACTTACCGGAACAACTTTTGTCGTTTGCTTTACGTAAGGGTCGACATCAAAAGAACCTGCTGTTATTATCGTTTTCGCGAACGTCATCGCGAATGGCGACACTGGGCCTTACTTTGTTTCAGAGCTGACATTGTAATTATTAATCTTTGAACAAAATAATATCTGCTGTATCCTGAAGCACAGGTGCAGTTACATAGTTCAAGTTTTACTTCTTCTGGAGTAGGTTTGGCTTTGCATTTATAGCTATAGGCTGGATGACGTTCATGACAGGTTGAGCACTCAGGTGGCCGTTGCATGGTTCGACAAGAGCGGGTAGAATTAGAGCCACCGCAGTAGCCACATTTAAACGGATATACGCATTTAGGTGTAGGATGAGCGTATTCCTGGCATCGATCGCAGGGTATAGAAGGAGGTGGCGATGTTTGGATGGTTCCACTCTATCTCTTTTCTTGTATATATGAATGCTCCATGTTCAAACATGTCGTCAATAGTTTACTGCGACTCTGTCAGTACCCTGACCATTTAAGTAGCTTCTTGATTATTTCTAATGCGAATGCATTTTTTGAAGGTGTATCGCTCTTCGATTTCTTCATCACTATAAGACGGATCAACACCGCGGATGACTACGGATAGAATGAGAGTTCGTCTAGGTGGTGGAATTTGTTTCTTACGGTAGTCGTTCAGTTTTGTGAGTTTTGCTATTTTTCCGAAAATCTTAAAACTATGTTTGCCTCTAACTATTTATGCAAAGGTAGGTAATTTTGACTTAATGATATATCAGTTTTGAATTTGTATGATCTGTATGATTTCAAACCGTGGTCTCTATTTGAGAAGTTGCTGGAGTAAAAGTTTGGGGTCCCGGAATTTCGGATCATAATCCTGGAGTAGAAAGTTGTGTTTCTATCTGTGGTTTCTGAGGAAATTGTAGAATGCCGTCAACAATCATAAGGCGAGAGCTGTCGTATGAACTGGCGATGCTGATATTGTGATCATGATGCTTTTTATGAGGTGGAGATTTTGGATTAGATGCTGGGCCACCGTCAATAGGATTACCCTCTAATCCTTGATCGTTATCTGAAGTTACAAAAGCATCCTTATAACTCTTGCGCTTCTCTAACATCGTAGAGACAATATAAGGTGTAGGAACTGCAACTGGAAGACCAGAATGTTGTCCACTTACCATAGTAGCCAGACAAGGTGATTTCTATAACGCTGTATTTGTTTGTGTAGCAGATGTCTGTTGCAGTACAGATGATGTGATGAACGAAGAAGCAAAAGCTTCCAAAAATTAGTACACTAATGTATACGGTAGTGCAGTCTCCGCTCGGGTGAAATCCTAGATCTCTTTCACTCAAAAACTGAGAACTGCCACGCTTGCGTCCACAAACGCGTAATATTCTCAGCGTAGACTTGACACTACAGAAATGCCTCTAGTGAGAAGCTGGAAACCAGCTAAGTGTGGTCTTGAGGTCATGGTTGCGGTCACGGTAATGTTGTAGTTTTGTATAGAGTATCGGGCCGTGCCCCTGACTCCATGTGTAGGATTGTATAAAAATATATAAAGATGTGTTGGTAGTTAGTTGGATATTACTATTGTTTTGTTATGGATGGAAGTCTACAGCTGCAACTGTTCCAGAGTAGCTGATTATGATTTCATTATGAGTTTTGGAAAGATATTAAAAGACGTGGCGTGCGATGGACGTTTCGGAGAGTGCATTCAGTGCCGACATTAGCTATGGCTGGATTAATTTGTCTGGATAACGTACGCCAGAACTTACTATGCAAATGCTGTAGAACTTCTCTAACAGTAGGTAGCTTTAAATCTTCCAGAATCTGACTGTTTTGTTTGTATCTGTCGTGATCAGTGATTATACGACCAGCTTCAGTTTGTACACTTTCGAGTGTTTGTATATGACTGGGTGAAGCATGTTGCCAGGCAGGGCATGCATAAGAGATTGTAGACAGGACTATCATCTTGTAGATGTGAACTCGATCCTAATGGGAAAGTGAACTGCAGCGAAAGATGGGATAAAACGCTAAGATTTTTCGTAAAGCTCTTTGTTTTATGTCCCTGATGTGAGCGGCGAACGTTAGACCACGGTCTAAAGTCACACCCACATATTTGACGTGCATAGCGTGAGGAATGTGAGCGTTCTCATAGGTTACATTTCGTGGAGCACGGATGCGTCTCTTACTGTGAATGACAGCACAGCTTTTGTTTGCATTGATTTTAATCCTCCAACGTCTTGCCCATTCCTGAAAACCGTTGAGTTGTCGTTGCATGTAGATGTAACACTGCAAGTGAGCTACTGGTCGTGAGAAAGGCAGTATCGTCAGAATATGTTGCGAAAAATCAATGTGGTAAGGTCGGAAGATCTGCCGTGTACAGATTATATAAGAGCGGTGAAAGTACAGCGCCCTGTGGAACACCTGGTTTGATAGATCTAGACGTGGATTTGACACCGTCAACAGACACATGAAATTTTCTGTCAATGAGGTATGAACCAAGTAAATGTAGAAGACGATCCGGGAAACCTTGGGTGTACAGCTTATATAATAGTCCTGCTAACCAAATTTTATCAAACGCTTTTGAGACATCCAGGTAGACTCCAAGGGTGTGTTGTTTCCTGTTAGAAGCCGCTGTTAAGTGAACCACTACTCGTATGAGTTGTGTAGTACGAGCACGAAAGCCAAACTGATGGCAAGGTGGGAGGTTTCTATTAACTACATGTTGTTTCAGCTTAGAGAGTAACACACGTTCAAAGAGCTTACTCAAGTGCGACAGAAGACTTATTGGTCTATAGTTTCGGGAGCAGTGGATTCTTTCCACGTTTGGGGATGGTGATGACACGAACTTCCTACCAGGTCTTGGGGAAGTAGCATAATTGATATATGACATTAAATAAATAGGTTAAAAACAGTAGTTTTCTAGTTGGATGTTTTAGGATCTCAGATCGATTCCCATCGGGCCCAGATACTGTCTTTCCTGGCAGACATTTTAGATGCCTTTCTATTTCCCAAGGTGTTACTATGGTGATGTCATGTGTAGGGTTTTGTGTTCTTATGCTATATAATGTGGTTCGGATGTGCTGTTTGACGTAGGGATCGTGGCGTGCTCTGTTAGGCTGGAACTGTTTTTCCAGAGAGTCAGCGAAAATGTTCGCTTGCGACTGAGGATCTTCTGTCAATCCTTGAGGTCCTTGTATGACTCTAGCTTTGGAAGCATTTGTAGCACGTTGGAATGATTGGGAGTATGTCCAAATTTTACGGTCATTTACTGTGACATTTTGAAAAGCGTCTTCTCAATATTGTTGATTTTGTCGCGTTGTCAGCAACTTGAGCTTTGCACGCAGTTTGTTCCACAGTGTTCTATATGCTGAATGTAGTGTGTGCTGCCATCGACGTCTAGCCCAACGTTTTAGATGAATATAGAGTTGTAGGTGAGAACTGTCACATTGACTGGTTTGCGTTGGAGAGATTATGGAGGTGGAACTCGCTACCTCTGCTGTCCGAAGTGCTACGGTGAAGTGAGAAATTTATTCTTGATTTTTTGATACGTGATACGTTATTTTTGATACGTGATTGATACGTGATTTTTTTAATTTTAGCGAATTACTTAAAGACAAAGAAGACCCTCACCATTACTTTTCCAAATTTTAGCGAATAACTTAAAGAGAAAAATCACTATTACTTTTTTTTTCAATTTTAGCAAATATCTTAAAGAAGATCCTCATCATCACTTTTTTGAATTCTAGCAAATAACTTAAAGAACCTCACCATTACTTTTTTGAATTTTAGCGAGTGATTTAAAGAATAGGCTCACCATTATATTTTGAAATTTGGCGAATAACTTAAAGAAAAGCCTCTCTATTATTTTTGAGTTCTAGCGACTTAATTAAAGACAAAGAAAAACCTCACCATTACTTTTCTAAATTTTAGCGAATAACTTAAAGATAAACCTCAGCATTGTTTTTTTAAATTTTAACAAATAACTTAAAGAACCCCTCCATTACTTTTTTGAATGTTAGCGAATAATTTAAGAAAGACCCTCACCACTGCTTTTTCGAATTTCGGGGAATAACTTAAAGAAGAACCTCACCATTATTTTTTTAAATTTTAGCAACTAACTTAAAGACAAAGGAGAACCTCATCATTACCGTTTTTGAATTTTAGCACAAACTTAAACAAGACCCTCACCATTACTTTTTGAATTTTTGGTGAATAACATTCCTTTTTTAGTTTTAGCGAATAAATTGAAGAACCTTGCCACTGAATTGAAGAATAATTTAAAGAGTAGATTCACTATTACTTTTTGAATTTTAGCGAATAATTTAAAGAATAACTTCAAAATTACGTTTTGCATTTTAGCGAATAATTTAAAGAATAACTTCACCATTGCTTTTTTGAATTTTAGCGAATAATTTAAAGAATAACCTCACCATTACTTTTTGAAATTTAACGAATAACTTAAAGAAAACCCTCTGTTTTATTTTTTGAATTTTATCGAATTACATAAAGACAAAAAAGAACCTCACCATCACTTTTCTAAATTTTAGCGAATAACTTAAAGAGAATCCTCACCATTACATTTTTGAATTTTAACAAGTAAATTAAAGAAGAACCTCACCATTACTGTTTTTGAATTTCAGCGCATAACTTAAAGAAGACCCTCACCACTACTTCTTTGAATTTTAGCGAATATCTTAAAGAAGAACCTCACCGTTATTTTTTCAAAATTTTAGCGAGTAACTTAAAGACAAGGAAGAACCTCACCATTACCATTTCTGAATTTTAACAAATAACTTAAAGAAGACCCTCACCACTCCTTTTTTGAATTTCAGTGAATAACTTAAAGAAGAACCTAACCATTACTTTTTGTTGAAGAAAAACCTTGCCATTACCATTTTTTGAATTTTAGCGAATAATTTAAAGAATAACCTCACCATTAGTCTTTTGAATTTTAGCGAATAACTTAAAGAGAAACCTCACCAGTACTTTTTTTGAAATTTATCAAATAACTTAAAGAAGATCCTCACCATTACTTTTTTGAATTTTAGCGAATAATTTAAAGAATAAACTCACCATTCTTTTTTGAAATTTAGCGAATAACTTAAAGAAAAGCCTCTCTTTTTTTAATTTCTAGCGACTAACTTAAAGAAAATAGTTTGGTCTCAACAACAAAAATGGATCGGATTGTGACAGACCGGATAGAAGTATGAAATTTCTCACTAGGGTCGGGTGCCAAACTTTTCTCGCCTCCATTTTGAAATATGCCGCCATATTGGATTTTATGTAATGTTCTCTTAAAAGATCATTATCTCGGTAACTAATGGTCCGATTTTGATTATTCTTTTTCTAAAGTATAAGATGAACCCGAATGTAATTGATTATAACAGTAATGAAGACAAGGAAATATAATATAAACGAGAAAATTAGAAATATTTAAGATTTTATGAAACATATTTACATATAAATGAGTTTTTCTCCAACATGGTCCATTTTATGAAAGCATGTACCCTATAAGATTTGAAAGAGCATATAAAGAGCTTCAATTTAATACATACATTAAAATGCAATGGAAAATAACCGAAATATAGTTAAATTAAGAAATCAGTACAATAGAATACAAGGAGTGTGCAGGGAGTCAACTAGACGAAACTTGGTGTTATGTGATAACAAGCATGCTCGGAACCTGGGAAATTAATATTTTTCTCCACTTTTGTGAATTGTTATTCAAATCAATATTATTTACATTATTGCTATTGTTATTAAATGATTATTATACTGTTCACATAAATTATATTATGTAAGACACTAAAAAGCCACACTATAAGTACGTCTTTGCATATATGTCAATTTTTAAATTTAACTCTTTCAAACATAATAAATAGCTACTGAAAAACTGAATATTCCAAATGAAAATGCTAACAAAGTGACAAAAATTGATAACATCCAATCGCCTATTCCGCAAAGAAAAATTCTTCTTAGTCACATTGTTGTTCATCACAGGAGCTTCCGCAGCAGCAAAAATCTCTATATTGAACACCATTCGTTGAACATACGCACTATTTTGACCAAAGAGGAAGAGCTTTGCAGCCATACTTTAGCAATTCTCTTGAACTTTTAGAAACTTCTGGTTTGGTCATCCATAAGGGCTTCCACGATCCACCTTCTTTCACCCAGCCGAATTTTTCTGGACTTGAAAATATTCAGTAGTTCAGACTTGTTTGAAGACAGTAAAAGTTTCTCGTGATCAATGATGATAGCCAACTACGATTTTCATGAGAAAAAGAGCTGCAGATCATCCTCACGCGGTTTGCATGACATATATAGCCCACTGAACAAACTGTAATCATTTCTCAATTCATCTATCTTCTGTTCAGATAATCTCTTACCCTTCTTTAAGTTTTCTCAAGAAAACAAAAAAACTATTCCTTTTTATGGGAGGCAAAATCGACTTGCTTCGTTTTACAAACACCAAGTCAACAAATCTTCATATTGTCTTTTACCAATCACTTTTATTTCTGCAACAGATTTTGAAGATCCTGTAAGGCATACGCATGTGATGATAGATTCATTACCTGTTACGTATCTAAGATATGATTTCCTGCAGCAGAAATTGTGTCACGCAATGTTTGATAAAGATTCTTAAAACTTACATCACTTCCAACATAATTTTCGTTAATTATTTCCTCAATTTGTGCAGCATCTTCAAATTCTTTTGTGGGTCTGGATAACTCAGGAACAGTGAGCATCCACCGTTGGAACGCAAGTGGATTTTTAGTTAATGGCTCCACTGGAGTCTCTAACACTTCTGTTATTTTGGTCAAATGGGATGAAACAAAACTTTTGGTTAATCTTTGAAAACACCCAGTTCTTCTTAAATTCTGCCTTTCCTTCATTTAAACTCTTCATGTCCCTGAGATGCACAGATAGAAGCAGAAGAGGCTCCAATAGAGTTACATATAATAGGAAGTTATTTTGTCGGTGAGCTCTAACAAATATCAAAATTAGAAGTTCCAATTCCAGTACAAGATCCCAATATGAAAACATAGATCTTTTCTATATCATTCCTTCCCGCCACTGTTGGAATTCTTGTTTACAGTTTCTGGACTCTTGTTCTGTATGAAACCCTGCCATTTGAAGAAAGCCTAGAACTACAGCTGGTTTCTGCTGTCTCTTCTGGCTTTGGTTAGGTGTGAGCAGTCCAGGAATGAATCAGCTGACTCTCAACCTGCTACTCTGGCTTCAGTTAAGGACGATGTTCATCCAGTACCATTTGGTATGTGGTCTAACACTCTTCAAAGAGCCATTTCTATGTGTAGTCCACCAAACATAACGGTAGAACTTCTCCGCAGTATGAATCGGACCATCTCCACTTTATTTGTTTTGCTATTGCAAAGAGAGGGTGATCAAGGAAAATAACATGTATTTGATTAGCATTACATCGATCAGTAATTTTCTTTATGATATACATATCATGCTTCACCATTGAAAGAGACGCCGCTTTTCAGTAAAAATTCGCAACATGACGTTGGTACCTTTAGTAGAACGTACATTTCCTGATTGAGTCAAATTATACTCTGCCCACAAGCATTTATTTTCCCCTAGCGGAGAATTTATTTCAATCCACCGCCTCTCTATCTAAAGTGCTTCTTCGAGCCCTGACCGTATTGGTTCTTGAACAATAATAGGAACTTGCAGTTTGTCAAAATCACATGATGATACTAATGGCACAATAGGGTAGATATCTGGTAATAAGTAATATTCTACTGATGAAGAAACTTCAATTCGCATTGGGGTACACCAGTGTTGGACTCGGAAGGAAATTGGAATACGCTAATACTTTTCCACGGAAAGATCCTCTCGAATTAATTGATGATGTGTTGTGGTCTAAATTGTCCAATGCACCAATGGTGTACACATTAGTCATTAATGGAAAGGGACACACAACACCCTCTAATTTGTAACGTCTGCATGTCACTGCTGCTATTTGATCTTCAATTTGATCAATTTGGATCACACGATTATATGTTACAAAATGTCTAAGTTATGTAAATTACTGACAATCTTTTTTCTAGCAAGTAAGAGTGTGTACCTGTGAACAGAAGATTAGCACCACGAAAAAAAGGCACAACATATCTCATGAACCTACATACAGTGGGAGCGGCGGTTCATGAGATATGTTGTGCCTTTTTTTCGTGGTGCTAATCTTCTGTTCTTAAATTTAAAATATATTAATTGACTTATTGTTAGGGCAGTTTGAGAATATGTTATAGAAATTTCTTCTATGTTAGATCCATACAGCAGCAATTGAACGCAATTCTTAATTGAATCTCCTAGGAAACACTTAATAAACACATAATTTAAAATACAACAAGAAATGATATTTTTCAACTTAAAGGCACGATACACTTTTAATGTGTTCACAGTTACATTATAACCAATATTATGAGAAAAAGGAACTAGTTGTTCATGTTTACATAGAACTGGTGCAATGAAAACTCCCATAACAATTCTAAGTAATGATTAAACGTAGTTATTATTAAGTAATCATAACAAGAATAAAAACTAGATAATTTAATGAAAAAAAATTTCTGCCAGACACCGCTAAATTTCACAAAGTTGACCGATTATGCAGTATTCGTATTTGCGCTTGGTTTGTTGTCAAAACTTATATTTCGACTATTTCTCATCGCATTTTAACGTATTATACATCAAATTAAAGCTCTTTTTATGCTCTTTCAAACGTTATACGGTACATGCTTTCATAAAAAAGACCATTTTGGAGAAAAACTCATTCATATGTAAATATGTTTCATAAAATCTTAAATATTTCTAATTTTCTCGTTTATATCATATTTCTTTGTTTTCATTACTGTTATAATCGATTGCATTCGTGCTTAATTTATACTTTAGAAAAAGAATAATCAAAATCGGACCATTAGTTACGGAGATAATGATCTTTTAAGAGAACATTACATAAAATCCAATATGGTGCCATGGTGAATGATCTTTTAAGAGAACATTACATAAAATCCAATATGGTGAAAGTATGAAAATGGCGGCCAGAAAATTTTGGCACCCGACTCTAAAAGGAATAGAATACTTTCAGTCTGCCAAGTTTCATACTTGTGTCCGGTCTGTCACGATCCTATCCTTAACAGACCAGACTATTAATCATGGCTTTATTCATTGGAAGTAGTCCTGAATATTGTACAAGTAAACTTGATTTGTTTACTATTCCAATGACTCAAACTGCTAATGAGTCATCTTCCACTATTGATTATCGTCCAGTTTCTAGTTTATCGTCAGAAGAACCAATTGAATTTGTTGTACCTGTTGTAACTGGTGATTTTATTCACACTGCATACTTGTATTGGATATTGTTGCAACTGTAAATAATTTTCATTCGTTATTTAGTCAAGTTGATGTTTTATTAAGCGATAAATTAAATCAGTTCATCTTCTGGTTCATATCCGTACCGTGCTTATATCGAAACATTATTAAATTATTTTAGCTATGCCGCTCGAACCCATTTAACTGGGGGATAATGGTATAAAGATACTACAAACCAATTTAATATATTAGGCAATGCAAATACTGGATTTACAAATCGTGCCCAGTATGTTAGAAATAGTGCATCATTCGATAAGTATGACCGTATCCATGCAGACATTGCCGGTGTGAGATGTATGCTTCCTAATAAAGTAAGTTTACGTGTAATGTCGTTTAATGGACGTTTTGTTTAATATCTGCTGAAAATACAGCATATAAAGTCAAACTTGAAGACGTAACACTTCAGTGCAGCGTATAGATATTGCTGCCGACTTAGCTATGCAAATCAATGCTGGCATGGAACACATTCCGGCCAGCATACCTCTTACTTGTGTTGAAACTCGTACATATACCGTTCCCGCAGAAGTAAGTTCATATAATCTCGATAATTTATTTTTTTTGTAAAGTTCCAAAAGGTGTCGTTATAGTTTTATATCAAACGCTGCATTTAATGGTCAACGACATGTAAACCCTTTTGAATTTCAACATTTTAACGTTAACAAGCTGCAATTACAAGTTGGTTCAAAATCATTTCCACCGACACCCCTCACTCCTTATTTTGTAAATAGATTATATGTTCAAACATATTCCATTCTGTTTTCCGGTACCGGTATATATTATCAAGACCTTCACATACAATTTCCCGTGAAGAATTTCGACATGGATACACTTTGTACCCGTTCATTCTATCTCCAACAGGAACATTAGATAATTTTACGTGGGATGTTATACGTGATTCTCCTGTCAATTTAAAATTATCATTTTCTCAACCTCTACAAAGTTCCGTTTTATGTATTGTGTACGCTCAATTTGATTCTCTCATTCAAATCGAGAAAGACAGGAATGTATATACTGATCATACAATGTAAAATTTCGTCATTTGAGTGCCATGAGAGTTATTTTTCACTTCTCCGCGTTCAACGATAATGATGATCATATTATTATTAAGGAACATGCAATTGTAAATCGTGATATCCCCTTTGTACAAAGCTGGATTTTTAAACCACCATATCCATTACATGAATTATGTGTGCCGCTCATACTTTCGAATAAACATCTAGTACAACATGATTATGGTATTGACTGGTACGATGGCGATGTAGATTACTCATTGTTACCTACTATATTGAAACAATATTGTGCTAATACCTGTACGTAGTATACTTATGGTAAGACACTGTTGTGAATTTAGAAGATTTTTAGTGCCCAAAAGCTTCTTCCTTGGGATTTCATGTTTACTCTTGTGCTTATTTAAAACACAGATTTGGACAGTTTAAGTGTTGTGTGCGTGAAGCTTTATTATATGCCGAATACTTAAAAGTCTATGGTTATGTTTTATACGTAAATCCAAATAGTGCAACGTATGTTCCATCAAAAGTAAAACAAGGGGAGGAAAGTAAGGACGAAATAGACTAATAAACATGCATAGTGACCAATTATTAGAACTGTTACTAAAGGACTGTATTAGTGGTGCAAATGTGACTGGAATTTATCCCATTGATCGTTTACCTATACTTGTTCAACGCCCTGTAGGGCTGATTATTAATTTGGACAAGTCTGATTTACCTGGTAGCCATTGGATAACGATCTATATCGATAACAATAAACATGGGTGCTATTTTGATTCTCTGGCACAGGGCGTGCCTAAACTAATTCAACAGTTCCTACAAAGGAATTGTAAACTCTATTTTGTAAATACAGTACAAGTTCAAGATTATCATTCTATCATGTGTGGTTATTTTGTATTATATTTTCTGTATTATATGATACGTGGTGTTTCATTTGAAAAATGTATTGCAATGTTTAATCATAAAAATAAAACATAATGATAAGCTTGTTGAAAACATAATGTAAAAGAAAAAAGTAGATGTTCGTAAATTTTTAGAAATAAATACATACCAATTTTTTAAACTTTTATATTTTTATTTCTCCATAAAACATCTCTTTCTTACAATAATTTTAAGGTTACAATGAAAACATTAAACTTGCTATGCCCTTAGTAAGGTTTGTGGATCGCGCATTTTTCCACCAATAATTCAATTGCTGTGCATTTCTATATGCACATGCCAATTTTGATTCTACCTTCTTATGAAATGAACGAATTTAATTACAAACGGTATCTTGTAATTCTGCTAATGGTGGACGACCTTTTCTTTTCAGATCCACAGCGTTTGCTAGTGCAAAGATTTTCTTTATGCAAATGGATTTTTCCCCACCTTTACAAAGGAAAGTTGCATCTGATGCACAAAAATCATACATAATATTCTGAATATGTGATACGAAATAGCTAGTCTTACTAGACCACGACAAGCCATGCAAGTGTTTTGTAAGCCAATCGATTTTTTTGGCAACCTATTGGTAAATCATTAAATTCACATGGTACTTTTACTAAACAATGGAAATTTAATGCATCATCGCACGCAGTAAGACAAAATTCACGTATCACAAATTCATTCGGGGAAATCTTAAATCCCTGTATGTCTACAATATACATTTTATGGCAAACTGAAATTTCACACGAATGTTACGTGACAACTGGAATAAGTTGTCCAATAATTCAGTATTTTTTAAACATTCACCAGTTTTTAACATGAAGTTTGTGATTGAAATTTCACGATGCCGTTCATGAAAGGTTTCAGAGTTCTACTAATGTCTTATCATTCAACAAGTGTTTTAAAAGAAAAGTTCCAGGATTATGCTGCATACCACTTGTTCCATTTGAGCGTAAGTATACAGTTATAGTTTCTAACACACAACTTTCACTAATGTTTTGTCCACAATTCTCACTATCACAATACATGATTACTAATAATAATAAAAGGAAATCAAACAATTAGAATTGAAAACAATACACAATTCACCATATGTCCACGTATTTCCCATAATCTTTTTCTAGTAAAATTTCCAATAGGGTGGGCCTATATTCAAAGTCCCACACAAGATTTCGAAAACGTTCAATGAAGTTCCATATCATCGCAAAAGGCTGTTCATGCTTTTTTCTGTAAATTGATAATAATTCTTCACGAACCTCAACTTTTGTTACGGCATCTATAGCTTTCCGTTCAAGAGATTCCATATGCAACACCAAGCAATCATGTGTCCATTGACTGCGGTCTCCGAACCCACAAGCGAAACAAATGCATATATCGTCTGGTTTCCAGTAAATTATACAGTCTTTTATACAATACAATGATGTTCGTTCTACAGTACACTCACATGGTAATTCAAAAATTCTTCCACCTCCAATTCTCCACCAGGAAATTACTCACTGTTGGTGAAGGTGTAGGGGGATATTCTTCTATTTCATGATCGACATCAGTAACGGGAAAACTTCTGTTTCCAGTGGCGGGCTCATCTCCGGTTGGAATGAAACTTCTGTTCCCGGTAAAGACGTCAATAAATCCAAGTTAACCCGGATAACTTCTGTTTCCAATGGCGGAAACTGCGGGGTCACTTCCGGCAATGTTGAAAACTTTGTTCCCGGCGAAGATAACGACTCTGTAAAATCACTTTCACTTCCTGTACTAAGATCCAAATGTTTCGGTAAATCCATGTTTTAAAATCAATGTATAACTTCTTTTCACTAAAAACACCGGCTATTTAATATGCTTCATCCATCACGTGATATCCCATTCCAACGAACAACATCCGCTGCCGTGTTACATGCCATGCAAATAAATGAATCAAACAATACATTAGTTTTTTAGATGTCTGTGATCTGCATACTTTATTTCCTAAAGGTTTTTTTTATATATTCTACTTGTCCAATTAGCATTTTTTCAAGCGGAAAACATTTATTATACGCGACGTGTCATTTACAAGATCATTAATATGCGGAGGAAGGTGTATCAATTATTCAAACTGTCAACCGCCCGTGCATTAAGAACTCTTACAATATCAAAAATCTTTTCACTCATGAATATTCATGACTGAGGAGAACTGTCCCCACAACTACTGGGCATGACTGTTGACCACCCAACAACGAACGGCACAGGTTAGGAGTTGCTATAGTATGAAAGGTTTGGATGAGTCATCCATGCATCTGGTCATAGAAGCTGCATTGTGACATAACGTATAAAAGCTATTGTGCAGAAACACTGACAATATGGGTGCTTGTGGGTCCACACTTACATACTACAAACCTGGTATTGGGTGCAGTCAAATTATGTTCGTCCATGCTATAGAATTCGTGCGAAAATTTTAAATGTTCGCATTGATTGGAAACACTTCCAATCTGGGGTGCTTGATAGACGGGGACACTCACACTATGTTTGCATTGTCCAATGCTGCTTCTGTCGCATTTGCTCTATATTCGTTCAATGGCACGAACACCATTTGTAACATTATGATGTTTACGCTTGGTTGGCAAACACTGACAATCTAGAATGATTTCAAGACGGTAACACTCAACGTCTTTCTGTTATGGTGCCGTATGATGTTTCTGCCAAGCTTGGTTGTATAAACGTCTCATCGTACGAAACCTGTTTTAGAATTTCTTATTTTTACAATTGTTTGGCAACACTGACAAACTGGGGTACTTGGGAAAGGAATACGTCCACAGTATATTTTCTCCAACGACGAATGATGTTGATGCCACGTTTCATGGATGAACATCCAGTGGTACAGAAACCATCTTCCACACTGTGTTTATAGTTCGTTGGCAACACTGACCGAATGGGTACGTCTGGGTGCAAAGTGATATTATCAAACCCTTGCTCTAGTGACGTTCTAGCAATGAGTCCAAAAGGAACATCATAGACTCAGTTGCTTACGCGTAATGCATCGTAACATTCACTTTTATTCCATCGAATATGACATACATAGGGTCACAAATCCCAACAAACCGGGTGCTTATAGGGTAAAGTTGCGGGTTTGCCCGTGATTTGAAAACGGTTTCGTATTTCTCATGACAAGAGCTTTCAGATAATATATAGGGGGGGGGGGTACTTGGTTCCGGTATGGTATCATCCCTAGTAAGAGTAATGAAAAACTCCTCAAAACTCCTCTACACCACTGATTAAGAAAGAAAGGACAAAATGCAGGGTTATTTTCAAATGATCGTAGCTCAGGTTCTAGTAACAGATGACTCACGAAAGTTGAAGGATTTTACGGAGAATATATGATCGTTTCATAATCAATATGGTTTTTGCTCGGCTACTGTAACAAGGATAAGAAGTGGGGGAAATAGAATTTTTACAATTTTTCTAATAAATATTTTCAGCTCCTGCCACCGTGTCCGCACTACAATTTGTTGCTCAGACATAACAGCTGTTTGTCTCAGACACAAGATGCCGGAATATTTCCTCTGAAAAAGTCAAATTGAAAAAATCCAGTGAGGTAGAGTTTGCTGTGTTGTGTAGAAGTAGAGATGCATCTATTAGTCAGTCCCGTATGTTCGCAAAATGGCTGTAAATTTGGAGCAGCTCGAACTCTAGTGGGAATGCACCAGGCAAAAGTAGGTTGAGAGAGAAGAGTTGGATTTGGAAGGGGGAAAGAGGAAGACGGGGGGAGTAGATGAAGGTGAGGGAGCCTTGATGAACCTTATGTTTCATCAGAGTCATCAAAATTAAATTCGTATGTGTCTGAGGAAGGCGGATCAATCTGTTCTTCATCCCAGTCCGAAACTGTGTCCGTTGCTTCCAACTCGTCTCGAATGTCTTCTGTACCTAGAACATATCTCGATGTCATTTCTACTCTTGAACACGAGAAACACCAAAGTCTCTAACTAAGTAACTAATTCTATGGTCTATGAAACCCGAAAGTTCAATACCGCGTTCACAAAACAAGTAAAAACAACGAAATCAAAGCTTCAAGTGTTAGGGTCCGTAAAGATAGATTCTACTGTATGTTAAAATTCGTACAGGAAAGAATGCGCTCAGAACACTCAATTCAGACTGATCAACACACAAAGGAAAAGAAGAAGAACGATCTTTGCCTCTTATAAAACAAGGACTGTACACTGTAAAATGTGAGGTGTTGAAACATCACAAAATGACTGCAACTTTAGCGTGTTACTTGTGTGTCAATTCAGCACAAAGTTTTTTTTATGGTTAAGCCGGTCAAACGGTTACGCCCTTTCTTCGGGACGAGGATTATAGGTAGAGGGAATTTTCTTTATTTATAGGGGGCATTGAGGGTTTGGAGCATTGTTTTATTTTATTTTATTTTATTCTTAGTTGTGGGCATCATTTTTTAAAATATATCATTGGAGACATCAATTTGCAGTAGGTAGGTTTCATTTATTATTCACTATTGCAGTAACTGGAGCCCAGGCTATTGGTATGTTATGAGATGAGATGAAGTGCAAGTGGATGTCACAAAACACAAGGGTAAGGTTAGTATGGACGAGTGAATGGTTATCTTCTGCCCTGGGGCGTCACAGGGGTGATGAAGACAGATGAAGCCCGCTGCTAACAACGTTGATGGAACACTAGTGCAGAGATGGATAAATGCATGGACTAAGATGAGGTGGATGGTAAATGGCAAAGTCGGCCTTTTGGGGGTTATCGTCGTCTAAAGTGTTATGGTATAAGTAAGAAGATGTTGTAGAGGAGTGGCTTGGTGACGTGGGTGCGTATCATGTATTATGTCCTGTTGAAAGGTGTCTAGGAATATCGGATTTCCTTCTGCAATGACTTTTGTAATATATTTAGTGCGAAGAGTTTCTAAGTGTGGTAATATTGTTGGAAAGTTGATTCGGCGATAGAGGTCGGCAGTCGGTGCTGACAGTTTGGTACGATAAGCAAAGTCGGAGAGCATGTCTTTCGGAGATGGCGAGTCTATTATATAGTTCATCAGGGGCAGAGATATGGCCATGTGTGAGAGCAGGTCGGTGAAATACTTTATAGGTCGTAATGACGGTGTCGGTATGTAAGCCCCAGGTTGTGCCCACTAGCCATAGGAGGAGGTTTAAGCGGTTCGCTGCCTGTGATCAAATCTTTTGTAGGTGGGGTTTCCAACTAAGTTTAGAATCAAAGATGATCCCAAGGTAGGTAACTTGTGATGATGGGCGGATGAAAGTACTATTTACATGAATGTGAAGAAGTTAAGGATTGCGATGGATTCGTGAGCGGCAACGAGGGGGGAGACAAATAAGAGGTTGTGTTTTGAGACAATTGATGGTGAGGCGCCATTTGGAACACCAGGAGGTAAAGGCGTCAATTGCCTGCTCGAGTGTTCTATTTATGTAAGGGATTGGTTGATATTAATACTGTATGTCATACGATTGGAAAGGAAAGAAAGTATACATCGGTGGTATGAGATAGGAAGATTGACAGAATGAAGTTTTGCGATGAGACCGGCATGCCAAACTTTGTCAAAAGCCTTCTCCAGATCGAACAGTAAGAGACAAGATGGTTTTGAGGTAATATGATGATTTGTTATAGCAGTGGTGAGGCGTAGAAGCTGGTCAGAAATACTAATATGTGGGCGAAAACCGGCTTGATGTAGAGGGATGAGATTATGGTCGGAAAGATGAGTATGCAGACGGCTGACTAGAATGCGTTCATAGAATTTGCTAAGGACTGATGTTAGTTGAATTGGTCTGTATGATGAGAGTGCAGTAGGAGGTTTGTTCGGTTTGATGAAAAGGAAAGTTTTTGAGATTTTTCATTGGGGAGGGTAAAATCCGGAGAGAAGAATGAAGTTGTAGATGGTTGCGAGAAGTGAAAAGAGAATGGGAGGAAATGATTTGATGAGTTTATAGGTAATGTGATCAAAGCCGGGGGCCGTGTTTAGTTTTGATCGGATGGTGGAAGAGAGATCTTCAGAAGTTATGAGATCCTTAAGAGGTGAAGCGGTAAATTGGTGGTGAAGATTGGGTTGTAGTTGGGGAGCGTGAGGATTTGCAAGATGTTGCACACGGCGGGTGAGAGTTGGATGAAGTAGTTGTACGGTTGGGGTAAAAATGTCTTGAAAGTAAGAGGCGAAAACATTTGCTTTGTCAGTATCAGTTTGAAGAGTTTTGTTATGTGAGATAATAGGGTATGAAGTATGACGGTTTTTTCCAGTAACCTGATGAATTTTTTGCCAGAATTTGGTAGGGTGCGAGGTAGTGGATAGAGTGTTGCAGGCTGAGATCCAACGTTTTCGTTTATAGGCATCTAGTTAATTGTGGAGCATGCGATTCCATCGACGAAGATGTTCTAATGATATAGGATTACATGTACGTTGGAAGTCACGGAAAAAGCATCTAGAAGCAGCAACGATAGACTGATATTGTAGAGGTATTGGAGGTTTGTGCGGATGACGTGTACGAAGAGGGGTGTTGTTTTGGGTAGCTGTGTCAAGAGATGATGTGATTTGGTCCACAAGGTTATAGAGTTCTTCTTCACTAGTGGGCTCCTGTAGATTTTGTATTGAAGTTGTGAGGTCGGTTTGAAAATTAGCCCAGTTTGCATGAGTGTAATCAAAGTATTGAATTAGCGGGGGTTGTGTTTTGAGATGTGTGGTGATAATAAGACCAAGGAGTATCGGAGCATGATTGGTGCCGAAAGGTGGTAAACCTCCGAGATTGTGAATAGTCAGAGGACTACTGATAATTATGTCTGGTGAAGTATTGCTTATTGGGGTTGATGGTGGTGGTATATGATGGTAGTCGACGGCTAGAACATTAGAAACATAGTTTTGAAAATGTTGTTTCTCTGTCTGTGGGCGACTATGAATATTGATGTCTGCCATGATTGTATAATGTCTGAACGTATTGTCGATGTATTGAAAACATTCGTAGGGAATAGCATAATGATTTTTGTGCGAAGATACAGTGTGACTATGGACTATTCTGGGAGATCATGTGGTTTTGAGAAAGTATGAGGTTGCACAGCAATAGTATGATAGGTTCCAATTGCCGTGTCACCTTTGCTCGTTGATAAGGTCTAGGACAATCATGACATTGTAGTTGAAAGTGAGGAATGCGGATATTATCGGTAGGTTTGAGATAAGTTTCATTTAGGGTAAAAGCCTGTACTTTTTCCTCTCGGAGAAGTTATTCAAAAACTGCTTTGTGAGTGACAAGAGATCGAATGTTAAGGAAGAGGAAGGTGCCTGCCATGGTGATTGATAACATGAGAAAGGTTGTTTGGATGGGTTTTATATTTACAGATGTGGCCATTCTGGATGTGTTTTGGTAGATGTTATGGAAAGTGAGCAGATGGACCTGTATAAGTGGCAGAAAGTTGTTGGCCAAATAATTGTTGAGCGATTTGGTCGACCTGCATAAGAATATGAGGGCGTAAGAAGGGGTGAATATTTTGTAGAATGAGCGTCGTGAAGCAAAGCAAGTCTTCTACTGTTACGGGTTCTCTTAAGGAGTTTGAAGGAGTTATAGCAGAATCGGTAGTGCGGATTGGGACTGATAGTTAAGGTTTGTCAGTTGGTGGAGCAGTATTTTGGTGTCATTTGTAGCTGTAGGTTGGATGTAGTTGATGGCAGGTATTACACAGAGGTGGTTTCTTAAGGTTGAGGCAGTTGTTGGTTGTATGGTCTTCATTGCAATGTCCACACTGGGGTGAGTTAGGACAGTTTTTTTTGTTACGTGTGAGGCATATGTTTGGCACTGTTCGCAGCGTATAGGGAGTGGGGGTGATGTGCGGGATGATTCAACCCTTTGGATTCTGCGATAAATATAGGCACCATTTTGAATCAGATTGTCTACTGTTTCGTTGGATTGTTTAAGAACTCGTACAAGATAGGTGGTACCTAATTGACACTTGATGCGGATGCACTTATGTACTTCAAAGCATTCGAGTCGTAATTCGTCTAGGATTTCTTCGTCTGAATAGGCTGGTGGAACGCCTTTTATCACTACTGAGAAACATGGGCTGACGTCTAAGTGGTGGTGGTAGTTGTTTCTAGTTTGTGAGAGCGCTTGAATGTTGGCTTTGTCACCAAAAATGTGAAAGCCTGCTTTGTTCCGGATTGTAGAAACGAAGTTTTAGTTTGGAGATTGATTTGATGATTCCGTTTCTAGTGAAGACTATTTCTGATACATTGGCTCTCGGATAATATTTCATGAATTGGATTAAGATATATTTTGGGTTAGAGTATTTGGTGTGAACATTGGTAAGAAGATAATTGAAGGTTGCTGGAGGTTGGTTTGAATCGATGTCCATAGCTTGTTCATAGAGGTCACTTTCGGATGCTTGACTGAACGGAGATCTTGATCGAGGTCGGGGTTGTTTTTTTCTGATTTAGCGATTGTAGTGTATCACCTGATCGTTTTTGAGAATTGGGACCCGTTTTGGGTTTGGCCCCCTTGCACTCCATCGAGTTCAGAGGGGACACACCCACGGATCGCGAAGACTGCGGAGTGGCCGAAGCCAGTGCAATATGAGAACAGAATAACAATGAACAGTCTGGTTGATATCGAAAATATGTGATGAGTTGAGATGATATGATCAAAGGTCTCACCCTCCAGCAGTGAAAAGTACTGTCAATCCTAGTGAGAACGTCTGCTACACAATATCCTTGAAGGCACGTTAACATTTCCCAGCTAGGCTAGGTCAAAATTCAGCTTGTGACGTCAAGCTATTGAGGAAGTTGTCAGCACAAATATTTTTTTTACAAGCTAGCCAACGGCTAGCACCCTGTTAGAGGGTTACACCCTCTTTTAGAAAAGGGAGTTTTATGGAGAATGGGTACTGGATGTATGAAGGATGGTCTATGGGAAGGTAGATATCAATTTTATCTTTATTTAGTAAATCTATAAATAAACACAGGACTTAAGGCTTTTGCAGCCTTAACAATTGGCTTAATAGACATACAAAATAATACAGGGTGCGGCACGTAAAACCGGCCCGTCGTAATATTCTGGTATATTGTGTTTTTGGAAACACTTAAATAATCTACCTTCCTACCATGAGATGGCGTGTCGAGGTCGGGTCGACTTACGTGACCTGCAGCAGTCACGTGCAGCCGCAGCCAGTGAAACTTGTCGAAACCAGTTGAGAAAAAGGCCTGTTGTGTTAAGCCGAGTGAGTGTCAGTGTGTGATAATGCCCGAGCGTGTTGCCATTGTTGAAGGGTTCATTCTCACTGCATCTTTTGTGAAAACAAAGAATTTGTTTCGGGAGAAATTTCCAGGACGTTCTGTGCCAGCAAAAAGCACCATTCAGGAATTGATTGAAAAATGGCGACGTACAGGATCGGTTCAAAATGCTCCCAGGAACAGACGACCATCTGTCTGCACACCTGAATTAAAGATGTAGGTGGAGGAGATAATGACAAGAAGTCCTCGAAAGTTAACCAGGAGATTGAGTCAACAGGTGCATGCGAGTGAGAGAAGTTACAGACGTGTTTTAAGGGGACTGAAGTTAAAACCGTACCGGATAAGTGTTGAGCAAGAACTGAAGGAGCCTGACCTGCAGAAGAGGGTGCATTTCTGTTCATGGCTGTTGAGCAATGTTGCCAGTGGTTTCTTGGATCCACTAATGCTCATCATGAGTTACGAGGCGTGGTTCCACCTTTCTGGGTACGTAAATTCCCACAACAACCGGTATTGGTCGACAGAAAATCCACACGCAATCCACCAGGTACCCTTGCATGATGAGAAGATTGGTGTTTGGTGTGCCATTTCCGCCACACGCGTTATTGGGCCCATATTCTTTGAGACGACAGTGAACAGTGACGTGTATATGGGAATCCTGGAGGAGTTTTATACACACTTGACCGAAGAGGAGCGTCGGTTATGTTACTTTCAACAGGACGGTGCAACATGCCACACATCAGCTGCATCATTGTCCCTTGTGCATGAGATGTTTACACCAGAGAGGACAATCAGCAAAGGTTTGTGGCCTCCTCGGTCACCAGACTTGTCCACGTGTGATTTTTACTTATGGGGACTGTTAAAGGGAAGAGTATACGAAACAAATCCACACACAATTGAAGAACTCAAGACCAGGATCCAGGATGTCACCAATAGCATTACAACACAAGAACTGACAAGGGTATATATGAATCTACTCAATCGTGCTCACATGTGTGTTGAAGTGGGCGGAGGACACTGTCAGCACCTGCTGTGAATGTGAGTAGTCATATTCAATACATTACGTTTCATTTTATGTGTTCACTTTACGGGCCGGTTTTACGTGCCGCACCCTCTACAAACATATAATATACATAACATATAATGAACATAGTATGAGAAAAAAATGTAAAACACATAGAAAAAGGATGATAAATCAAAAAGCGATGGTTAAGAGATAATGAGAGTTATTAGTCAGATGCAGAAGGAAATAAATTAAACACTAGGCCAAAATAGTATCGATTTGTATGACGATAGGGGTGAGAGATGAGATGAGGTGCAAAACACGCCACAACACATAGGAAATGTTAAAAGGACAAATGAGAGCATCTTCTTGCCTGGAGGCGGCTCTAGGCTTGATGGGGACAGGGGGAGCCCATATTAGTGAGAGGAGAATCACTGTGCAGTAGATGGAGCTATGAATGGTTGATGAAAATGAGTATAGAAATCATCGAGGAGGTTTAAGTCTGGGTGATTCGGTGGCAGTGTGTAACAACACAAGGTAAATAATAATGATAATGGCGTATGCATATATCGAGAGGGGGTGGGATGAACTGCTAAATGGTGCATGGCATCTATAAGAAGAGGATGATGATCATGATAACGTTTAGTAACATAAGTAAGTCTGAGTTTTTCGAGATGGTACTGTAATGCAGGGAATGTGATAAGACTGTAAAGATATTGGGTAGGGCTGGGTAATTTGATTCTATGTGCAATTCGGAAGGCATGACGTTCAAGTGTTAGGAGTTTGTTGTAAAAACTGGTTGGGGCAGATACCCAGGCTGTGTGCCCTGTGTGAGAGTTGGGCGGAGAAATGCATTATAAGTAGTGAGAACAGTGGCTGGATTTAAACCCCAGTTAGTGCCAGTTAAACGATTTAGTAAATTTAAAAATTGTATGCTTTACAAGTAACTGATGCCGGGTGCTGCTTCCAAGTTAGATGTTGATCGAATGTTACACCTTGATAAGTTGCTGTCTTACTGGTTTGTATGGGAATCTGGACAACCTGAATGGTTAGTCTATTGGGGTTGTGACGATTTCTAGTTGACTTTTTGGGTGGTAGAAATACGACGGCCTGTGTTTTTAAAGCGTTTATGTGAAGATGCCACTTCGTGCACTAGAGACAAATTGTCTATAGCTGTCTGCAAAAGCGTATTAATTTGTTGCATGGTATTGCCCAGTGCAAGGAAGGAAGTATCGTCAGCGTATTGAAATATGTGCACTTTGTCCGGTAGTGGAGGCATATCGGTGGAGGCATATCGGTGACAAACAGAAGGTATGGAAGTGGAGATAATACCGAACCTTGCGGAACACCAGAGGGGAGAAAAATGGGATGAGATAACTTATTGTTGATAGAAATATATGCAAGTCGGCCAGTCAGAAAATTGTAAATGATGCAAATATATAGGATATGAATACGAAGGCGAATAAGTTTGTAAATGAGACCCAGATGCCAGACCTTGTCAAATGCCTTTACTAAATCGAACAAAACGAGAAAAGACGGTTTGATAGAATTATAATGATTAGTGATCAGACTAGAAAAAGGAAGCAGTTGATCATTGATGGAGAAAGCAGGTCGGAATCCGGCTTGATAAATAGGAAGAATGTGGTGTTCGTCGAAATATTGATGAAGGCGTTTGACCAAGATTCGTTCGAGGATTTTACTGAATGTGGATGTAAACTGTACCCAGACAGCACAATGCACGTATAGTACCCGTATAGTAAGGAGTGTATCGAAAAGTAGTTAGCAACATTGGGGGTGTCGGTGTGCACTTGCGAAGCTGCATAGATGCCAAAACCTGGAAGCACCTGGTGAGTTGAAGTCTTGTAAACGGGTAGCTGCGTGCTTGTTGCTGTGTTTCGAGTTGAATGGGAAATGTCGCGTGTGAAACGGGAAGTGAAGTGGGAAATCCTGAACAATTGGTGCACCGTCAAAGGCATAACATACAATCAGATAGGAAAAAAGTGTGGGATTCATCATACAACTGTGAAATCGGTCATTGAGAAATTAGGTGAACATTAGAGCTTTGAAGATATGCCGAGATCCGCGCGAAAAAAGGGTCCCAGAAACACTGGACTCGACCGTGAAGTTGTGCGGTTGATACACTAAAATCCATCAATGTCTGTGCGGGATTTCGCTATCAAAACGAGAACGTCCATAGAAATGATTCAGCGTATCAAGGCCAGACATAATTTGAAGACCTATAAGAAGCAAGAACGTGCGAAACAAATACCAAAGCAGAGACAAACGGCACAAACAAGAGCCAGCAAGCTGTATGACAACATCGTAAAGTCACCAGAGCGATGTGTGTTGATGGACGATGAAACGTACGTAAAAGAGGACTCAAAAACACTTCCGGGACCCCAATATTATTCTGCACGCAATGCTGGGGATGTATGTGCTGCACAGAGGTACGTTGACGTGGAAAAATTTGGGGAAAAAGTACTGGTATGGCAGGCAATCTGCTCCTGTAGTTTGCGCTCCGGTATTTTTTTTTATGCAGAATCCACCTTAAACGCAGAAGTGTACCGAAAGGAATGTCAAGAAAAAAGACTGCTGCCATTGTATAAAAGGCATGCAATCCCCCCTTGTTTTGGCCCGACTTAGCAACAGCACATTATGCTAAGACGACAGTACAGTGGCTCAATGAACAGAACATCGAGTTTGTAGGGAAACATATAAATCCACCAAACTGCCCACAACTGCGTCCAATCGAAAGATATTGGGCAATTGTCAAACGCAACTTCCGAAAGAATGATGAACCAGTGCGCAACATGGCGGACTTCAAGAGAAACTGGGCTGCAGCATCGAGGAAATGCACCGTCGAGACTGTGCAACGGTTAATAGCTGGAATTAAACAGAAACTACGTTCATATGTACGACGGGACATGTAAGTTGTATTTTCTTTGTCATGTAGATACATAGAGGTTCTCTATTAATAAAAATGGGGGCTTGCTTCACTTTTTGTCTTTTCTTCTGACTTTCCTGACATATGCAATGTTGCTAACTGCTTTTCGATACACTCCTTACATGTACAATTGCACGGATGCAACGTGTGTATCATCTGTATAAATGCACGCCTCTACATGTGATGCACATATACGTCACAGGTCCTATTCGACATCTTCATGTGCACAGGACATGTGCAATGCACTCGTACACGTCCTGCACAAGTGGTTTACCGCGCAGGTGATATACAAGTAGGACAGAGGTGATTTACACGTAACACACAAGTGATTTACATGTTACACACAGGTGATTTACACGCAGTAACCAGGTGATTTACATGTAGGACAGAGATGATTTACATGTAAGACAGATGATTTACACGTAGCATATATTTGATTTACACGCAGCACTCAGATGATTTACATGTAAGACAGAGATCATTTACACGTAGCACACAGGTGATTTACACGCAGTACCCGGATGACTTACATGTAGGACAGGTGATTTACACGTGGCACATAGATGATTTACACGAGTACCCAGATGATTTACATGTACGACAGAGGAGATTTACACGTAGCACACAGGTGATTTACACGCAGTACCCACATGACTTACATGTAGGACACAGGTGACTTCCTCCTAGTGCAGAGGTGATGTAAAAGCATATTCGAGATGCAACGATAAAAAAAGAGTTTATATATATTTGGTGCCTTACGCAGTAACACCATCTATAACACCGAAGATTTTTTTGCTAGCCCAAAGCTAGCCCCATCCAAGGGTTATACCCTCGACTCGGGAAGAGGTAATCAGGAAAATGGGATATAGACTACTTTTGTTGGGATAAGTGATATTGGTTTATTTATTTATTTATTTATTTATTTATTTATTAACATGTAATTTTCATTGGATTTTATGATCTTGTGATCATAAACATTAGCATAGGGTAGATATGGAATGATTATGTTGTATGAAAGTAATGAGTACGTGCAATACACATCACAACACATAGGTGAGGTTAGAAGAACAAGTGAGGTTATTTTCTCGGTAAGACAGTTGGTGCCCTGTTAGTACAGTAGGATTACTGTGGATGGTGTGATGGAAAGATAAAATGTGATTGAATATCGAGATGAAATGCATCGAGAAGAGGAATGTCGGGATGATTCGGAGGGACAGTGTAGCAATAGAGGGTAAAAATCAGATATAGAGGGGTGGGGCGTAAGGGTATGATAGTAACGAAGTCGGCTGCAGTATATACTGTGTCCATGAGTAGAGAGTGGTTCATTGTCAATCGATCAATGATATATTTTAAGCGAAGATGTTCTATGTGGGAAAGAAGTGTCGGAAAAGTAATGCGACTATAGAGATCGGCAGTGGGGCTAGGTAAGGATATACGGTACGCGATTCGGAAGGCATGATGTTCTAAGATTTGTAGTTTTTTATATAAATGAAGGGTGCTGCAGGTATCCAGGCTGTGAATCCGTAAGTCAGTACTGGTCGGAGAAAGACTTTATACGTAGTGAGAACTGTAGATGCTTTGAGACCCCAATTGGTACCAGTCAAACGGCGGAGTAGGGTAATTCGATTATTGGCTTTGGACAAAATAGATTTTAAGTGAGGTCTCCAGATGAGATGTTTGTCCAAGAGAAGTCCGAGATATTTGGCTGTGTTGGAAGTGTGAATTCTTGTTCCGTGAACGGAAACATTCAGCAGTGTTGGGTTGCGGTGGACCCTAATGCGTTTGCCACGAGGCACAAAAACAATTGCTTTAGTTTTGTCGGCGTTGATCTTAAGTCGCCATTTGGAACATCAGGATGTGAATAGATTGATAGCTTCCTAAAGATGTTTGTTGATGTGCTGTATGGTTTTGCCAAGTGCCAGGAATGCAGTGTCGTCCGCGTATTGAAAAGTGCTGATAGTTGCTGGAAGAGATGGAATATCTGACACATAGAGAAGGTAAAGAAGCGGAGACAAAGCAGATCCCTGTGGAACGCCTGAATGTAAAATGACTGGATGAGATAATGCATTGTTAATGGAGATGTCGCAATGCGTCCAGTGATAAAATTGAATATCAATCGTATGTAGGTGAGAGGCAGATTACATTTACTAAGTTTGTAGACCAGGCCGTGGTTCCAAACAGTATCAAAGGCTTTCTCTAAGTCGAAAAGAACCAGACAAGAAGGTTAGGTGGAGAGAAATTGATTGTAAATACGGTTTACAAGGCGAAGTATCTGATCATTTATACTGAATTGAGGGAGAAATCCGGCCTGATAAAGAGGTAACAGGCAATGATCGGTGCAGTAAGCGTGGAGGCGCGTAACTAGAATTTGTTCGAAGATTTTCCTGAATGTACTGGTTAACTGAATGGTGCGGTAAAAAGAAACAACATTGGTAGGTTTGTTAGGTTTCGGAAACATTAAAGTTTTGGACATTTCCCATGTGATAGGAAAGAAACCCGTGCGGAGTATGTATGTGAAGAGTAGAGCCAGGAAATGAAGGACTCAGTAAGGGGCTTCTTTAATATGCCGGTAAGAGATATTGTCCATGCCAGGTGCACTGTTGCGTTTTCGTTTGGTGACAGTTAGAATGTTATCGACTGTGATCGTTGATGTAAGTTCTTGATTATGACCCAATGTGTGAGTGAGTGCGGGCTGGACATGTGGAGATTGAAAATCAATTAGATCAACGGAATGTCGAGGATAAGGATGTGTTAAAAACGGGGTGAATATATTCTGCTGATAAGTAGCGAAAGCTTTTGCCTTGTCAGTATCAGTTTGAAGCGGTTGATTGTGAAGAAGAATAGGATAAGTAGTGATACTAAGTTTGCCGCTGAGTTGATTGAACCTTTTCCAGTACTGCGTTGGATGGGAAGTATCAGCTAGCGTATTACAAGTTTTAACCCACTGCCGATATTTATAGGTTGTGATGTAATTGGTGACGATGCGTAGCATGTATCGGTGGTGAACTAATGATTCTCGGTTTCCCGTACGCTCGTAGTCTCGATAGAACTGACGAGATCTACGTATGAGCGGAAGTTAGTGCGGAGGTAATTTTGGACTGTATGGGTTTGAACTGGATATAGGAATGAAGTTATTGGAGGCCTGATTGATTGTACTGGTTAGAAGATTAAGACAGTTATACATATCGTCTTCTGATGTTGGTTCGGGAATGTTAGAAATTTTGCAGTTAGGAAATTTCGATATCCGATCCAGTCTGCTTTGTTATAGTTGAGAGATTTGCGTGTTAAACTTTTGCGGTTGGAGGTATTAGGATGCAAGCGGTTGATGGTAAGCTTGATTGGTAAGTGATCACTGCCTATTGGATCCAGCACTTCTACGGTACAGGAAGAGAGTAAGTTTGTAGAAGTAATTACAACATCAGTTGTGGCTTGAGATTATGGGCGGGTGTGCTTAGGTAGCTGATGAAGAGTACCAGTGGGGTGAGTTATGAGGAAGTTGAGAAAAGTCTGTCGCTGTTTAGGTGTTCTGCTATGGATATTGACGTTGGCCATTATGATATAATATGGGAAGTTATTTGAAATATACTGGAAGAAATCTATCGGAATAATATGACCAGGTCGAACATAAATTGTAGCAAGAGTGATATACAAGTTTTTGAATTAGAGAATTGTTATTAAGTACTCTGGAAGATTTTGCTGTGGAAATTCGTAATGACGACACGGTATAGAAGGGGTCTTTTCTTGTGAGGGGATATCCAGATATTTTGCAAGAGCTTCGAGGTGTAAGGTGAGTCTCATTGAGAAGAAAACCTGAAGTGTAGTGCTCTTGCAGTAGAAGTGCGAAGAGTGGTTTGTGCTGGATGAGGGAACTGATGTTAACAAGTATAAAGGATAATGCCATGATGATTCGCAAGAAAAGGAAGATGGAATTAGACTTCGGTTTTAAGTGGACTGACATGAAAGTATACTATATGTCCGCTTTAAGTAGCATGGAAGTTCATATGAAATATTGCACGTGTTGAGTATTGGAGTTGTAGGATGTGAGGGCGGTGGAAATGATGAATATTTTGAAGTGTGAGTGTGATAAAAGCAAGGAGTTGTTCAACAGTGACGGCCTGGTGTTTGTCAGTAGGTATGGAAGAAGACGGAATGGGCTTGGTGTGATGCTGCATAAGAACAGTCATTTCAGGTTTGGTTGGTTCCGGAGGAGGTCGCTGCTTGCATTTGTAAATGAATGCTGGATGCTGCTCATGACAGGTTTGAGGTTGAGCAAGGTTTTGACATTGTCTCGTATTGTGTGGTCCGGAGCAGTACCCACAGATTGGCTGGTTCGGACATTTATCAGTAGAGTGAGCATTATATTTTTGACATCTTTCACAGCGTAAGGGTAGTGGTGGCTGAGATCTAGAAGGCTCGACTCTATGGCGTTTACGATATATGTATGCCCCATTTGGCAGAAGATCGTCGATGGTCTCTTGAGAGTGTGTAAGCACTCTCACCATATATGTTAAGCCGTTATTGTTACGAATGCGAATGCATTTGGTTATGATATAGCCTTCTAGTGTAAGTTCGTCAGTGACTTCTTGGTCAGTAATATCAGTGTCTACGCCTTGAATTACAACTGACAGTAAAGGCTCTTTACGTGGTGGGGTCCGTTGTTTGAGCGGTTTTTCTGCTAGCCTAGTGAGTGTAGTGCCTTTCCCAAAGATTTCGAATCCATGTTTATTGAGCACGGTAGTTCGAAAGTTTGGATCGGGAGTCCGTAAGATAGTGCCGTTACGTGTAGGTATGATTTGAGTGATGTTAGCGCCTGGTATGTATTTAACTAGTTGCTTGTACAGATGGTGTGCCTGTGAGTACTTTGGATCAAAGTTGGTAAGCAGAAACTGATAAGTTTGTGGACGAGTGGTCTCTTAATTCGGGAAAATTTTCGAGGTCCATTACAAGACCTGATTCACTGGCTGATTCTGACAAGTCGCCTTGATGAATTTTCTTTGATGGCGGTGACTTATGATGGTCAGTATAGGGTTTCCCGATTAACGACCTAGCAGGACTGGTTTCACGACTCGTACTCGGATTGTTGGCACCTTTCCGTTTTGCTCCTGAAGCAGTAGCAGAAGGGGCAGCTACAACCATAGGTAGGCCTTCATGATGCCCTAGGTCCCGTGAAGTATCAAGGGACATGATATTGATCTTTGGCCCGAAGGGCGTAAACAAAGCAGTGTGAACCTAACTGTATGATGATGAGATGATAATATTAACAAAGGTTAGACTACCCGTTTGGATAGTAGTCTATGTTGAGTAGTTCCCGTTGCCTTTACAGTAGAACCAGACGCCCTTGGCTGGATCAGTCTGACGTCACGTTCACTTGAGAAGGAACGATAGAGTGTCCGGGATGAGGAACAGGAAAGTAAACGTACAAAAGACAGCTTTCAGATGTATGGTACGTCAATAGCTGGTGAGATCGATTAGAGTATCGATTTAAATATGTTGAACACCAAAGATTTTTTTGTTTGTTTACCCGTTCAAAGGGTTGCGCCCTTTCTTCGATAAGAGATAGAGAGAATAGTATTAGAGATCTAAGTATCATGAGAGGGTCTAGGTGCTATTTAATTATCAATTTATTTGAAACTTTATTCATTTTCATGGGGAGGGTCATCAATTGTGTGAGGACAAGCCTCAGTTGCGGTGGGTGCTGGTCCAGACTGGCTGGCTGGCATAAAAGTTATGATCTTACTGGAACTGCGGTGCCTGAAATGAATAGAGACATCAAACATATGGTGGTTATTTGAATACATGAAGAGCTATGAAAGCATTATATTTAACATCTAAATATATGATTGTTATTAGATCTGTAATGATGGATGGTATGAGGGTGAAGTGCTACGACGCCACAACACATGGGTGACGTTAGTAAAACAAATGCTGTTATCTTCTGTTCCTGGGGCGACGCAGGAACTGACGGAGACAAAGGCAGCCCTGTTAGTGGATGGTTTTACTGTGCATGAGATGGATAGATGAATGGTAAAACTGTGCCAGGATGATAAATGTCAAAAACTTCTAGATCAATGTTGTCTTGGCCAATGTTGAGATGATAAAGGGTCATCAGATGCTGAAGAGGTGTGGGATAATATACAGCGGGAGTGTCATAGTCCCGGTCATTGCGGAGAATGCTCAGGAATATGGGATGAGCAGCTTCAATGCGTTTCTGAATGTACTTTGAGCGGAGGACCTCAAAATGTGATAATAGTGGTGAAAATTGATGCGTTCATAAAGAAGGCGTATCGGATGCGGGAGACGGATGCAAAAGGCTAAACGAAACGCATGGCTAACTTAACGTTTAAGAATGGCTAACTTAACATAATATTTAGAGGGAGCTGATATCCAGGTTGTGTGGCCATAAGTTAGAATTGGGCGCATGAAAACCATGTATGTATTGAGAAGGAGAAGAGAATTTAGGCCCCTCGTGGTATCTGTTAGACGCTTTAGTAAATTGAGTCGGTTTTTTGCTTTCTCGATAATAGTAAGAAGATGAGGCATCCAAGTAAGCTTGGAGTCAAATACAACGCCAGGATATTTAAGAGTACTATGAATTGTAACCGGACTGTTGTCAACATGGAGACGTAGCAAGTGGGGATTTCGGTGGACGCGTGATCGTCGTCCAGATGGTAAGAAAACGATCGCTTGCGTTTTCGCAGCATTACTTGCCAATCGCCAGATGTCGCACCAGTCGACAAAAGCATCAATGGCCAGTTGAAGTCTATATTGAATAGAAGTAATTGTCCGACCGACAGCCAGAAATGCTGTATCGTCAGCAAATTGGAAAAGCTATACGTAAGGGGTAGTGGGCAAGTCGGATGCATACATCAAATATAATAGGCGTGAAAGAGAAGATCTCTGTGGTACGCCAGAATTCAAAAGAATTGGAAAGGACAGAGCATCATTGATGGAGATGTAGGCAAGTCGGGCTGTAAGGAAGGAATGTATAACTCTGATGTAAGAGCGGAGAAGTTGAAAAGAGTATAACTTGTATATAAGACTCTGGTGCCAAACTTTATTGAACGCCATTTCTAGATCGAAGGTGACCAGACTAGATTGATTGCCTCGATTGAATTGGTTATATATAGAAGTACTGAGACGTAACAGGGGATGTAGAATGCTAAAGTTGGTCGAAACCCAGCTTGGTGCAACGGAAGTATCTCGTGATACTGCAAATGGTCATGGAGGCGGCGGACTAATATCCTTTCCAAAATTTTGATTAGTGTAGATGTTAGTTGTATCAGCCGATAAGACGTGAGGTCAGATGGAGGCTTATTAGGCTTTGGAAAAAGTAAGACTTTTGAGTACTTCCAAGTTATGGGGAAAAAACAGTTCGAAGTATGAATGTATAAATGATACTTAGTATAGTGAAGACAACAGGAGAGGCGTTCTTAATCAGTGTATAGGTAATAGCGTCAAAGCCTGGAGCGGAATTTCGTTTGTTGAAGAGTGTGGCCTGTATATCAGTAGGTTGAATCGGTACTGCAAGTGGATGATCTAACTCCATGGCGTGATTGGGATTAGGTTGTAAATGTGGTAAGTTGGGGTCAGATCGACTATCCACAGCTGCGGATGTAGTGGAGTATGCCAACCAGGTAGAGGAATGAAGATATTTTTAAAGTGTTGGGCACATGTGTTAGCTTTGTCTTGATCAGAATATAATGCTTGTTGATTAACAACTAATGGGTAGCGCGTCCGTTGAAATTTTCCGATGGGCTGATTGAACTGTCGCCAATATTTGGTAGGATGTGTGTTTTCGTTGAGTTTGTTGTACGTTCTGGTCCATAGAAGGCGTTTGTATGCAACGATATAATTGTGAGTGATGCGCAGATACTGTCTATGGAGGCAAAATGCTTCTAGGTTACGACTGCGTGTGTATTCTCTGTAAGCACGCCGAGCTGCAGTAATGAGAGGTAGGTATCTTGGAGGAAGTTTAGGTTTATGCGGAGTAATATAGTTAGTTGTAATATGCTCTTGGGCTGCTGTTTGTAAAGTCTGAGTGAGTTGGGTAACGGCGTTGTCAAGGTCATCTTGTGACGTTAGGACAAAATTAGCAGAGAGTGAGTGTGTAATGGTCTCATAATAGGCTGGCCAGTTAGCCTGATGATATAGATACACTTTCTTCTTGGGTATGGTATTGTGTGGAGAAGCATTGGTAGTTAATGATAGCTTGATGGGAATATGATCGCTCCCAAAAGAATCTAAAACGTCAATAGTGATGTGAGAGTTGATCGCTGTGGAATAAATTACGATATCTGGTGTGGTGTTGCTAGAGAGGCGAGTTGGCTGTGGTAGAACATGAAAGGTGCCGGTGATATGAAGACTGATAAAATCCAAAAATCGCTGGTTCTCATGTTGAGGTCTACTATGAAAATTGATGTCTGCCATGATAATGAATTTCCGGTAGCTATCGCAGAGGTATTAAAAGAATTGTTAAGGTATATCGTGTCTCGGCCTGACATAGATGATTGCGAAAGCTATTGTATGACCTTTGAGATATAATAATACAACATTATATTCTGGCAACTGCAAGGTGTGTGGTAGGGTAATAGTGCGATGTGGTATGCGATATTGTAAACCAATGGCTGTTCCACCGTGTAGACGTGCGCCGCTGGGACCATCGTGTCTGTGGAGAGTATATTTGGGGACAAAGCAGGTTATGTAGGGAGCTAGAAATGTTTTATTGAGTGCAAAAGCGGCGATATTCTCTTCCAAAAGAAGTGGCTGAAGCAGCACTTGATGCGTGAGGAGAGACCGTATGTTAAGAAATAACAGGTTGTATGCCATAATGTAGAGAACAAGAAGAATGGTAGTACTATAGAGACGACAAGTCATGTTCAGGCAGTTGATTTAGTAGGTTGTATTTGGAAATGGATGTTGGATCCGCTGTATGTGGCATGTAGTTGGAGATTATAGAGAAGTTTAGCAGAGTAAATGATTTGATTGAGAACATGCGGGCGTTGAAATGGCAGAATGTTTTGTAAGGTCAAAGTTAAGAGTCGTAATAGATCTTCTGCTGTAACAGGATGTGTCAGTGAGTTTGCCGGTGGAGTAGGGTCATCGGAAGTTTTGATGGGAGCTAGTAATTCTGGCTTATCAGGGGTAGGAGCAGGCTTGCCACGACAGCGATAACTGTAAGTTGGATGTTTTTTAGGACACGTGGTGCATTGAGGAAGTGCACTTGAATATGGACAATTTCGGTTCAGATGACTCCCGCTACAACATCTGCATTTAAAAGTGTTGGTGCAGTTATGAGTGTAATGATCATTATACGTCTGGCGTTTCTCGCAGCGGGTTGGAAGCGGAGGAGGCGTTCGAGACGGTTCTGCTCTGTAACAGCGGCGATATACATAGGCACCATTAGCTAAGAGATGATCAATGATTTGTTCTTGGTCGGTCAAGACACGAACAAGGTAGGTAGGGCCAATGTTGTTACGTATCCTAATACATTTCTTGATTTCGAGACCCTCGTAGCGAAGCTCATCAAATCTCATCGTCGGTGAGTTCAGGTTCAATGCCCCTGATAACAACTGATAGCAATGGTGGACGACGAGGAGGTGGAGTGATTTTCGTTGGCTCGGGGGAGAGAGGCGTCAACACTGCCTGCGGTCCAAAGATTTCAAAGATAGCTTTGTTTCCAACATGTGTATGAAAGTTAGGATTAGGAGATTTTAAGATGATGCCGCCCCTCGTAGGTATAATATGATGCACATCTGCGCATGGTACATATTTATTGATTTGCATAAAGATTGATCGTGCAGTTCGGTACTTAGCGTCGAAGTTCTTTAATATGAAATTATACATTGTAAGTTGATTAGCTGGCAAAGTGGGAGATGGTGGAGCATTAGCCCAGCCCATCTCTGCGTTTCTCACATTCATTGAGGCAGTGGAACCTTCTCCATCAGAGCTATAATGTCTTGGTTTCTTAGACTATGATTGCTTGGAGTGTCCGATTTGAGATCGTGAGCGAGATCGAGCCTCAGCCTGTTTCGAGGTATCTGCTTTAGTAGTCTTCGTACCAGCAGAATGACCTGTTTTCGTGGCTGTACCCTTCGCTCCCGTCGGGGAGGGGGGCATGATGATGGTTTAATCTAGCAGAATATATAACCTGAATGTTCGAGGCAATCGTATGGAGTAGGTGCTAGGTGAAGCCCACTGTGGCTCTCACTTGAGGCAGCAATACGTCCTCGCGGAGATGTCGGTCAGTGCAAGGACTGGCCCTCCACAAAAAAGATGAAGAAAAGAATAGGTGATCATGGCATTGGGATACCACTTGAGTCAACAATACGCACTGCAAGGGGATGTCGATTGTCTTTAGCAGAACAATCCTCCCTGAATGAACAAAAGTACTATTAGTTGCTCGCAAAGCATTAGTAATCGTTCTCAGACCTATGAATCGATGATCGATTCTGAATTCTGAGTTGAGTTGATCAACACCAAATTTGTTTTTTATTTTTTATTAAGCTAGCTTGAAAGCTAGCTACCTCTAAGAGGGGTACACCGTCTTTCAGGGATGGGAAGCTACAGGAAAAATTTTGGTGCATGGATTATTTGTGGATGTTCTAAAGGAGGCTAGAGTACCAGGTCATAGTTTTCATTATATACATTTATTTATTTATTAAATCAAAATAACAAGGACATTATGATCTTTGCGATCATAATCATTATGACATAGGTAGTAGAAGGAATTGGGAACATAGTCATATTACAAATACAATACAAATATTTTAGTACGGTACAAAGATTATAACACATAATATAAGCAGGGTATAAGAAGATATTTACAGACAAATTTGAAAGATACATAGTGATGGAAAGGGCAAAACAATGAATGAAGCAAAGTGAAGAGTAAAAAGGTGGTAAGATTCTATTTAGTCGGCTAGGAAAATATGTTATGAGCATGATAGATGGCATGAGATGCAGACACGTCACAACACTAAGAAGATGTTAAGTAAACGAATGCAGTTAACTTCTGCCTAGGGGCGACTCTAGGCTGATGAAGACATGGGGAAGCCCTGTTAGTAACAGAGGAAATCACTGTGCGAAATAAGATGGAAATGTATGAGGTAGATGAGCATGAATGCAAAAGTCCTCTATGAGAGCATGAGCTGGATGATTAGGAGGTAATGTGTAATAATATAGCGTGAAGAGTAAATGTAGAGGTGTATAGGTATAGCGTGCTCGGTAGGGATGGAGTGTAAGATAATGAATGGTGTCAAAAAGAAGTGGCTGGTAATGAGTGAAGCGGTCGGTAATGAACTTGCAGCGTAAAGTTTCTAGGTGATACTTGAGAATAGGAAAAGAAATACGAGAATATAAGTCTTCTGTAGGACTAGGCAATGAGATGCGAAAAGCAATTCTAAATGCATGACGTTCGAGAATGGCAAGTTTTTCGTAATATGAGGTTGGTGCAGAGATCCAGGCAGGAAAACCATATGTCAGTACTGGTCTAAGAAAGACTTTGTAAGTGTTAAGAACAAGATTCGAAGAGAGACCAAATGTGGTACCTGTTAAACGTTTCAGAAGATTAAGTCTGTTATATCCTTTTTCCTTCACTGAATTGAGATGTGGTGTCCAGGTGAGGTGGTGGTCGAATATGATGCCTAGATAGGTAACTGTTTTGGTAGGATGTAACGGTACGTTATTGACTTGTAAGGATAGCTTGGAAGGATTCCGATGGACCTTCGTACGTTTTCGGGGTGAAATGAAACCGATGGCTTGTGTCTTGGCAGCATTGGTGGTCAGTTGCCAAGTGTGGCAACAGTCGGTGAAACGATTAATTGCTTCCTGAAGAGCAAGATTGATTTGTGCTATTGTCAACACCAGGCAGGCAAGCAGGCATTTTCTTGACGGGTGTTTGATTTGAGAAGTTTCAGGCTAATGCCCATGCCTTCTATCTGTGTGGTTTTTCCTTCGCTGTTTTTTTTTCTCTATGTAATATTTGGGATTGGAGATTATCAATGCGGATTTAGACGGAATCGATCAACTATCGACCAAATATTTACCATTCGCCAAATACTCGAAAAAAAGTGGGAATACAATACCCCGGTACATCAACTATTTATTGATTTTAGAAAGGCGTACGACTCGGTTAGGAGAGAAACATTATACAACGTCCTTACAGAACTTGGAATACCGAGAAAGCTAATTAAATTAATTAAGATATGTTTAAATGAATCCCAAAGTAAAGTCCGGGTAGGAAAATTTTTGTCCACGAGCTTTCACGTCGAAAATGGCCTGAAACAAGGAGATGCGTTGTCGCCATTATTATTTAACTTCGTTTTGGAATACGCTATAAGGAAAATCAAAGATAGCAACCAGGGCTTAGAATTGAACGGTATTCACCAGGTTATGGCATATGCTGATGACGTAAATTTAATAGGTGATGATAGGAGAACAATAGAAAGAAATGCAGAGATCTTATTAAACACTTGCAGGGACATGGGTTTAGAAGTAAATGCAGATAAAACTAAATACATGGAAGTGCGTCGGGACCGGAACACAGCAAACTATGGATGCGTTAAAATATTAAATAATAATTTTGATAAAGTGGATAGTTTCAAATACCTAGGATCAATATTAACAGAGGAAAATCATATTCACGAAGAAATTAAATGTCGACTAAAAGCAGGGAATTCGTGTTACTATTCGGTTCAAAATCTCTTGTCGTCGCGAATTCTGTCGAGAAATTTCAAGCTTAAAATATACAAAACGGTAATCATGCCTGTTGTTCTGTATGGCTGCGAAACATGGTCACTTACTCTCAGGGAAGAACAGAGACTAAAAGTATTTGAGAACAAGATCCTGAGACGAATATTCGGACCCAAGAGGAACGGGAATGGGGAATGGCGGAAACTTCATAACGAGGAACTACATAATTTATATGGTTTATCCAACATTGTTAGGGTCGTGAAGTCTAGGAGGCTTAGGTGGGCGGGTCATGTAGCTAGAATGGAAGAAAGTAGAAACGCTTTCAAAGTCTTGACAGGAAGACCAATCGGAAATCGACCATTAGGAAGACCTAGGCGCAGATGGGAGGACAATATTAAGAAGGATCTCGCAGAGATTGGAATACAAAGTAGAAACTGGATGCAGTTAGCTAAGGATAGAAGTCAGTGGAGAGCTTTTGTGAACGCGGCATTGAACCTTCGGGTTCCATAGGCCATAGAGTTAGTTAGTTAGTTAGTTAGTATGTAATATTTGGGATCGCGACTATCGCCGATCCCTGGAGTTATTATCTTGGGAGGTGCTTCACTACTGTGGGTCCTTAGGCATTCGGTACATTTATCGCGGTGGATTTCTTGTTCCTATTGTGTTGATTGTTGGATTGGTTGATTGGCGGACATTCCTCCAGAATTTGGCTGAATGTTTAGTTCGTAGTTCTTGGAGTAGCGGTAATTCGAGGTCTTCATGGATTTGCAGGATACGTGTATCCCTTGAGTGTCCAGTGATGGCACGTGCTGCTTTGTTTTGGACCACCTGAACGTGGTAAAGGTGTGTTGGGAATGTATGTTGCCATGCGGGATGGGCATACATCAGGATGGGAAGGATGCACATCTGATATACATGCCGTTTTGTTTCTAAGGTTAGTTGAGGACTTAGAAGGATAGGTAAAAGGGCTTTGAACCGTACTGTAGCTCTCTGGGCTGTAGTCTTCAGGTGGTCCGCAAATGAGAAACGTCTGTCTAAGGTTACTCCAAGGTATTTGGCTTTTGGTTGTGGAGGAATATCGACTCAATTGAGCGAGAAGTTGTAGTCCCTCTCGGAGATGTTATGTGTAAGTCCACGAGGGCGGTCTTGTCGGCATTCACCTTGATTTTCCAATTGTTAGCCCATGTATCCAGGAGCTCAATGTGTCTTCTCAGGTACAGCTCAGCGTATCAAAAATTTCGGTGACTGGCAAAGATTGCCGTGTGATCTGCGAATGTAGCAGTATGGTGGTCCTCGTTGTTGGGAGGTCTGCTGTGTAAATATTGTAGAGTATTGGAGACAGACAGGATCCCTGTGGCACTCCAGCTCTAATTCTTCTTGGTTCCGTGAGATGGTTGGCATGGTAGACACGAAATGTTCGGTTTGTTAGGTAGCTCATCAGGGTTTTGACTTGATACTGTGGCAACTGAGCTTTGTGTAGTTTATGCAGCAACCCATCATGCCACACCTTATCGAAGGCTTTTCCTATGTCTAGGAATAGTCCCAAGGTGTGGCCGCGCTCATTAAACTGATATGTGTTCAGTCACTCTGACTAGCTGTAGTGTTGTTCCGTGACCTGGTCGGAATCCGTATTGGTGTTCTGGTAAAATGTTGCCATCTTCGATTTTCTTTATCAGCTTGGATTGGAGGACCCGTTCTACCACTTTACTGATGTGTGATAGCAAGCTGATAGGTCGATAGTTCTTTGGTTCCGACCGTGCTGCGCTTGGTTTCGGAATCATGATCACTCGGGCTTCTTTCCACGCTGGAGGAAAGTATCCTAGGCAAAATATTGCATTTTTGATCCTGCAGAGGACTACCATAACTTTTCGAGGGGCATGTTTTAGTGCCAATGGGGGAATCCTGTCAGGCCCTGCTGCTCTGTGTGGGTTGAGCTTCTGGATGATCTTTCTGATGGCTCTGGGAGTGGTAAGGTCTTCAGATGATGCATTTGCTGGTTGATTGATGTGGTGAATGCTTCCTTGCAACTCTTCTAGGATTCCTGCTGCAACCGGTGTGTTGTTTTCAGTGAAAACTTCTTCCTAGTGATCGGCGAAGAGACTGGCTTGCTGATCCGGGGTGTACACTAGGCCTTGTGGGCCTCATAGTGGCTGTGTCTTCGGTTGTGCTGCGGTTCGCTTTAAGGAGCGGAGAAGTCGCCAGAAGTCCCTGGATGGAGCGTGTAGTTCCTGGAGTCTTTCGTTCCATTTTTGAAGGCGGATCCTGGTGAGTCGTTTCTTCACTCGAGCCGTTAATGCGTTCCAGAGTATTTTATATTGTGGATGGCGAGTGGACTGCCACTTTTTCCTGGTCCATTGCTTTAGATGTATGAGAGCTGTGGTCCGAAGATCTTCTGGCGTCTGCTGTGCTGGATGACTCTGTTGTGTTGTGGTGGCCATGCGATATGCTGATTGAATCGAGGCAGTAAGTGAAGCCACCGTTTCGTCTAGTTCTTCGGGAGTGTCTACCGGCAGCCTTGGATCTACCATTGCTTCTAGGCTCGTTGTATATGCATCCCAGTTGGTGGTGTGGAGCGTAGGGAGTTGCCTTCCTGTCACTTGTGTCCTTATCGCTATTGTTAGTAGCACAGGGATTTGATCCGATTCTAGCGCTACCAATGCGTGTGGTCCATCTGTTATTGCTGTGTTGACGAACAGAAGCATGTCTAGAACGTCCGGGTTTCCACCGTTCCTCGGGAAGTGAGTGAGGTCTGGTGGTGCTGTTGCTAGGAAGTCCAAGTGTCGAAGGGCTCTGTACATCACTCTGCCGTTCTGGTTGGAGACTCTAGAGTTCCAAGCAGGTGCTTGCAATTGAAGTCTCCTCCCAGTAGTACTCGGTGTCCCAGTTGGCGAAGCTGGTGAAGATCGGGTACGTGGAGTAGTGTGTTTGGTTTCTTGTAGACGGAGACTACATGTAGTGTTCCGTCCAGGGAGTGTGGAGTTACTCCGGTAGCTTCAATACACTGCAGGGGCGGTAGCTGAAGTTCGTCATGGGGTAGTTGTTGTTTCACTAGGACGGCTGTTCCTCCCTTACGGCCTTGTCTGTGTGTTCTGTAAACTGCATAGTTCCTGATCTTGAAGGGTATGGGTGGGTGGAGGTGGGTTTCACTGAGTAACATCACATCAACTGCCTCCCGTGTGAGGAAGTCTTTGAGCTCCATTTGGCTGTCCTTGATTCCTTCGGCGTCTCAGCACGCCACACGTAGGTGTCTGGAGATCTGATGATTAGGCCGTGCCATCATCGACGAGGTCTGCAAAGATTTCTAGCAGGGAGGTCATCTTGACGATGGGGTCAGTCTCCGTGGAGATTTTGCGAAGTCCTGTCTTTAGTTTGGTCAGAATGTTCTTGAGGTAAAGCCCCTGGAACAGCTGCATGATCTCTTTCACGGTTGTGGCAAGGGAAGGTTCACTAGTTGTTTGTTCTTCTGCTTTAGCTGGTTGTAGTGGTCTGGTGTCATCTTGGCGCTCTGTGGAGTGGGTTTTCGGGAGCTGATCATCTGTGGCGGCTGGACTCTGGTTCTTGGTGGGATTTTCTGCTAGTGGTGGGTTCCCTGTGTTGGTTTCCTTTGACGGTGGGGCAGCTGCTCCTGATGAGTGGCTGTCTCTTTGTATCCTTGTTGTTGATTGGGTCTGCTTGGGATCTCGTGCTGGTTGGGACATCTGGGTGTTCTTTCGGGCTTTGGTGGCTTTTAAGTACTCACATCCGAGGTAATTGGCGGGATGTTTTCCTCCACAATTGGCGCATGTTGCCGGCGTATTCCTGGTCTTCTTAGGACATTCCTTAGTGTGGTGCGGGCCACTACACTTTAACACCTGGCTGTGGCGTTGCACGTTGTTTGGGAGTGTCCCGTTCGTTGGCAACGGTAACACTGGAGCAGTTCTGTCCCTCTTTTTTATTTTATTTTATTTTTTTACCATGCAAAACCCGTAGAAGGGAATGCCTTCTCTTGGGAGTGAAGTTAATTTATATAGGGAAACTAGGGATAAAGTGGAAGGACAAACAGGTTTTATTTCATTTATTTGATATCTTTATTTATTCATTATATGGGGATCTTTATTCATCAATTGATTAAGAATCGTCAGTCAACGTATGTTCATTATTTGTCATTGTGTATGAATGATGGGATGAAAGATGCAGTGCATATCAGACGCCACAACACAGTGATATTGATTAGTTAGACAGATGAAGGGTTATCTTTTTGTGCCGGGGCGACTCGGCACATAATGAGAGACAGTATGATGCCCTTGTTATTGCAAATTAAGGTGCAAAAGATGGATAGATGTTGGGTGATAAATCTGGTGGTTGATATACTAGTAGAAAGTCGCCTATGCGTTCGTCAGGATGTGTAAGAACATACATTGTAACTAAGTGCTGAAGTGGCGTAGGTTGTAGACGAGATGGAACGTCTTGTTCAGCATCGATACGTATACTACTGCGAAGGATGGGATGGCCTTGCCTCCAACGGGTAGTGATGTACCTGGTACGCAATTTTTCTAAATGAAGAAGATGTGGAAATAGAATACGATCATAGAGTAGCCGGGTAGGACTAGGCAGTTTGATGCGATATGCCAGTCGTAATGCATGTCTTTCAATTATCTGGAGGGGGTGTAGAATTTGTTATTGGCATTAAGCAATGCGATGTGTCCATGGAGTATAGATGGTCGTAAGAAGACTTTGTAAGTATTTAACACCGTATCTTGATGAAGGCCCCATGAAGTGCCGACTAATCTCTTTAGAAGATTTAGTTTATTTTTCGCCAGAGTTATGAGATGCTGAAGGTGTCCACGCCATGAAAGATGGTCATCAAAGATAACACCCAAATATCTCGCTGTACGTGTGACAAAAATGCGTGTGCCAGCTATAGTTAGATGTAAAAGAGACCTATTTCGTCGAACCCGACTGGTATGTCCAGATGGTATGATGACAAGTTCCTGTGTTTTAGTGGAGTTGATTCGGAGTCGCCAAGTATTACACCAGTCACAGAACTTATTTATTGCCTCTTGAAGTATAAAATTGATATGCTGAATAGATTTCCCACAGGCAAGGTAAGCAGTATCATCTGCAAAGGTAAAGGTGTGGACAGGGTCAGGAGGAACAGGCAAATCTCGAACATATAGTATATATAAGAGTGGCGATAACGCTGACCCTTGGGGTACACCACTAAGTGAGAAAATAGGAAAAGATAAAGATGAATTAATGCAGACATATGCTATGGGATTGGTGAGGTAGTGATAAATTAATCTGATATATGCGAATGGTAGTCGTAGAAGATGAAGTTTGTAAAGTAACCCATCGTGTCAAACTCAGTCGAAAGCCGTCTCCAAATCAAATAATAATAAACAGGAAGTTTGGATGCTATTGAAGTGGTTGGTAAGAATAGTGGTAAGTTTGAGTAGATTATCATTGAGACTGTAGTTAGGACGAAAACCAGTTTGGTGTAGAGGAATTTGATTGTGGAAGAAGTGAGTATGTAGACGCCGAACTAAGATACGTTCGAGTATCTTTCCCAGTGTAGACGTAAGTTGTATTGGACGGTAAGACTCTGCCTTGGTGTTATCTTTATGCGGTTTCAGAAACATTAAGACTTTTGAAGTTTTTCAAAGAAGCCGGATAGTCACCAGTTCGAAGTATAAGATTATAAATAGCAGAGAGTAAGAGCAGAACCACCAGTGGCGGTAAGTTACACCATCAAACCCAGGAGCTGTATTCTTCTTGTTGGCTAAGACTGCGGTGATCTCCAAAGGTGTAATTGGACTAGTAAGAGGATGATCCAAATCTGAGTAGTGACTAGAACTAATTTGAAGATGTGGTTGATGAGGATCTGTTACGTTGCTTATTCTAGTGCGTAAACGTTCAGGAGTGTAGGTGATGACTGGTGGCGTAAAAATGCTTTGAAGGGATTGAGCAAACACATTAGCCTTCTCTGTATCAGTTTGTACTGAGATCTGGTTGACGATGAGGGGATAAGAGAGAGAAGAGCGTGTCCCACAGAGCCTGTGAAAGACATTCCAGAATTTGGTAGGATTATGTTCTTGATCAAGATGGTTAACTGTTTGGACCCACTTAGTCTTTTATAGGCAATGATATAATTATGAACTTGCCGTAAATATTGGCGCTGTAGTTGTAAAAGCCCTGGATCACGTGTGCGAAGATATTCATGGTATGCCTGCCGAACAAGAGCAACTAGAGTGCGATATTGTGGAGGAAGTGCGGGTCGAGTATAATTAGACTTAATCGTGGGTATATGTTGATGGCTACTATGTTGTATTGCAGTAGTAAGTGCATCAAGCGTGTTATGTAAGTCAGAGTGATGTAATGGAGTAGGCACGTTAGATAAGGTAGTAGTCAATTCTTCTCGATATTTGTTCCAGTCGGCACGGTCATAACAGAGAGCGGTACGTGGTGGCGTGAACTAATGAAGACAAAGGCAGCGCTGTTAGTGGATGATTTACTGTGCATGAGATGGATAGATGAGATGTGAAACTGTGCCAGGATGATAAATGTCGAAAACTTCCGGATCGTCGTTCTCGCGGCCGATGTTCAAATGATACAGGGTCATCAGATGTTGTAAAGGTGTCGGATAATAAACAGCAGGGGTATCAAAGTCTCTATCATAGCGGAGAATGTTCAGGAATACTGGATGAGAAGTTTCAATGCGTTTCTTAATGTATTTTAAGCGGAGAGCCTCAAGATGGGATAATAGCGGTGGAAAATGAATACGGTCGTAGAGTAGACGGGTTGGGAGGGGGAGCTGGATACGAAAGGCTAAACGAAATGCATGGCGTTCGAGTATTGATAGCTTTCGATAGTACTTAGAAGGAGCTGGCAACCAAGCTGTGTGACCATAAGTTAAGACCGGGCGGATGAAAACTTTGTAAGTGTTTAGGAGAAGATTTGAATGTAGACCCCACGTGGTACCAACTAGTCGTTTCAGTAAGTTAAGTCTGTTTTTGGCTTTCTCGATGACAGTGGGAAGGTGCTGTGTCCAAGTAAGCTTGGAATCGAACACAATGCCTAGATACTTAAGAGTGTTATGGATGGTGACTGGTGAGTTATTAACGTGAAGTCGTAATAAATGAGGATTTCGGTGTACTCGAAATCGACGACCAGATGGTAAGAAGACGATAGCTTGCGTATTAGTAGCATTGATTGCCAACGCCAAACGTTGCACCAGTCAACAAAACTGTCAATTGCCTGTTGAAGGCGTTGTTGGATACCAGTAATAGTCCGTCCGACAGCGAGAAATGCAGTATCGTCAGCAAATTGGAAAAGTTGTATACCAGGAGTGGTTGGTAAGTCGGAGACATATAACAAATACAACAGGGGAGAGAGAGAGAGAAGATCCTTGAGGAACGCCAGAATTCAGGAATATTGGAAACGACAGAGCAATTGATCGATAGGTAAGCAAGTCGGGCTGTGCGAAAAGGAGTGTATACTTCCTATGTAAGAGAGAGGAAGTTGGAAAGAGTATAACTTGTATATAAGACCCTGGTGCCAAACTTTATCGAATGCTTTTTCAAGATCGAATGTAACCAGACACGATGGTTGACCCAGATTGAATTGATTGTATATAGATGTGCAAAGACGTAACAGGGGGCCCAGAATGCTGAAATTGGGGCGAAATCCAGCTTGATGCAATGGTAGAAGAGCGTTAGTCTGTAAGTGATCGTGGAGACGACGCAGTAATATACGTTCAAATATTTTGCTGAACTTGGACGTCAGTTGTATAAGTCGATAAGAGGTAACGTCAGAGGATGGTTTATTAGGTTTAGGAAAGAGTAACACTTTTGAGTACTTCCAAGTGATGGGGAAAACCAGTACGGAGTATAAATGTATAAATAAAGGTTAGGATTGTGAAGACAACAGGAGGAGCGTTTTTAATGAGTGTATAGGTAAGCATATCAAAGCCTGGTGCTGTATTTCGTTTCTTAAGGAGAGTAGACTGGATGTCTGGCGGTTGGATGGGTACTGTGGGAGCATTATTTAGTTCCAGAGCGTGATTATGATGTGGTTGCAAATGTGTTAAGTTAGGATCAGAAAACCGATCGATTTCTGTAAGTAAACGTTGTGGAGTATGCCAGCCAAGTAAGGGAGTAAATATATTTTGGAAGTGTGCGGCAAAGGTATTGGCCTTGTCCTGATCAGACGAGAGTGCTTCCTGGCTTACAACTAGTGGGTATGGTGTCCTCTGAATTTGCCAACGAGTTGATTGAAGTGTCGCCAATATTTGGTAGGATGGGATGTTTCGTTGAGTTTATTACAAGTTCTGGTCCAGTGAAGACGTTTGTATGCGATTATGTAGTTATGAGTGATGCGAAGATATTGTCTATGGAGGCGAAGTGCTTCTAAATTACGGCTGCGGGTGTATTCTCTGTAGGCACGTCGAGCTGCAGTTATGAGAGAAAGGTATCGTGGAGGAAGCTTCGGTTTGTGCGGGGAAATATATGCAGTTGGAATGTGGTGATCAGCAGCCGTATGTAAAGTCTGAGTGAGATGCTGAACGGCAGTGTCTAGGTCATATTGTGATGTTAGCTCTAAAGTATCAGAAAGTGCTGAGGTGATGGCCGCTTGCTACGCTGGCCAGTTGGCCTGATGATACACAAACACTTTTCTCTTCGGTATGGTATGGTGTGGAGAAGTGTTGGTAGCAAGAGACAGCTTGATAGGAATGTGATCGCTCCCCAAAGAATCCAAAACGTCAATATTGATGTGAGAGTTGAGTGTTGTAAAGGATATAACGATATTAGGTGTGGTATTGCTATAGGGGCGACTTGGCCGAGGAAGTACATGGAAGTGGCCGGTCGTATTAAGCGTGAGGAAATTTAAAAATCGTTGTTTTCCGTGTTGAGGCCGGCTGTGAAAATTGATGTCTTCCGTGATAATGAATTTACGATAGGTGTCAGAGTGGCATTGAAAAGAACTGATATGGTATATCCTGTCTCGGGCTGACATAGATGGTTGCAAAAGCTATAGTATGATTCCTGAGATATAATAGTACAACATTGTATTCGGGCAACTGAAAAGCAGGAGGTAGGATAATAGACCGATGGGGAATGCGAGATTGCAAGCCAATAGCTGTACCTCCATGGAAGCGAGTGCCGTTCGGTCCATCATGTCTGTGAAGAACGTATTTAAGAATATAGCAGGGTATATAGGGAGCCAGGAACGTTTCGTTGATAGCAAAAGCGGTGATGCTTTCCTCCAGAAGAAGTTGTTGAAACAGTACTTGATGCGTGATAAGAGATCGTATGTTCAAAAATAACAAATTGTAAGCCATAATGATGTGGACCAGAAGTATGGAAATAGCACTGATACTACGGAACATGTTCAAACAGCCGTTTCAATTGGTTGAATTTGGAAATGGACATTGGATCCACTGTATGTGGCGTGTAATGTGAGATTGTAAAGAAGTTTAGCGGAGTGAATGATTTGATTCAAGACGTGCTGGCGCTGAAATGGCAGGATGTTCTTTAAAGTAAGAGTTATGAATCGTAAAAGATCTTCTACTGTGACAGGATGTCTCAGTGAGTTTGCAGGTGTGGTGCTGTCATCAGAAGTTTTGATGGGTGCTACTAATTCTGGCTTATCAGGTGCAGGTGTGGGCATTGCACGGCAGCGATTACTGTATGTAGGGTGCTTCTCAGGGCAAGTGGTGCCTTGAGGAAGTGCGCTTGAATTGGGACAATTTCGGGTCAGATGATTGCAACTACAGTACCCGAATTTGACGGTGTTTGTACAATTATGGGTGTAATGATCGTTGTAAGTTTGGCATTTCTTGCATCGTATTGGGAGAGGTGGAGGCGTTCGAGAAGGCTCTACCTTGTACCGACGGTAATATACGTAAGCACCGTGAGCCAAAAGATGATCAATTATTTGCTCCTGGTCGGTCAGAACACGCACAAGGTAGGTAGGGCCACTATTGTTACGAATTCAAATACATTTTTTGATTTCCAGGCCCTCGTATCGCAGCTCATCAAATATCTCATCGTCAGTGAGTTCGGGTTCAATGCCTCGGATAACTACCGATACAAGTGGTGGACGACGAGGTGGCGGAGGTGTTTTCCGTTGGCTCGGATTGAGAGGTGTCAACACAGCCCGCGGCCCAAAAATTTCATAGGTAGCTTTGTTTCTAACATGAATATGGAAGTTAGGGTTAGGAGATTTCAATATGATTCCCTCCCTTTAGGTATAATTTGGTGGACATCAGCGCGCGGAACATACTTGTTGATTTGCATGAAGATGACGCGTGCAGTCCGGTACTTGGTATCGAAGTTCTTTAGGATGAAATTGTACATGGTTTCTCTGTTAGCTGGCAAAGTAGGAGAGGATGGCACATTAGCCCAGTCCATCTCGGTATTTCTCGCAGTCTCTGAGGCACTGGAACAGTCCATCAGAGCTATAGTGCCTTGGTTTCTTAGCGTCTGATTCCTTGGAGCGCCTAATTGGAGATCGTGAGCGAGATCGAGATTCAGTCTGCTTAGAGGTATCTGCTTTAGTAGTCTTCTTACCAGCAGAGTGACCTGTTTTCGTGGCTTACCCTTCGGTCCCGTCGAGAGGGGGGCATGATGATGATTTAAGCTAGCAGAGTATGCTGCTTAGATGAAAATGTTTCGAGGCAATAGTATGAAGGAGGTGCTAGAAGAAGCCCACTGTGTCTCTCACTTGAGGCAGCAATACGTCCTCGCGGAGATGTCGGTCAGTGCAAGCACTGACTCTCCACAACAGTAGATGAAGAAACGATTAGATGATGGTGCACAAAGACTTTTTTTATTTTTTCAAAGTTAGCTAGCTATGGTGTAGCTAGTACCCATTGTGAGGGCTACACCCTCTATTTGGGAAAGAGATTTAACATTATTATGACGAAAAGAAATTATTTTCTGTTGGGCAAAGAGACATTTATGAACTGTATTAAACCGCCATAAGTTTTATTTATTTATTTATTTATTTATTTTATTATACGCGAGGAGGTCCTGTTAGTGACAAGCGGGTTTACTGTGCATGATATGAAGGTGAGATATGGGCCGGTACGTGTGATGTGTTGAGGATACTGATGACGTTATAGTCCGGATGATTTGGAGGTACGGTATATTTATGTAATGCGAAAAGCAGTGAGAGAGGTGTAGACGTGTGGTGATGGCTGTGAGTGTAGGGAGCGTCGCTGTAAACGGTTTCAAAAAATAAAGCATGTTCGCTGTCATACCGTTGAGTTATATATTTAATACGAAGAGCTTAAATATGATAAAGAAGGTGAGGAAATGTGATGCGGTCGTACAATTCACGAGTTGGACTTGGTAATTTAATGCGGTAGGCTAGGCGGAGAGCATGTCGTTCCATTATTAACAGCTTTTCGTAATGTTTTGCGCTTGCTGATATCCAGGAGATAAAGCCATATGTAAGTACGGGACGGAGGAAGACCTTGTAGGTGTTGATGAGCGTAGAAGAATGGAGACCCCACGTTGTACCTATGAGACATTTAAGTAAATTTAATCTATTTTTGGCTTTGCTTACAACGGTAGCGAGGTGTGGACGCCATGTAAGATGATGATCAAATGTTATACGCAAGTATTTCACTGTCTTTGAGTGCTGTATGGCAGCATCATTGACGGTAAGGGCAAGACGAGCTGGGTTTCGATGAACTCGTGATCGACGTTTTGGTGGAATAAAGACTATGGCCTGAGTTTTGGTAGCGTTTATTGTTAAGCGCCACGTCCGACACCAATCGCTAAAGCGACGGATAGCTTCATTCATCGCAGTGTTTATTTGAGAGATAGTCGTTGTTAACGCCAGAAAAGCCGTGTCATCGGCGTACTGAAAAGTATGAATGTTTTGCGGTAAGGACGGCATGTCAGCGACATAAAGCAGATACAGCAGTGGGGACAAGGCAGAGCCTTGCGGAACGCCGCTATGAAGAAAAACAGGATAAGAGACACTGTCATTGATGTAAATGTAAGCCAGGCGGTTTGAAAGAAAATTAAAAATGAAGCGGATGTACGTGATTGGAAGACGGAAAGACAGAAGCTTGAATAAAAGTCCCAGGTGCCATACTTTATCAAATGCCTTTTCGAGATCGAATAAAACTAAACAGGCAGGCTTGGAAGAATTGTAATGATTAGTGATTATGTTGGTGAGGCGAAGTAACTGATCGTTAATACTATATCCTGGTCGGAAACCAGCTTGATGTAAAGGTAGCAAATTTTTCGCAGTTAAGTGAGTGTGAAGTCTTTTGACAAGGATGTGTTCCAATATTTTGCTGAAAGTCGGAGTTACTTGTATGGGCCTGTAAGATGATACGGAATTTAGTGGTTTGTGTGGCTTAGCAAACATTAGTGTTTTGGAAGTCTTCCACTGAGGGGGAAGATAACCTGTGGGGAGAATAAACGTAAATATAGTTGCTAAAAGGTGTAGTAAGGCGAGAGGCGCTTCTTTGACATGACGATAAGTGACTGAGTCCAGACCAGGGGCAGTATTGCGTTTGCGAGCCGTGACGGAGTTGATATCTGTTACAGTGATAGGCGTAGCAAGAGGATGTTCGGGTAAAACTTGAGACGTGCTGGGTTGAAGTTCTGGTGAATTTATGTTAAAGGTATGTGTGGCATGCCTGCGAGGAATGGCTGCTTCAGACGGAGAGAAAATAGATTGTAGATAGGTTGCGAAGGCGTCTGCTTTTTCTTTATCTGTGTGAAGAGGATTTTCATTCTCTAGAAGAGGATAGGTAGTGTGGGTCTTGCGACCAGTGAGCATGTTGAAACGGCTCCAGTATCTGGATGGGTGTGCATCGTCTGCCAAATTATTGCAAGCTTTTATCCATTGATGGAGTTTATATGCTTTAACATAATTTTGAACTGTGCGTTGAAATTGACGATGTAAGTGCAATGACTCTAGATTTCCTAGATGTGCGTTTGTAATCTTTGTAGAGCGCTCGTGAACGTCTGATAAGTGGTAAATAATGGGGTGGGAGCGTTGGGTGATAACTATGGGATGTACTAGTCGGTATAAAACGGCTGGTAGCGTCATGGAGTGCTGTAGTTATTCTATCCAAAGAATTATGAAGATCTTCCTCCGTTTCTGATAAAGTTGAGTTTGCAAAAATGCTACTGAGGTAATTTCGATATCCTGACCAGTCGGCTTTGTCGAAGCGCAACGTGGTACGAGTGACAGGAGGTAAGTCGGGTGCTGGACGGTGTGAAGAAGTGAGTGATAATTTAACGGGAACATGATCACTACCAAGCGGATCGAGTACTGTGAGAGTACACCGTGCAGAGATACTGGCTGAAGTAATGACAACGTCTGGAGTGGTATCCGAGATCGGTCGGGTAGAATGAGGCAGGCTATGGAATGTGCCGGATGTTTCGGTTGCAATGAAATCTAGAAATTCTTCCTTTTGGCGGGCTGTTCGACTGTGAAAATTTATGTCTGCCATAATGATGTAGGTGCGGAACGTGTCTGAGATATACTGAAGATTTTTTAGATGTATATAGCATGACCAGGGCGGATGTAAATGGTAGCCAAAGTGACATATATATATCTTTGTAGTATATGCATAAAGGCTTTTTTTTACGGGTACGGGAATAGGGTAACATAGTGAAATCTTTATTCATCAATTAAGTTTCATCATATAGAAAATAAGTTCCCACTCCCAGCCATTAGAGGGTTACGCCCTCTCTTTGGCATGGAGTTTAGAGTATCACTATTGAGTTCAAGGTAATTATATATGGGCAAAGTGCAGTAATCATAAACACAAATATTATTAAATGCATAATAAATTCATAAATTGTTTCTGAAATAATATATAACAGAAGAGTGCAGATATATTATTGAGGTGCTAAGATACTAATAGAAATCACAATATATAATAAATATAATAGAATCAAGAATAATGATGATAATGAAAAATGAGGTGAGGTGCTTACACGTCACAAACAGATTTATATTAGCAAAGCAGATGCAGGGTTAAATCTTCTGCCCCGGAGCGGTTCGGGACTAATGAACACATTGGGAAGCCCTTGTTAGTGATGAGGATCTCTGTGCTAAGATGGAAAGAGATGAGGAAGATGCTGATCATTAACATATACTTCATATATTTCCCTTTCAGCCGCAGGAAGATGTTCGTGTTTCACATACATAGATATGAAGATATTTAAAGGTGAGTGTTTGTATCGATATGCTGCGTCGGTAAGTGAGTCGGTGTGAAGTATATCCAAGAATAGCGGATGGCATGTTTGGATGCGAGAGGTTATGTACCTAAGGCGAAGTTGTGCGAGATGCTCGGCGATCTTAGGAAAGTCTATATATTCATACGTGAGCCACGTCGGATATGGAAGTTTAATTCGATATGAGAGTCGAATAGCATGTCGTTCCACTATGCTGAGCTTTTCATAAAAAGAAACAGAAGCATTGCACCAAGCGGTATGCCCAAAAGTAAGGATCGGACGGAGGAATGCTTTGTAAGTGTGAAGCAAAATATCTGCTTTAAGTCCCCAAGTTGTTCCTGTGAGGCGTCGCAAAAGATTTAATCTAAGATTGGCCTTGTCCGTTAGTTTTTTCAAGTGAGCATTCCAGCTGAGCTTTGAATCGAAAACCACGCCTAGATAGGTAGCAGTTGTGGAAGGGCGTACAGGGTAACCATCAACAGTTATGCGTAAGAGAGTTGGGTGTCTATGGACTTTGGAACGACATTTAGGCGGTAGAAATACTAGAGCTTGTGTTTTCTCGGAGTTGATCATTAAGTGCCTTTTCTTACACCACTTGACGAAATTATCGAGTGTTGCTTGTAAAGCAATGTTAAGCTGATGTAAGTTTTGCCGAGTGCAAGAAAAGCTGTGTCATCAGCATATTGAAAAATAAAGACGTTGCGTGGTACAGAAGGAATATCGGACGCATAAAGGATATATAATAAAGGACTGAGAGCTGATTGATCCTTGTGGTACACCAGTTAGAGGAAAAATCGGCCAGGAGAGTGCTGTACCAACTGTAACATAAGCTATGCGATTTGAAATGAAAGAATATATTAACCTGAGATAGCACACGGGAAGTTTGAACGACTTTAGTTTTTTAATGAGGCCATAATGCCAAACCTTATCGAACGCCTTCTCTAAATCCATGAGAATAAGACATGATGGTAAATCTTTGTTATATTGGTTAGTAATTATTGTGCAGAGACGAAGTAGCTGGTCATTTATGGAAAATCCAGGACGAAAGCCCGCCTGATGGATAGGTAGCAGACAAGTTGTGTCAAGGTATAAATACTTATGGAGTCGGCAAACGAGAATTTTTTCCAGTAACTTACTGAATACTGAGGTGAGCTGGATGGGTCTGTAAGACGTTACTGAATGTATAGGTTTATTAGGTTTGTGAAACATGCAAACTTTGGAGACTTTCCAATCTGAAGGGTAGAAACCAGATTTAAGGATGAAATTGTATATTGTTACTAGGAGTAGCAGGAGTGATGGCGGAGCTTCTTTGATATGTCTGTAAGATATCGAATCGATCACAGGTGCTGTATTTCTGAGTTCATTGACTGTGATGAGTGAAGTAAGAGGATGATTTGGGTCAATGACATGCTCCGTGGAAGGTTGTAAGGCAGGAAGACAAGATATATCTGTTCGCTCACAACGTTTGGAAGCAGCTGATGGTGTAAAAACGGCTTGTAACTGAGCAGCAAATGCATTTGCTTTTTCTGCGTCAGAATAGAGAGGAGTACCGTCAGCTATGAGAGGATAGGTTATTGTAGTGCTTTTGCCAACAAGCTGATGAAACCGCTTCCAATAGCGAGAAGGATGAGCTTCCTCGGATAAGTTGTTACAAGTTCTTATCCAGTTTCTACGTTTATAAGCAACAAGATAGTTACGAACCGCTCTTTGCCATTGATGATGTAGGCGTAAATATGCATCATTACCGGTTCTATAATATTCTCGAAGATGTTTTCGAGCTTGCTGTATAAGTGGAATGTAGGTAGGCGGTAATTTCGGCCTGTGCGGATGCACTTGTTCTGTCGGAATATGGTCCTGAGCACTAATTTGTATAGCTTTAGTGATAGTGGAAACACATGAAAGCAACTCAGTTTCATTAGTTGGAGGCGTTTCACAATGAAGAATGCGTTCAAGATCCTGCCGGAAAAGAGACCAGTTAGCCTTATCATATCTCGGAACATGACGAGAGGCGATTTCTTGGCGTGGACGTTGTCCTCGAGTTAGTGTGAGTTTTACTGGATGGTGATCGCTCCCAATCGAGTCCAAAACTTCTAGTTGACAGTCTGAAAGAAGATTCAGAGAAGTAATTACAACGTCAGGCGTGGTCTGACTGATAGGTCTAGTGTGCGAAGGAAGGACATGAAGATGAAGATGGAGATTATTAGTTAAATACTGTTGAAAGTCTGTTTTTTCACGATCACTGCGACTATGTATATTAATGTCGGCCATGATGATAATATTTCGATAGTTATGGGCGATGTATTGGAAATATTCTAGCGGGATAGGTTGACGTGGTCGAATATAAATCGTACTAAAATTGATGATTATAGAAGGAAAGTATATGGAGTAAAGGAGATATTCCGGGAAAGTACTAAAAGCTGGCGGATTATATGACCTAACTGGATATTTTGGAGAAAAGCCTATTGCAACTCCTCCTTGCGCACGAGCCAGGTGATCATGATAGTCATGACGTTGTAGTTGATAGCCGGGAATGCGGGCTGGCATGTTCGGTTTTAAAGCGGTTTTGTTAAGTGCAAAGACATTGATACGTTCCTCCAATAACAGTGTTTCTAATAATAGTTTATGCTGCGAAAAGGACCGAATGTTAACAAATAAGAAAGTAATACCCATGATGAATAATACTATGCAGATTGTATTAAACAGCAGTTTCCAGAGATCCAATGTGAAAATGAACATAATTGTTAGAATATGTTGCATGTAGATTGATGTGAAAAATGGATTTTGCGGCTGAGATAATGTGGTGAAGGATATTGGCTCGCTGAAAGGGAAATATATTTTGGAGCACCAAACTAATGTAGCGGAGAAGATCTTCGACTGTTAACGGTGGTAAGATGGATTGGTTGAGTTGAGTTGTTGTGTCGGTCGTTTTTAGGGGAACTGTTAGCTCCGGGTGTTCTGGTTTTGGTACTGGTTTCGCTTTGCAACGATAGCTATACCTAGGATGATCCCCACTGCCACATGTGTTACATTTAGGGGGTCCTCGTAAGTTGGGACATGCTTTGGTGTCATGTAGCCCCGAACAATATCCGCACTTAGATGGATTGGAACAAGCTGCTGTAGTATGGTCATTGTATAGCTGACATCTTTCGCAGCGGTTAGGTAATGGTCCTTGTGTTTTAGATGGTTCTACACGATGTATTTTCTTGTAAATAGGTGCACCAAAACGTAACAGGTAATCAATAGTATCTTGTTGTTTAGAAAGTACACGAACCATGTACGTCGGACCATTATTATTTCTAATTCGAATGCATTTATCCACTGAAATTCCTTCTTGTTTCAGTTCCTCTTGGATTTCTGCATCGGTGAGCTCTGGGGAGACACCTCTAATAACGACCGATAGAAATGGTGGTTTTCGAGGTGGTGGAGGTTGTTTCTGCCGCTTATCGGTTAATTTTGTTAGTTTAGCGCTCTTACCAAAGATTTCGTAGGAGGCTTTGTTGCGAATAGTAACTCCAAAATTTGGATCTTTAGATTTTAGGATGTAACCGTTTTTAGTTGGAACAATCTGAACCAGAGTATCCCGTACACGTGGAACATATTTCATGATTTGTAGGAAAATCATTTTGGGATTGGTGTACTTCGTGTCGTAATCAGTGAGAATGAAATGGTAAAGAGGATCGACATTTGACTGTATTGAGGATGTATCTTGAACCCCAGTAGCAATATTAGTATGTTGCGGATTGAGTTATACATCCATTGATACCGTTGGGGACCGTGACCGTATGCGTTTCGCTGACTGTGTAGAATCACTAGAAGGATGTCTATCTCTACATACAGATGATATTGGTTGACTTCCCCAAGAAAAGTGCCGAGTGCGGTTGGTAGGTGCAGTGGGTGCCGTTTGTGCAGAGCGCGTGCCTAGGTTGGTAGAAACTATAGCAGGTAAGCCGAAATGTTTGCCGAGATTCGATTGTCCGTTAGTGTTGCTAGAGTCCGCCATCTTAATGAAGCTGCCTAGGGCCGAAGCCCAAACGAGAATGAAAAAGATGAACAAGATGATGAGATGAAGTTCAAAAAGCAAGTTTGCCCTTCGAAAGTGAAAACTTCCGTCAACCCTCTAAGTGTTGTATGTGTGCTTTGCTCCCAAATGCGTATTGCAACACTTGTTCCTCGCTGGCACACTAACTAGCACAAGAGAGGTTAGGCTCCTTGATTCGATGATGTGCATAAAGACATCGCCTTCCCAGCATATCAAAAATAACTAGTTACTACCTGGGAGAATTTGCATTGGTATTTATCGTTTAATATGAGCAAAGCTTTACAAAATATCTTTGGCACTTCTGCCAAGTAATGAATAATGAATAATGTTCTATGTTTTCAGTAATCGGTCACAATAATATTGTTGTAAACCTGTGAATCGTCTGACAACAGTAACACAGGCAACAGTTCTGCCATCTTATGTTCATATGTGCTAAGACACAAGAATAACAGAGAAAGAAAACTGATAGAAGCGCATCTACCTGTGTAATTGTTGTCAGATGACTCAAAGGTTTACAACAATACACAACAACTCACTCAAATATATATATATATGTATATTATCACAACCGGCAACACGATCGAAACCGGAGGTGGTTCAATTTATAGTATTTCGGGTTTCAATACTGATTTTCATAGAGGAAGAACTGGAAAGATATTGAGGAGCACTTCTTTTACAATCTATTCAGCGTCCTAAGAATAGATTCTGTACCCTCTCTTAATCCTGTATTCAAACTGGAAATGATCCAAATTAACGATTTTTGGTTTCAACATTTCGCCACAGAATACAAAAACAGTAAGGAATAGCAAGAAATGTTTTATACAGGGTGGTCGTGCATGATTGTCGGAAAATTCGGGAGATGAATCTACAGGTAAAAACAAGCAAAAAATGTCATATGAACATTGGGTGAATGCGGCTTCGTTTGGACGCTAGAGGCGTCTGAAATGTCACCTTCCGAGGCGGCAATTTGCAATATCTCAAGAACGGAGAGAAATACGAATGTCGGGTCAAAACATATCAAAGGAAACCCCATCCGAAGAATCCAATTATGCATAAGTAATGGCGAAACAGTGGCGGCGCTAGAGGGGGGCACAAAGAAAGTGAATGAAACATGGAGAAAAGTGAACAATTTACACTGAAAAATTGTAGGAGGGGATGTTACTTGGAACATGCAACAACAAATGTTAATGAACAAAGGCAACAACGGCTAGTCTGTAGGGACATTATGGGAGGCGGATTGTAGGAATACAGTATCTTTGTAATGGTGAGAAATAGGAATGTCGGGTCAAAAGATATCAAAGGAAATCCCATCCGAAGAATCCAATTATGTATAAGTGATGGCGAAACATTGGCGGCGCCAGGGGTAGCACAAATAAAGTGAATGAAACGCGGAGAAAAGTTGAAATTGGTGAAAACACAACTATTTGAAAGCAATCAGGAAACAAGGAATACAATTCTAGGTGTACTGTATGGTACATGTCCGATGACAGAGGGCGCATAGCTACAGTAGGTGGAACAAGGGGGCGTGCAGAGCGTCGCGTAGTAGAGTTAGTTATACGAGTAGTGAAAGCGTGGGTAACGAGAGCGTTCGCATCGAAGGTGCAGAGGACAGCGCACAGTTCATTCGTACTGAATGGGGCAATGACAGTAACAGCACAAGCGTTTTAATGCTACACTCTACAGGCAGGGCAGTGATCTATGTGTATGTGAATGTGGTTTACTTTGTGTCGTGTGAAACAGTGTTGATGTTGACAAGCGCGGGATGGACAAGTGCTATGTGTAATGCACCACAATGAATAGGGTAGTATACACTAACGCCGAAATGGCAGATATGCATTTGATGTACGGCTTAGCGGAAGGTAATGCAGAAGAAGCACATAGGTTATATGTGGAACGCTACCCAGATCGACAAATTCCAGCACCGGGGATGTTTATTCGTATTCATCAGCGATTGCATGACACTGGATCATTCCTTCCCAACACAGACATTCCGAGACGACTACGCGTTCGAACACCTCCACTGGAAGAGAGGGTACTCCGACATGTGACCCCGAACCCGAGTATTAGTACCCGACGAATAGCAAGGCAGGAACACGTTTCGCATCAAGTCGTGCTAAGCATCTTGCATAGTAATAATCTCAGACCATACCACGTATAACGAACGCATGCGTTATACGATGGTGACTATGAAACCCGACGACGTTTCTATCGTTGGGTATACCGCCGCTGCCGTGTATCACTAGCCTTTCTAACACAGGTATTGTTCTCGGATGAGGCATTATTCACACGGGATGGCATCACAAATTTCCACAATGACCATCGATGTGCACCCAACAACCCGCATGCAATTGTAGAGACGAAGCATCAACAGCGTTTCCAATTGCATGTGTGGGCTGGTATTTTGGCGACAACGTTGTGGGACCACACTTCTTACCACAACGATTGAACGAAATATCATATCTCCAGTTTCTGACTCAGAACCTACCTATTCTGCTTGAAGGTGTGCCACTGAGGACACGACAGTGTATGTGGTTTATGCATAATGGCGCCCCTGCCCACTTATGTCACACCATCCGTGCATATCTGAACAAAACATTTCCACGCAGGAGGATAGGTCGTGGTGGAAGACAAGCATGGCCCCCACGTTCACCCGACCTGAATCCCCTAGATTTTTTCCTGTAGGGTTACGTGAAGAGTCTCGTGTATACACGGCCCCTGCATGATGTTGAAGATCTTCGCCAGCGTGAATGTGCTGCATTTGCCACATTACGGCAAACGCCAGCGATATTGGCACCAGTCAGACAATCCTTACGCCATCGTGTAACTGTCTGTCTCGAAGAACAAGGAGGACATATTGAACAGCTGATATAGAATGGCATTATGTTGACCATGGTAAGTACAATACCTCTTGTTTTTACAGTACACTGGGTGTCATCTTCCATACGTGTTTTTTACGATCTACACGTTTCATCATTAAGAGTGTTTAACAGTTTCTTTGCAGCTCCCATGCGCCGCCACTGTTCCGCAGTACGTGTGCATAATTGGATTCTTCGGATGGGATTTCCTTTGATATCTTTTCACCCGACATTTCTATTTCTCTCCGTTAAAATAATACTGTATTTCAATATTCCACCTCTTATAGTGTCCCTACAGCTTAGCCATTGTTGCCTTTGTTCACTAACATTTGTTGCTGCATGTTCCATATAACATCCGCTCCTACAGTTTGTCAGTGTAAATTGTTCACCTTTCTCCGCATTTCATTCACTTTCTTTATGCTTCCCCTGGCGCCGCCACTATTTAGCCATTACTTATACATAATTGGATTCTTCGGATAAGATTTCCTTTGATATCTTTTGACCCGACATTCCTATTTCTCACCATTACAAAGATACTGTATTCCTACAATCCGCCTCCCATAATGTCCCTACAGACTAGCCGTTGTTGCCTTTGTTCATTAACATTTGTTGTTGCATGTTCCAAGTAACATCCCCTCCTACAATTTTTCAGTGTAAATTGTTCACTTTTCTCCATGTTTCATTCACTTTCTTTGTGCCCCCCTCTAGCGCCGCCACTGTTTCGCCATTACTTATGCATAATTGGATTCTTCGGATGGGGTTTCCTTTGATATGTTTTGACCCGACATTCGTATTTCTCTCCGTTCTTGAGATATTGCAAATTGCCGCCTCGGAAGGTGACATTTCAGACGCCTCTAGCGTCCAAACGAAGCCGCATTCACCCAATGTTCATATGACATTTTTTGCTTGTTTTTACCTGTAGATTCATCTCCCGAATTTTCCGACAATCATGCACGACCACCCTGTATATATGGACTCAGGAACAGGTTCTTTCTTTGATTTTATTTCTCTATTACATCCAGTAGTTGTAGATGTAGCCGACTACTTCGAAGATTTAAGTATTGTATCCGGATGGTTTGGAAGTATTACATACTTTTGACTTTGAAACAACACTCACTCTTAATTTCATCTAGAGGTTACCAGAATCCTTCAGCGTAACGAGAGGTGCATGAAAGGAATGATATAATACCCAAACCATATTTATCATTGGAGTATATGGCGTAAGACTTGCCTATCTTTTGTTACGTGTGATAATTTAGCACACTATATATATATATATATATATATATATATATATATATATATATATATAAGTTAATCTGGTCATCGTTATCCTAGAAGGTTATGCTATCAGTTCCTGAACCATAGGGTACTCGAGCGCCTCTAGTGGAAGTTTCTGAACCTCATACGTTCGAATGAGCTACCGGTAGTCTTAGCAGCCATTCGAAACGATATGTCGAACTGGGCAAGGTTAATCTCTACTTAATTGTGAATCTATAACGGTATTCATGGAAGTTGTATAGTTAGAAAAATTATAGTGTTCAAAATTCGAGAATAATGTGAATTTGATAATAGTTATTAAAATATCGACCAATATATTTGTGTGAGTATTCGAAATTTCTACATTTGGTGTGAATTTATATTCGGGTTATAAGAGACGGATCGAAAAACTCTTCCCGAAGGTGTAAAATGGTTGATCAATACATAATTCATTGGGTGAGTGTTATTTTTTGATTATAAAATATTCTCTTTATATTGTCATATTTCCTACAGATCAAATATAGAATTCATATTGGATTGTTAAATTTAGGAGGTCTTATATTTATTAGATTCATTATCGAAATTTGTATTAAGGGGTACTTCTTGTTGTAAAGAATCATAGTACCATTCAACCTAGCTTTATAAGACAAACTAATTTTTGGTAAATATTCTAAATTTTCAATATAGCTATAAATTTGTTATATATGGTTGAAAATATTTCTGTATTGCATATTTATTTTTCCACAAATTTTGTTATAAAATTTATCAAGTTAGACAATCTGTTATTTTCAATTATCCATATTACCTAGTTTTCATATTATTTGGAGGATAAGAGTTTTTTTTTATGTATTTGAGCTAGTTCTAGTTAAAATTTAACTATAAATTTAGAATAAAACCCGATAAGTATTTTACAGAAATATTCAAATGCTGACATACAATTATATCCATTATGCATTGCAATTACGAATCCCGCAAACCGATAATTATCCTGGTTTTTATAACCAGCGGCACAGGACGGAGCACTTAGAAGCACGTTACACTTTATAAAGTGATAAATGTTCTACACTGTGTTCGTATAATCATTCTATCAACTTACGATTTTATGTTATAATTAGCGTATCAATAAAACAAAGTTTGAGAACTAAGACTAGGGTAAACTAGAGTTTCCCGCGAGACTCTTGAAAGTCATCGTCTCGTCTAGGTTCTAGTCTCGAAAATGAGACAAGAATGGTCATTTTTTAAATCTCGCCTCGAATTTATAAGATATTTTTCATCTCGGGAGCAACACTAGTCTAATATTATACATCCTAACAATAAATTACTCTTAATTAGCCGCGTAGGAAAGACATCGAATTAAAGCAACACTAGGGAAAACTCTAGGAACTAGTAAAAAAAGTATAAAATACAGAAGTTCCAGTAGCATTTGGCTGAAATATAAATTAGAAATGAACATCTGCGTGAATTCATGTTATTGTACTTTTGTTATAATTATGAAGGTTTATTTCCTGGTCTGCACAATTCCAATTGCTTGTTTCTTAAATACATTACGGATTCACTAGGTAATAAAAGAATCATATGTGCTCATTTAAAACCTACTTACGGAATCTGTAGGACAAACGTAATACTTAAATACGTTTAATGGCGGAATGAAGAAATTGGGAGGAAACGGGAGAATCCCGAGAAAACACACGGGCACGGAGTTTGTCCACCACAAAGTCCACACGACGCAAGATGGGATCGAACCAGGGACCCCGAGCACCGGAGTTGAACGCTCTACCACTGAGCCGCCGCGCCCCCCGATAGCGGCTGTACTATACCAAGGTAAGCATTAATACAAAACTTAATTGGATTTCTTTTCTACAATTTGTTCTTTTGTAATCAAATCATTGATATCCTTACTTATTCGCTATCCAACCTTAATATTAGAAAATGTATTACCGCATATCTATAACTAGAATTTTTCAATCCCAACTTCTAGATATTTCCACTTTTAAAATAATACAAATAAGGATAATAGATGGCAGCATGTTGTTTATTGATCAAGATGTTTTAGAAGTGCAAATAATGAATGAAACCGCTTTAGACGACAATTCGAGTGATTCAGGCGGAAATAAAGGTCACCTAAAATTTTTATTAAAGGTATCATTTATTGTTTTTATTTCACATACGGAAAGAAATATTGAAAGCACCAGTTAAAAGATCAGAAACGTACTAAGATTTGTATGACAAAGGGGAGGTTTGTCCATCATACTTCGCTGGTTTCCAGCTTTCTCATTTGAGGCATTGTTTACAGTGTCAAGTCCTGACTGAGGATATTACGAGCTTGTGGACGCAAGCCCGGCAGTTCTCAGTGGCGGGCGAGAGGGTGAGAGAGACAGAGGGTTTCACTCGAGTGGAGACTGCACTACTGTACACGTTAGTGTGCATATTTTTGGAAGCTTAGCTTCATCATCTCTTCATCTTTCGTTCAACATACTGATCTTCAATCATTGGTTTTCCATCCACCATCTTCATTGGCCACTATGGCCAGCGGACAACACCAGTCTCTTCCTGCGACAGCTCCTACACCATCAGGCCTCCCTGCGGCTGCTCATAAAGTAGAGAAACGAAAGAGCTATAAGGATGCATTTGAAACACCAGTACTTGTGACACCACGACCAGATGAGAATACCAGGATTACGGACAACGGCAACATAGCATCTACATCTACATCTCCACCTCACAAGAAGCACCATGACGATAACATCAGTATTGCTAGTTCCGACGATAGCTCCCGACTCATGATAGTAGACGGCATCCAGCAACTCTCTCACAAACCTCAACCAGACGTTCATAACTTTCTTCTACAAAACTTTGATCCAAAACTCCGCAACACCAAACTGTTACTTCAACAAATTCTTAAATACCGACCACGCACAGAAATTTTACAAATTGTTCAAACACAAAACGGCTACATCATAAAGTCACCTCTGCCGCATTTTGCTACAACAATACGAGACAAGCACAGTTTCGAAATCTTTGGCAAGACAGCAAAACTTACAAAACTCCACGACCAACGTACCAAACTACCGCCGCCACCCAGACGATCTCCTACACTATCTGTGGTCATTCGCGGAGTGGATCCATCATACAGCGATGACGAAATTGAAGAGGAATTACGTCAAGAAGGGTACGTGTTCAAGAAATGTCTTCGCATCCGTAACAACCAAGGAGCTACTTACATGGTGCGGGTCTTGACCGAATCACAAGACACTATTGACGATCTATTGGAACACGGGGCATACATCTACAAGAAACGACACAGAGTTGAACCATCGAAAACTCCAGCCCCTCTACCAATACGTTGCGACCGTTGCCAGGAGTATACACATCCAACATCAAAATGTACTAATACTTTCAAATGTGGTTACTGTGGTGGTCCCCACCACACCCGAACCTGTCCAAACATGCAACAACCACCTGACTGCCCTACCTGTCACGAACGTCATCCTGCTTATAGTTACAAATGCAAATCGAAACCTGTTCCTCAAGAAGCACAGCCAGAATTAGTTGTTCCTCTCCGCATGCATGATGCACAAAATCAAACTTCTGACACTCATACTACCTCAGATCAACCTATAACAATCAAACAACTCCTAGCTTTCATCACGCTCACGCTTCAAAACATACATCCGTTCGCACGTCCTCTAGTTTTGCAACACGTTCAATTCGCTGCACAATCAGTCTTTCACCTTCAATTTCATGCAACTTACAATGGACCTACGGCCTACTTTCATACTTTTCCATCTCAGCAAGGCCTTTAAATTCCATCCTGTCATGAGCATTATGGGTTTAGTCTTTCTCTTTCTAAATATTCGTTCACTCTTCACTCACAAACTACTTTTCGAACAACTCCTTCTCGAAGAAAAAGCAAATGCTTTCCTACTGAACGAAACTCATCTTACTCCAAAATTGCAATGCAAAATTCCAGGCTACACATTAATCCGCAAAGACAGCACTCTACCAGCACGACGTGCAAATGGTGGCGTTGCTATCGGCTTCTCACCCCATATCCCATATCGCATACATACATGTCCAGCACAGAATCTACCAGAACATCTCATAATCACCCTTTACTACAAATCAGATTACATCACCATAGCAACAATCTATGTACGACCAGGCCACCCAATCCCTCTGGGATTCTTTCAGTATATTTCAAACTCGTTTCAGCGCTATATCATCTTAGCTGACATCAATATTCATAGTCGTTCTATCAGAGACAAAACGAATTTTGTGAACTTCATCACCACTGCTACAACAGGCACATATCACCAACTACCAAAACCGACACGCCCAGAATCAAATACGACCCCTGACGTAGCTATTACTTCAGCTCCCTTAACACAGCGCACAACACTTGAAGTCTTAGACCCATTAGGAAGTGATCATGTACCGATCAAGCTATTCATTCAATGTCGCACTCCTCGACCTCTTGATGCAACCCCACCTCATATGATCTTAAGATATGATAAAGCAGACTGGGAGAAATATCGTTTATATCTTTCAACACACCTAGAAGGACTTGATCCACCTACTACCGAAGACGAACTATATCATCTATTGGATACTATTACACGCCATATCAATCACGCTTCAGCACAATATATACCACAATCACAATATACGCCATATAAGCCTAAACTTCCGCCGCAATATCTTGCCATGGTGCAGCGATCGCGACACTTTTTTCGGGACTACATTCATACAGGAAGTCGAGAGGCTCTTCGCCATCACAGAGCTCTACAACGTACAGTCCAAAACTATGTTAAAGCCTATAAATTACGTCAGTGGGTAAAAACCTGCAACACTCTTGCAGAGACATCCCACCCGTCACGTTACTGGAAACGCCTCAACGCTCTTTCTGGCAAATCAAATAGAACGTCATATCCACTCATTCTTAACGACAAACCTCTTCACTCTGATCTCGATAAAGCAAATGCCTTTGCCACATATCTTCAGGATATCTTCACACCACTTACTCCTGACCGTCCTGTTCATAATCATCCGGTGGATCAATTTGATTTTTCATCTGCTCATCTTCAGCCAAACAGCAACCACCAGCTGAATATTCATAAAACACTAACAGCGGCCATCACTCCTGATGATATTACTTCAGCCATTCGAAGAAAACGTAATACAGCCCCAGGTATAGACGCAATCTCTTATCGCCATATTAAGGAATGTTCATATGCAGTTCTCTACCTTCTCTCACTAATCTATACTTTCATCTTACGTTCTGGATTCATACCATCACAATGGAAGACGTCTAAAATTCTGATGTTTCTCAAACCTAATAAACCAGCTGACAGTATTTCTTCATATCGACCTATTCAATTAACGCCTGTGTTCAGTAAAATTCTCGAAAAAATCTTAGTTCAACGACTGCATATCCATCTTACTCATTATAATCTTTTACCACGGACGCAAGCTGGATTTCGCCCAAATTTTAGTATCAACGACCAATTACTCCGTCTTCTCAATCACATCACCAACCAATATAATACATCACGACCATCTTGCCTTACCTTATTTGATTTGGAGAAAGCATTTGATAAAGTATGGCACGCAGGACTTATGTACAAACTTTTGAGCTTCCGGCTTCCTCTTGCTTATATTCGATTCATCTATAACTTTCTGCATTGTCGCTTGGCATACGTATCTATTAACGACACATTCTCTCATCCTATATTCCTTTACTCTGGTGTACCACAAGGATCTTCACTCTCCCCTCTGCTTTATCTTCTTTATGTGGCTGACTTACCACCATTACCTCCGAACGTTCATGTTTTTCAATATGCAGACGATACAGCGTTCCTAGTACTTGGTAAAACTGTTCACCAACTTAATATTTCAATGCAGTCCGCTATAGATTCATTTATTCACTGGTGTGAAAAGTGGCGCCTCAAGATAAACGCTCTCAAGACCCAGACTATAGTTTTCATGCCGCCCAAAAAACGCACAAAGGTCCACCGAAACCCCAATCTACTTCATCTCACAGTCGAAGATACACGTATTCAACTCAGTAAATCTGTCAAATACCTCGGCCTCACCTTAGACACACATCTCACTTGGAAACCACATTTACAGGACGTGATTACAAAAGCTTCAAACCGGCTCAATTTATTAAAACGTCTCACGGGCACTACCTGGGGTCTCAGTTCTACAACTGTGTTAAATACTTACAAGGTCTTTTTGCGTCCAGTTCTGACGTATGCTAATTTAGCTTGGATCGCTGCACCACCATCCTTCTATAACAAATTAAAGATCTTAGAACGCCATGCACTCCGCATTGCTTATAGGATAAAATTGCCAAGTCCAACATGCGAATTGTACGAAAGAATCCCTTTTCCACATATTCTCTTCCATCTCGAATCTCTCCGTCTCAAATATATCGATAAACACCTGCATGAACGCCACCCGCTTCTCATAGACACCATGAACGCCCACATAGACTTTCCTATTTCAACTCCCATTATACATACGCCGTTATCTCTTCTTTTCACGATTTACCATTACACTCTACCCCCAAACCACAGGTACCTCCACTTAGCAGAAGAATTAAAGACCGACGACCCACAGCCTCTCATCTGTCCATCATACGCACTGTAATACCTCTGTCACTAATCTGGGCTTTCCCTTGTCTTTCATCAATGCTTGGAGCAGCCCCCAAGCGAGAAGATTAACCAGCATCAGTCAACTAACATAACCCAGTGTTGTGTTTGTGATTCGCACTTCACCACATCATGTCATCTCATCTTCACCTCATGATTGTGATCTCAAGATCACAATGTTCAACCTACCAATGCTAAAGATCAACAAATAAAATAAAATAAAATAAAATAAAATAAAATCCTCTGTATAATAACGATAACACCTTCCTTCATTCCTATACCCCTTTTCTAACCCAGTAAGACAAACATCCCATAGACCAACCACCACAACTCTTATTTCTTCTCATTGTAATGTTACCCAATTCCCCATAGAGGGCGTAACCCTCGAGCGGGTAGCTAGCTCTGGCTAGCAAAAAAAAAAAAAAAAAAAAAAAAAGTTTGTCCATCATCTGCATTTGCTCATTATTATTCTCTTCTCATTCTACTTACATCTAACACGTTGTACTGGCTTCGGCCATACCACAGTCTTCAAGATCCGTGGGTGTGTCCCCTCTGAACTCGATGGAGTGCAAGGGGGCCAAACCCAGAACGGGTCCAAATTCTCAAAAGCGATCAAGTGATACACTACAGTCACAAAATAAGAAGAAAGAAACTCGATCACGATCTCCTTGCAGTCAAGCATCCGATAGTGACATAGATGATCAAAATATGGACATTGCTACAAACCAATCTCCACCGATTTTCAATTTTCTTCTCACCAATGCTGATACCAAATACTCAACTCCAAAACATATCCTAATTCAATTGATGAAATACTATCCAAGAGCCAATGTATCTGAAATAGTCTTCACTCGCAACGGAATCATCATCAAATCTCCAGACCAAAACTTCTCTACTACAATTCGAAATAAAGCAGGATTTCACATCTTTGGCGACAAAGCCAACCTTCAAGCTCTCGCATCAACCAGAAAAAAGCAACCACCACCACCTAGACATCAGCCCATGTTTTCAGTAGTAATAAAAGGCGTTCCACCGGCCTATACTGACGAAGAAATCCTTGACGAATTACGTCTCGAATGTTATGAAATCCATAAATGCATTCGTATCAAGTGTCAGTCAGGCCCCACCTATCTTGTTCGAGTCCTCACAGCATCCAAAGACACAGTAGACGATCTGCTTCAAAATGGTGCCTATATATATCGCAGACGACACAGAGTAGAACCATCTCGCACTTCACCACCACTTCCTATCCGCTGCGAACGGTGCCAAACATATGCCTCACACCTAACAAAAAACTGTCCTAACTCACCCCGCTGTGGACATTGCAATGAAGACCATACAACCAACAATTGCCCCAACCTTAAAAAACCACCTCTATGTAATACCTGCCACCAACAGCATCCAACCTACAGTTACAAATGCCACCAAAAACCTGCTCCACCAACCGACAAACCTGAACTCTCAGTCCCAATCCGCACTACCGATTCCGCTACAACTCCTACAAACTCCTTACGAGAACCTGTCACAGTAGAAGACTTGCTTCGCTTCACGACGCTCATTCTACAAAATATCCATCCCTTCTTACGACCACATATTCTTATGCAGGTCGACCAAATCGCCCAACAATTATTTGGCCTACAACTTTCTGCCACCTATACAGGTCCACATGCTCACTTTTCCATAACTTCTACTAAAACAGATCCAGAATGGCCATCTCTGTAAATACAAAACCCATCCACACAACCTTTCTCATGTTATCAATCACCATGGCAGTCACCTTCCTCTTTCTTAATATTCGATCTCTTGTTACTCATAAAACAGTTTTTGAACAACTTCTCCGAGAGGAAAAAGTACAAGCTTTTACCCTAAATGAAACTTATCTCAAACCTACTGATTATATCCGCATTCCGCAGTTTCAATTACAACGTCATGACTGTCCTAGACCTTATCAACGAGCTAATGGTGGCACAGCAATTGGAACCTATCATACTATACCTGTGCGTCCTCATACTTTCCCCAAACCACATGATCTCCCAGAGTATTCCATAGTCACACTGTATCTTCGCACAAAAATCATTACTCTTTGCACCATATATGTCAGACCAGGCCACCCTATTCCCTACGAATTTTTTCAATACATCGACAATACGTTCAGACATTATATAATCATGGCAGATATCAATATTCATAGTCGTCCTCAGACAGAGAAACAACATTTTCAAAACTACATTTCTAATATTCTAGCCGTCGACTACCATCATCTCCCATCGCCATCACGCCCAATCAGTAATACCTCACCCGACATAGTGATCAGTACTCCTTCTCTTACTATTCACAATCTCAGAGTTCTACCACCTTTCGGCAGCGATCATGCTCCGATACTCCTTGATCTTATTATCACCACACACCCCAAAACACAACCCCCGCCAATTCACTTCTTTGATTACACACATGCGAACTGGGCTAATTTTCAAACCGACCTCACAACTTCATTGCAAAATCTACAGGAGCCCACTACTGAGGAAGAACTCTATAACCTTGTGGATCAAATCACAACATCCCTTGACACAGCCACCCAAAACAACATCCCTCTTCGTACACGTCATCCGCACAAACCTCCAATACCTCCACAATATCAATCTATCACTGCTGCTTCTAGACGCTCTTTCCGTGACTTCCAACGTACACGTAATCCTATATCATTAACACATCATCGTCGCTGGAATCGCATGCTCCACAATTACTTAGATGCGTACAAACGAAAACGTTGGATCTCAGCCTGCAACACTCTATCCACTACCTCGCACCCTACCAAATTCTGGCAAAAATTTCATCAGTTAACTGGCAAAACCCGTCATACTTCATACCCAATCATCTCACATAACAATCCGCTTCAAACCGATACTGACAAAGCAAATGCTTTCGCCTCTTTCTTTCAAGACATTTTTACCCCAACCATACAACCACTTCATCCAACTCTCACACGCCGTGTGGAACATCTCGCAAACCCGAACGCTCCTCAACTTCAACCCAATCTTCACCACCAACTTACCGCTTCTCCTCTTAACGATCTCATAACTCCTGACGATATCTCCTCCGCCATCCGATCAAAACGAAACACAGCCCCCGGCTTTGATCACATTACCTATAAACTCATCAAATCATCTCCTCCCATCCTCTTTTCACTTCTCGCCACCATCTACAACTTCATTCTTCGCACCGGATTTTACCCTCCTCAATGGAAAATCTCCAAAACTCTCCTTTTCATCAAACCAAACAAACCTCCTACTGCACTCTCATCATACCGACCAATCCAACTAACATCAGTCCTTAGCAAAATCTTTGAACGCATTCTAGTCAGCCGTCTGCATACTCATCTTTCCGACCATAATCTCATTCCTCTACATCAAGCCGGCTTTCGCCCACATATTAGTATTTCTGACCAGCTTCTGCGCCTCACCACTGCTATAACAAATCATTATAATACGTCAAAACCATCTTGTCTGTTACTGTTCGATCTGGAGAAGGCTTTTGACAAAGTTTGGCATGCCGGCCTCATCGCAAAGCTACACTCTCTCAATCTTCCTATCTCCTACATCCGCTGTATACTTTCTTTTCTTTCCAATCGTATGACTTATATCAATATCAACCAATCCCTTTCCTATCCGATCTTTCTTCACTGTGGCGTCCCTCAGGGATCTGTTCTTTCACCTCTTCTATATATTTTATATGTCGCCGACATGCCCCCTCTCCCACCAAATGTCTCAGTATACCAATATGCAGATGATACCGCTTTTCTTGCCACATCTAATACTGTTCAAACCATAAATAAAACACTTCAGCAGGCAATTGACGCCTTTACCTCCTGGTGTTCCAAATGGCGCCTCACTATCAATTCTCTCAAAACGCAAGCTCTTATTTTTCTCCCACCTCGTTGCCGATCACGAATCCATCGCAATCCTTCCCTTCTTCACATTAATGTAAATGGCACTTTCATCCGCCCATCATCACAAGTTACCTACCTTGGGATCATCTTTGATTCTAAACTCAGTTGGAAACCCCACCTACAAAAGATTCGATCACAGGCAACGAACCGCTTAAACCTCCTTCGACGGCTAGTGGGCACAACCTGGGGCTTACATACCGACACAGTCATTACGACTTACAAAGTATTCCTCCGACCTGCTCTCACACATGGCCATATCTGCTGGATCTCTGCCCCAGATGAACTATATAATAGACTCGCCATCTCCGAAAGACATGCTCTCCGACTTGCTTATCGTATCAAACTACCAGCACCGACTGCCGACCTCTATCGCCGAATCAACTTTCCAACAATATTTCCATACTTAGAAACACTTCGCACTAAATATATTACAAAAGTCATTGCAGACGGAAATCCGATATTCCTAGACACCTTTCAACAGGACATAATACATGATACGCCCCCACGTCACCAAGCCACTCCTCTCCAACATCTTCTCACTCTATACTATAACACTCTAGACGACGATGACCCTCAAAAGGCCGACTTTGCCATCTATCATCCACCTCATCTTAGTCCATGCATTTATCCATCTCTGCACTAGTGTTCCATCAATGTTGCTAGCAGCGGGCTTCATCTGTCTACATCAGCCCTGTGACGCCCCAGGGCAGAAGATAACCATTCACTCGTCCATACTAACATATACCCTCGTGTTTGTGACGTCCATCTGCACTTCACCTCATCTCTCATTAAAAAAAAAATAAATAAATAAATAAAATAAAATAAAATAAAATAAAAAATAAAAAAAATTAAAAAAAAATAAAAATAAAAAATAAAAAAAAATAATAATAATAAAAAAAGATGCCCACAAATAAGAATGAAATAAAATAAAATAAAATAATGCTCCAAACCCTCAATGCCCTCTATAAATAAAGAAAATTCCCCATACCTATAATCCTCGTCCCGAAGAAAGGGCGTAACCCTTTGATCGGCTTAACCTTAAAAAAAAAAAAAAAAAAAAAGTTTGTCCATCTGACGTACAGTCCTATCGCCCTATTCATCTCACCAGTTGCCTTTGCAAAATATTAGAACGCATTCTAGTCCGCCGCATGCACGCTCATTTTACAACTCATAATCTACTTCCTATTCATCAAGCCGGTTTTCGACCTCATTTTAGTACGATGGATCAGTTATTACGACTATCTACGGCTGTTTATAATCAATACAACACAGGTTTTCCTTCTTGTCTGGTAGCCTTTGATCTAGAAAAAGCTTTCGACAAAGTTTGGCACCCTGGTTTACTATACAAACTCCATAACTATTTTCTACCATCCTCGTATATCAGATTCATCCATTCATTTTTACTAGGGCGACTAGCATATATCTCTATTAACGGAACACTTTCTCATCCGATCTTCATCCAATCTGGCGTTCCTCAAGGCTCGTCACTGTCTCCTTTATTATACCTATTGTATGTTGCCGACCTTGTTGTTCCAAACAACATCAACATATTTCAGTTTGCTGACGACACCGCCTTTTTCACGACAGCCCGCACAGTGCAATCCATCAGTAAAACTATGCAAACGGCAATTGATGCATTCGTTGACTGGTGTAGTGTATGGCGATTAAGTATTAATTCTACCAAAACTCAGGCTATTGTTTTCCTACCACGTGGGCGCCGTTCACGAATATACAGGAATCCAAGTAGATTAAACCTCCAAATAGATCATACACCTGTCGTGGCGTCAAATACGCTTACTTATCTTGGTGTCATATTTGACTCCAAACTTACTTGGACCCCACACCTCACCAAGATCATACGCCAAGCGCAAAATCGGCTCAACCTCCTCAAGCGCCTAGTTGGTACAACCTGGGGTTTAAAACCGTTAACAGTACTTCATACTTATAAAGCATTTATGCGCAGTACATTAACATATGGTCACACGGCCTGGACATCTGCACCGCCAAAATTCTATCAGAAGTTGGCTATCCTAGAGCGCCATGCTCTACGCCTCGCACATCGCATCAGCTTACCGCATCCGACACGGTTACTTTACGAGCTGATTGACTTTCCACCTTTATTGCACCATCTCGAACAGCTTCGTACTCGGTACGTTTGCAAGCGAATTGAACAACAGCATCCCATGTTACTTGATATCCTACGGTACGATCGGGATCACGACGCACCCCCAACTTACGTTGATACTCCCCTACAGCACTTCATGACTCTTTATCATTTGCAACTCGATGATGCTGTAGTGGATCCTGAAATATTTCACATCTACGAACCACGTGAGCTTTCATCATTCATATATCCATCATACGCACCGTAACTACCTATTAACATGGGCTTCCTCTGTCTTCATCAGTTCCTGAATCGCCCCAGGAACAGAAGATAACTTGCATTCGTCAGTACTAACAAATACCTTGTGATGTGGCGTTAAGAGCACTGCATTTCATCTTCATCTCCATCTCTCCATACTGCCTCCTGTACTATATTCATTCCAGTTTTGCATTCGTCTTACCTCAGCACTACATGGTAATAAATGTATTATTTTCTACAATATTATTGTATCATGCTTATATCATGCTTGTACTTCATTAGATGTTATTGTCACCCTTCCATCACCTCTCTGTGTGTATATGTATTTAATAAATAAATAAATCTTATATACTTGTGCACCTCTTAGACCAGCCACATTAAACTGCAAACTACCTTTTCTATAAAGCACTTACCCGAAGAAAGGGCAAAACCCTTTAGCGGGACGACGGACAAAAAAAAAAAAGGGAGGTTTGTATAGAACTGGCCACCTGGAATCTCTAACCAGGTAAAAAAAAATAGGGTATCCGTAGCTGGCGGAGAAAAATAAACAAGTCATTTAGGTTTTCCATCAGTGATGCCAATTGGAGGGAAATTTCCCTTGGTGCAGGGAAATTTTGAGTAAATTTTGGAAAAAAGGGAAATTGCTTGTAATCTCTCAATATTGCAGGGAAATTCGAACCTCTCTTCAATCATTTATAGATTGAATGTATTTACGTATCTGATTAATCTAATTAAATTTCAGTATAAATTCAACATTCTATTTGTTCCAAACATAATCCGTTGCACATATTTCACATAAATTCTTACAACTTTTCTTGCTTTGCATTCGTTAATATTCATCAACATTACACATCGATCAACTTATTCAGTTAAATTCGAAACATTACAACAATGCTTATTTAAAATCTTTTATCAAAATTAATCTTCCCATTGTTGAATATCCTTTTAATAAAAATATTGATGTGAATACATACTTATCGCATACTTAGAAAGAAGATTCTCATGTAGAAGGCATTATGACATTATTAATTTCAATTTGCTTTACAACTTATGTTTGGTTTATTGTACGATGTTGTTGAATTAAATGCAATACAATAAGATGAAATACTTCTCAATTAAATTATCATTCCAACTATTATAACAGTTTGGTTTGGATTCGTGTTCGGGACGTGTCGTGAATGTAAATATGTTTATAGGGGCGAATACTGGGTCATTAGTGTATGCGTGTTAGTGTAACTTTACAAATTTTCTGGTGACTGTGCGCACAAAATTAGAAATTCTTAAGAATTCCGCATCTCTAAACTTTGATTTAGTTTGTATTGTGCTTACGAACATTCCTCGTGTACAGCCAAAGACAGCAGCAGCTAGAGTTTTCTTTGTAACTGTTCGTATTGGTTTCAATAAATATTGGAGTGCTGTTCTTAAGTAAGTACATAACAAATATATACTTAATATTTTCTTTGTACCTTAAGTTACATTAATATTAAGATCTATCATGAATAAAAATTAAATTTACATAATATTTATTTTATATTTTTTATGATTTATTTAGGTTGTCCGTCCTGACCAAGGTATTTATAGGATTTTTCCTCAGTCACACCAGGCAAATGCAGAGATTGCACCTTTAACATAGGTCCTGACCTACACCTTTCCATATCCTTTCCCCTCCTCTATCGCGACGCCTTAGATACCTAAACAACAAATCAAGTTCAAATTCTGCATAACCTCAAAGGAAGGCTGTCAGGTATCTGCTTGTATGTGGTTATAAGATTACGGGGAGGGGGTGGAAGCGAAAACGATTAAAAATACATTTACTAAATACAGTACTTGAACGGTTTGGATGAAGGGAAATTTTGTCCGGAAAAGAGAAATTCTAAAGCGTGTGAAGGGAAAACGGCTGTGAAGGAATTGGCATCACTGTTTTCCATCCCCCTTGGTTGAATTTTATTCGCGAACAACTTGCATACGGTTGGATTACTTACCTTGTTTTGTGCCTCTACGGAGGCGGACACACTAAATTGATCATATCTTTAGACGACCTTGCTATTCCTCTTGCCTTAACGATTTATTTTGGTACTCTCCTCTTCGGAGGAAGAGACAAGCGAAATTATTTGACGACTTAGGCAACTCTACTGGTTACCGATTACATTTTGTGCTTCTCTTTAGAGGAAGCAGATTACTAATCTTCAAACTTAGAGCACTACTCTAAGAACAACTCATTTAAGAGGTACACCGCTACCCTCCTTTCTAGTAAGCTGGCGCCATCTCCTACTTTAAGTATAAAGATGGTCTCTCAGAAGACACCCGTCAAATCTGAGAAAAAGGCCCAATCATCCAAAATTCCTAATACCAGGGGCAAAATAATACGATCAACATATAAACCAGAAGACTTCCTTGTGCCTTTAGGTAAACACAAGCAAACGAACGCTCCAGCGAAGACAAAATTGAAAACACCTGCAGTTAAACAGACAAGTACTTCGCAGCCATCAACATCGAATAACACGGAAGACATGGATTTCACAGTAGTGGGTACACTTAAGCGGCGTAGGTCTTCTTTGGAAAATCTCAACAACGCTGAAAAACTATTTAATAGCACTCAAGAATATCCACCTCTTCCCACTAGCAACAAGTTCGCTGTTTTGTCATCCGAACAAACAGACAATACTAGTGCCAGTAACAATACTGCGCCGAATAACAAGCCCTCCAGTTTCAAGCCTCCTCCAATTTTCATATACGGAATTACTAACACCTATACCTTTATTAAGACTTTATCACGAGCGCTGAAGGAGCCCCCTCTAGCTCAGCCCAATAAAGAGCGCATCCGTATTCAAGCAGCAAACAGAGATGATTATAATTCAATCAAAGCTTATTGCGAGCAAACAAAAACTGAGTATGCTACAGGCGTGGCGAAAAATGAAAGGCCAATTAAGGTAGTTGTCCGAAAACTGCCTATAGACACTGACATAAACGATCTGAAGGAAGAACTATTGCGTCTCGGTTACAAACCAATAAACGTCCACCAAATGTCTCGCAAAAGCAAGACGGATGACAAGAAAATTATGATGCCACTGTTTTTGGTCGCTTTGGAACGAACTGCAGCAGTTAAAGAAATATATGCTATAAACAACTTGCTTCACTACCGGGTTCAAATTGAACCTTACAAGCCTCCCTCAGTCTTACAATGTTACAGATGTCAACGCTTGGGGCATTCGCAAGACACCTGCCAAGCCCATCCGAGGTGTCTCAAATGTGGGCAATCACATTTCACCCAGTCATGTAACAAACCAGACACATCCACACCCGCCACCTGCGCAAACTGTCAGGGAGATCACCCAGCAAATTACCGTGGCTGTCCGGTATTTAAATCCTACTCAGAAGCTCTCAAACTGCCGGTGCAACAACCGAACAAACACCCAGGTATACCTAAGAAAAATGACCACACACCATCCTCAGAGATAACTTCCATTCCCACTGCTGATAATATACAATCCGTGACTAGGGATACCAATGATGTTGACGCTCCCACTTCTTCTCACACCCAACCAGTTACTGTCGTCCAACAAGAGAACTCTAACGGAGATGTTGACTTAAAATCAGTTCTTTCATTTCTCAAGGGCTTACATTTCCGTAAAATACTTACACACATTAAACGTGGTATCACACGTTTTCGACAAGCTGCAGACTCAGCTTCCAAGGCTGCAGCAGTAATCGAAACAATAGCGGAAATGGTTGACGATGGCTGTTTCTAAATCCGGCGTCCTACACCACACACTTATACTTGCTACGTGGAATGCAGATGGTCTTGAGGGGCAGAAACAAACGCTTCTTCGGTTTCTAATAAAGCATAGAGTTGATGTCATGTTCATCCAAGAAACACATTTTACTGCTCGCATCACTTCTTGGCGCCTATCTAATTACATTGTATACAGACAGGACAGAGTGGGTAGACAGAAAGGAGGATTGCTGCTCATCATCAAAAAGTCACTACCAGTAAGGTCGCTTACAATACCACCACTACTTACTTTAGAGGCACTTGCTGTTGAGCTAATAACTCCAGGAGTTCCCTTAGTACTGGTCACTGGTTATAGGTCTCCGGCCACACACTTAGAACCGACTGACTTCGACATCATCGCAAATTTAGGGCCCAAAGTTATCTTAGCTGGTGACCTTAACGCAAAGCATGGAGAATGGAACTCCATTACTCCAAACACTGCTGGAGACGCTCTACATGACTATCTCCTCACGTCCAACTTTATCATCAGTGCCCCACCAGATCCAACTCATCATCCAAAATTCGGCGGACAACCCGACGTGCTTGACGTTGCTCTTTGCAAAAACGTATCCTTTAGTATTCATCCATATGTCCTCTCGGACCTAGACTCAGATCACGATCCAGTCATTTTTCATGTCTCCCACCGTAGCATCGCCCACACTGCTCCTATTCTTAAACACATAGAAACTGATTGGGATTTGTTTAAACAAGAATTAAACACACTAATCGACCTAAGAGATCGGCCCGCCACCATTCAGGATATCGATCAGGCAGTTTCTCATATCACAGTTGCACTTCGCACAGCAGAGGCAGGAAGCTCCACTACTACAATCTCTCCAACGCAAACAGGTCAATGCGACAGTCTACATCTGCAACTCTATGTTCATTTAAAACGTTGGGCTAGACGTCGCTGGCAGCTCACACTTCATCCAGCCTACAAGACACTGTGGAATAAACTACGTGCAAAGATCAAGATGCTGAGTCAGCGACAAAACCAACAGTACTGGGAAGACACTTTTCGTAACCTCACAGTAAATGATCGTAAAATCTGGACATACTCTAAATCCTTCCAACGGGCTACTAATGCTTCCAGAGCTAGAGTCCTCCAAGGACCACAAGGACTGACTCAAGACCCTCAGTTGCAAGCAGCTACTTTCGCTGACTCTCTGCAAGCACAGTTTCAGCCCAATAGAGGTCAACTCGATCCTTATTTCCACCAGCACATTAGAACTACCTTATATAGTATACGAACTCAAAACCCTACACATGGCATCAACCCAGTTACACCTCGGGAAATAGAAAGACACATCAAACGTCTACCAACAAAGACAGCACCTGGGTCTGATGGTATTCGACCTGAGATACTGAAACATCCAACTCGAAAATTACTGGTATTTTTGGCTTATTTATTTAATGCCATCTTTCAAATATGCTACTTCCCAAAGACCTGGAAGGAAGCTCGAATCATCACCATCCCTAAACCCGGAAAGAATCCGCTGCTTCCGGAAAACTATAGGCCGATAAGTCTTCTGTCACACTTAAGTAAATTATTTGAACGTGTGTTCCTCTGGAGGTTGAAACAACATGTCGCCAATAGTGATCTTCTACCCTTCCATCAGTTTGGGTTTCGTGCTCAACATAGCACTACTACCCAACTCGTACGAGTAGTTGATCACTTAACAGTGGCTTTCAATAGAAAATACCACACCCTTGGAGTATACCTGGATGTGTCAAAAGTATTTGACAAAGTCTGGTTAGCTGGATTATTATATAAGCTACACACTCAAGGTTTTCCGGATCGTTTTCTGCATTTACTACGTTCTTATCTTATTGGCAGAACCTTTCATGTGTCGGTTGATGGTGTCAAATCCTCGACTAGGCCAATTAAAGCAGGTGTCCCACAAGGCGCTGTACTTTCACCGCTTCTATATAATCTCTATACAGCAGATCTACCGACTTTACCAAACTGCTTTTTCGCAACGTATGCCGATGATACCGCCTTTTTCACAACAAGTAGTTCACTTGCACAGTGCTACATCTATATGCAACGACAACTAGACAGTTTTCAGGAATGGGCCAGGCGCTGGAGAATTAAAGTAAATGCCAACAAAAGTTGCGCTGTCATCCACAGTAGAAGACGCATCCGCGCCCCTCGAAATTTAATATGTGAGAACGCACACATTCCTCACGCCACGCATGCGAAATATTTGGGTGTGCTATTAGATCATGGGCTCACGTTCGCCCCACACATCAAAGATATAAAGCAACGAGCATTACGGAAAATCTCAGCATTGTACCCCATTTTTCGATGCAGTTCGCTCTCTCATGAGGTCCGCGTGCACATATTCATGATGATAGTCCTGTCCACACTTTCTTATGCATGTCCTGCCTGGCAACATGCTTCTAATAGCCACCTTCAAACACTCGAAAGTGTACAAACGAGAGCCGGTCGCATCATCACTGGTCACGACAGATATACGCGCAACAGACAAATTCTGGAAGATCTAGAGCTGCCTCCTGTTAGAGAAGTTCTACGGCATCTCCATCATAAGTTCTGGCATACTTTACCAAGACATGTTAATCCAGCTATAGCCACCATCGGCACTGAATACGCTCTACGGAATGTTCATCGCACGCCACGCATTTAATATCTTTCCATAGCTTGTAATAACATTATCAGCTACTCTGCGACAGTTGCAGATGTAGACCACCAGACATAATAAAACAATAGTAATACCCAACTAGCCACCTGCACATCTATATATATTCTTTATGTCATCTTATTCATGGAGTCAGGGGCTTCGGCCCGATACTCTTCACAAAACTTCACCATTACCGTGACCGTGACCGTGACCGTGACCGTGTGTATAAATTAAGATCACATTGAGAATTGGTGTGTTATATTTGAAGAAGTGTTAATGAGTAATTTATGCTCACACTTCAATGATAACTCGTGAGGAAGATTCCATTTTGTGTTTTTTTTAAATTGATTTTTTGAATAGAGGTAAAGGAATTTGTGTCAAATTTGGTAATATGAATGGGATTTTTCATATTTATTTAGTTATCAACTCCAACAAAATTCTCTATGATTCAATGGCGGAGCCATGTGGGGGCCAGGCCCCCTTGCACAAAATCTTGCCCCCCCTAGCGGCCCACTCCCCACACAGAGTGATACTGCTATAGGTCGACAAACGGTGAATTCATAGTGGCCACAAATGAAACTACTACAGAAACAAAGTTACCAACTGCAGAATATCGTATGTTGCAATAGTCTGCGTTCCGAGCAAAAATCTTCAGGCTCCTTTTTGTTTGTAGTACAGCAAGATCTGATTTATCTGAATCTGTAAGGTGCATGCATTGACCTCAGCATCTGAACGTTCCTTTTAACCTTTATCCCTTATCTGTTTGTCTTCTTTGTTTTCGACAAAGAACAAAAAAAGCAAAATGATGACAGCATTATGATTTGCTTCAATGTTGAAAGTCATACTAAAATAAGAGATGCTTACTTACAAATAGCATGCACTGCAGTAAAACTTTACACTCGTGTTGGACGAAAGAAGTCTTCGTACACTAAGTAATTAATTTCCCTCGATTATGGCGACATAGAACAAATGCATAGCATCCACTAAATAATTTGGTATTATTAATATTATTATCATCAAATAATATCGAGAGGTCTTGTTTAATATACAGTAAAAGAAGAGAGCAGAAGTTTTTTATTATTTCTGTCATTCTCTCTGCTGTTCGTATCCCAATAGTTCGAGAAAATTAAGATACTGAATACTGCCAACACCTACTATTTGCTACTGGTACTGGTTCTCCTTCTCGACTACCTTCTGGTCTTGTCTCTAGTACGTCTAATTTCCTAACGCTCTTGGCCGTGGCAACTAAGTAAAAACCTTCTGCTGCGATGTTAATAAGCGATACTAGCGATCTCCAAGGAAAACGGAGTCAGCGCTTGGTGGACCTATTCTACTAACTAAAGCCTGGGGAAATGAGGCTAACAAAGTCAGTGATTCTTTATAAATAAATCTTTCAGAAGTATTTTCTTTTAAACTATTTTAACTGTAGCTTAATCCCAAAACTGCTACTACTAGAGAAATTCCGAAATTTATCACAGAGCCAGTAATCTCCTGATTACTAACTATCAAGTAAGGTTCCGAGATGATACAACTTGGTCGCGGCAGTAATGCTGTTTTGTGTAAAAGTGTAGTTACTCCCATGACCAAGTTGTATCATCCTGTTATCTGATGTTTGTGGGACTGGTCTACAGATATTTCATTCAGTGAGTTCAGTCAGTGAATACCAATTTTTATCACAGATTTGTATTAATTCTGCGTCAAAATATGCATTTCTGAGAAAATTAAGCATTAAGCATTTCTGAGAAAATTACATTCTAGGAATTATGCAGAACAATAAATCAGTGGTGACATGGATTTTCAACAGGATATACTAATTAATGCCCCTCCTTCAAATCTAATCTCAAAACTTACAATATTGGGTTACATGCACAGGACCGACACGGCGTAGGGCCGACACGGCGTAGGATCGACACGGCATAGGATCGACACGTCACAGAACCGAAACGGCATAGGATCGACACGGCACAGAACTGAAACGGCACAGGATCGATACGGCATAGGATCGACAGCAGAACTTTCATACGATCGAAATAATAAAAAATACATTATTTTATAATTACGCAATATTAAGTAACAATTATTTTCTTAAGGATATATAGGAGAGAACCGTCATACGATCGAAACGGCATAGGAACGAAACGGCGTAGGATCGACACGGCATAGGACCGAAACGGCACAGGGCCGACACGGCATAGGACCGAAACGGCACAGGATCGACACGGCACAGGATCGACACGGCACATGATCGACACGGCACAGGGCCGAAACGGCATAGGATCGACACGGCACAGGACCGAAACGGCATAGGATCGACATTCTGTAGGGTGGTCAACACTTTCTGAATATATCAATATCGCATATCCCTCACCTTGAATTTGGGGATATAAAAAATTGTAAGTATAAATAACTCTAAATGGTCTATTTTTAAAAAATTATATATATATATATATATATATATATATATATATATATATATATATATATATATATATATACAAATTGTATAAAAATACTGTTCGTAATATATCCATGTCCCACCCACACCTTTAATTTTGTGGTATTAAAAAAAATGACGCTAAATAACTCCAATAGTTAGTTGATTCGAGGTTTTCAATACTGAATAAATAATATTATTTGTCTGATATTTTTATAATGCTGTAATTTTTTATTTATACTAAGTTGAAGTATGTACATGACTGCAATTTTAAAACTGTAGACTTAGAATTTGCGTTTGGAAATTTGGATTTTTTAAAGGGAATCAATGCACCTATGTGAAGTAGCCTTCTTTCAAATTTCGAATTGAAATCGGAAGCCAATCGTTTGTTTTTCGTTTGTTATTGACTTTTTTGAAGAAAAAATAGTAAAAATCGTATCTTTCTTAAAACATTAAGAGATGTTTACAAAATAAAGTTGGTATATGGCCAAATTTACCCTTGTTCCTCCAATTAAAATTTTAATTGAAAATCAAAATCAATTGTCTGATATGCGTATGCTATTAATTATTTTGAAAAAGAATAGTCTGTTTCGAAAAACATAAAGAGTCTTTTCAAGAGAAATGGGTGATGAAATTTGATATTGGCTCCACTTTAAAGTCTCGAATCAAAACCGAAGCCAAGCGTTTCTTATTGGTTGTTTTTAAGAGCAAATCGCTTGTTTCGAAAAAATTGAGAAAGAGATTTACAAAATAAATTTAGAATGTGATCAAATTCAATCTGATTCCTTTACTTACAAATTTCGATTCAAGACCAAAATCAATCGTTTGATATGGATTTGTTGTTGCTTGTTTGGAAGAAAAGTAATTTGATTCGAAAAACATAAGAATATAATTAAGAAATAATGTTGATGAAGGTGATTTGTTTCGGGGCGGATTGCTTATTTTGAAGAAAAAATCACTTGTTTCAAAACAACCAGTAAAATATATCTATTTGCAGGATACATTTGGTGGTCAACTTCATGCTGTTTTTTCTTCTCTTAAATATCGATTCAATACTCAAGGTAATAACGTGTTTTCCTTTCTTATTGATTGGTTTGAAGAGCAAATAGTTTGTTTTGAAAATTATTAAGAGGCATTTACAAAATAAGGTTGGGTGGGCCAACTTTTTGGTGGTATTTCAAATTTCGATTCAAAATCAAACTCAATCATTTATTTTTCGTTGGTTATTGATTGTTTTGAAGAAAAACTGAGAACCATTAAAGAAATTTTGATAGTAAAGGTGGTCACCTTCACAGGATCCCTGCACTTCAAATTTCGTTCAAAGCATAAAACGGTTAAAATAATAAGAGAAACACAATCAGTACTCTACGCAAATGTTTAGGGGGTTCAGGGGCTTTAGGAATACAAGTTTATATAATATCAAGTGTTTATATATATAAACATGCCAATATGATAAACGTGCTTAATTTTGCATAATACCTTGCTCAAAGGGGATTTCAAAGTCCTTAATCCCTTTCCTTCAGTACGCCACTAAACATCAATTATAAATCATTCGTTATCCAAATTGTACTTCTTGTACTGATTCAATTCTTAATTTCAAAGTTTAAAATTATATGAGCACTTATTATGCTATTGGAAAAGAGCACATATTTTATGACAGTGCAAGGAAGTTTCTTGTTTTAACAATTGAAAGAAAGGAAAACACCAATAGAAGTAATAATAATACCTGACACGAATTCCGATAGTAAATCATATTTCATTATCTTAGTTGAAACTTTGAGAAAATTGAAGCTCAACACCGAATACAAATTGGATAATAAGCAATGCTTTATAATTGCTTGATACATTTCAAATTGAGAACAAAGAGAGTGATACTGTTTAAAAGAAAGATTGGATAAAAACAAGAATTTTAGGAATGATCTAAAAAATGGATCAAAATGTTATGATCTTGGCTAATATTAATTTTTGGATCAGTTACCATAAAATATTCGAACGGTCTTTAAATCGAGTTTTCTCCAGATATGTAGTTCTCCAGGTATAAGGAGTGCAAGAAAAATTTCGATTAATGAAATATTTTGGATTTTTTTATAACGGGCCACAAAATTTTTGGACGGTCCCTAAATCGACTTTTCATATTTTTTTACGCAATAAGCATATCACACGGAGTTAAGTGATATCTTGGGTTGGGTTACAGTATATGTAGTTCTCCATATATAAGACATACAATAAAATTATTGATTGAATGAAATATATTGGACTTTTTGGATCAGGGGTTACAAACGTTTGGACGGTCTCTAAATCAAGGTTTCGTATTTCTTTCGGAATAAGCACATCATGCTGAGTTAAGTGATAGTTTTGGTTTGGCTGCACTATATGTAGTTCTTCAGATATAAGACGTACAAGATTTATTTTTTATTGAATGAAATATATTAGATTTTTTGGATCAAGGGCAACATAATTTTTGAATGGCCCTTAAATCGAGTTTTCGTATTTTTCAGGCACTAAGCACATCATACTGAGTTCAGTCATAGTTTAGGTTTGGGTACACTATATGTTGTTCTCCAGATATAACGCCTACAAGAAATTTTTTGTCTGAAATATCTTGGATCTTTTGATCCAATAATAGTCCTTCATCCTCCATTTATACATTAAGCAAGTAACAGTATAACGTGTACATTACTTGATACACTTTGTATTTTGTAGTGTGATGTTTAATAATAAATTATTAACAAAATACCCGTTCTTCGCACGGGGAGAATAGTTTCATTTTGAGCATAAAGGGCAATGGTATCTGAGTATGGATTTAAACTACATCGGAAGTGTTACTGTTCGTCTGAGTGACTCCAAATACTATTTCGGTATTATTTTTTTATCATTATATATATATAGGGTGTAACTTAATTAATGTAATGAACGTCTGGAGGTGATTCCTGGACTCGGAAGAAGAATTTAAATGAAACGAAGTCTTTAGCTTATCACAATTATAACTTCTATGCTAATGGTAACGGATGATCAATGAACGGCTTCCCGTTCAAGTTAAGAGTGTGTAAAAATGGAAAATATAACTTTGATCCAGAGTAGGTTTATAACTAGAGATGCAAGGGCTCGGAAAAAAACCGGCTTTTTTGGAAAAAACTCGGTTTTTTCTGCTTCGCTTTTTTGCTTGGGAAATTTTGGGCTTTTTTTCAAAATACTGCTTTAAATTGATAAAATAGACTTTGTATCGCTTCTCTATAACACAAAAAATCATTTAATTAGTGGTTGATGCTGATAATAATATAAAACATCGAAACTAAACTATGAATTTCGAAAAGATATTTCAAACAATTTTTCTTCAACATATTTACATTATGAATTCCACAGGATTAACCAATGTATATAATAAGAATTTTTTAACCTCCTATATACAAAAGTAAGCAGAGTTGGCAAGAACCGTGGTTGTTTTTGAAAATGCCAAAAACCCATTTTTGGGGGGATGTTTAAACCAGGCTTTTTTGGTTTAAACCAAGCTTTTTTGATTTAGATTTTTTGCTTTATGTATTTATATTACATATTCACAGAAATAAGTTTGTTTCGCCTTGGTGTTATTATGCAACAGCGGGGTTACGCCGGAAGAACTCCCATAAGCTTAAAGAAGTCCGATCAGTAAATTTCTTAAATTGAGAATCTCCCGCCCTAGCCATTGGGAAAATCCCGTCATTACTTCAATGTAAGACAATAACGGGAAAATCCTCTTATTGCTTTGCATGTAAAATTTAAAGGTCAACGTACCATAATCAGTACGCTAAAACTGAGGTATTAAATTACAAATTTAGTACGTAGATATCATTGAAAGTCCAATCCAAGCTAATGTTGGAAGCTACGTAGGCAATCGATAAATTTTGCCAATTTGTATCAATATATTTAAGCAATCTTGGCTTCTTTATAAAACAACACGCATTTAGGCATGCAGAAATATACAATTTGGTTTGTTTCGTATATTTAGACTTAACATCCTTACGAAATACCGAGGTTATCAAGGAGAAGACTTTCGCTTAAACTGACATCCGAACCACTACTTGGGTTACGCATGAAAGAAGGTTTGTGGTTCGACCGAGAATTGAACATGGGACACCTTGATTAAAAGGTGAAAGGGAAATAAAACTATTGCAGGTGGTTTGATATCTGGAAACGTCAGCATGAAGTTCACACGATTCGCATTTTTCATTCTTTTTATTTTTGTGGTTTAAACAAGTTATTAAAAAAAAAATGGTGTAAACCAGCCAACCCTAAAAGTAAACACTTCTTTTAAAAGAATACACAAATAACTAGCAAAATAGTATGTAGTATTTTTACTTCAAAATATTCCATACCCTCTTTTTGAAACAAAATAAAATTAAAATAAATCATAAGAGAAATACTTAGATTTATATGATACACTTAAAGGCTGCACATCTAGAGCTTTTGGTTCTGTACATGTATTCTTGAAATTCTACAGTTAAGTTTTATAGAACCACCATCACAGTCAGTGGCGTGCCGTGACTTTTCTCACAGGGGACTAGGTTCGAAGAGAATGTGTGCTGTAGAGTGGAGGTCCTGGGTAGTATTGTTGACACCAAATAACACAATTTATATGTTTCTGTAAACGCTTCTTCTACCAAGCCTCTTTCTTTCAAGAAATGGATAATTTCAGTGACAGTTTTATTTGAAAAATCTAAGAGTCTGTAAACCTATATTAATTCACTCCGCAAATTGTTAAAATTAAAAAAAAAAAAACTCCCGTAAATTGATTTAAGGGTCAAAAACAAGCAATCAGGAAATCGAGATTTCAATCACTGAAAATTCTTTAAATCTAACAGCTCAAGAAATTGTAACTCACTGAGATCTTGAAATCGCAACATCAATAATGTCATTGAAGATACGCACATATTTAATTTCTGAATCTGTTCAGTCATCTACTTTACGTCTTTTATTAGAAGGTTCCCGTTGAAATCCAATTCTACTTTTCTATAAGTCTTCAAAATCGTTTCTTGCATTTCTAAGTTGCGATACTATCTTTTGTACTTTTTGGATGCAATATTTCACATCCAAGGTTTTACTTTAAAGAATGTTGAATAGTATATCCGTGCGGAGAAATGCAAAATCGAAATCCTTCAATGATAACTCTCACATTTTTCCTTTTTTCTTTTTTGTAGTCATGAAAGCTCCGGTGTCGCAATTATCTGAATCTTCTACAATGTTCTCAGAACACCGTAAGAGTTCTATTTGATTTTCATTTACTGCATTCACAATTTTGGAATTGTAATTCCATCTTATAGTGGCAACCGTTGGAAATCGCTTAGTTACTTCTGATTCAGCAAGCGCGTTACTGCGTTTCGATGAATATGAAAAGAAATTTGGAATGCCACTTATTCTAAAAAATATTTTACATTCCTTGATGTGATTAACAGACTGTGGAACAACGAGATTGAGTCTATGATGATAGCAGTGTATGGTGAATGCACTCAAACACCTTTCCACAAAAGATTGTAAACCGTTCAAATGTCCAGAAAATGTGGTAGCTCCATCCATAGCCTAGCGCTACAAGCTTTTGCTTACAATTAAAATGAGAGAGAATTTGGGAGGCATGCTCACTTAGAGCAGTCGCAGTGCAATCACTGCTTTTTTTAGTAGTAACATCTGCAAAACAAATAAATCTTTCACGAATTGCCGTCTTTCACGTACCGATTGAATGTTGAGAGATCTTTGCAATGTCCGTAGTTTTGTCCAACATTATTGCTGTAAGAAGTGTATTGTTTATTTCTGACTTAATTTTATCCAGAATTACTCACCAACACATTTAATAATATAATTCTGAATTCTGTTTGACGTTCTTTTAAACACTCCCATGCTGTGAAGATGACAAGTCAACATGGGCGCCCGAACGAGAGGGCAAGGTGGGGCCCGGACCTTCCTCTGGCTCACGAAAATGTATACGTAATATAGCAAACCACGTATATTAAATACCAGAAATACCAGATGCAACATAGCAACCATGGAGATGGGCCCCTCCCTAGAAAATTTTTTTCAGGCGCCCCTGCAAGTCCATTTAGTGTCGCACTTAGAAAGTAACTGAATTACTTCAATATAATTTCCCTAATTGACAGAATCTTCCTGTTTGTTATAGCTCTTGTTTAGCCATAAAACAAGAGGAATAAATCAATTGGTTCATTAGTTCTCGGTTTGAATCAACTTCTGCATTGCTTGCTCAATTAAAAATCAATTCTGGTTTCCTGAAAGTTTTCAATTTAGTTATTGTGGACAGGTGCAGGGCCGCCCACAGGGGGGATGTATGGCGCAAGCTGCGCCATTGAGAAAAAATTTGGGGGGGATTTTACTCTACTTTCGAATAGCAATTTTACTGTCGGAATAGCATTAAAACACGATTTTGAGAAGCTAATTTTCAAAAATTTTCCGGGGTGAACCCCCGTACCCCCTGCTTCGATACTCGATGAATGAAGTATCGCGCAAGTAGCCGTATGAAAGGAAAGGTTGGTTCGTTTTAAGAGAGATGAATGGCGCAAGTTGTGCCAAGAAGAAAAAAATTGGGTACCGAGACGGACTTTTACATACCGAGACGAGACCGAGATCAAGACAGACCTCTATAAATCGAGACGAGACCTTGGTCAGTCTCGAAAGTCTCGGTCTCGTCTCGAATATTGATAGTTATTTTGCCTTTACTCAAAATTTGTTTCGTTGCTGTGTGAGCTAATATGGGAACGGTTGACTGATGTACAGTGGCGTATTTAGGGGGTAGGTATGGGGCTCAAGCCCCTCCCGAAATATATTTATGATCATTGTTTCGCATTACACGTACAACCCAAAGGTTTCTTACCCGTTCCTCAAGCCTCTCCCCAAACAAAATCCACTGCTGTTGTACATAATCTCCTCTCTCTCTCTCTCTCTCTCTCTATATATATATATATATATATATATATATATATATATATATATATATATATAACTTTTACTAGGTAAGGTAGGGTAAAAACGGATCCAAAATTTAACGAAATTCGTACAGCGAAAAAAAAATATTGTTGATCCTTCATATTGCAGCAAAACTACGAAAATTAATAGAAAAGAAAACTAGAAAGTTAAGAATCACTTCCTTTGCCGGTGTCACAGGGATTTTTTACCCCTGGAAAGTTTTACCCCCTGGAAAATTTTACCCCCTGGAAATCTTTACCCCCTTGTCGGTTTCTGGTAACTTCAAAGGAAAAGTCAAAATTCACATTAAAAATTCATATAATTGAATGTGATCTCTCAGTGTATGCACTCACTTTGGTCAAGATGGCTTTAAATCCGAAGATTTGGTAGGGGGTAAAAATTTCCTAGGAAATTATTACCTCCCTGTCGGTTATTGGTTACTTCAAAGACAAACTCAAATGTTATATTATAAATTGATACCACTCTGTAGTATCTCTTAACAGACACAGTCACTTTGGCCAAGATGGCTTTAAATCCGAAGATTTGGTAGGGGGGGTAAAAATTTCCTAGAAAATTATTACCTCCCTGTCGGCTATTGGTTACTTCAAAGACAAACTCAAATGTTATATTATAAATTGATACCACTCTGTAGTATCTCTTAACAGACACAGTCACTTTGGCCAAGATGGCTTTAAATCCGAAGATTTGGTAGGGGGGTAAAAATTTCCTAGGAAATTATTACCTCCCTGTCGGCTATTGATTACTTCAAAGACAAACTCAAATGTTATATTATAAATTGATACCACTATGTAGTATCTCTTAACAGACACAGTCACTTTGGCCAAGATGGCTTTAAATCCGAAGATTTGGTAGGGGGGTAAAAATTTCCTAGGAAATTATTACCTCCCTGTCGGCTATTGATTACTTCAAAGACAAACTCAAATGTTATATTATAAATTGATACCACTCTGTAGTATCTCTTAACAGACACAGTCACTTTGGCCAAGATGGCTTTAAATCCGAAGATTTGGTAGGGGGGTAAAAATTTCCTAGGAAATTATTACCTCCCTGTCGGCTATTGATTACTTCAAAGACAAACTCAAATGTTATATCATAAATTGATACCACTATGTAGTATCTCTTAACAGACAAAGTCACTTTAGCCAAGATGGCTTTAAATCCGAAGATTTGGTAGGGGGGTAAAAATTTCCTAGGAAATTATTACCTCCCTGTCGGCTATTGATTACTTCAAAGACAAACTCAAATTGTATATCATAAATTGATACCTATATGTAGTATCTCTTAACAGACACAGTCACTTTAGCCAAGATGGCTTTATATCCGAAGATTTGGTAGGGGGTAAAAATTTCCTAGGAAATTATTACCTCCCTGTCGGCTATTGATTACTTCAAAGACAAACTCAAATGTTATATTATAAATTGATACCACTAAGTAGTATCTCTTAACAGACACAATCACTTTAGCCAAGATGGCTTTAAATCCGAAGATTTGGTAGGGGGGTAAAAATTTCCTAGGAAATTATTACCTCCCTGTCGGCTATTGATTACTTCAAAGACAAACTCAAATGTTATATCATAAATTGATACCACTATGTACTATTTCTTAACAGACAAAGTCACTTTAGCCAAGATGGCTTTATATCTGAAGATTTGGTAGGGGGGTAAAAATTTCCTAGGAAATTATTACCTCCCTGTCGGCTATTGATTACTTCAAAGACAAACTCAAATGTTATATTATAAATTGATACCACTCTGTAGTATCTCTTAACAGACACAGTCACTTTGGCCAAGATGGCTTTAAATCCGAAGATTTGTTAGGGAGGTAAAAATTTCCTAGGAAATTATTACCTCCCTGTCGGCTATTGATTACTTCAAAGACAAACTCAAATGTTATATTATAAATTGATACCACTCTGTAGTATCTCTTAACAGACAGAGTCACTTTGGCCAAGATGGCTTTAAATCCGAAGATTTGGTAGGGGGGTAAAAATTTCCTAGGAAATTATTACCTCCCTGTCGGCTATTGGTTACTTCAAAGACAAACTCAAATGTTATATCATAAATTGATACCACTCTGTAGTATCTCTTAACAGACACAGTCACTTTGGCCAAGATGGCTTTAAATCCGAAGATTTGGTAGGGGGGTAAAAATTTCCGAGGAAATTATTACATCCCTGTCGGTTATTGATTACTTCAAAGACAAACTCAAATGCTACATCATAAATTGATACCACTCTGTAGTATCTCTTAACAGACACAGTCACTTTAGCCAAGATGGCTTTATATCCGAAGATTTGGTAGGGGGGTAAAAATTTCCTAGGAAATTATTACCTCCCTGTCGGCTATTGATTACTTCAAAGACAAACTCAAATGTTATATTATAAATTGATACCACTCTGTAGTATCTCTTAACAGACACAGTCACTTTGGCCAAGATGGCTTTAAATCCGAAGATTTGGAAGGGGGGTAAAAATTTCCTAGGAAATTATTACCTCCCTGTCGGCTATTGATTACTTCAAAGACAAACTCAAATGTTATATTATAAATTGATACCACTATATAGTATCTCTTAACAGACACAGTCACTTTGCTCAAGATGGCTTTAAATCCGAAGATTTGGTAGGGGGGTAAAAATTTCCTAGGAAATTATTACCTCCCTGTCGGCTATTGATTACTTCAAAGACAAACTCAAATGTTATATTATAAATTGATACCACTCTGTAGTATCTCTTAACAGACACAGTCACTTTAGCTAAGATGGCTTTAAATCCGAAGATTTGGTAGTGGGTAAAAATTTCCTAGGAAATTATTACCTCCCTGTCGACTATTGATTACTTCAAAGACAAACTCAAATGTTATATTATAAATTGATACCACTCTGTAGTATCTCTTAACAGACACAGTCACTTTAGCCAAGATGGCTTTAAATCCGAAGATTTGGTAGGGGGGTAAAAATTTCCTAGGAAATTATTACCTCCCTGTCGTCTATTGATTACTTCAAAGACAAACTCAAATGTTATATTATAAATTGATACCACTAAGTAGTATCTCTTAAGAGACACAGTCACTTTGTCCAAGATGGCTTTAAATACAAAGATTTGGTAGGGGGGTAAAAATTTCCTAGGAAATTATTACCTCCCTGTCGGCTATTGATTACTTCAAAGACAAACTCAAATGTTATATTATAAATTGATACCACTCTGTAGTATCTCTTAACAGACACAGTCACTTTGGCCAAGATGGCTTTAAATCCGAAGATTTGGTAGGGGGGTAAAAATTTCCTAGGAAATTATTACCTCCCTGTCGGCTATTGATTACTTCAAAGACAAACTCAAATGTTATATCATAAATTGATACCACTATGTAGTATCTCTTAACAGACAAAGTCACTTTAGCCAAGATGGCTTTAAATCCGAAGATTTGGTAGGGGGGTAAAAATTTCCTAGGAAATTATTACCTCCCTGTCGGCTATTGATTACTTCAAAGACAAACTCAAATTGTATATCATAAATTGATACCTATATGTAGTATCTCTTAACAGACACAGTCACTTTGGCCAAGATGGCTTTAAATCCGAAGATTTGGTAGGGGGGTAAAAATTTCCTAGGAAATTATTACATCCCTGTCGGTTATTGATTACTTCAAAGACAAACTCAAATGCTACATCATAAATTGATACCACTCTGTAGTATCTCTTAACAGACACAGTCACTTTAGCCAAGATGGCTTTATATCCGAAGATTTGGTAGGGGGGTAAAAATTTCCTAGGAAATTATTACCTCCCTGTCGGCTATTGATTACTTCAAAGACAAACTCAAATGTTATATTACAAATTGATACCACTCTGTAGTATCTCTTAACAGACACAGTCACTTTAGCCAAGATGGCCTTAAATCCGAAGATTTGGTAGGGGGGTAAAAATTTCCTAGGAAATTATTACCTCCCTGTCGGCTATTGATTACTTCAAACACAAACTCAAATGTTATATTATAAATTGATACCACTCAGTAGTATCTCTTAACAGACACAGTCACTTTGGCCAAGATGGCTTTAAATCCGAAGATTTGGTAGGGGGGTAAAAATTTCCTAGGAAATTATTACCTCCCTGTCGGCTATTGATTACTTCAAAGACAAACTTAAATGTTATATTATAAATTGATACCACTATATAGTATCTCTTAACAGACACAGTCACTTTGGTCAAGATGGCTTTAAATCCGAAGATTTGGTAGGGGGGTAAAAATTTCCTTGGAAATTATTACCTCCCTGTCGGCTATTGATTACTTCAAAGACAAACTCAAATGTTATATTATAAATTGATACCACTCTGTAGTATCTCTTAACAGACACAGTCACTTTAGCTAAGATGGCTTTAAATCCGAAGTTTTGGTAGGGGGTAAAAATTTCCTAGGAAATTATTACCTCCCTGTCGACTATTGATTACTTCAAAGACAAACTCAAATGTTATATTATAAATTGATACCACTCTGTAGTATCTCTTAACAGACACAGTCACTTTAGCCAAGATGGCTTTAAATCCGAAGATTTGGTAGGGGGGTAAAAATTTCCTAGGAAATTATTACCTCCCTGTCGGCTATTGATTACTTCAAAGACAAACTCAAATGTTATATTATAAATTGATACCACTCTGTAGTATCTCTTAACAGACACAGTCACTTTGGCCAAGATGGCTTTAAATCCGAAGATTTGGTAGGGGGGTAAAAATTTCCGAGGAAATTATTACATCCCTGTCGGTTATTGATTACTTCAAAGACAAACTCAAATGCTACATCATAAATTGATACTACTCTGTAGTATCTCTTAACAGACACAGTCACTTTAGCCAAGATGGCTTTATATCCGAAGATTTGGTAGGGGGGTAAAAATTTCCTAGGAAATTATTACCTCCCTGTCGGCTATTGATTACTTCAAAGACAAACTCAAATGTTATATTATAAATTGATACCACTCTGTAGTATCTCTTAACAGACACAGTCACTTTGGCCAAGATGGCTTTAAATCCGAAGATTTGGAAGGGGGGTAAAAATTTCCTAGGAAATTATTACCTCCCTGTCGGCTATTGATTACTTCAAAGACAAACTCAAATGTTATATTATAAATTGATACCACTATATAGTATCTCTTAACAGACACAGTCACTTTGGTCAAGATGGCTTTAAATCCGAAGATTTGGTAGGGGGGTAAAAATTTCCTAGGAAATTATTACCTCCCTGTCGGCTATTGATTACTTCAAAGACAAACTCAAATGTTATATTATAAATTGATACCACTCTGTAGTATCTCTTAACAGACACAGTCACTTTAGCTAAGATGGCTTTAAATCCGAAGATTTGGTAGTGGGTAAAAATTTCCTAGGAAATTATTACCTCCCTGTCGACTATTGATTACTTCAAAGACAAACTCAAATGTTATATTATAAATTGATACCACTCTGTAGTATCTCTTAACAGACTCAGTCACTTTAGCCAAGATGGCTTTAAATCCGAAGATTTGGTAGGGGGGTAAAAATTTCCTAGGAAATTATTACCTCCCTGTCGTCTATTGATTACTTCAAAGACAAACTCAAATGTTATATTATAAATTGATACCACTAAGTAGTATCTCTTAAGAGACACAGTCACTTTGTCCAAGATGGCTTTAAATACAAAGATTTGGTAGGGGGGTAAAAATTTCCTAGGAAATTATTACCTCCCTGTCGGCTATTGATTACTTCAAAGACAAACTCAAATGTTATATTATAAATTGATACCACTCTGTAGTATCTCTTAACAGACACAGTCACTTTGGCCAAGATGGCTTTAAATCCGAAGATTTGGTAGGGGGGTAAAAATTTCCTAGGAAATTATTACCTCCCTGTCGGCTATTGATTACTTCAAAGACAAACTCAAATGTTATATCATAAATTGATACCACTATGTAGTATCTCTTAACAGACAAAGTCACTTTAGCCAAGATGGCTTTAAATCCGAAGATTTGGTAGGGGGGTAAAAATTTCCTAGGAAATTATTACCTCCCTGTCGGCTATTGATTACTTCAAAGACAAACTCAAATTGTATATCATAAATTGATACCTATATGTAGTATCTCTTAACAGACACAGTCACTTTAGCCAAGATGGCTTTATATCCGAAGATTTGGTAGGGGGTAAAAATTTCCTAGGAAATTATTACCTCCCTGTCGGCTATTGATTACTTCAAAGACAAACTCAAATGTTATATTATAAATTGATACCACTAAGTAGTATCTCTTAACAGACACAGTCACTTTGGCCAAGATGGCTTTAAATCCGAAGATTTGGTAGGGGGGTAAAAATTTCCTAGGAAATTATTACCTCCCTGTCGGCTATTGATTACTTCAAAGAGAAACTCAAATGTTATATTACAAATTGATACCACTCTGTAGTATCTCTTAACAGACACAGTCACTTTAGCCAAGATGACTTTAAATGCGAAGATTTGGTAGGGGGGTAAAAATTTCCTAGGAAATTATTACCTCCCTGTCGGCTATTGATTACTTCAAAGACAAACACAAATGTTATATTATAAATTGGTACCACTCTGTAGTATCTTTTAACAGACACATTCACTTTAGCCAAGATATGATTTTATGAATTGATATTATACCCTGTTATCTTTTAACAGACGTACTGATTGTCGGTAAGATGTCTTTATATCAGAAATTTTATAGGGGTGCTTATACTCTTGTATTGGTTCTGTGCTACTTCAAGGATAAGGTCAAACTTTAACATTATAAATTGATGTTATACCGATTTATGTCTTAACAGACGCACTCACTTTGGGGACGATGAAGGATGGTTTTATTTTCGAAAGTTCATAGGGAGGTAATATATAAAGAAAGCTAAAACTTATTTTTATTTTAAAGGAGATGTTGAAATACCAAATTTGATGACTCGGGTTTAATAGAGCCCGAAAATGTACACGTTTTTATAAGATAATTTTCATACGTATTCTTCGCTTCCGCTTTGAAATTCCAAAAATCGATTCTCTGTGATATATCACGTCTCAGATCCCATGTACTGACCAAGCTTTAAGTTTCTAAGTTCAGCGGTTGTACATACGACTTGAGAATCTTCTTTTTACAAGCCTTGTACGTTGTTCTGGTTGCTAGCTCGCACTAGCTAGCTACGCCATTTTCAACAGTGTTGACAACTTTATCAATGTTTATTATATCTCCGGTACGGTTAGAGAAATCGAAGTGTTGTAAACGGTAAAATAATTTGAACGTTCCTTGCAAACCACACATGTAACTAGATATAATATTTACTTATGATTTTTGTAAATAAAGACTTTCAAAGAATTCAAATTTTCAACCCCTGTAACTTCGTTTCTATTCATTCGAAAAACGTCATACCATGACCATGATATTCAGCGCAAAAGTTCTTTCGAACTATATTATCCTGTGCATCTCCGGTACGGTTAGAGAAATCGAAGTGTTGTAAACGGTAAAATAATTTGAACGTTCCTTGCAAACCACACATGTAACTAGATATAATATTTACTTAAGATTTTTGTAAATAAAGACTTTCAAAGAATTCAAATTTTCAACCCCTGTAACTTCGTTTCTATTCATTCGAAAAACGTCATACCATGACCATGATATTCAGCGCTAAAGTTCTTTCGAACTATATTATCCTGTGCATCTCTGTTGTGCTGTGTCTGCGTTAGAGGCTTCCAAACTTCGGATGTTTGTGATACCATAATATCTTTAACTTGTAACACTGATTAATAAAAGTAGTATTTTAAGTTTACATTTAACATGGTTAGAAATGTGTAATAAACTGACGTAGTGCCATTTGAAAAAAATATAAATTTATATTTGGTTGGCAACACTTGTGAATTTCTGTCTAAACCCGTTATAGCGGATGATCACGATAAATTGTCTACCATGTGTATATAGGGACAGAGAGAGGAATAAATTGCAACAACGTTGTTTTTAATTGAAATATGTGTTTTATGTTTACAATCATTTATGTTATAAACTGTGTAATAGTAGTTATCAAGATTATAAGGCAACTAATATCTAATATTTTACACTGCAAACTAGGTTATATTTTGGAATCAAAGTCTGCTTTCTCAGTTGCAAATAACAAAATTTAAAGTTAGATTTACTTACCTTTGTTTCAAAAGATTGTTTATTCTCTATATATTTTTCTTCCTACGTGTTCCACACTGTCAAAAGAGTAAAATCGAGTTTCAAAATCAATATTTTCCTTTCGACGCTACTAAATCCTTAAATCTCGACTACTAGTAGAACAAGTCAAGAGCTGCTTTCACGAACGAAACTATGAAATATTTTTTAACAGTGCAGTGTTTCGGAGGAAAGTTTCTTCCTCCTTTTATACTAGGCCGCTAATATGTAAGATTTGAATTGTTCCTCTTGAAGTGCAACTTATACAAATTTCATTGATATAATAAGAAAACAATTAATAGAAATTACCACTTTGACACTGCAACCATCTTAAGACACCTGGGGGGCGCGGTGGCTCAGTGGTAGAGTGTTCACCTCTGGTGCTTGTGATAACTGGTTCGATCCCAGCTCGCGCCGTGTGGAGTTTATGGTGGACAAACACCGTACTTGTGGGCATTCTCGGGGTTCTACCGTTTAATCACACTTTCTTCGTTCCACCATTTCATTCATTTCTCATAATTACTGTCTCCTTTATCCTAACCGGCATAGCCGTAGGACGTAAAACTAATAGATTTCATTTCATTTTTTTCTTAAGACACCCTCGTCAGACAGCAAATCACGTGCAAAACATGGAAAGCAATTATTTCCTAGGAAAACAGTACCGACTATCAAGTTTTTGGTCATGAAGCCAAATTTTCGGACATAAAGCAATCTTGACCAGAATGATTGCGTCTGTTAAGAAATAACACGGAGTAGCATCAATTTATAATATAACATTTGATACTATCTTTGAAGTAAACAAATAACCGACAGGCGGTATAAATATCTCAGGAAAATATTACCCACTATCAAATTTTCGGACATAAAGTCATATTGACCAAAGTGAATGCCTCCGTTAACGAACAACACAGAATGGTAATAATTTATAATGTAACATTTGATGTCTTTAGAGTAGTGCTCTCAACGGGTCGGGTCGGGTCGGGTTGAAGACCGACCCGACCCGAACCGTGACCCGAATTGACTGACCAGACTCGACTGACCCGAACCGTGATCCGACCTGATTGACCTGACCCGACAACCCGACCCGACAACCCGACCCGACCAGATCCGTAACCCGACCCGAGCTCACCCGATCCGAGTCGGGTCGGGTCGGGTCACGCGTCGCGTCGGGTCAACCCGATTTGTTTGAGAGTACTATGGTCACGACACTGGGTGAACGCCAAAATGCACTCACATTGGGAATTAAGCCCGGACCACGTGTACCGAAGTCTTACACGTTAACCACTAGCTAGATCGAACGGGGGATTTGTATATACATTTTAATGAATATTTGGCACTTTTGAGGTTTGGTTATTTCTTTTTATAACTATTAACAACGTCCGACGTGGGAAAAAATTATTTTTTTTCTTGCTTTAGTTCTATATGACGAAAATTTTCTTCAAGGTCAGTGTTCTCACCTGATCGGACGGCAGGGGGTCTTCTCGGAATGCAGTAGCAAGAGTCTCTTGGCGGAGACAAAAGGAAATCGTTTAATTACAATGATAAGGGTTGAGGAAACAGGAGAACACCTGTGATTTTTTCCAACCCTTCAAGTTGCATTCCAAAATAGGTTCTTATGATTCCGGGACCCGTGCTACTTTGATTTTTCTTTCTCGGTAATTAAAACGTATTTTACAGTATATATACTTGCACGTAACAAGATACATAAAATGAATTTTGTAATTTAAAATTTAAAAGTACAGTATGATATTTAATTATAAAGTACTAATTTTATTTCATCACTTTCAGCCCTACAAATAAAATTCAAACAATTCGCTCCCTGGGTCTTGGTCATCAATACTGCGTCTTATTCTTTGTCTTGCAGTCAAGTATTGGTCCTGCATTTCGTAGTCTTGGTGGTCTTTCATGCTATATAAGAGCCAAGAATGCTCGCCTCATCGGTACAAATGAAGACCAAGTGTGATTTTGATTATGGTCTTTCATACTATACGGAAAGCAAGAAAATACGCTCATCGCTACTTGGTGATCACCAAAAGAAGGCCAAGAGCAAGATTACTATGCAATTCGTCTTGCATATCCAATCTTTATCTTGTTCTTGTATCGATGTCCTTGGGCTTGGTGAAATAAAATGAAATATTCAGTTTAAGGTCCCTCGATTCTGCACCGAGGCTAAGGGATATGGTGACCATGAGAAATGAATGAAACGGTGCAATGAAGAAAGTGGGGAGGAAACAGGAGAATCCCGAGAAAACCCACTACACGGCGTTTCTCCACCCCAAAGCCTACTTAGCACAAGCTGGGATCGAACCATGGACACTATGCACCAGAGATGAATTCTCTACCACTGAGCCACCGCAGCCCTGCTTGGGCTTGGTCGTCCATATCCAATCTTTCTTTTGGCCTTACTTAAACAACTTCTAGTTTTGTTCTAAATCCAGACTCCATATTGGCGTAGATATTATTATTACAGTCGATTGGAAAAATCAATCTTCCATATTTAAAAATTAAAGTACACACAATTACAAAAATAAGCATTTACCATAAAAGTACTAGCTTCAAGTGTTCAAAATAGATTTATGGTTTCTATAAAATCAATAGAAAATTGCTATTTTCAATTAGGCAGCTAGTAAAAAACAGCAGTTTTCGACTCCAGCCGAGTTTAAGCTCAACCTAAACTCAGTTGACCAAAGTGAACTGACCCGATTGACCCGATCCGACAACCCGACACAAGCTGACCAGACTGACCCGACCCGATAACCCGATCCGACTTGACCCGATTGACCCGACCCGACAACCCGACCCGAATAACCCGACTGACTCGACCCGAGTAGACTAACCCGACAACGCGACCCTTGCTGACCCGACTGACCCCACCCCACAAACCGACCTGAGTTGACCTGATCCGACCAGACCCGTAACTAGTGATGGGTAAATTCCCGGGAAGATATTTTTCGGAAATATTCCCTGGGAATATTCCCGGGAAGATTCCCAAAATGGGAATTTATCCGGGAATTTATGTTCAATCAGAGAGAAAATTGCATTCCATTACTATATTATGATTTCAAAGTTGAATTAATTTTTATATCACAGCATATTGTTACTGTTGTCCACAGAGGATTCTTTAAAATGTACATTCTGAACGGTACCATGTTACTTTATTAACACTTTACTATATTTAGAAAGTACGCATAAATGTATATTTATTCACAATATGTTCTATCAATTAAATATATGTGAAAAATTATATAGTAAATTACATAGTAACAGTTTAAATTTATATGTAAGTGGATTTGCTCAACTTGACTCTATTGCTGACATTATAAACACATTAAATTTATAAATGTTATAAACTAATTAGATTGGGTAAATGCTAGAAGATACATGTCTCACCAATTTATCAACATTTGCGCATACATATTTATATTCACAAAATTTGCAAGATATTTACTTATCTTTATATTTTAGCACGTAACATTGCCATACACGACCTTTCATTCTACCTATTTCTCGAAATTCCATACGTTAATTCACATGTAAAAGAAGTCCGAGTACTTCTTCAGAAATTCGAGTCAGAGAGAGGAGACAGACCGACGTCTATTACTAATGGTAGTTCAGGGTTTATTAATAGTACTTCATCTCTATTTCTATATAATTCTAAACTACTTTGCAAAATGGTTCCTTTTCATCATTTGTAAATTAGTACTTTGCTAATTTTGGCTGTACTTTAGAATTGGGGGCCAGATTTGCACCTACTTTTTAGCGACATTTTATTCCGATGCGTTTGTTTTATGGCTTCATACGTTAAATTACGTTACCAACATTAAATTCAGACAGCGTTGCAGAGCGAGCGTTAGCGAATGAAGCTGGGTTAGAGCCCCGCATGGCACGTTGTTTTCTATCTTCGTTATCAACAAATCACTTTTTTTTTTCTCATATAAATCACTTCCACTTACCTTTCCGTTTTGTATAAATCCCCTACTGCCCTAAAAAAAATGTGTTCGATACTTTCTTGACTACTTGAACATCACTATCAAATCATTTCTTCCGTAAATTATCCTAATTTTTGCTAGTTTTGGTCCCCAATTCTAAACAATTACCTTACTTTTTAGTGCAAATGAAAATGGAACAAAAAAATATATTATTAGTTATATAAAATACAGTCAAAGAATTTTAAATTTTTAACTTCCAAATTCTTTAAAACCTAGAATTAAATCATAATATATTAAAATAAAGTAATTAGTCATATTGTTCTTATAATTTGGAAGATAAAGTAAAGAAATGGAAATAAATTCCTTCCCGGGAATTTATAGGCCAGGGAAAAAAACCGGGAATATTCCCATTTTTAAATTCCTTCCCACCGGGAATATTCCCACTGCCCATCACTACCCGTAACCCGACCCGAGACGCGTTTCAGAGCACTACTTTGGAGTAATCAAAAACCAACATGTGGGTATAATTTCCTAGGATATTTTTACCCCCCCTACCAAATCTTCGAATTTAAAGCCATCTTACCCAAAGTGAGTATGTCTCTTAATAGATTCTACGGAGTGGTATCAATTCATAATGCAACATTTGAGATTGTCTTTGAAGTAATCAATAGCCGACAGGGAGGTAATAATTTCCTAAGAAATTTTTACCCCCCTACCAAATCTCCGGATTTAAAGCCATCTTGGCCAAAGTGACTGTGTCTGTTAAGAGATACTACATAGTGGTATCAATTTATAATATAACATTTGAGTTTGTCTTTGAAGTAATCAATAGCCGACAGGGAGGTAATAATTTCCTAGGAAATTTTTACCCCCTACCGAATCTTCGCATTTAAAGCCATCTTGGCTGAAGTGACTGTGTCTGTTAAGAGATACTACAGAGAGGTATCAATTTATAATATAACATTTATGTTTGTCTTTGAAGTAATCAATAGCCGACAGGGAGGTAATAATTTCCTAGGAAATTTTTACCCCCCTACCAAATCTTCGGATTTAAAGCCATCTTGGCTAAAGTGACTGTGTCTGTTAAGAGATACTACAGAGTGATATCAATTTATGATATAACATTTGAGTCTGTCTTTCAAGTAACCAATAGCCGACAGGGAGGTAATAATTTCCTAGGAAATTTTTACCCCCCTACCAAATCTTCGGATTTAAAGCCATCTTGGCCAAAGTGACTGTGTCTGTTAAGAGATACTACAGAGTGGTATCAATTTATAATATAACATTTGAGTTTGTGTTTGAAGTAATCAATAGCCGACAGGGAGGTAATAATTTCCTAGGAAATTTTTACCCCCCTACCAAATCTTCGGATTTAAAGCCATCTTGGCTAAAGTGACTGTGTCTGTTAAGAGATACTACAGAGTGGTATCAATTTATAATATAACATTTGAGTTTGTCTTTGAAGTAATCAATAGCCGACAGGGAGGTAATAATTTCCTAGGAAATTTTTAGCCCCTACCAAATCTTCGGATTTAAAGCCATCTTGGCTAAAGTGACTGTGTCTGTTAAGAGATACCACAGAGTGGTATCAATTTATAATATAACATTTGAGTTTGTCTTTGAAGTAATCAATAGCTAACAGGGAGGTAATAATTTCCTAGGAAATTTTTACCCCCCTACCAAATCTTCGGATTTAAAGCCATTTTGGCCAAAGTGACTGTGTCTGTTAAGAGATACTACAGAGTGGTATCAATTTATAATATAACATTTGAGTTTGTCTTTGAAATAATCAATAGCCGACAGGGAGGTAATAATTTCCTAGGAAATTTTTACCCCCCTTCCAAATCTTCGGATTTAAAGCCATCTTGGCTAAAGTGACTGTGTCTGTTAAGAGATACTACATAGTGGTATCAATTTATAATATAACATTTGAGTTTGTCTTTGAAGTAATCAATAGCCGACAGGGAGGTAATAATTTCCTAGGAAATTTTTAGCCCCCTACCAAATCTTCGGATTTAAAGCCATCTTGGCCAAAGTGACTGTGTCTGTTAAGAGATACTACATAGTGGTATCAATTTATGATATAACATTTGAGTTTGTCTTTGAAGTAACCAATAGCCGACAGGGAGGTAATAATTTCCTAGGAAATTTTTACCCCCCTACCAAATCTTCGGATTTAAAGCCATCTTGGCCAAAGTGACTGTGTCTGTTAAGAGATACTACAGAGTGGTATCAATTTATAATATAACATTTGAGTTTGTCTTTGAAGTAATCAATAGCCGACAGGGAGGTAATAATTTCCTAGGAAATTTTTACCCCCCTACCAAATCTTCGGATTTAAAGCCATCTTGGCTAAAGTGACTGTGTCTGTTAAGAGATACTACAGAGTGGTATCAATTTATAATATAACATTTGAGTTTGTCTTTGAAGTAATCAATAGCCGACAGGGAGGTAATAATTTCCTAGGAAATTTTTAGCCCCCTACCAAATCTTCGGATTTAAAGCCATCTTGGCTAAAGTGACTGTGTCTGTTAAGAGATACTACAGAGTGGTATCAATTTATAATATAACATTTGAGTTTGTCTTTGAAGTAATCAATAGCCGACAGGGAGGTAATAATTTCCTAGGAAATTTTTAGCCCCCTACCAAATCTTCGGATTTAAAGCCATCTTGGCCAAAGTGACTGTGTCTGTTAAGAGATACTACAGAGTGGTATCAATTTATAATATAACATTTGAGTTTGTCTTTGAAGTAATCAATAGCCGACAGGGAGGTAATAATTTCCTAGGAAATTTTTACCCCCTACCAAATCTTCGGATTAAAAGCCATCTTGGCCAAAGTGACTGTGTCTGTTAAGAGATACTACAGAGTGGCATCAATTTATAATATAACATTTGAGTTTGTCTTTGAAGTAATCAATAGCCGACAGGGAGGTAATAATTTCCTAGGAAATTTTTACCCCCCTACCAAATCTTCGGATTTAAAGCCATCTTGGCCAAAGTGACTGTGTCTGTTAAGAGATACTACATAGTGGTATCAATTTATGATATAACATTTGAGTTTGTCTTTGAAGTAACCAATAGCCGACAGGGAGGTAATAATTTCCTAGGAAATTTTTACCCCCCTACCAAATCTTCGGATTTAAAGCCATCTTGGCCAAAGTGACTGTGTCTGTTAAGAGATACTACAGAGTGGTATCAATTTATAATGTAACATTTGAGTTTGTCTTTGAAGTAACCAATAACCGACAGGGAGGTAATAATTTCCTAGGAAATTTTTACCCCCCTACCAAATCTTCGGATTTAAAGCCATCTTGGCCAAAGTGACAGTGTCTGTTAAGAGATACTACAGAGTGGTATCAATTTATAATATAACATTTGAGTTTGTCTTTGAAGTAATCAATAGCCGACAGGGAGGTAATAATTTCCTAGGAAATTTTTACCCCCCTACCAAATCTTCGGATTTAAAGCCATCTTGGCCAAAGTGACTGTGTCTGTTAAGAGATACTACATAGTGGTATCAATTTATGATATAACATTTGAGTTTGTCTTTGAAGTAACCAATAGCCGACAGGGAGGTAATAATTTCCTAGGAAATTTTTACCCCCCTACCAAATCTTCGAATTTAAAGCCATCTTGGTCAAAGTGACTGTGTCTGTTAAGAGATACTACAGAGTGGTATCAATTTATAATGTAATATTTGAGTTTGTCTTTGAAGTAACCAATAACCGACAGGGAGGTAATAATTTTCTAGGAAATTTTTACCCCCCTACCAAATCTTCGGATTTAAAGCCATCTTGACCAAAGTGAGTGCATACACTGAGAGATCACATTCAATTATATGAATTTTTAATGTGACTTTTGACTTTTCCTTTGAAGTTACCAGAAACCGACAAGGGGGTAAAGATTTCCAGGGGGTAAAATTTTCCAGGGGGTAAAACTTTCCAGGGGTAAAAAATCCCTGTGACACCGGGACCGAGAAAATAGATACAGATAACTCGAATTACCTATATACTTATATAATATGTGTGTCCATGTTTCGCAAGTAATTTTCAATCAATATAAAATTTCAGCGTAATGAACGCATGATTAGTTTTCTCTAATAAAGATAACATGCAGCGCTGAGAGCTCAGGAATAAGCTTAATCTATGTTACGACACTGAATATATGCTTATGTAATACATTACGACATTATGAACTTGTATAAGAAACAGAATGTACTTAAAGTGAGACGCATACTATACGAAGCATCGGACTTTGAATCTAACTTGTTTGGTGATCCAACCTGAGACCACAGACAGCAAAGATGAGTGTCGTAGCTTCCACCACAAGGTTAAGGAAGTGCCTGTTTTAAAGTGTCAATTAAACACTGAGATGTGAAACGGTAATAAAGCATTTGATCAATTTGAAACAAAATATATTGTAGTAATAATTTACTCTATTTGTTAAGATAATGACCGTTATATTCTGTTTTTAAAATGACAGTCAAAGCAGAATGTATTGGATAGTAACTGAGAAATTGTAAAATTTCAATTTCGGTACGATTAAATACACTCGTGTTGCTATGTGTTGCGTTATCCGTTAGGAGGTATTGAACAACTCTGTTTCAAAGGAAGGAAATAAACTACTGTATAGTACTGGAGTTAATTAGATTTTAATTGTATAGGCAGTACTGAGGCTATATGAGACAAAGTCTATTACTGAAAGTGAAATATGGGTTACTATTAGGGTTTTATCCCGAGTATATTATACCCACACTGATGATTGAACCTGGAACACACGCATGGAAAGCATTAGCTAAGCAAATTAGCTACGAAGAGGTACATCATACCATGATTCTAAATCAAGAATGGAGGCAAAAAATAAGAAGCGAAAACGACAGACTGTACGATAATAATACTTTCACAAATTTAATTTCACACTATTTATTTCGAGACTTTCGAGACGAGACCCGAGACGAAACCGAGACTTGGCCTTCGAGACCGAGACCGAGATCGAGACAAGCATCTGCTGACCGAGACGGCGATTTTTGACTCGAGACGAGATCGAGACCGAGACCGCTACTTATCTACCGAAACGAGACCGAGACTGTACAAAGTCTCGTCTCGTCTCGTCTCGATACTATCCCTACCCGATGTGGTTTTTCCGTGTGTTGTGTAGGCCGTCATCACCTTCGACACTGTCCCACGCGACACACCTAACACAGTAGCCACTGCCGTCATACTCACTCCACATAACCGCGCACCAATAATTTGCCCTCTTTGAAAATCTGAGAGGTCTCACATTTTACACTACCTCCGTCTGCTGCAGCCACTGGACACTGCTGTTCCACTTCGCCTGACGTAGTATGGAGACCGACCTAACACACCACCACCAGCGGTCCGGCGCTGCAGGCGCCACGACACCACTGCCAACCCATACATCTGACGTGTTGCCAACTACAGGTGTTTCCATTTTTCTGATCACCATCTGTACATTAGAATGTCGAAAAATACTATCCTTTTTTTTTAAATGTACTTTCAACGAGCTTCCTTTTAGAAAATTTCTCCAGCAATGACAAAATCAAAATGTAAGTGGTCTACACTAGGATAGTATTTTGGTATATTCACAATAGCAATGAAGTTTTTCATAGCTCAGGGAAAAGTTGAGGTTTGCCAACTCGAAGGAAGGGGAAAACGCCATCAAAAGTATTCCTGGGAGAAGATTCACCTAACGGATAAATCAAGTATACTGTTCCAGCTCACTTCTTGGTATCCTTATGCAACGTGTACAACATCCCTTGTTTCTCCACTTTTGTTGCTTCTGTGCACAGAAGTACCATATTCCACGGAATTACATATTACGAGGAGGAAACCGTTTAATGCAGCTTACTTTTGCCCCATATGTATTCACACAATATTTGGAATCCCTGGGTCATGTGGAGAATTCTTTATAATCAAGTGTGCAGGCGGGACATAGAGCCCGGTTCCTCTATTTACACCTAGAATTCTTTTCCTTTGCTTCAGGAGAGCTTGGTTTCTCCTTTATACCAGCGTTAGGGTCGAGTCGAGCCAAATCTGGTGTGTAGTTTCGAGTATTCTCTTCAAGTATCTTGCATAGACAATATAGGTTATCAATGATACTAGTACTACTACTAGTACAACTTTTATTATTATTAATAATAATAAATAATAATTATAATTATAACAACACTGTGATTAAACATGAAAGATACGCGGTCTGCATTTGAATACTAAAAAACTAGTTGATTGCTAACCTCGGTAGTCGTGAATTCTAGGAGTCAAGGATATTGTTCACGAGCTTGTGAATTTGGGTTGAGGGTTTAGGTTGAGTATTCGGGCTCGAGCCAAACATTGTTAAAAGTTATAGGGCACTGGCCAAATATCTTCAAAACTGTTCGCCCCGAGTTTACAATTGTCAACAACTTGAGCAGCTCGGCTCACAGCGCACTCACTATCGACCCGAACCGAGAAGTGAGCCGAGTCAACAGCTCACCGAACCGAGTCAGCTAGAGCCTTCGGCCCAGATGAGACGATTCGAGCAGATGGCTCATCCCAACCAAGCCAGCTCGAACCGATGGTTCACCCCAAGCGAGCCGGCTCGAGCCATCGGCTCAGTTATTACTTCCCAACTGAGCTTCTTATTAAAAAATCTCTTGTGGTCTCGATATCGAGACGAGAAGACATGCGAGCAGTGTTACATCTAGTGAGCAACATTAAAAGTATTCCATATTACTACTTAGCTTACATTTCTCATGGCTTTCGCTTTCTAGTGTAATCAGACTATGATTTCAAAACGAGTTAAAACGTAATAATAATAATAATAATAATAATAATAATAATAATAATAATAATAATAATAATAATAATAATAATAATAATAATAATAAATATAAGTAGAAGAAATTATATTTTGTCCATTTAGCACTATCATTCTTTTGTCACTCACAATTATTAATATTCATATAGTAAATATCTTATAATTCTTATATTTTAAAATCAATTGACAGGGCTCTGATTGCTTTTATGAGAAATAAATCTTTGGTTTTATAGATCCTACGCAGTGGCGATGATCGTGCGTCGTTTCGGTCCTATGCCGTTTCGGTCCTGTGCCGTGTCGATCCTGTGCCGTTTCGTTCCTATGCCGTGTCGATCCTGTGCCGTTTCGGTCCTATGCCGTGTCGATCCTGTGCCGTTTCGATCGTACGTATTCTATGCATATAACTTGCACATATAAATCGACAGGAGTTTATAATTTGTAAGAGCAAAGATTAAACAGATATTAAAAATATTATTTTTTTAGGCACATGATTAAAAGTTAAATTATTTCAGAGCAGCGGCGTGAGAGCAAAACGGCACAGGACCGAAACGGCATAGGATCGACACGGCATAGGACCGAAACGGCAAAGGATCGACACGGCACAGGACCGAAACAGGTTTCTGAGCTGAATTGTCGATCCTGTGCCGCATCCCCACAATATTAATTTAGCATCGACTACAGGATAGTAGCGTTATTTCAACTACATTTGAATTTATTTTAAGGCTTTGAAACATCCGAGACTCAGAGGATAGAAATAAGGGAAATTAGTCAATAGGGCCACCGAGGAAGAATCTTGGTAATCCCCTCAGTTGAAATATTTATCCACGAGGGATCAATCACACCATCTTCCGAAACTTAAGCTGATGTTCTACTGCTGAGCTTTGGCTATTCGGTGTGGGTGTGAAGTGTTTGTATATTTGAATTCACGTCAAATTCTAAAAAGTAGTGAAGGTAAACAAACGAAAGAAAGAAAAGGGCCACGTATACTTCTTTTGCTGTAAGGAATCCCGATTTAAATGTCTGTTCTAACACTGTTTGATATTAGGGAAAGAAAAACATATTTCGTCTTTTTGCTTCAAAGAGTGCTCACTTCATCATTTTAATAACGCAAAGGCACATTCATTACTCAGTTTTAGAGCTCAAGGGTAAAAGTAACCAAAAGTAATTGAACTACGGCCAGATCAAAACAAGATCCTGGAACCGGGGCAGTTGCCCGGGCGCCAGCAAACTAATATGTGTGTTTATTGGTGTAGATGTAGATGAAAGGGGTACTAATCGCAAAATTTGCCCTGGGCACCAAATGTCTAGTTTCGTCACTGATTAGGCTACCATTTTTTAGAGCGTGAAATTTTGACATTTTTCTGAAATATTAAGAATACATGATAATTATTGGCAATTTAAAGTGAAATTTAAGCTTTAAGAGCAAGGCTTATAATTTAAACTGGGGTGGGACGGCAAATCACTGTCCTGTTAGAGTTCAGTTTCTGTTTCTGTGAACGTTTGTCTCGTAAGCACTTTTGTCCTCGTACAATACATTTTACTTTATTATTATTATTATTATTATTATTATTATTATTATTATTATTATTATTATTATTATTATTATTATTATTATTATTATTATTATTAATATTATTATTATTATTATTATTGTTACACTTTATCTACCAAAAAACTATTTATATTATTATGCGGTGTTAAACCAAATCTGAAACTTGTGATATTTATTTACTTCCATCATTCCATCCCGGAAATAAATGTCATCTATACGAGATGGAATGTTTTCGGGCAAAATTCAATATGACTGCTGCCATGCTGTAACTTTGAGCTTCGCCTTATTTTAAGTAGATGTAGATACAGACATGTCGGAAGGTTTGATTCTTGTAGATTCACTAGTTCAAACGCTGTCGAAAATGTGGTCTGGAGAATATGACTCTCAACGAACAACATTCGAACAAATTTATCAAGAATATTTGTGGATATGCAAAGAAAATGGTCCTGAAATTCCAGAGCCGGAAACAGATAAAATATAGGGGTTCCTCGTGGAAATGAACTAGACATTCGCCGTCGAAATACCACAAATTCGTTTTGGATGAATCTCTTCCTTCATTGGAGGCAGAAAACGAATTTTCTAAAGATAATATACTAAGAGACATTTTTCTACCTACTATTGGTAAAGCAATTACTGAAACAGAAAAACGCTTTGGATCATGTAGGAAAATCATCAGATCAATCACCACTCTACATCCAAAAGGTGAAAACTTTCTAAATTACAACATTGTGAAGCATATGGCCCAGTATTATGAAAGTGATCTGGAAATATTTAAATGTAAACTCAAAATCCTCCCAAACACAATTAAGTTGTATGAAGACGAGAGAAAACCAAAGTTGATTCCTTGGTGAATTTCGTTGTTCTTTGCGTCTACAAAAACACATTCCTAGAAACCAACTAGTTAGATATAATTTCTGTGACTATATCAGTTTCCAGTGCTACATGTTAAAGACCATTCTCATGTTTGAAAAGATTAAAGACATATAGGCAATTCATTGACTGATGGTAGGTTGAAAAATTTAGGTTACTTTATATTGAAGAAAATTGCTAAATCGTTAGATCTTGAAGAAGTTGTTGATAAGTTTGCTGCTGCCCACAAGAACAGAAAGATCCTCTTTTAAGTAGAGGCATAAACCTCTAAGTTATTTTCTTGACCTGTAAAAGTGTATTTCTCTGCTTCCACTTAAATCAGCCAACCACACATATTTTAAATGCAGCAATTAAATTACTACTTACTTATATTGGAAATCAATTGTATTAATGTATCCTAGTTGTTTGAAGTAGTAAATTCATACATTTTCACCGTAAAAGAGTAAAATCATGAACAACAAAGATGAAAACATTCACCTTGAAAAACACACACACACACACACACACACATATATATATATGAAAAAATTCATTCATTGGAGATGGCCCCCTCAAAATTTTCTTGGGCCCTTCATCCCCCCCCCTGAGAAAAATTCTAGTTACGCTACTGCTATGATCAGAAAGTATGCTAATGACGCTTGAATAAACGTAAAATCAATGCAAATTGTCAAACTCTGTTATTGTAAAGTGTATGTTAGTATGGAACGGATTTATACATTAACTTGTCAATTTCCAGAAACAAGCACTAAGAAATATAAATTGCACACTGAAATTATATAATAATAATGAATGGAAGAAAGTAAATTACTAAAGAAATAACAAATTTTGTAAACCTTCCCACAAATTTTGTAAACGTGTAATTGGAGAATAACATAATGCTCGTGTAGTTTCATTGCATTCAGTTGAGTACTATGGCACAAAAGTATAATGAAAATGCTGAATTCTGAGAACAAAATATACTTTAAAAAATAAATAGTCTCTTTTGACTAAGAGAAATACTCATTCGTTAAATATTTGATAAATGTCGAAGATCGAAATTTACAAATAATTCAATTAAATATTGAAGAAAGTAAATGACGTAGGGGAGAGGTGCGCAATGGCGATCACCTAAGAAAAATGGGTTATTACCAGTAGCGGCTCTATACCATAATCTGAGGTAGTTCTGCACAGTTTGTTTTTTGTATAATAAATTTCTTGTTTGCAGTAATTAATTATAAAATGTACAAACCGTATATCTTTTAGCACTCTAATCGTTATACGTTAATGACAATTATAGTTGAAATTAACAAATATATATACAACTTTACTGTATCGCAACCAAAACACTATTGTTTTGCTTATTGGGTGTCAGTGGCGTATTTAGGATTTGTTTCGGGAGAAGCTATACTCAGCATATGAATAAGCACTTAATTTTTCCTTTGGGATGCCTACAAGTTTAAATGAATTTCGGGGTTCTTGAGCCCGATAACTCCTCCCTAAATACGCCACCGTTGCGTGTAACAAACTTTAAAAATACCATATCCATATCGTAAGAAACACTGTTTTCAGATATCATAAAAATTTCGGATTTACGTAATGTCTACAGGTAGAAATTTTATTAATACTACTGAATTATAAATATTTTATTGTTTGTAAATAGTCTATCCGACGTGTCTTCTGATGTACAAAATGTTCTATTATTCTATCATTAAAGTTCAGCATGATGGATATGAAATCACGCTCGATTGATAAGGCAGCCAAAGCATTGATTCTTTCCTGACATATTGTGCTTCTCGAAAATGTTTTAACTATTTTAAAATTAGAGAAGTAACGTTCTGCTTCAGTTATTGTCGTTGGGGTAATTAGAAGAATTTCCAAAAGGTTTATGCTTTCCTTAAAAGTGTCACACAAATTGTGTTTGTTCAGAAAATTTGCACAAACTTGAACATGGAATACTATTACTTTCAAAGCGCATAACAATTATAGTGAACACCGTTATCAAAAACAAGAGAAGGGAGCCTCATGTACGTCACGTCGTGTGTCTTCGGCTTCTTCGGAAGTATTCGTGAGTTCTGAGCTGCTGGGAGTGCTACAGTGTTGCCAACGGCAGCGGTTTCCCGCTAAATCTAGTGGTTATACGATCGTGTCTAGCGGTGAAAATTGGCTGGCAGCGGAACAGCGGGAAACCTAGCTTTTTAAAAAAATATTTTCAACGTTTTTCAAAACATGCTACTTTTTGATATAATGTGTTACTGTTGTATTTTTCTTATCTAGGTATTGAACGAGTGTATTGCAGATGTTTGCAAATTATCTGTGTATTATAGAATTGGTATGTGGGAATGTTGCTCTCTCGGGACGTAGTATATGGCAACGTTGTCTTTTTTCGAAATCAACGGGACAATCCTGTTTAATCGACTCGTATGTTCATCCCTTTCGTTCATTCACTGGATATGATCGTTCCGAATTAAGCATCCGAGACTGCCTAATTTTGTTCGAATGTGGACTCTGTCCCGCTACCACTTCCCGTCAATTAATAGTTGTTAGTTGATAGTTCTGTGGTCGGTCGTTTCTTTTTCCAGTTTATGCGGACTTGTGTTACTTTTAGTATTTCTTCGCTATAATTGCCGTTGTGTAGTGTAACAATGGGACGAACAAGAGCAGGTTATTCTCAAAAATTTAGAAAAGACTGGCTAATTGATTCAAACTTGAAAGGCTGGCTGTTGGAAGTTGAGGAAGATCGTACGGTAGCTCGGTGCAAATACTGCAAGTGCAATTTGAAAGCAGAATTTTGTGATCTTATAGCACATAGCAAAACTAAAAAACACGTAAGTGCACCTGAACCTTTTAGTTCAAATAGACAAAAAAAAAAAAAAAAAAAAAAAAAATCCCGGTGACAAACGTTTCTTTTGACACTGCTCGAGTCGAGGCAGGGTTGGTTTATTTACCGCGTGTCATTGTTCTATTAGAAGCATTGACCATCTTAGTGATTTGTGCAAACGCTATTTCCAAGTGAAAGAGGTACACTTACATCCAGGGACGCCCACAGGGGGGATATGGCGCAAGCTGCGCCATTGAGAAAAATTTGGGGGGGGGATTTTACTCTACTTTCGAACTAGCAATTTTACTGTCGGAATAGCATTAAAACACGATTTTGAGAAGCTAATTTTCAAACATTTTCCGGGGTGAACCCCGCACCCCCTGCTTCGATACTCGATGAATGAAGTCCGGTTCTTGTTAGTGATTTGTGTGAGTATTATGGCATCGAGTGTGAAGAACTTTGTGAAGAAGTTAATGTGTTTAGTAAATTGTACAAAGTAAGCTACCCGAACATTGATTTGGCCGATGTGCTTTGCTCGAGTGACGGGAGTCAGAGTGAAAATAATGAAGACGACTTCCAAGATTCTTGTGAGGACAAAATGGTGTAAGTAATGACGATAAAATGGCCAAACAAAGATCACTGGATCAGTGGGTGAAGAAAGGATTCATTAGGCCTTACAGGTGTTTGTTGAATAAGTCTGGTTTTCCATACCTAACAATATTATACCAGGTACTTCTGTCATTACCAGCAACGAGTTGCTCAGCAGAGAGGATTATGGGTAATGTAAAGATTGTAAAAAATAGACTAAGAAGCAGCATGGGAGATGTATGGCTCCCCGACATGCTTGTCCTTTCTTCCGAAAAAGACATTTTAGAATGCATTCCCAACAGCGATATTATAGACAAATTTGCTTTGTTGAGTGAGCAAAGAAAAAATTATTACTCTATAAAGGACATCAAGGGTAGGTTAATGTCACCACCACGACCAGTAATAATTTAATCCAACAAAATCATTCCTGTAAAAAAAAAAAAAAAAACAAGTATGAGCGGCCTTAAAAAGAAGTGAAATCACAAAAATGAGCGCCAAATTCTGGTGAACAACAGTTACAAACACTCAAGGAATCACTTTCAAATTTAGATTTGAAATTGCCTATGTTGTCTGTTGAAAATTATAAAGTAGTTTGACATAATTGTGAGCTAGTGGTAACCATACAGACAACAGCCAAGTTTCAAGTCTAAATTAGAAGTGAGCCAGTGAGTGTTTGTAACTGTTGTCCACCAGAACTTGGCGCCTATTTTGGTGATTTCCTTTCTTTTGAAGGCCGCTCATACTTGTTTTTTTTTTTTTTTTTTTTTTTTACAGGAATTATTTTGTTGGATTAAATTATTACTGGTCGTGGTTGTTGTCTGTTGCTTATGTTGTCTGTTGAAAATTATAAAGTAGTTTGAAATAATTGTGAGCTAGTGGCAACCATACAGACAACAGCCAAGTTTCAAATCTAAATTTGAAGTGAGACAGTGAGTGTTTGTAACTGTTGTCCACCAGAACTTGGCGCCTATTTTTGTGATTTCAATTCTTTTTAAAGCCACTCGTATTTGGCTCTTTTACAGGAATGTTTTTTGTTGGATATCACTTCTTTTTGTAGGATAATTTCGAGGATAACATTTTCTTTTGGTATCAAACTCAATAACTTGTAACTTGCGTCTTACTTTTCATGTACAAGGGAATTATATCAATATTTTGTAAAGAAAAAAAATTATACTACTAATTGTAAAAAATGAATACCTGTGCCATACACAGTGTGTAGAAGTTTTTATACCCTTCAATATCCTTATAGAACATATTTGGTATTGTACACTACCAATACTACTAATAAAAGTAATGCATTTTTATAATTACTACTGCCCCTACTAATACTACAAGCATTCTATAATACTACTACAGGAAATAAAAACAACAACAAAAATAACAGTTACTAGTACTATAAAAACTACTGCTACACTGGGCAATTGTTTTTAGAGGACTTGAGTTTTGAGGAGGGAAAAGATTATTAGTTTTGGGGGGAGTGCGCCATCAGCTTTTGGGGGGATGGGCTCCCCTGCTTACATCGTAGTAAGTGTAGTGCTATGATCAAGAATATTTTATCTCCATACTTTAAGGAGAGCCTTTGGAAAGACATTGGTGACAGTGACTATAGCATTCTTCTTGATGAATCAACGTATCATTTACTATTCTGATGCACGTTCTACTGTCGTGTCTACTTGTTTAGGAATGTGCGAGTTACAATCGGTTGATGCTAATTCAATTGTGAAGGTACTAAAAGTAGCTTGGAAAGATTTTGGGCTTGATTTGAAGAAACTACGCGGTTTAGGGACTGATAACGCTGATGTCATGGTGGGAATTAACAATGGTGTGTGACAATTTTTAAAAAAAGAAATCAATCATCTCGTGTTAGTTCGTTGTGTTTGTCATTCTGTGAAAGTAGCTGTGTCCACGGCGGCCTCCGAATCACTCCCGAGGAATTTGGAATTTATGATTTCCGAAACTTTAATTGGTTTGCTCGATCACCTCTCCGGCAACAGGTGTACACAGAACTGTACAGAGCTATAAATGAAGGGTCTAATCCACTTAAAACTGTACAGGTGTACCATACTAGGTGGTTATCAATAGAGATAGCAGTGAAACGGATTCTTGCGCAATGGCTGGAGTTAAAAACGCATTTTCAAATTGTGCGGAACAGTGAAAAGTGCTACACATCTGAATTGCTTTTCCAAATGTACAGTGATCCGAATAATGAAGTGTATTTTTTTATTTTTGAATCGTATCTTAGCAAAAACCCAACACGTAAATCAATCTTTTCACTCGAACTCTGTTGACCCAAGTAAGCTACTGCAAGACCTTGTCTTGCTTACTGAAGGGCTGGCAAAATGAATAGTTGTACCAAATTATCCAGTTAATTTGTTAACTGAGAATATTAAAAACTATGTGAGTTCCAAACCTTATCTGGGTTATGATGTTGAGAAAAGAATATTAGAACTAAAAACGGCTGGTGAGCTTTCGATTGAAAATGAAAGCACAATTCGGGAAAGATGTACGAACTTTATTGTTAAGCTGATATAACAGCTTCAACAGCGTTTACCTGCAAATGTTGAAATATTGAAAAATATTTCAATGTTCGCACCAGAAAACTGTTTGAAAGTGTTAAAGGATCCGATTATTCCTTTGGCGGAACTCATGGGCTTTCCTAAGGAAACCATAACAAAAATTGACTTTCAATGGCAAAAACTCACGTTAGTTGAGTGGAAAAGAACAAAATTCTACAGCGTTTTGGAGTGAAGTTCAAAAATATAAGGATGCAGCAGGAGAAAACCCTTTTCGTGAACTTTCTAATCTCGCTTTGTATCTCCTTGTTTTACCATGGTCAAATGCAGAAATAGAGAGAGCTTTTAGCCAGCTCAATCTCGTGAAGACGAAACTTAGAAATCGAATGGGAAGAGAGATGGTTGACGCTATTCTTACTACTCGTACAGGGTTTAGACGACTCGGGAATTGCTGCCATGATTTCGATTTACCTATTTCCATATTACAAAACATTCACACTATGACAAGAGCAACGTTCTCCAATGTACAAGTTGAAGACGACGAATCGGAGGATGAATTAGCTCATTAATGGATTAGCGGTAAGTACTTCTGTGCTTTAATATTTTAGTGGATAGATTGGGGTTAATTAAAATATGGAGCTTTTTCAGGTGTAGCGGGATTTTTAGCTATATTTGTAGATCGCGATATTTTTTTTGGTGGAATTCTGGCGGTTTCGGTTTTCAATTTAGCGGGGTTTTGTGCAAACTCGTTGGCAACACTGGGAGTGCAGCTCTAGTAAGTCCTATCCAAGAAACAAGGAAAACGTACTACAGTGCGGATGGTGAAGATTTTGGTTTCAATGCTAAAGCATAGGGCAATCCGTGCACAGCTCTTGCAATACTATTAAGCTTCAGAAGGTGTTTCTAGTAATACTACGATATGTAGCATATCCGGCAGTACAATTTCAGGACACCGTTAGACCAAATATCATCATTACATGTTATTACCTTGATTAAATTAAACACAATTCAACTCAATTGAAAATACATTTATGCCACTAAAATAGATGGTAGTTTTGCAGTTCTGCAGCACTTATAGGCAAGCGCCCCTGGTTATTACGCAGTTTCATTTGCAAAATATATTCAAACAAATTTGTAAATACATACTCCAATCCTTCTACAATAAGTGTGTAAAATAAAAAGAGAAAAGATCATTCTTTCGGTTCGGGAACACGATGGAAAAAACCCAAATTGCTACTTTGGTCGTCATTCCCATCACATGTTGGTGATGGCGATCACAGTACAAGCTTAATAAACACACACAGTTGCATAGGCATTTCTTTTCTTTTTTTTCTTTTTGCTAAACTGCGCCTTCGAAAGACTGAGAAACGTCAAGTGAATGTTTTATTGACGTTTTTTCAAAGACACACCACAGATATATCCACGTGGTAAGTCAACAGCAGTACAGTCAGCATGCATCCACGATCCACAAAGGTTACACCGATACCAAAGTTTCAGTGTTTGACTAAAGTAAGCGTATTACCTATCTTAGGTCTAGCCTCTTTTATAATTTTTGACTGGAGAAGTATTCCAAAAGTTTGTTGGGAATGGTGATCACCATGGCAATAAACCGATCACGTTCATCGGCATTCCCAACATTGCGCCAGTTTGAAAATTGAGCTGGTTATACCGTAAAACGTAGTTTTTTTAAATATAACTATCTGTCGTGCATTAGAGTAAATATAACTTTTTATGAATCTTGGTAACTTCAAGATTTTAAAACCTAAATTATACCTATCGTGAGTAGTGATGATTTAGTATCGTGACCTTCAAAGAGATGCCGCGCCTTGATAAGAGATAGCACATATGTACTGTTTAATTAAGGATAAGGGGAGATAGTGAGTATCGAAGGAGGTGATGCAATAGGATGATGAAATTGGGGTTAGGTTTTTTTCCTGGAGATAGATGACGAAATAATGTTAGGAAAGGTTGAATGACCACTACGAAGGTCACAGTGGATGCTCCCTACCGCATGGTCCCTGGTTCCCAGGACCACACCACATGGCCCCTGAAGACTGCCCCCTGTGCAGGACCCATACGAACAGTATGTGAGCATATATAATTGATTATAAGTTAGCTATTAAAAAGGTGGGAGCAGATAAAAGGAAATGGTCCCTGGTTCCCAGGCCCACAGTGGATGACCCCTGGAAATGACCCCCAGGACCCATGGCCCCTATGCAGGACCTATACGAACAGTATGTGAGCATATATAATTGATTACAAGCTACCTGTTAAAAAAGGTGGGAGCAGATAAAAGGAAATGGCCCTATGCAGGTTTACACCGCATGGTCCCTGGAAATGACCCCCAGGACCCATGGCCCCTATGCAGGACCCATACGAACAGTATGTGAGCATATTTTAATGTTTCGTATAGCAAGCTATACTCATACACTATGTGTGTGAGCAGATAAAAGGAAATGGTCCCTGGTTTCCAGGACCACAGTGGATGACCCCTGGAAATGACCTCCAGGACTTACACGAACAGCATGTAAGAAATTTAAAATAAGCCCCTCCCCCTACTACAGATATACTATGAAAAGGGTAATATTTATTAAAAACATTTTTCTTACTTGTGAGCTGAAGACTAAATGGCACATACATCCTTCCTTGAGAGCCGATGAAATTGAAATGAACGAGAGAAAAGCCGTTTGGCTTGGCTTTAGTGACGTCAAGATTAACTTTGTACCGTATCAGAATGATAAAACTGATTGACCTAAATGATTATAGACTTTACTTATTTACAAGAAACACAGATTACTTGCAATCATCTACAAACATTTGTATGATTTGAACTTAATGAGAACTTTGAATAACAATCACGTGCGAGGTTAAAAACCTTTATTATTGACAACCATGAGTGATATCTAACAGAGTTAATCACAGATGGATCACGAGTTTATGTGTCCGAGTTTAATAGATATTGATGATAGAAAAAATAAACCGATAATCACGAGAACTGATGGGTTATTGAAAGCTTGCCCTATCACAAACTGAACTTGTATTTGTAAATACATATAAACAATTTGGAAACGTTATTACTTAGAGATAACCATAGAACGGCGAAAACATTTATTTTGTTATTACAATTTAATACGAAAAAAATAAACTGCAACTTTAGAGATTAATGCCCCGAACTGAACAATTATTATTATTGTATGGATTTAATGTCTACGGTGAGAACATTGAGTATGCCCCGCTTATATGCAATAAAGCACACGGACTTATGAAAAAAAATTGTTCCGCCTATACTAAATAAAGTACTTATATATATATATAATTCCATATGTTCCCTTTTTTTATATTATAATTGTTGCTATTGAGAGTGGCTCTATAGTAATTAAATATGTGACTGCGTGTGTGTGTGTGTTTGCGATTTCTAAAAAGTTTGGACGACCATCGAAAATTGTATGTTATTATTGCACTTGATGTATATATTCACACATATTTACTGACGCGCCTTTTGTACATTAATATTTAAACCTAGCGCTAACGAACAAATGCGAAATTGTAAATTACTTTTAAAAGTATAACACATAATCGTTAACGTGCCCCACAGGCATTTACATTGAAACGTGAGAAAAAAGTGATTAATCGTAAAACATTTTAACATTAATGCCGCGCTTTTGTTTGAAATGCTATTAATTTTGCGCGCTCACACAAAGATTTATTTTTATTATAGCAAACATTTACGGAAATAATTTGAAAATACCATTACCATGTAACACAGGTTGGTTACGCCTTGTTACAATTGCACTTACGCGAAAGCGAAATAAAAATTACTGTGTGCACCTAACACATGTTGGTTGTACTTTTTAAAATTGCACGTACGCGAAAGCGAAATAAAAATTACTGTGTTTACCTAGCACATATTGGTTGTACTTTTTACAATTGAACGTACGCTAATGCGAAATAAAAATTACTGTGTTCACCTAGCACAAGCTGTTTGTACTTTTAAAATTGCACGTACGCTAATACGAATATTTATCACAAGGTGACCACCAACTTACATTTGAGAACGCGTTATAAAATATTTTTAGTATAGATACTGCGCGCTGGCATTTATTTATTTATTGATTATTACCTTCCGCGGACAAATTAGTTGCCTAGCACAAAAATTAAATTGCCTATTTATTATAATAATTATTCGAACACTTTGTTTAGTAAGCTAACCTAAGATGCCTATACTCGCTAACGCGCCTTTACTTGAAAACCACATGGGTTTTTACTAAGGTAACCTAAGATGTTTATATTTGCTAATGCGCATTTACTGGAAAACCATATGGTTCCTTAATAAACTAACCTAAGATGCCTATAGTCGCTAACGCGCCTTTACTTGAAAACCACATGATTTTTTTACTAAGCTAACCTAAACTGGTTATACTTGCTAACGACCCCCTATCGTAACGTGACCGTCCCTAACGCGCCTTTATCCTATCGCAACATTATTTACCTTTGATAATGTATAAATTAATTATTATTATTTTGTTTTAACTTGTTGCTACGCGTTTGCTAATACTAAATAATTGCTTGGGAACAACTTAAATGCACACCGGCTTTACTATGCACTGCCCCACTTGTTTGCGCGATGGCTTTGCTCTGCCCTGTACACTTGTTGGCGCGTATGCTTTTTTATATAGATTAAGCGCAACTGCTATGTATATACCCTGAACTTATTTGAGGAAACAAGTTAAATGTGTACCTGCTTTGCCCTGCCCTACCCACTTGTTTGCACGTATGGTTTTTATAGACCGAGCCCTAAATTTAATTTGTACATGGACACCGACTGCTACGCCTTAAAAACTATTAAATATAATTAATGTACGCATGCTTTCGTATAAATGCAGGTACGTTTTTCCACATGTACACCGACTGCTACGGCTTTAAAAAGTATTTATTGTAATTATTGTACGCATGCTTCCGTATAAATGTAAGCATTTTTTCCCGAATGGACTTTTACTGCTACACGTTTAGAACTAATAAATGTAATTAATGCACGCATGCTTCCGTATAAATGCAGGCACGTTTTTCCACATGTACACCGACTGTTACGCATTAACATTAATAAATGTACGCATGCTTCCGTATAAATGCACGCACGTTTTTCCACATGAACAGCAAGTGGTAAACATTTGTTACAAACTAAATTTTTACTCACTGCTATATTCTCATGCACCTACATTAACAAATACGAAATATAATTTGATTTTTAAAACAAGAACAACAACAACCTGCATTCGGCTAACATTCACATGGCGGACACATTGTTTTAAATAGTGTAGACTAGCATCATTTGCTTAATGAACATAAAAACACTTATATTTTAATAATAAATTAAGCATTCATAAAAATAAAATTTATATAGTAAATTATGTACAAAAAAAAGTTACCTTCATAAATTTTTTAGCTGGAAGTGTAAGCCATGTGCTATCATGATTCACAGACACGATATTGCATATTTACGATTACACCCACTAGGAGGCACCACTAATGAGGCGTTGCGATACCGTATGTAACTTTTTGCGACTTGCAAGTGACTTTAGTAATTGAAACAACTTATTAATAAATGTGTTTTTACTAAGAAACGGTAATTTTTATATTATAGTTTTAGTACATGTAGCAAAAAAGTATATGTGTTGTCTAGATTGTAAAATAAAAAATAAAGTGAATATTGCGTTAACGCAAACCAAGATGGAAAGTGCAATACTGCATTGTGAATAATTATTGCGTTTAAAATTGCGAATGGACCCTTTCAGTTAACTTTATAGATTATTACAATACTTATTTTATACAGAAAATAGAAGACCACGGCTGCTATTATGGGCCATTTGCCTTCGTGTCTACCATTTTATGGAATGATACCCCCTTATGATTTTTGGACATTGTATTGCAATCCTTATAATATTTATTCAAACAGTATGTAAGACACAATGTATTAGTCAAAGACTATTTAGGGGATATTCAAGGGGGCAAACTAAGCATAGTCAAGGGGGCAATTTAAGAATAGTGAAGGGTGTATACTAAAGATAATCAAAGGATAGTTAACCCATACTAAGGATATTTAAAGAGTAGTTAGGCCATAGTAAGAATATTCAAGGACTATTTAGGGGATAATTAAAGGGTAGTTAGCCCATAATAAGGATATTTAAAGACTAGTTAGCCCAAACTAAGGATATTCAAGGACTATTAGGGGATAATTAAAGGGTAGTTAGCCCATACTAAGGATATTTAAGGACTATTTAGGGGATATTCGGAGGATATTCAGGGAATATTTAAAGGATATTTAAGGATTATTTAGGGGAATATTTAAAGACAAGTTAGGGGAAGGTTAATTATAGAGTGCAGAATGAGGGCCTTTGTTTTGGTATATATAGTTTAAGAATAAATATTGCGGTGGGGCGCAGTAGAGAATGAAGGCCTTTTCTTTTGATATACTTAGTTTAAGAATAAATATTGCGGTGGGGCGCAGTAGAGAATGAAGGCCTTTTGTTTTGATATACTTAGTTTAAGTATAACTTTTGCGGTTGGCCGCAGTACAGAATGAGGGCCGTTTTTTTGCTATACTTAGTTTAAGAATAAATTTTGCGTTGGGCTGCAGTAGAGAATGAGGGCCTTTTCTTTTTGCTATATTTAGTTTGAGAACAAATTTTGTGATGGGGCGCAGTAGAGAATGAGGGTCTTTTCTTTTTGTTATAATTAGTTTCAGAATAAATTTTGCGATGAGCCGCAGTACAGAATGAGGGCCTTTTCTTTAGGTATATTTAGTTTGAGAATAAATATTGCGATGGGCAGAATGTGACTTAGCTTTTTTTACAATTGGAATAAGGCTATATAGATGTGTACTGTTAATGGAAGCGGATATAGAATAGGTCTTGGGCTATTTTACAATTGGAATAAGACCACATAGATGTGTACTGTTAACGAAATCGTGTATAGAATGGGTTTTAAGATATTTTAAAATTGGAATAAGGTTACATACATGTGTACTGTTATTGGAAACACGTATAGAATGGGTTTTAGGATATTTCAGAATTTTGGAATAAGGTTACATAGATAGGTACTGTTAATGCAAACGCATATAGAATGGGAATTGGAAAAAATGGGCAGAGACCTGTTGTTTTATAATCCCGTTTGCAGACGACTTAATACTATACTTAATGCTTTTGAATAAGGCCGCTAAGTGGCAATACTTAACATATGATTGCGTGAAAACATACGTGAATTTGTTGAATATAATGATATATATTAACATAATATTTCATTTGGCACTATTTTGTATGTCCAGCTATATTTAATGACAGTACTAAAGACGGAGCACATGTTTGTAGCAAATTTATTACCGAAGAACTTAAGACATGAACTGAGGTTTTGCGCGCTTTGAAAACCCGGATGAATTGACCTTTGTACGATTAGATAAACTTGTTGAACGACGAAACATCATGTGACGATGAGTAATTTTGACCATTGATACATGATTAAACATTATGTGTTAAGTAATTGGAGCTACAAACGTATGATTAAGTAACACGTGATTGATAACTAACCACGTTTGATTATGCATAAGATGAACACGTGATGGGATGTTCACCAACACATGAATAAACATTATATGACATTGCCATAAGTAATCATGATTTTACATATTGTGAACATGTGATGGGAACGCTATGATAAGATATTATAAAAGAAACTGATAACGTACTACGAAATAAGATAGATAGGGTATTGAACTTATATGATTAAAGAACCTTGTTATTAATTAAGATTGGCAGAGCGTTGAATACACAAGCGAGAGATTACCAATGATAAATAAAACTGAATTTAACATTATAGATGTCTTGAACTTTGAAAACTTGTTGTTTTGGAAATAATGTTTGTTTTAATAGGTCGGTTTAAAATATCATGTGGTTTGACTACAACATGATATCATATTGTTTACATGTTTTTCGTATATCATGTGCTTATGATTACGGGTTGTTTTTGAAATTATATTTGAAAAATATAATGATCATGTGATATGACGTTGGTGATAAAATGTTTCCTTATATACTGGGTTTTGAAGGGAAGTTGTTCATAGAGTCATTAACGCTGTAGAGTCGATTAAGAATTAAGTAGAGAGGCAGATTTGAGATGGATTGTAACTCGTCGTATTTTAATATTGAACCGGCAAAGAAGTTTAAGTCTTCAGACTATTTTTCTGAAATTTCCATAGACGCTCCGGAATCTCCAGAAATAATTATTGAGGAAGAGATTATTGATCTTAGGGATGAACCGGTTTTAATTCCCACATCTCCAGTGGGATCACTTTCAATATTGAGAACATCAAATACTGGACCATTCTTTGGTACATCATTAAAAGTACCAGCAATGAAATGGACCTTAACGCCAGATGCTGAGGAAGAAGAAGAAGCAAGACCACCATCATTGATATATGTGAATGAGGAGGAAGCAAGACCCCCATCACCCGATTTATTTATTGAAGAGGAGGAAGAAGCAACACCACCAGAACAACAACCATTGATATTTGTGGAGGAGGAAGAAGCAAGACCCCCATCACCAGATTTATTTATTCAAGAGGATGAAGAAGCAAGGTTTCCATCAATATATGGTGATGAGGAGGAGGAAGCAAGACCACCATTGCCAGATTTATTTATTGAAGAGGAGGAAGAAGCAAGACCACCAATGTCATATGTAAAGGAGGAAGAAGAAGTAAGGCCCCCATCGCCAGACTTATTTAGTGAGGTGGAGGAAGAGGAAATTTTTTGTTTATTTCAGGAGTTGGACGATTTTAAACCTGATACACCAAATGCAAGTGTTACACCATCACCACAAAAGGAACCAATGGATTTATCAGTGCGACGAAAAGAAAAGTGAGAGTGCGGTTTTGATATTGTGGACAAAAACTGTGTTCATGAAAGTGTTTTTAATTGGAAACCTGAAAGTGTATTATTGTGTGAAGGCTGCAACTTTAATTATTACAATCAGCTTGCACATCATTGTTTGCTGGCAAACCAACTATCATTGGAGGCAGAAGCTTGTCTTATTATGTCAAGTGAAAATGTAAGAAATGATGTTTATATTATTTATTTGATTTCGCATGCTAATATGTATGTAAATGAACATTTGTTTAACAGACATTATAATGAATTATTACAAAATCCGAAATATATTGAGGATTTACCAAATATACTTTTGGAGAAAGACAGAAATGTAACATTTAATGCTTGATTTTTGTATACATATTTTCTTTTGTACACATATTATTTCTTTGTATTATTATTTTGCTTGTATATATTTTTCTGTTAGTGAAATAAATATTTAACCAAAATTTTATTTTTGATTTTTATTTATTATTAAAAACTTTTCCTGAATAATAAAAATAGGTAATATACTATTATTGGATATAAGAATTGGTATTTACAATGAGCTTTAATTTAAAGAAACTTATTTTTCAAATACACAACTTGTAAATTATAAAAAGTTATTCGTTAATTAGAAATGCAATATGAAAACTGTAGAAACTTTTTCATATACATATGGTATAAAAATTCGAAAAAACAAGTATAAAACAAAATGAAAATGAAGATGAAAATACAAGTTTAAAAAAACAAAATGCAAAAACGCAAACTAAAAAAAGTTTTCTCACATGCATGCATTATAAAATGTACAAGTACATTTTATGACATGTGAATTTTGTCTTGTTATATGCACATGTTAAAGTTTTTTAGTGGCATGAATTAATTTTCACAGAATACTTTAAGCATAATGTAAAACGCATTTACACAAAAGAAAAATACATTTAAGGAAATAATAATAATAATAAATGAAAACAAGTAATATACACTGACAAACCTGCGCAGATGATTGAGCATATGCTTCTTTTTCTAGATTTCCAGGAAATCTTATGTAAAAAGGCTTATGCTCAATCTTCTGCGCAGGTTTGTGATTATAAATCAGGTCATGGCTCATACTGATATAACGCGGATTCTACCGTGATAAGATATACAGTCAGAGGCCGTCTGTTTCCGCTAGTGCCAAACGAAAAAGAAATACATCACTACATATAAAACCATTTTCAACTTCTCATAATAAAAAACAAAAAGGTGAAATTCAAACTAATCGTTTATTATCCAAAAGTAATACTGTAGAATCTAAGTATATTTCACCACGCCAAAAACAGTTTCAACTTGAAAAACAAAAGAAAATTATACTTGTTAATCCAAGTGATCCTGAAATTCCTGAAGAAGATGATACATGTCGCATAATATTTCCAACACAGGAGCCAATACCCGAACAAGTGTATAGAAGAAGTTTCAGAGATTCAAATGAAAAACCATTTGGAGAGAAAGTAACAAGTGAAAATACAATTTTTAATGATAATCTTATATTCAACGAAGTAAAGTGTAATTGTACTCCTAATAGCGTAACTGAAATTTGTGTAAAACAATTACTAGAAAATTATAAACTTTCTGAACCTTTACTTTGTGAAGGTTGTGCAAATCGTAGTGAAAATAAAACTGTACATAAATGTTTAACTGAAACCGCTGAGGAATTAAATACTAATGTGTGGAATTTCCTAATTAAAAAATCAACACGTGATCAAATATTAAAACAATGTTTGAAAATTCATGTAAAATATATAAATACCAACATTATTCCAAATCTTATAAACAAATTTAACTATACATATCAGGAAATTACATTTAATGATAATCATATTTTTGATTTAAGAGAAGCATATCTTGAAAAGGATAAAAACGTGTTTCAAAAATCGTTATTGTAAACACCGGTGTATTTTCCTAAATAAATACGAGGAATGCGAATATAATTGTTCTTCTTTTTCTATAAAAGAACACTGTGTCTTAATGTGTATTGCCCGCTGGAAACCACCGCGAGAACTTTTGTGTTACGGATGTTTTCAAAACAGGAGCAAAATAGAAGAACACGATTGTATTACTTCGGACTATAATATGTTATGCTATAATGCATGGCGTACAATGGTAAGCGCACAAACTTTTGATGATTTATATGAACAATTTGCAGCAGTGCATTGTGATACTGAAATTGATGATTGGGAATTTACCTGGACATTATATAACATTTTATTAAACAAAGACAACATTGAATTAATTACTTGTTTATTTTTACAAAATATTTACTATATAATCCTCATTTTAAAAAGTTGTAATGGAAACTCTTCTGTTAATCAACTACATAATAGTAAAAACAATGTGTATAAATTAGTGGAAAACTGTTCAATATGTAATTGTGCATATACTAATATAAATCTTGAATGTATTAAACAATATATCAAAGAATGTTAACATTATTAGAAATACAAATGTATCTGTCTGTATCTTTTATTGCAAATAAAATTTTATCAGTGTATATTACTTGTTTTCATTTATTATTATTATTATTTCCTTAAATGTATTTTTCTTTTGTGTAAATGCGTTTTACATTATGCTTAAAGTATTCTGTGAAAATTAATTCATGCCACTAAAAAACTTTAACATGTGCATATAACAAGACAAAATTCACATGTCATAAAATTTACTCGTACATTTTATAATACATACATGTGAGAAAACTTTTTTTAGTTTGCGTTTTTGCATTTTGTTTTTTTAAACTTGTATTTTCATTTTTCATTTTCATTTTGTTTTATACTTGTTTTTTCGAATTTTTATACCATATGTATATGAAAAAGTTTCTACAGTTTTCATATTGCATTTCTAATTAACGTATAACTTTTTATAATTTACAAGTTGTGTATTTGAAAAATAAGTTTCTTTAAATTAAAGCTCATTGTAAATACCAATTCTTATATCCAATAATAGTATATTACCTATTTTTATTATTCAGGAAGTTTTTAATAATAAATAAAAATCAAAAATAAAATTTTGGTTAAATATTTATTTCACTAACAGAAAAATATATACAAGCAAAATAATAATACAAAGAAATAATATGTGTACAAAAGAAAATATGTATACAAAAATCAAGCATTAAATGTTACATTTCTGTCTTTCTCCAAAAGTATATTTGGTAAATCCTCAATATATTTCGGATTTTGTAATAATTCATTATAATGTCTGTTAAACAAATGTTCATTTACATACATATTAGCATGCGAAATCAAATAAATAATATAAACATCATTTCTTACATTTTCACTTGACATAATAAGACAAGCTTCTGCCTCCAATGATAGTTGGTTTGCCAGCAAACAATGATGTGCAAGCTGATTGTAATAATTAAAGTTGCAGCCTTCACACAATAATACACTTTCAGGTTTCCAATTTAAAATACTTTCATGAACACAGTTTTTGTCCACAATATCAAAACCGCACTCTCACTTTTCTTTTCGTCGCACTGATAAATCCATTAGTTCCTTTTGTGGTGATGGTGTAACACTTGCATTTGGTGTATCAGGTTTAAAATCGTCCAACTCCTGAAATAAACAAAAAATTTCCTCTTCCTCCACCTCACTAAATAAGTCTGGCGATGGGGGCCTTACTTCTTCTTCCTCCTTTACATATGACATTGGTGGTCTTGCTTCTTCCTCCTCTTCAATAAATAAATCTGGCAATGGTGGTCTTGCTTCTTCCTCCTCATCCACATTTATTGATGGAAACCTTGTTTCTTCATCCTCTTCAATAAATAAATCTGGTGATGCGGGTCTTGCTTCTTCCTCCTCCACATATATCAATGGTTGTTGTTCTGGTGGTGTTGCTTCTTCCTCCTCTTCAATAAATAAATCGGGTGATGGGGGTCTTGCTTCCTCCTCATTCACATATATCAATGATGGTGGTCTTGCTTCTTCTTCTTCCTCAGCATCTGGCGTTAAGTTCCATTTCATTGCTGGTACTTTTAATGATGTACCAAAGAATGGTCCAGTATTTGATGTTCTCAATATTGAAGGTGATCCCACTGGAGATGTGGGAATTGAAACCGGTTCATCCCTAAGATCAATAATCTCCTCCTCAATAATTATTTCTGGAGATTCCGGAGCGTCTATGGAAATTTCAGAAAAATAGTCTGAAGACTTAAACTTCTTCTTTGCCGGTTCAATATTAAAATACGACGAGTTACAATCCATCTCAAATCTGCCTCTCTACTTAATTCTTAATCGACTCTACAGCGTTAATGACTCTATGAACAACTTCTCTTCAAAACCCAGTATATAAGGAAACATTTTATCACCAACGTCATATCACATGATCATTATATTTTTCAAATATAATTTCAAAAACAACCCGTAATCATAAGCACATGATATACGAAAAACATGTAAACAATATGTTATCATGTTGTAGTCAAACCACATGATATTTTAAACCGACCTATTAAAACAAATATTATTTCCAAAACAACAAGTTTTCAAAGTTCAAGACATCTATAATGTTAAATTCAGTTTTATTTATCATTGGTAATCTCTCGCTTGTGTATTCAACGCTCTGCCAATCTTAATTAATAACAAGGTTCTTTAATCATATAAGTTCAATACCCTATCTATCTTATTTCGTAGTACGTTATCAGTTTCTTTTATAATATCTTATCATAGCGTTCCCATCACATGTTCACAATATGTAAAATCATGATTACTTATGGCAATGTCATATAATGTTTATTCATGTGTTGGTGAACATCCCATCACGTGTTCATCTTATGCATAATCAAACGTGGTTAGTTATCAATCACGTGTTACTTAATCATACGTTTGTAGCTCCAATTACTTATCACATAATGTTTAATCATGTATCAATGGTCAAAATTACTCATCGTCACATGATGTTTCGTCGTTCAACAAGTTTATCTAATCGTACAAAGGTCAATTCATCCGGGTTTTCAAAGCGCGCAAAACCTCAGTTCATGTCTTAAGTTCTTCGGTAATAAATTTGCTACAAACATGTGCTCCGTCTTTAGTACTGTCATTAAATATAGCTGGACATACAAAATAGTGCCAAATGAAATATTATGTTAATATATATCATTATATTCAACAAATTCACGTATGTTTTCACGCAATCATATGTTAAGTATTGCCACTTAGCGGCCTTATTCAAAAGCATTAAGTATAGTATTAAGTCGTCTGCAAACGGGATTATAAAACAACAGGTCTCTGCCCATTTTTTCCAATTCCCATTCTATATGCGTTTGCATTAACAGTACCTATCTATGTAACCTTATTCCAAAATTCTGAAATATCCTAAAACCCATTCTATACGTGTTTCCAATAACAGTACACATGTATGTAACCTTATTCCAATTTTAAAATATCTTAAAACCCATTCTATACACGATTTCGTTAACAGTACACATCTATGTGGTCTTATTCCAATTGTAAAATAGCCCAAGACCTATTCTATATCCACTTGCATTAACAGTACACATCTATATAGCCTTATTCCAATTGTAAAATAAGCTAAGTCACATTCTGCCCATCGCAATATTTATTCTCAAACTAAATATACCTAAAGAAAAGGCCCTCATTCTGTACTGCGGCTCATCGCAAAATTTATTCTGAAACTAATTATAACAAAAAGAAAAGACCCTCATTCTCTACTGCGCCCCATCGCAAAATTTATTCTCAAACTAAATATAGCAAAAAGAAAAGGCCCTCATTCTCTACTGCAGCCCAACGCAAAATTTATTCTTAAACTAAGTATAGCAAAAAAACGGCCCTCATTCTGTACTGCGGCCAACCGCAAAATTTATACTTAAACTAAGTATATCAAAACAAAAGGCCTTCATTTTCTACTGCGCCTCACCGCAATATTTATTCTTAAACTAAGTATATCAAAAGAAAAGGCCTTCATTCTCTACTGCGCCCCACCGCAATATTTATTCTTAAACTATATATACCAAAACAAAGGCCCACATTCTGCACTCTATAATTAACCTTCCCCTAACTTGTCTTTAAATATTCCCCTAAATAATCCTCAAATATCCTTTAAATATTCCCTGAATATCCTTTGAATATCCCCTAAATAGTCCTTAAATATCCTAAGTATGGGCTAACTACCCTTTAATTATCCCCTAATTAGTCCTTGAATATCCTTAGTTTGGGCTAACTAGTCTTTAAATATCCTTGTTATGGGCTAACTACCCTTTAATTATCCCCTAAATAGTCCTTGAATATTCTTACTATGGCCTAACTACTCTTTAAATATCCTTAGTATGGGTTAACTATCCTTTGATTATCTTTAGTATACACCCTTCACTATTCTTAAATTGCCCCCTTGACTATGCTTAGTTTGCCCCCTTGAATATCCCCTAAATAGTCTTTGACTAATACATTGTGTCTTACATACTGTTTGAATAAATATTATAAGGATTGCAATACAATGTCCAAAAATCATAAGGGGGTATCATTCCATAAAATGGTAGACACGAAGGCAAATGGTCCATAATAGCAGCCGCGGTCTTCTATTTTCTGTATAAAATAAGTATTGTAATAATCTATAAAGTTAACTGAAAGGGTCCATTCGCAATTTTAAACGCAATAATTATTCACAATGCAGTATTGCACTTTCCATCTTGGTTTGCGTTAACGCAATATTCACTTTATTTTTTATTTTACAATCTAGACAAGACATATACTTTTTTTGCTACATGTACTAAAACTATAATATAAAAATTACCGTTTCTTAGTAAAAACACATTTATTAATAAGTTGTTTCAATTACTAAAGTCACTTGCAAGTCGCAAAAAGTTACATACGGTATCGCAACGCCTCATTAGTGGTGCCTCCTAGTGGGTGCAATCGTAAATATGCAATATCGTGTCTGTGAATCATGATAGCACATGGCTTACACTTCCAGCTAAAAAATTTATAAAGGTAACTTTTTTTTGTACATAATTTTCTATATAAATTTTATTTTTATGAATGCTTAATTTATTATTAAAATATAAGTGTTTTTATGTTCATTAAGCAAATGATGCTAGTCTACACTATTTAAAACAATGTGTCCGCCATGTGAATGTTAGCCGAATGCAGGTTGTTGTTGTTCTTGTTTTAAAAATCAAATTATATTTCGTATTTGTTAATGTAGGTGCATGAGAATATAGCAGTGAGTAAAAATTTAGTTTGTAACAAATGTTTACCACTTGCTGTTCATGTGGAAAAACGTGCGTGCATTTATACGGAAGCATGCGTACATTTATTAATGTTAATGCGTAACAGTCGGTGTACATGTGGAAAAACGTGCCTGCATTTATACGGAAGCATGCGTGCATTAATTACATTTATTAGTTCTAAACGTGTAGCAGTAAAAGTCCATTCGGGAAAAAATGCTTACATTTATACGGAAGCATGCGTACAATAATTACAATAAATACTTTTTAAAGCCGTAGCAGTCGGTGTACATGTGGAAAAACGTACCTGCATTTATACGAAAGCATGCGTACATTAATTATATTTAATAGTTTTTAAGGCGTAGCAGTCGGTGTCCATGTACAAATTAAATTTAGGGCTCGGTCTATAAAAACCATACGTGCAAAGAAGTGGGTAGGGCAGGGCAAAGCAGGTACACATTTAACTTGTTTCCTCAAATAAGTTCAGGGTATATACATAGCAGTTGCGCTTAATCTATATAAAAAAGCATACGCGCCAACAAGTGTACAGGGCAGGGCAAAGCCATCGCGCAAACAAGTGGGGCAGTGCATAGTAAAGCCGGTGTGCATTTAAGTTGTTCCCAAGCAATTATTTAGTATTAGCAAATGCGTAGCAACAAGTTAAAACAAAATAATAATAATTAATTTATACATTATTATCAAAGGTAAATAATGTTGCGATAGGATAAAGGCGCGTTAGGGACGGTCACGTTACGATAGGGGGTCGTTAGCAAGTATAACCAGTTTAGGTTAGCTTAGTAAAAAAATCATGTGGTTTTCAAGTAAAGGCGCGTTAGCGGCTATAGGCATCTTAGGTTAGCTTAATAAAAACCATATGGTTTTCCAGTAAATGCGCATTAGCAAATATAAACATCTTAGGTTACCTTAGTAAAAAACCATGTGGTTTTCAAGTAAAGGCGCGTTAGCGACTATAGGCATCTTAGGTTAGTTTATTAAGGAACCATATGGTTTTCCACTAAATGCGCATTAGCAAATATAAACATCTTAGGTTACCTTAGTAAAAAACCATGTGGTTTTCAAGTAAAGGCGCGTTAGCGACTATAGGCATCTTAGGTTAGTTTATTAAGGAACCATATGGTTTTCCACTAAATGCGCATTAGCAAATATAAACATCTTAGGTTACCTTAGTAAAAAAACCATGTGGTTTTCAAGTAAAGGCGCGTTAGCGACTATAGGTATCTTAGGTTACTTTATTAAGGAACCATATTGTTTTCCAGTAAAGGCGCATTAGCAAATATAAACATCTTAGGTTACCTTAGTAAAAAACCATGTGGTTTTCAAGTAAAGGCGCGTTAGCGAGTATAGGCATCTTAGGTTAGCTTACTAAACAAAGTGTTCGAATAATTATTATAATAAATAGGCAATTTAATTTTTGTGCTAGGCAACTAATTTGTCCGTGGAAGGTAATAATCAATAAATAAATAAATGCCAGCGCGCAGTATTAATACTAAAAATATTTTATAACGCGTTCTCAAATGCAAGTTGGTGGTCACCTTGTGTTAAATATCCGTATTAGCGTACGTGCAATTTTAAAAGTACAAACAGCTTGTGCTGGGTGAACACAGTAATTTTTATTTCGCATTAGCGTACTTTCAATTGTAAAAAGTACAACCAATATGTGCTAGGTGAACACAGTAATTTTTATTTCGCTTTCGCGTACGTGCAATTTTAAAAAGTACAACCAACATGTGTTAGGTGCACACAGTAATTTTTATTTCGCTTTCGCGTAAGTGCAATTGTAACAAGGCGTAACCAACCTGTGTTACATGCTAATGGTATTTTAAAATTATTTCCGTAAATGTTTGCTATAATAAAAATAAATCTTTGTGTGAGCGCGCAAAATTAATAGCATTTCAAACAAAGGCGCGGCATTAATGTTAAAATGTTTTACGATTAATCACTTTTTTCTCACGTTTCAATGTAAATGCCTGTGGGGCACGTTAACGATTATGTGTTATACTTTTAAAAGTAATTTACAATTTCGCATTTGTTCGTTAGCGCTAGGTTTAAATATTAATGTACAAAAGGCGCGTCAGTAAATATGTGTGAATATATACATCAAGTACAATAATAACATACAATTCTCGATGGTCGTCCAAACTTTTTAGAAATCGCAAACACACACACACACACACACACACGCAGTCACACATTTAATTACTATAAAGCCACTCTCAATAGCAACAATTATAATATAAAAAAAGGGAACATATGGAATTATATATATATATATATATATATATATATATATATATATAAGTACTTTATTTAGTATAGGCGGAACAATTTTTTTCATAAGTCCGTCTGCTTTATTGCATATAAGCGGGGCATACTCAATGTTCTCACCGTAAACATTAAATCCATACAATAATAATAATTGTTCAGTTCGGGGCATTAATCTCTAAAGTTGCAGTTTATTTTTTTCGTATTAAATTATAATAGCAAAAAATAAATGTTTTCGCCTTTCTATGGTTATCTCTAAGTAATAACGTTTCCAAGTTGTTTATATGTATTTGCAAATAAAAGTTCAGTTTGTGATAGGGCAAGCGTTCAATAACCCATCAGTTCTCGTGATTATCGGTTTATTTTTTCTATCATCAATATCAATTAAACTGGGACACATAAACTCGTGATCTATCTGTGATTAACTCTGTTAGATATCACTCATGGTTGTCAATAATAAAGGTTTTTAACCTCGTACGTGATTGTTATTCAAAGTTTTCATGAAGTTCAAATCATACAAATGTTTGTAGATGATTGCAAGTAATCTGTGTTTCTTGTAAATAAGTAAAGTCTATAATCATTTAGGTCAATCAGTTTTATCATTCTGATACGGTACAAAGTTAATCTTGACGTCACTAAAGCCAAGCCAAACGGCTTTTCTCTCGTTCATTTCAATTTCATCGGCTCTCAAGGAAGGATGTCTGTGCCATTTAGTCTTCAGCTCACAAGTAAGAAAAATGTTTTTAATAAATATTACCCTTTTCATAGTATATCTGTAGTAGGGGGAGGGGCTTATTTTAAATTTCTTACATGCTGTTCGTGTAAGTCCTGGAGGTCATTTCCAGGGGTCATCCACTGTGGTCCTGGAAACCAGGGACCATTTCCTTTTATCTGCTCACACACATAGTGTATGAGTATAGCTTGCTATACGAAACATTAAAATATGCTCACATACTGTTCGTATGGGTCCTGGGGGTCATTTCCAGGGACCATGCGGTGTAAGCCTGCACAGGGCCATTTCCTTTTATCTGCTCCCACCTTTTTTTAACAGGTAGCTTGTAATCAATTATATATGCTCACATACTGTTCGTATGGGTCCTGCATAGGGGCCATGGGTCCTGGGGGTCATTTCCAGGGGTCATCCACTGTGGGCCTGGGAACCAGGGACCATTTCCGTTTATCTGCTCCCACCTTTTTAATAGCTAGCTTGTAATCAATTATATATGCTCACATACTGTTCGTATGGGTCCTGCATAGGGGCCATGGGTCCTGCACAGGGGGCAGTCTTCAGGGGCCATGTGGTGTGGTCCTGGGAACCAGGGACCATGCGGTAGGGAGCATCCACTGTGACCTTCGTAGTGGTCATTCAATCTTTCCTAACATTATTTCGTCATCTATCTCCACAAAAAAAACCTAACCCCGATTTCATCATCCTATTGCGTCACCTCCTTCGATACTCACTATCTCCCCTTATCCTTAATTAAACAGTACATATGTGCTATCTCTTATCAGGCGCGGCATCTTTTTGACGGTCACGATACTAAATCATCACTACTATCGTGAGTTGAAATATGTAGATTCTTATAAGAAAATCAACAAAAACAAGTTTCAGTACGCTGTAGATTTCAATTTACTCGGACAACTTTAACAAACACACAAGAAACCTTGCTACAAGAGACAGATGGCAGCACTAGTTTGACTTCTCCTCGGATCACGCAAGAGGGCAAAGTGAGCAGATCGCCATTCCCAACTGATTGCCATTCCCTCCTAAACCCTACAGTGGTTTTAATTTTCACATTTTATAAATTTTGAAAATTTTGTAATTAGTACAGAATGTGGGAAAATTAAGAGCAAAATGGAAGTTTCTATCTTTCCAGATGGGATTTTATAAAGTTCCTGGTTGGCATAATTGAATATCAATAATTACCCGTCGTCCATTGCCATTCCTAGCGTAATAGTGTTAGATCTAACACATTTTTGGACATACTAGTACCCACCTAGTATCTTGGTGTATGCATTATCGTGAAATCTATCATATTTTTTTTATATCCATAATGTTTTCTTCCGCTAGTTTGAGCATGGATAGTTAAATGACCCATGGGGAATAAGCCTCAAAGCTTCTTTTAAAAAAAAATAAAAAAGAAGGCAAAGCAATAAAAAAATACACACGTTTTTCTTATGTCAACTTGAAGTGTTCCAACCGCACTCCGAAAATGTCAAGGGTTTTCGGTCACTTCTCTGGCACCTCCAAATTGTACTTTTTCAAAAGGGATTGTATTCTATTGTTTTTATTTGTTATTTACAAGAAACTCCAAATACATGCTTACAGTCTTATAGTTGTGTAACATTCAATCAGTTTTTTAAACAGTTCGAGCCCTAATTCACGACTTTATTGTTATTTTTTAAATTAAGAAAATATTTTTAATATCCCTGTTGGAATGAATAAAGTTGTAACAACAATACTTATTTTGTATTTTGAGTGTTACATTTCAGACCACAGTTCGCATAATTAAAATCTAGTCTACTACTTTCTCTGAAATTCACTTAAACACACCACCTTGATACTACCTTTTTATTACAATACGTAAAGAATTTAACATTTACTCCTTTTAAATATTGTACATGTTGATTATACAAGATAGATCTTCTATTATATATTAGGTTTCTCGTTTCTATGGCGACCAATAACACATATCGTCAGATTACCATGTTAACAAAATATCAATAATAATAATAATATCAGAAAATAATTAATTTTATTTCTTTTCATATTTTCTTCTTCTAACAAGCTTGTGCATATTTCAATAGCACATATTGCCCCTAAATACAAGAAATGATATTTGAAATTACATGTAAAATACACAATATCATTACAAAGTCTTCGTTTGTTTCCATCTCATTTTATTGTCATTTAAAAGGTGAAGCAGGCAGATATTTAATTTCACATTGCTTGTGTAGTGCTTCGAAGAAATTTTTGAGTTTTACGTCCCATGCTTATGCCGGCTAGGCTAAAGGAGACGGTGATGATGAGAAATGAATGAAATGGTGGAATGAAGGAAGTGGTAGGGAACGGGAGAACCCCGAGAAAAGCCACGCACACAGTGTTTGTCCACCGCCCCTGCGCGTAGAAGAGATTCGTGTGTATTTTTGCATATGAATTGGATATCGAATTTGCATTCCTTTCCGAAGGTTCGTTCCACTTATTCTTAATTTCATATTTTGTGCACTGACTTGGTTGATGTAAAGGGGCAAGTTTGGCGATAGATGCCACTACAGTCTTCGTATCCCTCTCATGTATATTTTACCTTTCACAAAAATTCATGATTTCTCTTACAAATTTCAACCTAGAAACTCCAAATTTTTAGAGAAGGAACTTCATAACATATCAAAGGCACGAATCCGTGCCGATTTTTAATTTAAAATTTTCCTCATTGTTGAAAAGGCTTTTCTTTCTTTCTTTCTTTCTTTTTTTTTTTTTTTACAAAAGTTTCATTTCGATCCAATGGATGAGCGGGCCGTAGAAGGCAACACCTTCTCAGTGGCCAGAGATATTTTCAACTTTTTGATTTATGTGGCATGGAGAATGACTTCAGGCTATTAAATAATGTGGATTCAAGTAGGGAACTAATAGGAAAATCAAGCTGACTAGAATGTGTCAGAGTTGGCTATTGTTTTAAAATGCTTCTTGAGTACATGTACGGAGGTAATAAACAATAGATACGGCAGTCAGGATTATACTGATCTATGGCTTCCGTGCATTACTATATTACTAAGAGATGATTCAGTGGTGGGTAGGCATAGCGTAGTACAGCAGGAACTTGGTCTAACAGCTCATGGACGATGTGTTGTGCCAATTGGATTCGTGTGGCTATGTAGCGTTGGCGTTTGAGCCCAAAAAGAGTCATTTGAGTCTTAGTTGAATTCAGCTTGAGCTTCCATTTCAGGCACCATGTAACTAGTTTGTCCAAAGCTGGTTGTAGGAGTTGATTAATGCGATCAACAGAAGATCCCAATGCTATATAAGCGGTATCATCAGCAAATTGAAAGGCATATAGTGGGGGCTGAGGTTGAGGCATGTCAATTACATAAAGAGTATGTAATCAAGGAGATAAAACAAATCCTTCGGGCACACCGGCGCGGAGTTGAAAGATTTGTGACTTTGGCATGTTGATGTGAACTAAAGCCTGGCGCTGATGTAGAAAATTGTCTATTAATCGGACATAGTTGTGACGAAGCAGACGCTTGAGTTTATAAATTAACCCCTCATGTCAAACAGTATCGAACGCTCGTTCAATATCAAAGGAGATCAAAACAGATGGTAAACGCTTATTAAAATAGTTGACAAGTAGTGTAGAAAGTTTGAGTAATTGGTCATCAGTGGTATAGAGTGGACGGAATCCAGCTTGAATAGTTGGTAGTTTGTTCGTGGTTTGTATTGGATACTCCTCCATTGACTCGTATTGCCGGAACAGCGTTTTCCACATGGATCATTGTATAGTATGGTAATCGGCAGGATTGGGACGAAGTAAGAAAGGTTTCATTTAGTACGTGCGTGCTGTTCAAGAGTAAGATGTTCTAATAGAAGTTTGCTTTTTGGAAGGGAACGTATATTGAGAAACAAAAAGACTAGAGCCATAACACGAAGAAATTTAATCGATGGGATTTATGAAAGTGCGCAGTATTTCCTGAATAAGTAGCAGTGAAAGAAACATGAAATGTAGTTTTGGCTTTAAGTATAATTTGTTGAAATATATGAGGTCTGAGAAATAGATGGATATTTTGTATCGCCAGTGTTAAGAAAGTAAGAAGCTGGTCGAGATTAACGGGAGAGTTGAGCGGATGCGGAGTGTTATGTGGTTGGGCCGGAGGTCTCAGTGGGACAATCAACTCAGGACGTTCCTGGGCAGGTTCTGGCTTTGCTTTACATCTGTAGCTGTATGTTGGATGTTGCTCATTACAGATAGCACATTTGAGGTCGGCGAAGTGCCCACATTTACTTGTATTTTTGCAATCTATCGTGTGGTGTGAATTATACAACTGGCAGCGCTCGCACCATACTGGCATAAAAGGAGTAGTCCGTGAAGGTTCTACTCGGTGCGTGTGGTTATAAATTTATGCTCCGGATGCCGGCTGTTCATCAATCGTCTCTTGGTGTGAAGTGAGCACACGAACCATATACGTTGGGCCTCGGTCATTGCGAATCCTAAGTACATTGGTGATCGTGTGTCCGTCGAGGGTAAGTTCTTCTGGGATCTCCTCATCTGTATATGATGGATCTACTCCGCGTATGATAACTGAAAGAAGGACTGGGCGTCGTCGAGGCGGAAGTTGCTTCCGTCGAGGTGTATTGAGTGCTTCCAACTTCGCGTTTTTGCAAAAAGTGTTGATCGGTACCTTGTTCATGATCGTTTTATACAGTGATGGATCTGTTGTCTTCAAAATAATAACATTTCTGATGTGGATGATGTGTGCAATGGATGCCCGTGGCAGGTATTTCCGAAGTTGGACCGCAACCCTCTTCGGAGTGTTGGCTTTGGACCGAAGTTGGTAAGGAGCATAGAGTGAGTTGAAGCTGGCTGCTGATTGTCTGGGATACGGTAGCTCCTATATCCATTGGTCCTGAGTCTAATTCTGTTTATGAATCGACGTGGTGCTTCTTCGCAGTAGGAGAATGCTGAAGACAGGTGGCGTAGCTATCATTCTTGTCTTATGTTTGCGGTGACCTCGATCGGATGGATGAATGAAAGACTACAGATGCTGCTGATTCAATCGATCCTAGTGAGTCTGTCTGTTTGAGATGATGCTTGATTGTGTTCTTAGTACGAGCTGAAGATTGGTCCTTGCGTGGGTTCACCTTGAGTGCTCGTGGAGGGTCCGCTAACAACTTGTGGTAAACCATGTTTTCCCTTGTTCTTACGACCTCCAATTGAGCCCGAGTCTACCATGATTTTCTCACGGTCACGGTCACGATTACGATTATTATTCAGGTTTCGATTCGAGTATCGGGCCGTGGCCCTTGACTCTATGAGTTTTGTTTTAATATATGGGTTGGGATGATTGATGGATTGTTTTGATTACATCATTTGTTCTCTACCACTGATGTCTGAGCCAGCAACTGTCGGTGGTCAGGTAAAATCAATCTTTTAATTAGTTTGATCACGGACGGGGTGTACGATGAACATTGCGGTGCAAGTGGGCTGTGCCTATAGTAGCGAGTGCCGCATTGATACGTCTGGGTATCTTTCTCCGGATATGTTGATATGTAGATGTGTGAGGACCTCACGTATGTTGTGTAGTTCTAGATCTTCTAATATTTGGTTGTTTTTGGTATATCTATCATGACCAGTGATTAGGCGACCTGCTTTGGTTTGTACGCTTTCTAAGGTTTTGATATGACTTGGAGCTGCGTGCTGCCAGGCCGGAGAAGCATAGGTTAAGGTGGATAGTATTATTGTTTTAAGGATATGTACTCTTGTCCTATGGCTGAGAGATGCACAGCGTAACATTACGTACAAGGCGGATAATTTGCGGAGTGCTCGTTGTTTACTTTCTGAGATATGGGTGGCAAAGGTGAGGCGGCTGGTCCAAACGGATTCCTAAATATTTTGCACGCTGGGATTCAGGTTTGAGTCTCCCTTCAAAATATATTGTAGGATGATCTTGATGTCTTCGTTTAGTGCACACAACAGCCACACTTTTTTCTGCATTTACTTGCAATCTCCAGTTCCTTGCCCAGTTTTGGAATGCGTTGATTTGTTCTTGCATGTATCGGTAGCAGAAATTTAATTTATGACTGACAGTGAAAAACGCAGTATCGACTGCGTAGGTTCTGGGGAAGTAGCGATGGTAAACATGTGCATCTGCTGTATATAGTCTGTAGAGTATCGGGGAAAGTACTGCTCCTTGTGTTACTCCAGCTCTAGTTGGTCTGGCAGAAGGAAGACTTTGTCCATAGGAACTTTAAATTAACGGTTTTGAGGTAGGAATTTAGCAGTTTGATATATGGACCAGCAATACCTTGTTATAGTAGTTTGTATACACGACTCCAAAAGTGCATTTCCACCTGCAATTCTCCTTTTCCTGCAATAGGAGGCAACCCAAAAAGCTCGGCGGTTGGGTTGGTTGCGAATTCGAAAGGCGTTGGACAAAACCTCAATTTTGTCACAAATATATCAGTGTGACAAACTGCAAATAAGGGAATAAAACAAATTGTTAAGAATGACAATTTTATTATTGTGATGGAGTTGGATGACATCAAAAGTTACAAAATGACTTACTTAAGCAGTTCAAACAAGATGAATGGTAAGAAACAGATATCAGAAGAAAGCATTTCTCTCTTTCCCCCCGCCCCACCCAAAAAAAGAAACTCATAAAAAGAAAAAGTTACATAATATAAAAGTTTCATATAAAAGCCTAACAGCACAAAAACAAATATCTACACGAAACGAAAAAGACAAACACAGAATAGGGGACACCAGTGGCGTAGCAGACTTGCGGCCTTCCCATGCAAGATAAAGAGACAAGACCCTAGTTGTAAACCCCATTGTTATAATAATAATAATAATAATAATAATAATAGTAATAATAATAATAATAATTATTATTATTATTAAAAAGTCGTTTCCTTCTCTAAATCTCTGACTCTCCCTCAGAGCATAAATGCATATAGCGATCATGTGTGCACCTTTTGTCAATTAGCGGTCCCAAAGGCCAAAAGGGATGGAAATCTCCAAGGAACAGAAACGAAAAACTTTCTTACGGTAAATTCTAGTTCAAAGTTCGAAGTACTTGCTTTTCCACGTGATTTTTTGTTTCTTTCTTCAGGGAACAAAAAAGTACTAGCGCCTAAGAAATTACATCATATAATATTGCAAATTTGCAAGTGGATGTATTTACTTTGCAATGTTTGGTAATAAAGATATTATGATTGGAAAACAATCTTGCAAAAAGGAAGTTTAATTTCTTCATCCATCGCAAGTCTTAGGGGACCTTTGTACCTCGCATCCCCACTCCCCGAATATCGATATCGAAAATTTAGAATGATTATATTCATGTCCATACATTTGCGATATCGAATGTTGATATATGATAATATAGATATCGATGATAGCGATATATCGACATATCACAGGCCCAGATTCCGAGAAGTGATGCTTGAAATATACCGGAATCAACAATCAAATTCTAAATAATTTTTTTATTTCCGTATCCAATGTTGAGGGGGAAGGGTGGGAGTCTACTTAGCTACAGAGGCCATATCAATTGTGTTTTCAAACCAGCCATTACACCCGCTATTATCAAAGTGTTAAGTCAGCCTTTGTCTGCGAGTTACCCCAGTTCCATTCGAAGTTTGAATTGAAAACCTGAATTACAAAACATCCCAAGTCCACTCTTTTTCTTCGTATTTTTCGTTTTCTGGTTTTTATGTTAGCATCTATGTTTCAGGGCTATTCACTTGCATAATACGTAAGTCCAAGTCAAAACTTTTTTTTAAAAAAATCAAAATAATTTCAGCTAAACAGAATAGCATTCCAAGTATAATCTTCTTGTCTTTCTTCTAAAAACAAAAAAGTACTCCGGTGGACTTCGGATGTTCTGCAATTCAAATCTTCAATTTTATTTACGGTCTTTAACCATCTTTAACTCGCAGGCTCCTTGCTTTTATAAAAAAGCATTTGTTGTGTAGATTAAAATCAAAAATGAATTAATCTATATTCTTGGGAACTTATTGTTGCACCAACACACATATATACAGGGTGTAACAAAAAGGTACGGCAAAATTTCAGAGGTGGATTCCTTATGGGTAGACAAGCAAAATCGTTCATATGACCCTATGTCGGGAAATGTATCATTACAGAGTTACGGCCATTGAGCCGCCTAATGGTGGAAATAGTCATATTCTGGTCGCTCCTTAATGTGACTCAATTTAAACCTCAATAACTAAGACGCTAACTAACCTAGGAAGATATTTTTGATATCTATGTATTTCTAAAAGACGATGCTTTCCGTATATATATAGGGCGAGTCAAAAGTCTTGGACACCTGCATAAGTTTTAAAATCGACGTGAAAAGTAAAAAGTGATGATGGGAAAAGAGGTTTGATGAGGGGCTGCAACTTTTGGAGTGTATGTCATTCATGGCCGCCTTCTCGAAATCCGCCATTTTGGATTCAAGTCTTTTTCTAAAATGAGAAAGTGTATGTCACATCAAATAACACTAGCTTGAGCTCAGAAATTTAGTGGTGTAATTTGTTTTTTCTATCTTGTACAGTTTAGAAGTTATTAATGTTCAAAAGTGGAAAATTACCTTGATACTGACCCAGTTCTCTCTGTTCCAGGTGATCTAAAATAGGTCTGACACGTGAACAGAATATCGAAATCATCCTTATATCAGTGGAACGCAGCTACCGAACAATAACAGCTGACTGCAACAGACGGCACTCAGACAGAGAACCGGTATCACCAAGTTCCGAGAGACGGGCTCTGTTCAAGATAGGGCACGTAGTGGGCGATCAAAGACTGCCACCAATGACGAAACTGCAACGGCGGTTGTTGCGTCGTTTGTGAAAAGTCCTACACGAAGTACACGTCGTGTGTCCCTAGCATGTCCAATAAGCCAATCCTCCGTTATCCGGATATTGCACACCAATCAGTGACATCCTTACAAGCTGCACATGCAACATAAACTGAACGAGGATGACCCTGATCGCCTGTTGGAGTTTTGCATGTGGGCTACTGAACAACACGAACTGGATCCTGCGTTTGTCAAGGGCATACTGTTCAGTGACGAGGCGTATCTCACTTTGAACGGGGAGGTTAATCGACATAATTGTCGACACTGGTGTGACGCAAATCCGAATGGGTTCACCCGAGTCGAGAACATAGTCCAGCGAAGGTGATGGTTTGGTGTGGCATATGGGACACCCGCATCATTGGGCCATTTTTCAGTTACAACACCTTAACTGCACCACAGTATCTGATGCTGTTGCAGGACTTTGTGTTCCCTGCCACACTGAACGCTGACGGCATTTTCCCATCTTATTTTCAGCACGATGGACCCCTCCACACTATAGACTTGGTGTCCGTCAATGGTTGGATGAACAACTGCCACGGAAGTGAATTGGTTGCCGTGGCCCCATGGAGTGGCTGCCCAGATCGCCTGACTTAATGCCCCTTGATTTTTATCTATGGGGACATCTTAAGCAGATAGTGTATGCTCAGACAATCCGTGATTTGAGACACCTGGAGGAACGCATCCAACAAGCCTGTGACCAAACTTCAGGAGACATCTCCTCCGTGTGAGACTCCAGTCAGAGTGGTTGCAGGGACTACAGTTGTGCATTGCACAAAACGGACAACACGTAGAACATGTGTTGTAGCATTCAGTATCAAGGTAATTTCCCACCTTTGAACATTAATAACTTCTAAACTGTACTAGATAGGAAAAACAAATTACACCACTAAATTCCTGAGCTCAAGCTAGTGTTATTTGATGGGTCATACACCCCCTTCCCATTTAAAAAATGACGTGAATCCAAAATGGCAGATTTCAAGATGACATACACTTCAAAAGTTGCGGCCCCTCATCAAACCTCTGTTCCCATCATTACTTTTTACTTTTCCCGTCGATTTTCACTTATGCAGGTGTCCAAGGACTTTTCACTCACCCTGCATATTTTATGTATGTGTGGAAGTACCACGGTGGACATGGGAGAGTAATTACTTGTTTTTTGTTTGATTTTCGCATCAGCATTTTGGAGATGGCATTCCTTGAGGATACACTCATAAAATGCATATCAGCGGAAAGCTTAATTTTTGCAGAACACGTTGCTACTAAAATTACCTTCCTATCTTAATCAGAGTTTGATATATTGAGGTTTAAATTGAGACACATTAAGGAGCGACCAGAATGTGACTATTTCACACTAGTAGTCGGCTCAAAGGCCGTAATTCTGGAACGATGCATTTCCCGACATATGGTCATCGGAACGTTTTTGCTTGTCTACCAATAAGGATCCACCCATGAAGTTTTGTCGTACCTTTTAGTTACACCCTCTATATACAAGATCCGTTTTGTTGATTTACGAAATCACTCTTTTTTCCTCAAACAATTTACAAAAAGGGTCTTGAATGAGGCGGTCGCACTAGTAATGACATCCCGTAGCGTCGTTACGTAACACACACAGTATAAATAAAGCTTCAAAACCACAAATTGCACGTTCTGCCACAGATAATTCGGTAAGGTGTCTGCTTGTTGAGTGGGCAACCCAGATTCATATCACGGCTGGTACGGTTTGCTTTTTTTTTCCTTTCAAAATACGTTTCTATATGTATATATTTCTTCTTAATAATTACTTTCTTGCAATCTTAAATTAGTCGGGGTTAAGTAGTCAGAATATTAAAATACATGTATGACTACTTTATCCGTGTGTGTGTACTCATATATGTATCTTTACATATTTGTTTCTTTCTTGGGGCCGCGGCGGCTCAGTGGTAGAGCGTTCAACTTTGGTGCTTGGGGTCCGGGTTCGATCCCAGTCCCCGACAAGTGAACTTTGTGGTGGACAAACACCGTGTGCGTGGGTTTTCTCGGGGTTCTCCCGCTTTGTTCATTCCACCATTTCATTCATTACTCATCATCACCGTCTCCTTTAGCTTAACCGGCATAATCGTGGGACGTAAAACCCAAAGATTTCATTAGTTTCTTTCTTTCAACAGTGTTGCCACAAGACCAGACAGAAACCTTTGATACGAGACACGAGACGAGACAGACTACTTGTCCCGTCTCGTTTCCCAGACGAGACGAGACGTCTCTTGAAATGCCTCGTATCGTCTCATGTCTCAAAGATCAAAAGACAGTTTTTGAAATTGTTTAAAAATTTATTAACTCGGAATAAATTATTGCCTTCGAAAGTATACCAGCGTTTATTATTTCAAATGAGGACTATCCTAAAAGAACAAGGAAGACCTAAAGTTATTTTTAAATGATTGTTACAAACAGCTTTCATTTCTATTTTCCAACCGATTCAAGTTTAAATATTTAGTGATACTGTTTCAGATTCAAATAAAATGTTAAACCATTCTTTGAGATCAGTGTTTCAGAATATTTCATTCCGAGGGCTGGTGGTTATATCTATGTATAAAAATCCTTTTTAGAAATACAAGTTCTCTTAATGCCAGTTTCATCAGTAACTAACCATTGTTCATGAGTTTTCTCGTTCCGAACAAAGACAGAAACGTGTAGGCCTTTTCCTGTACTGAGTTTGAAAGGATGCTGGTTTGACAATAAAACTTAGTTTCGTTTTATTGTTTTATGATGTTATTCGAACCAAATTCATTTTTGAAATCAGAAAGTCACATGGGCCTTCTTATATTTTGAAGTGGCGCCAGAGGTTTTGAAAAAAGGATTTCAGAATAAGTGGGGAAGGCTTGCCTTTCGACTGTACCGACGATATTGACAAATATTCCTGTAGTAATAATTCATTACTGGAAACAATTGGCGCCCGAAGAATTTTTAAGGGGGTCATCTCCTTGATTGCTATATTACGCCTGATATTTAATATACGTAGTTTGCTATATTAGACATATATTTTCGTGAGCAAGGGCGGCCGGGCCCCTTCCCCCTCCCTTCGGGCGCCCGTGGTCGAAACTAAGTAGTCGTTGTTTTAAGCAGTGTTTCTTCCAGACATGTTTTTGGGGTGCTGCCCCCTGGAACTCTAAGAGTACCCCCCACGGGGAGACCAAAATAATACATCTATAATAGAATAATACCAGCAGTACCCCCGGAATCCTAAATATACCCTCCCAGAATCATTTTTTCTGAAAGAAACACTGATTGGAAGATTGTAGTCGTGTTGTGTGTTGTGCTGATAACCAAACAAAAGTGGTTGAAAGCTGAAATTTTAACCACTTTGTATAACAGCTCCTTTTTGTGGGCCTCATCCGCTCTAGTGTTGCCACGAGACGAGACATTTCTCGTGTCTCGTCTCACGAGACTAGACAGCTTGAAGTCTTCTCTCGTCTCATTTCGTGGAAACACTACTTTCGACCATGTGGGTTACTGTCTCGATCTTGGAAATGTCCTCGAAGGGATTGTGCTATGAATAACAGATTTTATTCGAACTAATTGACTGACTCCGATGCAACATTGTTCCAATTTCGCCTATTCGCAATGTAATGGAATAGACAAACATACGTTTATATGGTTTCATGAAGGCGGTCCCGTGTTCGATTCCTGGTGGGGGCACTCGGTGGAAAAATTTAAAAGTTTTTCAGGCCAGTCACCTTGAATGAGATTTTCCTTGGTTTTCCACATTCACACCAGGAAGATGCCAGGGTGATACCTTAGGTTTCAGATCACTTCCTTTCTTCCCCAATCCTTTCTTCCTTCCCTTTCCCCGGAAAGTGTGTTCGACTAGAGATGTCATCCCTCGAACGTGACGGGTTAAATGGTCTCAGATGCCGAAAGCCCAGAAATCTAAATCCTAAATCCTAAATTTACAAAGTTACTTCTGGGAAACATTGTTCTTTCAAAATATATTTCTATATATTGATTTTTATTATTAATAATTGCTTTCTTGCATATTTCCTACATTATTCTAGATTAGTTACCATCGGTTAGTTTAGTCACATTATGTATAGTTAAATACGGTTACGTATGTTTACCGTTACTTTTCTTTTTTTCAAAATACATTCCTATCTGATCACATGTATTGTTAATAATTTATTTGTTGCGTTTTTTAATAATTTATTTCATACACACAACAGATAAAACAACTCATACATTTTAATTACACAGCACATAGTTCTTTGACATGGAGGGAAATCTCCTTTGGCTATAGGAGCATATAGTATTACCAATGGGGATTTCCCTCATCTCCCTTGTAATTCGCACATCGTCAACAGATATAGAACATTGTTGAACATTTCTTGAACCACTTCATCACACTCCTGGCCTTGTGACATGGTGCATTATTTTGTCGAAAAATGCTACTACCGTTGGGAAACATGGTCGTCATCAAGGGGTGTACGTAGTCTGCAAGCAGTGTGCGATACGCGTCGGCCGCCATTGTGCCTTGCTCGAGCTATACTAGATACATGCTCACGTGTATGTCCCCCAGAGCATTATTATTATTATTATTATTATTATTATTATTATTATTATTATTATTATTATTATTATTATTATTATATTTGAAGTACAATCAAATATCACGACATTAATTATTAGTTTTAATTAACGGAATTGAGCTGAAAATTAAATCTTGATTTCGAAAGATTAACCATTAAGTTTATGCGTTCGGTACCTTTCAAAGATATAAATACTGGAATTGGTTTCAAGGCTGTTTCTGACTGAATACTTTCTTCAAAATAATATTAAAAATTATAGAAAGATTTTCGACACATTCGAATCGAGTCGAGATTTTTACGAAAAGTCTCGACTCGACTCGTGTCTCGGCTCGAAAATTAGAGTCGAGAAATAAATTTGTCTTGACTCGTCTCGAATTTTACAAAGTGTGTCAACTCGAATTTCAGTCCAGATTCGAGACATGTCTCGACTCGTGCGCATCCCTAAATATTCATATTTTAAATGTGCAATACTACCTCGCGAAAAATGACCCCGAAGTTAATTTACCAAAGTCTACTTTCTTCTTGTTAGATTAGTGATCGTGGTTTAGGATAGATTATGTAAAGTCAGACATGGTTATGTATGTTTACACTTTCGTTTCTTTCTTTCAAAATGCATTCCTGTCTGTTCCCATTTATTATTAATAATTTATTTCATGCATTTATTAATAACTATCAGAAAAACCCATTATTCGCATGGTGGCTGTATTTGGAAGTCAACGCCTCTATAGTATCACCGTTGTTTCAGCGAGTGCGAAAACTTTGGATTTGACATTAATATCGGCCATTTTGGATTATTTTTACATGTCAGTTATCATCTCCGGTACCCAGACCCTCAACTAAGTGGCGTTAATTTGGAAGTTAATGCAATCGGAGTTTCACCATTGATCTCAGCGACCGCCAAAACTTTGAATTCGACACTAATATCGGTTATCTTCTACTACTTTTACATGTCGCTGTAAACGTCTCCTGAGACTTTCTGGTTCGATTTAAAAAAAAAAACCGCTTCGTCTTGATCCGGAACCTGGGCCCAGGTGCAAAAGATCAAAATTTGGTAACTCTCGGTCCTCTTGTCTGGTCTCCAGGCAGCACACAGATACATACATACAGACAGACAGACACACAAACAAACTTTTTATTTTATTTATATTAGATTAGGTGTATTTCAAACAGTGCTTCTTCCAGAAGTATTTTTAGGGGTACTGCCCCCCGGAGCTCTGAGAGTGCCCCCCGGAAGAGACCAAAATAATACATTTATAATATAATAAAAAATAGAAAGTTATCGATAGTGCCCCCGGAATACGAAGTGTTCCCCCCCCGGAACATAGTTTCTGAAAGAAACACTGATTTCAAACACAACAGATAGAACCAACGGCGCCGACTTTCCAAAATGTATGTGGGTGCATATAAATGGCGGGACGAGTTATATGTTTTCAGGGGAGTTTCGATTTTTTTTGATTGATTTCTTTTTAGTTAAAATCTTTTATGAACACTGTCATAAAGGGCTGTGCTGTGATAAAGTAAAATATACCAGTAATATAAGGATAAGTTGGGACTATCCTAGCTCAGTCGGTAACACGGCTGACTTAAACGTGAAGAAACAGGTTGAAACCCGGGTTCAAGTTTAATTCCTGTAATGCATATTCCCAACATATATAATCGTGGTATTTAGTGTATATTTTCAACAACTTACATGATGCACAATGAGTGCAAGAGGCAGTGATATTATCAAACGTTACTAAAAGAAAATACTACATTCATACAAATTAAAATGAAAATATCATCATAAAAGAAAATAATTTTAATGGTATTGCAAAAAGAACTTGCAAGGATTTTATGAAATCTTTGAGTCTTGCGTCCCACGGTTATGCCGGTTAGGCTAAGGGAGACGGTGATGATGAGAGGTGAATGAAATGGTGGAATGAAGAAAGTGGTAGGGAACGGGAGTGCCCCGAGAAAACCCACGAGCACGGTGTTTGTCCACCACAAGGTTCACTTGGCGGGGACTGTGATCGAACCCAGGACCCCAAGCACCAGAGGTGAATATTCTACCACTGAGCCACCGCGTCCCCTGCAAGGATTTTGTTGTGGACATAAAGTATAAAGTGACTAATTTAGTGTGTTCCTTGGTTGCCTTTGCAAAAACACATTTGAAACAATCAATTATGTTTTAGAGGTTAGAAATTTTAACTCCCATCTCTATGTTTTAATTGTTTATTTTTTAATAGTGTCAAGCGAGAAATATTTAATTTATTATGTTTATTATGTTTTGAAACTAAAAATCTTGCCTGCAGCGCCCTGACGAGATTATTTGTGTGAGCGCTTTAACCAGGGAACACCAAGGAGGCGGCGCACATAGACAGAACAACCCCCAGCATTTCTTACACAGTACAACGTTGTTTGGCATATAACGTTGCTCCTGTACTAGCGAGTTCCAGCTAGTTAAGCCTTTTATTAACAGCCGGAGGCAGCATTCTGTTATATCGTTGTAGTGAGTGGCGTGTTAAAATACTCCTAGTATCAGTTTTTTCATTGTTCGATTGACCTTGAAGGACCAACAAATGCTTTACGAGGAATACAAGTTCCCTTTAATTCATGAAGTTAATATAGAAATGACCTTCAAACCTATGCTGTGCATAAATGCTGGAAGTCTTATAAAACGGTTTTATCCGTGTGTCTGTAGACCAGAGCCCTGCAAAGCCAGGCCCGAAGACGGCCCGGATGGATCTGTATTCTGTGTCCGTCTCGACCCGATCCGGCCCGAATCTCGAGCCGGGCAGAGAATGGGCCGGACTCTAAACTGGCCGGGCACAAAGGAGCCGGGCTCTAAACGGGCCGGGCGTAACCGGCCTGAGAACAACCAAGTTGATAAATCAAGTCAATCCTTCAATATGTAATGGAAAATGAGAAATATGTCGTCATAATATTGCACTGTCTATTTGTCCTTCTCAAATAGGAAAATCGTGTGAAAAGTTACCCAAGGTTTGTTTTCTATATCCCTATACTGTCTGTCTATTTGTTATTTGTGCTTGCTCTGTCCAGCCATGTTTATTATACAATACAGCTCATGGACGTAAAAGTCTTATACTACACTCATTAATGCATTACAAGTAACAGAGGAGATATGTAAAAGTTCTACACGTATGTGATACTAATACTACAACTACTACTGCTAATACTATTATTACTATTTCGATTACGAATGCTAGTGCTAATTCCACTATTGCCGCCACTGCTACTACTGTTACTATTACAACTACTGCTACTACTTATTACTATACTAATACGACAGCAAATACCACTACTGCTATTACTAGTAATACGAAAACAAAACAATGCAAATGAAATCTTTGAGTTTTACGTCCCACACTTATGCCGGCTAGGCTAAAGGAGACGGTGATGATAGTGGAATAAATGAAATGAAATGGTGGAATTAATAAAGTGGGAGGAAACGGGAGAACGTCGAGAACCCACACACACGGTGTTTGTCCACCACAAATTTCATTTGGCGAGACCTGGGATCGAACCAGGGACCCCATCCACCAGCGGTGAACGCTCAATCACTGAGCCACCGTTCCAGGAACACCTAATCCGCCCTGGCGTCTTGGTGATTTATTTTATCATAATATTTTGTTATATTTGTAGTATCATACTATGATATAAAGAATACAGGAACATGTAACATCATTTGGTATTTGGCTTGCTAATTGAACATAACTACAAATTGCACTGATTTTATGAGCACGCCAGTTCATGGTTTTGGCCTCCGTGGTCTAAAGGTAGCGTACCAAATTCTACTTAGTAGGTCAAGTACTTGACTTTGTCATACGTTCTTTAGGTAACTACGGCTCAGGCTGTATGGATGATGATGGGATGAATTGGTGGAATGAAAACAGTGGGAGGAAGCGGGACCACCCCGGAAACTCCCACGCACACGGTATTTGTCCACCACAAAGCTCACATAGCATCTGGGTGGTAGTTCTGTACGAATCCAATGACTACGGAATAACGTACAGAAACTCCCTACTCTGTAAATATATACTGCTAATATTCGTAAGTTTCAAGCTTGTAAAAGAACGTAGCTGTTTTGTCTTTCTATTAAGGTTTACGATATTTCTATCGTATCTTGTCTGAGCTGCAAAACGAGAGGTATTACATTTATCGATTTATGGTTAGGGATTGGTCCTTTAAAACATTTAATTAAATCGAGAGGTGATAGAAACATACTATCCCGCGAAAAACGTACATTTTCTTTTGTGACAGATGATAACACTACTTCAAGTTTCACTATTGAATTCATATTGTTTGGAAATCTTCGTTTCATACTGTGAAACGATACTCACTTCTTTTAGTTTGGTATTGGTACTGGTAACTCCTCTAATATATGCAACAAGTTGAAACTCTTAGTCATAGATTAAAAATGTAGCAATACACGTTGAAACCGAGCTTGGCTAACTTCAGCTACTTCTTTTTTGAATAGGAATTGGTGGAAAGTATTCTTGGGATGCTGAATTCTTGGAGGAACATTTCCTTACGACTCTGATATATTTAAGAAAGCCGTATCTTGATATCTCCTATTGTTTTGATTCCTGGAAACAAGAATTGAAATAGGAAATGATAGTTAATTGGAACCACTTCCTGTTGATCGTAAAAAAAAGCCGTATCCTGATTTCTCCTATTGTTTTGATCTATGGAAAAAAGAATTGAAATAGGAAATAATAGTTAATTTGAACCACTTCCTGTTCCGGTAGGGTGTTGACAATAATTATGGTATGTTGCCTAGAGACGGTAAATCGTTTGGACAAAAATGTTCTATCTGTTACTGTTTTTGTTCTATGGCGAGGAACGTTCAAACATAATATGGCTAATTTTAACAAATTCTGCTTTGATCAAAGCTGCCACGGAAATGGAGGAGGCTATTCTTGAGACAATGAATCGATTGCAAAAAGCCACTTTTTAATATATTTTACCATTTTTGCTCTACGGAAATCAGTATTGGAACAGGAAGTACTAGTAAATTTGAACAATTTCCAGTTTTAGTAGAGTTATATGGATAGTGACGATATGTTTGTTGAGAGGCTGAATCGTTTGCTTAAAACTGTTTCTAGCTATCTGCTGCCGTTTTCATTCTAAAGCGATAAACGTTGAAACCGTTATTGAAACCAGAAGTTATAATAAATTCTAACTACAGCCGAATTTAGTATTGTAGATATTTGTCTTTAGACTCTAAATCGTTTGCAGAAACCACTTCTCACTATCCGTTATCATTTTCTTTATATATCGACAAACGTTGAAATCGGAAATGGCTAATTTGAAGCAATTCCGGTTTGAGTAGAAGGTTAACGGAGGAAATAAAATATATTCTTTGGATACTGAATTAATTGCAAAAGACCACATCTTGAAGCATTTACTATTTCTATTAGGCGGAAATTGGAAATTGAAACCGGAAGTAATAGTAAATTTCAACCATTTATAATTTCGGTAGAATATTTTGTGTACCCATGATGTTGACTCTAGATGGTAACTCGTTTTCAAAAATCAGTTCTCGATATGTTACCGTTTTATGCTATGACGATGAAAGTTGAAACTGTTGTTGAAACCGGAAGTAATAATAAATTTAAACAATTTTCAATTTTAGTAGAGATTGTGAATGACCATGATATGTTGCCTATACACGCGCAATCGTTTACAAAAAAAAAAAAAAAAACGTTTTCATGTATGTTACCGTTTTCATCTATGGGTTAAATGTTAGAACCGGAAATTGCTAATTTCAACCACTTCTGGGTTCAATATAAAGTTAACGGATGAGATGGAACCTATTCTATTCACTGGATGAAGAATCAATAGGAGAAAACCATTTCTCTATACAGGGGCGGATCCAGGACCGACTTCTGGGGGGGCAGTGGGTTGTCATAATGCTACTTTTAAGGGTTCCAAACTCTGGGATGCATTTTATTTATATATATAAAAAAAGAAAGTTTCCTCTTCTGGGGGGCAATCGCCCCGATCGCCCCCCTTGGATCCGCCCCTGTCTCTATATCACTTTCTGTCTTTGCTTTGGTATCTGTCAACAGACACACGGATGAAACCGCTCTATAAGATTTCCGACTTTATGCACAGCACAGTTTGGTAGTTTAAAACCTGTCTTTGGTTCCATAAATATTATTAACACTAACATATCAATGATACCCTTGTGTATGATTCAAAAAGTTAGCCGTGAAATTTAATCTAGATTGCAAGTAGTTGTGGAAAGGCCTCTTGCTATAACAGATTTGTGGATGTTCAGATAAAACCAACATAATATTTCTATTTCACAACGGGTGAGTAATGCATAGGTCATTTCTACTGTATATCAACTTCACGGACCAAAGCGACTTGTGACTTGATGTGAAACCATTTGTTAGTTCTTCAAGGTCAATAACAACAAAATAGCTAATACTAGCACTACAAGCGACCCATTACTTCGATAGAAGAGGCAGATTCAATAGACGTGTTTACGTATAAAAGAAGCCCTCCGGCACTTAGGCTGGGTGGAAGCAACAACATTCTATGCGAAAGAACGCTGTTTGTTCTATCTGTTCGAGTTTGCTTGTGTGTCTGTCTGTGTGCGGCCTGGGGATCAGACGAGTTGACAAAAAGTTACTAAATTTTAATAACGGATACTTTTGTCCAGGCCCCAGACCAGGACCAAGTGGTTTTTATTTAAAAAAAATCGAACCAGGGGTCTCACGGGAGGGGGACGTTTACCGAGACATGTAATAATATTAGAAAATGCCGATATTTGTGTCGAATTCATAGTTTTCACGGTCACTGAGATCAATGGTGACACTTTAATTAGCGATGACTTTCAAAATCTACTACCATTGCGTGCGGGCCGGGGTCACCGGGAGGGGGGAGATGTACAGAAACACGTAAAAATAATCCAAAATGACCTATATTAGTATCAAATCCTTAGTTTTCACGGTCGCTGAGATGAATGGTGATTCTTCCAGAGGCGTTGAATTCTAAATACAGCTCCCATCGCTTGGGAGTCAGAGGCGTTCTTTTTAAATTTTGAACCAGGGGGTCTCAAGGGGCGTTTCCCGCGATATGTAAAAGTAGTAGAAAATTACCGATATATTTTCGTTTCGTTATTCAGTTTGTTTACATAGATATTTTATCTGACCCATACGAAAAGTGGTTATTTTCAGCTAGTTATTATTAAATGCAAGAAATAAATTATTAATAATATACAGGGTGGCCCAAACGTACGTATACAGTACCGAACTGATCAACTCATTGCATTTTATATAATTTCTTATTTTTATCCATCAGGTAGACTTAGTTTCTTTATTATTTGTTCTTAATATGTTTTTACTTACATCTTAAGCTCAGAAGAGCAGAAGCAAATAAACTCATACACTAGAATGTTATAGTTGATCAATACAAAGGTGTATGCCTACGTTTGGACTACGTGAACAGATAGGAGTGCATTTTGAAAGAAAGAAACGAAAATGTAAACATACATAACCGTATTTGACTTTACATAATCTATCCTAAACCGCGGTCACTAATCTAAGATAACGTAGGAAAAAATACAAGAAAGTAATTAATAATAATAATAAATATGAACATATAAAAATATATTTTGAAAGAAAAAAGTTCCCCTGGTAGAACTTGTTTACTCCATACGCCGAAACGTTAACCAGAGTTGGAGTGGGTGAGTGGGTCAGTGGGTCGGTGGGTCGAAATTCTGAGTGGGACGTGGGTCAACGGCATGTGACCCACCACCCACCGTGACCCACTGCGACCCATCACCCACCATGACCCACTCTGCTCACTGCATTGTAAACAGCATTTTCTGAACTGCATATTTTTTTTTCACCCTCGACTCTAACCATAGAAAGTAAAAACTAAAAAGAAGAAGAACATTGAAGAAGCAGTTGAAGTTAAATTTATATCATGGCAGTCACGGTGGTTCGTATCAAGGACTGCCTAATATCAATACTAGGCAGTCAACTAATATCGATCGTTTTCGATTATTTTTAGAAATCAATCCTATATATAGAAAATGCCCCCCCAACAAAAGGGAGTTTTAAAAAATGATATTGAGATTAGGGCCTAACTATGTATATGCCAAATGTCATTTCAGTTGACTTTGATGTTGATGATCACCCATACATAGTTATATTAAATTTTTATATAATAATTCATACATTATAGGTGATTCAAAATAAAACAAGTTGTTAGCTCCTCTAAAAACTCTTAGGCTGTGTCTGAAAAGTCAAGAAGTAAGTCCTATTGCTATTATTACAATTGCAAATATGATCAATTTCCTAAAGTTCTGCAAGAGTGCCTGAAGTTCTTTCTTCAATAGAAACAAATGAAAAAGAAGAAAAAAGAAGGCCTTGAAAGTAAAACGTAGACAAATTCACCAGTGCTCGGAAGAAGCTGTCTACAATGCACTGAGCAGAATGGGTTGGTGAGTCACAGTAGTTCGGTGGGTCAACGTGGGTCAGAACGGATTGTTTGGTCAAAGTGGGTCATGGTGGGTTGTGTGTCGCAGTGAGTCATATCCTGTTGATCCACAACCCACTTGAATCACTATATCTACAACATATCACAGTTTCAGTCATTTTTACCTAAATGCAGAACATTACCATTTTAGCTTACTTTCAAAAAAGTCATCTCGTAGTGTCCAAACGGCCAGTGATTATTGGCTGTGCCCATTAAGACTTTCTCTCAGAATCACAATATCTACAACATATCACAGTTTCAGTCATTTTTACTGAAATCCAGGACATCAACATTTTCGGTTATTTTCCAGAAAGTGGCCTGTAATGGCCAAACGGAAATTGATTAGTGTGTGTGCCCATTAAGACCTTTTCTCGGAATCACAAGATTTACAACATATCACAGTTTCAGTCACTTCTGTCGAAATCCAGAACATCACCATGTTCCGTTACTTTCAAGAAAGTGGCCCGGTAGTGGCCAAACGGTCAGTAATTATTAGTTGTGCCCATTAGGACATTTTCTCAGAATCACAATATCTACAACATATCAGAGTTTCAGTCATTTCTAGCGAAATCCAGAAAATCAACATATTCGATTACTTTCCAAAAAGTGGCCCTGTAGTGGCCAAACGGTTAGTGATTAGTGGTTGTGCCCTTTTCTCAGAATCACAAGGTCTACAACATATCACAGTTTTATTTTTTCGAAATCCAGAACATCATCTTCGATTACTTTCAAGAAAGTGGCCTGGTTGTGGCCAAAGGTCAGTGATTAGTTTTTGTGCCCATGGAGACCTTACAAGATCTAAAACATATCATTTTTCAGTCATTTGTACCTAAATCCAGAACATCACCATGTTCCGTTACTTTAAAAAAGTGGCCCTGTAATGGCCAAACTGTCAGTGATTAGTGGGTATGCCCATTCAGACCTTTTTCTCGGAATCACAAGATCTACAACATATCACAGTTCCAGTCATTTTTACCGAAATCCAGAACATCAACATTTTCGATTACTATCCAAAAAGTGGCCCTGTAGTGGCCAAACGGATACTGATTAGGTGTTGTACCATTTTCTCAGAATTACAAGATCTACAACATATCACAGTTTCAGTTGTTTTTTTAAGAAATCCAGAACATCACCATGTTCCGTTACTTTAAAAAAAAGTGGCCCTGTAGTATAGAAACGATCAGTGATTAGTAATTGTGTTGTGCCTATTAAATCCTTTTCTCAGGATCACAATATCTACAACATATCACAGTTTCAGTCATTTTTACCGAAATCCAGAAAATCAACATTTTCGATTACTTTCCAAAATTGGCCCTGTAGTGGCGAAACAGTCAGTGAGTAGTGGTTGTGCCTATTAAATCCTTTTCTCAGAATCACAATATCTACAACATATCACAGTTTCAGTCATTTTTACCGAAATCTAGAATGTCACCATCTTTGGTTACTTTCAATTGGCCTGGTTGTGGCTAAACGGTCAGTAATTTTTTGGTTGTTCCCTTTAGGACATTTTCTCATAATCACAATATCTACAACATCTCACAGTTTTAGTCATTTTACTTAATTTCAGATCATCACCACTTTAGCTACTTTCAAAAATGTGGTCTCGTAGTGTCCAAACGGCCAGTGATTATTGGCTGTACCCATTAAGACTTTTTCTCAGAATCACAATATCTACAACGTATCACATTTTCAGTCATTTTTACCGAAATCCAGGCCATCAATATTTTCGGTTCTTTCAAGAAAGCGGCCTGCTTCTGGCCAATGGTCAGCGATTTGTGGTTGGCCTATTAGGACCTTCCCTCAGAATCAGCAATCTACAACATATCACAGTTTCAGTCATTTTTACCGAAATCCAGGACATCAACATTTTCGGTTACTTTCAATATAGTGGCCTGTAATGGCCAAACGGAAACTGAGCAGTATGTGTGACCATTGAGACCTCCTCTCGGAATGGGGGGCGCGGTGGCTCAGTGGTAGAGCGTTCACCTCTGGTGCTTGGGGTCCCGGGTTCGATCCCAGCCCCCGCCAAGTGAACTTTGTGGTGGACGAACACCGTGCTCGTGGGTTTTCTCGTGGTTCTCCCGTTTCCTCCCACTTTCTTCATTCCACCATTTCACTCATCTCTCATAATCACCGTCTCCTTTAGCCTAACCGGCATAAGCGTGGGACGTAAAACTCAAAGATTTCATTTCTCCTCTCGGAATCACAAGATCTACAACATATCACAGTTTCAGTCATTTCTATCGAAATCCAGAACATCACTATGTTCCGTTATTTCAAGAAAGTGGCCCGGTAGTGGCCAAATAGTCAGTAATTATTGGTTGTGCCCATTAGAACATTTTCTCAGAATCACAATATCTACAACATATCACAGTTTCAGTCATTTTTAATGAAATCCAGAAAATCAATATTTTGGATTACTTTCCAAAAAGTGGCCCTGTAGTGGCCCAACGGTCAGTGATTAGTGGTTGTGTCCTTTTCTCACAATCACAAGATCTACAACATATCACAGTTTCAGTCATTTTTACCGAAATCCAGAACATCACCATCTTCGGTTACTTTCAAGAAAGTGGCCTGGTTGTGGCCAAAGGTCAGTGATTAGTTTGTGTGTCCATGGAGACCTTTTCGTGGAATCACAAGATCTATAACATATCAAAGTTTCAGTCATTTTTACCTAAATCCAGAACATCACCATGTTCCCTTACTTTAAAAAAGTGGCCCTGTAATGGCCAAACGCTCAGTATTTATTGGTTGTGCCCATTAGGACATTTTCTCAGAATCACAATATCTACAATATATCACAGTTTCAGTCATTTCTATCGAAATCAAGAACATCACCATCTTCGGTTACTTTCAAGAAAGTGGACTGGTTGTTGCCAAACGGTCAGTGATTAGTGGGTGTGCCCATTGAGATTTTTTCTCGGAATCAGAAGATCTACTACATATCACAGTTTCAGTCATTTTTACCGAAATCCAGAACATCACTGTGGCCTTGTAGTGGCCAAACGCTCAGTAATTATTGGTTGTGCCCATTAGGACATTTTCTCAGAATCACCACATCTACAACATATCACAGTTTCAGTCATTTTTACCGAAATCCAGAACATCACCATTTTCCGTTACTTTCAAAAAAGTGCCCTCGTAGTGTTCAAACGGCCAGTGATTATTGGATGTGCCCATTAAGACTTTTTCTCACAATCACAATGGTTACAACATATCGCAATTTCAGTCAATTTTACCGAAATCCAGGCCATCAATATTTTCGGTTACTTTCAAGAAAGTGGCCTGGTTGTGGCCAAAGGTCAGGGACTAATGGTTGTGCCTATTAAGACCTTTTCTTAGAATCACCACATCTACAACATATCACAGTTTCAGTCATTTTTACCGAAATCCAGAACATCACCATGTTCCGTTACATTCAAAAAAGTCGCCCTGTAGTGGCCAAAGGTCAATGATTAATGGTTGTGCCTATTAAGACGTTTTCTTAGAATCACCACATCTTCAACATATCACAGTTTCAGTCATTTTTACCGAAATCCAGAACATCACCATGTTCCGTTACTTTCAAAAAAGTGGCCTAACCGTCAGTAATTATTGGTTGTGCCCATTAGGACATTTTCTCAGAATCACAATATCTACAACATATCACAGTTTTAGTCATTTTTACCGAAATCAAGAACATCGCCATCTTCGGTTACTTTCAAAATAGTGGCCTCGTGGTGGCCAAACGATCAGTGATTAGTGGTTGTGCTCATTAAGACCTTTTCTCAGAATCACAATATCTACAAAATATCACAGTTTCAGTGATTTTACCGAAATCCAGAACATGGCCATCTTCGGTTACTTTCAAGAAAGTGGCCTCGTTGTGGCCAAACGGTCATTGATTAGTGTTTGTGCCCATTAAGACCTTTTCTCAGAATCTCAATATCTACAACATATCACAGTTTTAGTCATTTTTACCGAAATCAAGAACATCGCCATCTTCTGTTACTTTCAAAATAGTGGCCAAACGGTCAGTGATTGGTGGTTGTGCTTATTGAGACTTTTTCTCAGGATCACAACATCTACAACACATCACAGTTTTACTGATTTCCATTGAAATCCAGAATATCACTATGTTTGGCTGTTTTCAAAAAAGTAGCCCTGTAGTGGCCAAATATCAGTGTTTGGTGGTTATGGCCATTAGGACCTTTTCGGAATCACAATATCTACAACATCACAGTTTTAGTATTTTTGTCCAAAATCTCGAATGTCGTTTTCGTCGGTTTTTTTTTAGGAAAGTGGCCTCATGGTGGCCAAACGGCCAACGATTTTTGGTTGTGTCCATTGAGACTTTTTCTCAGGAACAATATCTACAACATAACACGGTTCCAAGCAATTCCACCGAAATCCAATTTCCATAAAGATTGTTCGGGGTCCTTTCTCATTTCGAAGGAGCATTGCCTCTGCAAAACTTTTCTGTGAAAAACTTCAAAACCCGTATTTTGTACTTTGAAGTCATCTTTGCATCGGCAGAGTATCGTTTCTTTATTTTAGTCCTTTTAAATCAAAGGTACCCTTTTTTAAAAGGGATCCTTTTCCTCCTTTAACCTGTTCTCCGAAAGAAACAAAAAAAAACATGTGTGCATTTATTTTCGGTCTAGCATATGTGTGCCAAGTTTGAAGAAAATCAGATGAATAGAAATCCTTGTGAAGCTATCTCCTTTATGGTTTCACTTTTTGGACTTGACAAGTCGTTTGTCCCGAAGTCCTCAATTTCTTTATTACCTGAAATTGCATTGTAAATAAATGCACTTGCAAATTTGCAATATTATATACTGTAATTTCTTAGCCGATACAATTTTCTGTTCCCGAAAAACAAGAAAGCACCCGTCAAAAGCAATTCCTCGAATTTTCCCCTAGAATTTATAATAAGAAAGTTTCTTGTTCCTCTCTCTCAGAGATTTGCATCCCTTTTACCTTTAGGGCCACTCAGTGACAAAAGGTACTCACATGACCGTTATATACAGACATGCTCTCAGGTAGGTCAGAGATTGGGAAAGTAGACGATTTTTAATAATAATAATAATAATAATAATAATAATAATAATAATTATTATTATTATTATTATTATTATTATTATTATTATTATAACAATTAGGTATACAACTAAGGTCCCATCTCTTTATCTTGTATGAGAGGCCCGCTAGTCAGATAAGCCATTGGTGTTCCTTATTCTGTGTTTCTCTCTCTTTCTGTGTCGTGTGGATGTTTGTTTTGGGGTGTTAGGCTTTTATATTAAACCTTTACATTATATAATCTTTTTCCTTTTTACGAGATTTTCTTTTGGAAAAGGAAAGAAACTGCTTTCCTCTTATGTGTGTTTCTTACCATTCACCTTGTTTGAACTGCTTAGGTAAGATGATTTTGTAACTTTTATGTCATCCATTGCCATCACGATAATAAAATGGTAAGTCTTAACAATGTATTTTATTCTCTTATTTGCAGTTTGCCACACTGATATATTTGTAACAAAATTGAGGTTTGGTCCAACGCCTTTCGAACGTGCAACCAACCCAAGCGCTGAGCTTTTTGGGTTGCCTGCTATTGCAGGAAAGGGAGAATTGCAAGTGGTAATGCACTTTTGGAGTCGTGTATACAATAGTTCTGACAACCATATCCGTTCAAAAGCCTTTGATATATCGAGATACACTCCCAGTACATATTGCCATCGTAGGAAACCGTGGTTATGTAGTCTACTACTCTCACTAATTGTGCTGTCTTACTGTCTTGTAGGCGAAAACCAAATTGATGTGTGGGTATCAGAGAATAAACTTCAGCATAATGTTTCAGCCTGGTGAGCAGCACATGCTCAAGTAGTTCCTGGTTGTTTTCCTTTTAGTATCTGCCTATCTTGCCTTTATTATTCGTCTAACAAGGAGGGTGTCCGAAGTGTAAATCTCAGATTTCAAAAATGTTTGTGCAGATCGTTAGGGGGCTCATGGAATAAAGATAGCCACAGCAAATTTCGGCGGAACCCCATATTTGGGTGGGGCAGTGCCCCATTTTCGATTTTCGGCTTTCGTAGTAAAAATCGGCATTTTGATTTGAAAATTGACTTCTTGTTGTCGACAATCATTGTCATTCGTCTTCATTTGCTTAAAGATACTTCAATTGTGGGTCGGGAATCAGTGTATGCGGGGCTCCCCCTCACAAATGTCATACAATTTCCCCCTTCATTTTGACAAGCTGAATTCAAATATGTCATTAAAAGTACTTTGTGGAGCACATGTGCAGCACAGATCTCTATCTAGTTTCTGGGATGCTGAATCACAAGTAGAAAGAGAACTGAAGGGCTTGAAATAGGAGTGTGGCAGAATCCGTGCTTACTTTATGGATTGTATGTTTTACAGAAATGAAACTGCTCGAAAAAGTGTCATATCTTCGCCTTATCTTCGCCTTATCTATACAATAATGTCCCTTATGTCTGTCAGTGGAAAATTAGTTATGCCATTATATATTGTATTGCAAGAACTAACAGGACAGTTTGGACCACAGGTTAAGAAAACGTTATTCCAGCCCCAAATGTTAAGCTTTTAGTTCCTAACATAGGGAATTAAAGTGTCTTGCTCGTAGATTCATGGTCATCTTTTAACGAGGAAGAGATGCAGCAACACATTCCGGACGACAAAATGCTATGTATCAGATCCCACCATGATTATCTTGGGCTGTACAACCTTGGGATGTTTGGGGCTTTAGAATGTGGAAGAATTTTGTACGGAAAATAACAGATTTCATAATTTTACACTAAATTGATATACTTCACCAACGTAACAACATTATAAAATTGCAATCGCTAGTTGATGAACAACTATCATCGCCAAGGTACCATGATGTGTTCAAATATAGTTTTTATAAATTCGGATATGTAGATGCGCGATCGCTAGAATTTGTTAATCGAGTGAGTTTCTCATTTTCCTTAAACGACACTATCATATGCGATGAGTTCGAAGATATAACACTCCTGAAATGTAGATGGTGCTGCAAAAGTCTTTGCGCGACACAATTTTCGACACATTTCATTTCTGTAGAATATAGAATCCATAAAGTAAGCACGGATTCGGCCACACTCCTATTTCAGGAGGAAATGCAATTTGTAAAAGTGAAATGATGTACACAGCATTCATTAGGAGGCTTCACGTGTTCAAAACGTATCCAATTTACTAACATGTATGTAAACATATTGAACCTAAACGCCAGCGAAAACGCAATTCATAACGCGCCATAAGACACTGGCTTCCTAATGACAGATATGCAATCCCTATA